>NC_133509.1:115540000-116165000 GCF_049354715.1 Callithrix jacchus
TCCTATATCACTGATGAGCAGAACTATCTGTGAAGTTGCCAAATCGAGGAACCCAACGATCATTCTTAACTCCTTTCTTTTTACTTCCTAACAACCAATCTCAAAGTTCCACGGACTTTGTATTCTAAAACACACTAAGAAGTCACCCACTCCTCTTCATGCTCACTGCTACCACTCAATCCAGGTCACCAACATCTGTTGCCAAGAGTCTCACAAATGTCTGCTTAATCAGCCTCCCTGGTTTCAATCTTGCCTGACTCTAATAATTTTTCACTTTACAGCCAGCTGTCTATTTAAAATGCAGATTTATCATATTGTTCTCTTATTTCAAACCCTGATCCAATTTCTCATATACTGAAGGTAAAGTCCAAACTCTTCTATGAGGACCTTTAGATCTCCATCTCCTTAAAAATTCTTATTTTGCTGCCCCTCTCTCAGATGCTACATTCCAACATATTGACCTTTCAGTTCCTTAAACATGAAACTGTGCTCCTACCCTAGGCCTTCCCCTATTCTTTCCATTGCCTAAAACTTTTATCTTCACCGCAAACTTGCCTAGCTAACTCCTAGTTATCAGCCCAACATTGGCTTCCTTTGGGAAGCCTTCTTGGATGGCTTCCCACTCCAGCTCAACCTACGTCCAACTGTACTTAATCCCCTTTTTACTTCCACCAACCTACTCTTACCTATGACACATCAAGAACAGATGTTCTTATGATATGTTCCCACAGTCACTTATACTTTCCCTTTAATACAATTTTTGAGTATTTTATTATAAACACTGATTTCATAGTCTTCACTCGTTGTGATATAGAGGACAAGAAACCATCCAGTATACACAGCCTGCCTTTGTATCCCTAGCACTTGGTAAAGTGGTGTGCAGAGAATTGGTGCTCAATAAGTGTTTGTTTAATAAGTAAATGGAGTACCTCATTTATAGGAAACTAGAAAGGGTTTAGAGCTAAATAAAACACCCCCTACCCCTAAGGAGAATAACATAAAATGCAGAATGTCTGTTATACATAATTATAACATGATAATGAGTAAATAAAATTGACTCCAATTTGGATACATGAGGATTTGCTAACATTGTAAATTGGAATTAAATATTTAGTTCTCCCTTCTGGGATAATCTAATCCACACTAAACACTTCCGGAAGACAGTTTTATGATTTTCTATTACAGATGAGAAAATAGGCACAGCAAAGTTAATTGAGTTATCCAAGGTTACCTAGTGAATCAAAAACAGAGCCAGGTACTATTGTGTCATTGTAGGATTTCAGCCTATATACTTGAATAGAATTCTCCAAACTATTACCTATGACATTCATATGTGAATATAGAAACTCGGGAATACAGGTGCTTCCCCAAGAATTTTCCTCTAGCCTTTAACATTATAGGCTTTCTGTGATAGGCTTCTGTACTCTTTTACATTCTGAGAGTTCCTTCTTTATTCATAATCTAGTGTTAGTATCAGGCACCAGTCACCACTACAAAGTGTCAACATTTAACTCTTCTGCTCTGGGACATTATATTGTACATTCTCCATCTATAAATGTCCATAGCTAGTTGGCTGGTACATTCTATTGCACTGGATGGACATTTCAGTGGAAAATGCTGCCAGTATTTAATAAACATCTGAGAAGCGACATAGGCTATTAAATTTAATGAGATTACTAGTTTCAACATTTGTACTGTGAAAGGAAAAACTAGTTGTGCCGACATTTCAAAAGGCTAGATATACACTCAATAAATATGTTTATGTATGTTATTTTGGGGGCAATGGTAAATGCCACACATAACCACAATGCCTAAAAAAGACTTTCTCAATATACACACTTAATATACAAAGAGCTAGGCTTTTTATAACAAGCATTGCTGATATGAGTTTCACAGAAACAGGAAGGGCAAATATACACTTGAGATTCTTCCCAGCCCCAGACTGGACTAACCAATGCTCTTTGCTTTTTATACCTGAATGTAGTACAAGATGCTAAAATAATCTAATCTGTACAGAACTGCAGCTAACATGTACCACTTTTATTTGGATGTATAAACTATGGTTCATCTGCATTTTCAGATCAATTATACAATTTTCTCTTGATGGATATACCATCAAATAGAAGAATGCCCAATCATAGAACATTTCCCTTGCTCTTTGGACTCTACATGACCTACCTTTCATTTGCCGAAAGCAAACATCTTTACCCTTAAATTACTCAAACCAGCTCATTACATCACTCTCTAGTCTTGCCTTGTAGCTCCAGGTCCATGAAGATCTCTAAATGTCCAAAGTATTTACTGTTCTTAATCCCCAACGTGACATTAAGTGAATTGGTTCTGTCATGGGAATATAACTGATTATGTTTCCCCTAATAAAAACAGACACTTGAGTTACCCATTTGTAAGTTAGTCCAATGTGAAAGGAAGGGAGAACTTCTGTCAGATGCCATCTTAACATCCATTGCTCATATCATGAAAATGTCAATAAAAATTTGAGTGGAATCTTTCTAACACAATTTTCCAGCCCAAGAAATGTGAAGAAATCAGATTAAATTGCCAGGCTGTACAAGGTAATCTTAAGCTCTATTTATATATTAATTGGTTGGTCATTGGTAGATGACACCATTGGTCAATGGGGTCAGAATACTTTTGACTTTTACTTGAAAATGTGGATTCCACGAATTCATCCTCATTCATCTGTCCTGTTTAAAGGGAAAAGACTATGAGAGGATACTGCCTTCATTTCCTAATGCTGCAGTCCCTATTATGCTATACGAAGAAATAAAATTTCCTTTCAGAAGTAGCATAGATGCTGATTTGGCTTTCTGCTTTAGGTAAGTGCTTGCGGAGACTTCTAAAGGAAGCAAATTCCAACTTTACAGTTCTGACATTGTACTTGTCATCCTATTTGCTGTACCAGTGTGAATGTGACAATAATAAAGGATAAAAGAGCAAAAAAACAAATGTTTTCATACCAAGGATACTCGCCCTATTTAAAAATTTACTTTACCTGCAGAGATTCCATTTCTTCATCTTTTCTTTGGGTCTCTTCTAGTAGATCTATAATAAGAAAGTAAAATGCCCATCAAAATGCAATGTAAAAATGAGTTGCCTCTTATCATCAAATGCAATTCAGCCAGTAGCTTGTATAAACTGTTGCCTGAGAAGAGATTTTAATGTTTAAGTGTGAGAAGCAATGTAAAAGAAACATCCTCTGATCCCAACTGATGACATGTGGCAGAGCGCTGGAGCCTGCTAACTCTAAGCTAGCTGAGAAGCCCTGGAAGATCTCTCAGCTTTACCTGACATACCACAGGATGATACCAAATCAAATAAAAATCACCAATACTTTAGGAATTTGGCCTCATGCTTACATAACTCAATGCAATATAAAATCTCCTTTAGAAAAAAAGAAAAGCCTTTTTCTTTTGAAAGAAAAATCAGAAACAAACCATTTTCCCTTAAAATAAGCTCCCAAGCCACGTTCTGCCTCCAGAGTCAATTTTTATCACCAAATTAAAACACCCTGGAATAATAGATGTTATTAATGGAAGTAGAACCTAACTTCATCTATAAAGTCTTATTAATTATCGTTTCACACTGACAGGGTGGGAAGCTGCATTGAAGCTACATTTGACTAAGAGTTTGGCACCATACCAAAGAAATTAGTGGTTGGAAGGGAAGGTTATCAACTGAAGAGAGCTCTGTCTTAATGCATGTATACAGTCACGGTGTCTCAGTGCCCTACATTAATTTATGAACTTGCTATTAAAAAACATATTTTCTGCCTGCAGCTATACCTTGCTGTGCTATGATCTTATTAGATCTCATAAAACCAAAGAAGACTAGGCTGAGTCAGAACTTGAAAGTAACACCTGGTAAGAAACACCTACAGCAGTGTACATTAACATGAGTATCTGCCTTACTCTCTCATTGATACAGCTTACCAAGAGGCTATGTTACATAAAACGAAAATATAAGTTACAGAAGTCTAATATGTATCTCAGAAAGGCAAACTCAAATGTTGGAATAAGTGCTATACTAGATACAGCAGGAAACAGTCAGATAGTGGGTGGCAAAGTCACGCTGACATGTCATAACCGGGAAGGTGACACATGAAAATTTCAAGAGACCTGGCAGATGACAGAACTGATGGCGATGACCCTTTGAGACTACACAGCTAAGAGGGTTACAGAGGAGTGGCAACCAATCTCCTGGAGACACAACATGCCTGGATTAAGGATAAGAGATTGTTTCTATAGTGTATGCTGTAGAGGAACAGCCTTTGGCTCCCAAAACCTCCCATAATCAGGTACATCAAAAAATAAAAAGAGCAGGCCAGTGTTTTAAGGTGTATTCTTAAAGGGGTTTTGATTGGCATATCATGTTCTTTAGCTATAAGATACTGAAACCAACTTAGGGTACAGAAGATTGTTTAAGTGCCCTCAATCATTCCTCTTCCTGCATCTTCACTCATTTGCACTGCAGCCTTGTAGCTACTTCTTTCAAGAGGCCATGCACATGTCCTTTACTTCTTGCATCTGGGCTGGCCTCCTGACTTGATTCGGTGAAGAGAATATAGCTAAAGCTGAAGTGATTCTGTTTTAGTTCGCATCGAGGCTTTAAGAGGCCTCACGCATTGCTACTTTTTTACTTGGAACCCTGTCACTGACATCTGAATAGGCCCAGAACAATCTGCTAGATGAAGACGGGCACATGGTCTAGAACTCTTCCCACCTCTGTCACCCTGCAAGGTGCCCCAGCTGCCAGCCAGCAAATGCGCAGAAGCAGAGTTGCCCAGTCAATCTGAGGATGACTACAGATGACTGAGATGGGTGAGATGGGAGTCCAACTGAGACCAGACAAATCACCCAGCTGAGCCCAGCGTCCACTCCAACTCACAGAACTAGGAGCTAAATCAACGGAATCATGGAGTGGTTTGGTACCCAGGACTTGCCAACTGATAGAAATGAGTTTCTAACTGAATAACATGTATTTAGAGTTTATTAGAAGGATACAGAGGTAACTAATAGATAATATTGGAAAAGAGGATCCCAAATATGAAGGGAATAACAATTAGGGCAGGTCTGGGTGGGTCAAGATGTGGGCAGCATGAGCTAATGAGCATTTTATTCTGGGCTCCCCTAAACTGTGTGTCATTCTACTCAAGATGAAACTTCAAAAAGAGAACAGCTATTGAGCCTAGCTTAGATCTCTTGCCCACTGCTTGGCTAGGGGAAAGTACGGAGTACTTTCATGGATAACCCCAAAAGGATTGGACTAAGAATAGAAAGACTAGTTTCCAAATGCAAAATTAGGGTTCTATAACAGGAGAAGGAAGAATGGACATCATAATGGCCAAAACAACAGATTTCTACACCAACTGGTTTCAGTAAACTGTGTCCTTACCCCAACTCTCTTCAATATTTGTAAGATATAAGATCACTGCTGTGCTCCTATGAGGATGCCACTACTTAGCTCCACTACTTCTGGATATTAGGGGATTTTCAGAGCTGGGCCCTTTGTAATGAATTACGTTGTTTAATGGTGCACTGGAACTGGAGTGATACATAGTGGGGTTCATCAACCACAAAAGAAAACTAATCTTGTTCCTTCAGAGTTAACTTAGTATGGCAACTCCAAACAGCTTAGATAAAACTCACTAGATCAGTAATGAGTATCAGATCTTTTATGCAGCCAAACACAACTCACTCACTTGATAAAATATAAATGGAAAGAAGTCTAGTCTACTCACAGAACTTCATAAAATTATAGCAACTTACAAATTATGTTCTCAGTTTTCTTGAAATATATATGGGTCACACTACTCTTCCAACAAATCTGATGCCAATGACAATGCTTGATTTGGGATGGCTGAATAAAAACAACCAAAGAATTCCTAGAATTGGCATTTTAAATACATACATTTCAAATTTTAAATAAATATTCTCCCTGACTGACCGTCTTGTATAAAGGGTATAAGCAGATACCTGTCTTGATTTTGTTTTGTTTTGTTTTTTTTACCCTTTGAAAACTCCTGTTCCTCTTTTCCAGGTGATTTCCATGAAACTTTCGGTCAAGAGGCCTAACTAACCCTTCCTGCTGCAAAAGTAGGTCGAGACCCAGGCTAGCAAGTAAGAGCATCTTACTGCCCTGAGCATATGAGCTAAGCAACACCAGAGGTGTCCTTTTAGAGGATTAATAGGGATGCCAGGAGAGAAACTATCTCCTTTGAAGCCACAGCTTATATTAGCCTGGTGTTTCGAAGTCTGTATTTTCTATTGTGTTGAAGAAACTTATTCAGCAATGAGGCTGGTGAAGAAGAAATGAGAGCCAAGAAAAAGAGAGAGAACTGCTTGAGGACTACACCCTTGACTGATGCCACAAACCTCCTTCTAATCTTTTCTTTTCTTTTTCTTTTTGTTGTGAATACTGACAGTTTTACTTCTTCCATCTGTCTTTATGCCTCTCCCCACCCTGTTTCTTTCTCTCTCTCTCTCTCTCTCTCTCTGTTTCTCTCTCTCTCTCTCTCTCTCTCTCTCTCTCTCTGTGTGTGTGTGTGTGTGTGTGTGTGTGTGTGTGTGTGTGAATTCTTTGGCAAGGATCGTTAGTACAATAATGGATAGAAGTAGTGATAGTGGGTAGTGTCCTTGTTTTGTTCCATTGTTTTATCATTGTTTTTTGTTAATAAACGTTTTCAGTTTAAGAAAATTTACTCCAGTTCTTGTTTGCTGATTTGTTTTTGTTTTTTTGAGACAAGGTTTTTGTTTTTGTTTTGTGAGACAAGGTTTTTGTTTTTGCTTTTTGAGACAAGGTTTTTGTTTTTGCTTTTTTTGGGATAAGGTTGCCCTTGTCTCTGTTGCCCAGGCTGGAGTGGAGGTGGTGCAGTCATGGCTTACTGTAACCTCGAACTCCTGATCTCAAGCAGCCCTCCTGTCTCAGCCTCCTGAGTAGCTGGGGCTACAGGCCCTTGCCACCACACCTGGCTTGCCCAGCTAATTTCTGTATTTTTAATAGAGACAGGGTTCAACCATGTTGGCCAAGCTGGTCTCGAACTCCTTAACTCAAGTGATCCACCTGCTAAAGCTTCCCAAAGTGCTGGGATTACAGGCATGAACCACTGCGCCCTACTGAAAAATTCTTCAACAAAATATTAGCAAGTCAAATCTAGCAGTATCTAGAAAGGAAAGCCCATTATAACCAAGTTGAGTTTATCTCAAAAACTGCAACTTGGTTCAATATTCAAAAGGAATCAGTGTAGTTCACCACATTAACAGAATAGATGGCGGGGGAGGGGCGGGGATTGTATCAATAGTGTCTTTGTCTTAGACCATTTTGTGGTTTTTTTTTGAAAGAGAGAAAGAGAAAAAAAGGAATGAAGAAGAGGAAAAAAGGAAGAGCAGGAGGGAGAGAGAACGGGAGTGTTGTTTAGTAGTCTTTTTTTCTTAAATTAGCTTTAGTTGGATTATTGCCATTTTTTAAAGTCTCTAGGGATGTGGTGATACTAAACCCTCTTATCTCTATTCAGAAACCTAGAGAACTTAAGAGTTGAGAAGAACTTTTAGACCATCTTAAAATGTTTCAGCCTATAACAAATATACAAAGACATAAGACTCAAAGAAATGCAAATGGTCTGGCTGAGTTCACCAGTCCCTTTAAGAGCTTTGCTCTCCTATCATCCTGCTCTGGCTAATCATGCTCTCATTTGTACCGCTCAACACTGAATTGCACTCTTCTTCATAACGTTACTTAAAAATAAAATACACACTTGTTTGTATTCTTCTGACCTGCTTTAAAAGTTCTCTGATGTCAAGTCACCAATCAGGGCATCCATGACTTTCTTTTTTAGACAGGGTCTCACTCAGATGCCCAGGCTGGAGTGCAGTGGCAGGATCTCGGCTCACTGCAACCTCCGCCTCCTGGTTTCAAGTGATTCTCCTGCCTCAGTAGCTGGGATTACAGAGGCCCACCACCACGCCCGGCTACTTTTTATATTTTTAGTAGAGATGGAGTTTCACCACGTTGGACAGGTTGGTCTTAAACTCCTAACCCCAAGTGATCTGCCTGCCTTGGCCTCCCAAAGTGCTAGGATTCGAGTCGTGAGCCACTGTGCCCAGCCAGTCTGTATCTTTACATCCATGTTCTTAACTACTGCCTTTCTATCTTTGATATTTAACTTGGAGCCCCAAAATTGCTCACTCCACCCACATCAGTGCTGTATGCCACTGCTTGCTCATTAGGTGCATTGTTCAAGCACATGCATTTGCAATGATGAACAAAGTTATTAACCTGTGCTGAAGAAATATGGCTACTGGGCATTGTTGAGAAGCACCACTCTACTGCAAATAGAAAAACATGAGAGAATGTAGGTGAGACCTCTAGATAGCTGAAGTGACTTAATACTGTGATAACTGAGTGTGTTTAGTACCCCTCATTATAATGAACGATCTTGTTTGTTCTTATTAGCACGGAAAAAGCTGAAGGGCTGCTCTGCTCCCTTGCTTACCACTGACCCCGTGTTTTCTTTTATTACTCTCTGGTTTGCTGTTTCATACAAATAGCAATACCATGCAAATTGCTGTGGTAAAATTTGCTTCCATCATCATTCGTTAATGAAAGATCTTTGGTGAAAAGGGCAGCAGACTTGTGTATTTTCCTTGGATTGGTTCCAATTTTTTAAATGAGCTGATATTAACTCATTATGACATAAAGTCATTAGAGGGAGAAAATATAAAAAGCATAGAAAAAAGCAGAACGTTATGGATGAGAATAGGATAATCCAGCTGTCCTGTTTTGTTTCCATTTTACAGTTCTCTGCCACACTTAGGGTTAATATATCATGACTATGTTTCTGACTAAGATAGTTTTATATGTCTTCCTTTGCAGTCTTTGCAACCAGTGATCTGGCTGGTTAAGGAGGTTTGACACTTTTTAATGTTGATTCTGGTTTCTGGTATCCAAGAGGCAGATAGATCATTTATTTATAAACGGTGAATCATGTCCAGGTGTGTATGAGCAACACATCCATCTAGTAACTCGACCCTTCCTAGGAAGACTGAAGATCAAATTGAGAAATGACTATTTTTTCCTTTAACCATTCCTATAAAATGCCTCATTCATATTATAACTCAGCCCAGATGATAATGGAGAGAAAGTTACAGAAACAGGGGCTTCTGACATAGCAACATTTATAACAGCACTGGACAGAGTAACCTTGACAGCCGAATATGCTGAGTTACTGATTGCAGTTTAGATAAAAGCATTTAGCTCTGGTTCTTATAACTCACTGTAATTCAGTGCTCCTGTTCGTGTTACTCTGTGTGTCCTGACATTTATCAAAAACAATAGATAACACAAATTTTCAAAATAATTCAATATTTTATTAAAAAGTAAATTTATGCTATTTCTATTCGTGAATGGTATTCATAGAATTTCACATGATGAAATTCATCAAATAAAGCAGCACACTACAACCCTTAAGAGCCTATAAATGATGGACTCAGCCGTCTATCATTCCATTCCAGATACCCAAGACATTAGTTACATGATAATGTCCGATTTCTCTTTTTCTTCCTTAGATAATGGCCAGTTTCTCTTTTTCTTCCTTAGCTACCCAGTTATTGGAAGCATTGACATTTTAGAGACAAAAGTGAACACAGAAATAATCTAATCCTAGGGTTGCTTTTTTTCCCTAAAGAAGTATAATTCTGTCTTATAAGTGAAATCATATATACTTTCTAATGTAAATTATTAACAGGTAAAGTATTAAAGGTAAATTATTAACAGGTAAAATCTGTTAATTAAAATTATTAACAGGTAAAAATCTGAGAAAGAGTTACTTTCAAGGAAACAGAGGTGGAAGGCTTAGGGGCCAGCCTGCCAAGCTCCTATCTTGGGGTAGACCCCTGTGGTGGCATGGTGAAGCTGCAAAGCTCCCAATTATCCTGACTGAAAGCCACTGATCTAATCTAACGTCCTGACACAGTGGAGGACTGAGTTCCGAGTTCAAATGCCTCCGTTAGTGTCACATAGCTAGTTAATGGTGCATTTATCTAAGCCCAGGGCTTTTGAATTGGAGCAGGGTCCACAAAAGGGACAGCCCTGCTTTGACTTTCAAGACACAATATTCCAAGTTCTATTGTCAATGCCTATATATTTTCTCTCCAAATAGAAACAAAGGAAAACCTCGTTAAAGCACCTGTGTAACATCAATAATCTGTGGGAAGACCTACAGTTACCAACTGTCCACATTGAAATTCCCGCCTTGGGAGATGACACTCAAAAATGTGGCTGTGATGGAAAGCAAATACCTAGACACTTGAGAAAGCAGTTCTTTCAGCAAGGTATATTCAATATACAGCATACAGAGATTTCACGAAATCAATCAGCAACACAAAATCTGTTTCAATGAATGACAGTTAACTAGTTCCTCAGCTTAATATAACATTTGCCAGCAAATATTTTCCCTATTTTATTACACTAGTTTAAAAAAAAAAAAAAAAAAAAACCAGAAAGTATAACAATATGATTATATTAGCTCAAAAACCTAAACAACAATCAAATGTTTTGGGCTTTCAGTTAATATATGTTTTCTATATATTAAAATAATGCTTGGTATAAGAAGCATTATATATGTATTGGCTCCCATTATTATTTTTTTCAAAATCACTCTTAAATATCTCTGCTAAAATCAGGAAAATATGTGTAAAACAGCCAGCTGCAATTTAAAACAAACAAGCAAAAAAGGCCTATTAGTAAACTGCTTTGAGACGTCATCCATTATAAGCAGCTTAGAACTCTGCCATATCTACTGCCACCCACTGGTACATATCTGGATATACTACGGGTTAAGCGTTTTCTCATCCGGTCTTACCACAGAAAACACACAGGTTAAAACGAAGAACAACATTCAAAAAGTATGGCTATTCCTTGTGGTTTGTCTCAGACACTGAAACAACATGCTGGTCTACAGATGGAGCCCAACTGGTCCAATAAATGAAAGGTTTATAGTCCACTGTCTGTCTTCGGTATGCGGTAAAACATCCAAATACAGGTACTCATGTTTTTCTTTGATGTTAATTCATTTTTGGTGAAACTTTCCACTCTGACAACCTTAGAGATTTAAAACCTCTTGCCACAAATGGCTACAGTACAGAAAATAGCACAATAATCTACCCCATTCCACCTCATTCTTGGGTCTGGCACTGAGAAACATCCAGATATAGAATGAAAGTTCTGGCTTAGTCGACTATTAAGTTTTTTGTCCTTTCTACGGTAACACAAGCAGAGAAAGTAAGAACACATTCATTAGGAAATACATCACGGTTCTAAATTAGCCTATGAGGTGTCTTGGCCAAAATGAGCAAGAGAAGTTTATGATGTATGGTAAACATTATTTCAAGAATAAGTTTATCATATGATGAAATCCAGGCATAAAATCATTTTTATTCTCGTATGCACTCTGAATTACATGCACCTAATGGAGAGTTTGCTTTGATTTAAATTACTTAGGCTGGGAGACAGTTTAGCCTATGCTTTGTTCTTGTTCTAGACTCATAAGGTCAACTGGGCATATATTTTTGGGGCCTACAGAAGTGCTGTGTATTTGGCTTACTCCTTGATCACCTCTTCTTACAGAAGCTACAAAAGTTTGTGCTGGTTTCTTGAGGTGCCTACTGCTGAACCAGATCTAGGCTTTTCAGGCCTTATGGATAGCTGGGTTTACTCTAGATCAAAATGAAATTCAAATTTTTCAGTGAATTTTTTTCTAGCTTCTGTAATTCTTACATTCTAAGTGTAAAACATGACTCAGAAGTAGAATAATGTTATGACATATATCAGTGATGTGCACTTAGTTACAGAGTACAGCTCAGTGTCAAACACCAACTGTTTCCTCTGGCAATTCACACACAGACGGCATGTACCCCTGTATTTATATCTGGTACATCGCAATGTAAATATTTCCTGGGCTTCAGTAGAGACCATTTATTTCAACTTATTCCTCATAAATATCAGTATTTTCTACCAAAGTTGGCCTAGTATAGTGATATATTTCCTCAGGGAGATAAATGATCAGAGAGAGTTTTAAGGTGCATATGATATAAACACAAAAGCAAAACATCTGACAATAAAGGAAATATAACTTTAAATTTTGAAAAATTTTGAAATTTAAATCTTCAGTTTTAAACCTGATTGGTCAGAAAACCTTAAACTACTAAAAGAAGGTCAAGTTCAGACATATGGTGTTTAATTGTTGTCCCGCCCCCTCCCACTTTGTCATTTTAGAGATTAATTATTACAGCTCAACTCTATTTAAAGTGTGTTCATCTTACAAAATCCTTTCCTTACAAACTTAATGTTAAGATTTTTACATAAAAATATTATCTTTTCATTCAATGAACTTTTTTAAAAAGCGTGGAACTTTTACTGAATTTTAGAAATAGTTTTGCTATACCTCCAGTTGGGCAGATCACTTAAATCCTCTTTGCCTCAGTCTCCTCATCCACAAAGCTTCAAAACACATTGAGTCTTATCTCACTTCATGAAGTAGTCATGAAGAATAAAACAGGATAAGAAAGAAAGTGTAGATTAAGTCAGTTAATCAGATATTTTTAGTATGAAGATAATCCTTTATTAACCATGTGGGTCCAATGTAATCAAATGACACTGAAAAAGTCTCAACTGGTCCTTGCTGACTTTGAAAATAAAGGAAGAGGGGCATGAGCCAAGGGATGAAGGAAACCTCTAGAATCTGGAAAAGGCAAGAAAACAGACTCTTTAAGAGCCATCAAAGAGTAAGGCAGCCCTGTTGACATCTTGATTTTAGCACAGTGAGATCCATTTTGACTTCTGACCTCCAGAAGTGTGTTATTTAAGTCACTAAATTTGTGGTAATTCATTCTAGCATTAATAGAAAATCAATACACTTAACTTTCTTTAAGTGATAAATTCAACTCTAAGCAAATTTAAGGATTCATAATATCTACTCTCACTTCCAGTATCTGGTAATCAAAATGTACTATACATGGTATCTGGCATGCCACATTCTGCAAAAGTCTGGTGAAGAAACCATGACAAGGTAGGAACAGTGAAGACAAGGTCTTTCATGGCAAAACTTGAATGGAACATGTCATAAGCTGTGACTCCAAAATGTTAGTTTCCTCAGTGAAAGAGTCATGCACACCTGCTTTTAGCTCCTCAAAAACTTCTTAGTGAGTTGTTTAAAATTATCCCCACTTCTGCACCCAGGCTGGAGTGTAATTATGTAGACCAAGCTATTAAGTTTAGTCATCCCTATAAAAGGCATGTGCTGATACTCACATTCAAGGTACACTTTGGTATGCAATAACCCAAGGGTATGAACTGTTTACCACTATAGCCTCAGTACCTGGCAAATAGTATTTCTCTAAGTATTTTTTTAAAATGATGATGTCTGCAAGAAACTCGTTAATAACTATCTGACACGTAATATGATGTCATCTACCAGAATGTAGATGCCAATAAATTAGTTCAATATTATATCTTAAAAATTTTTTTTCTGGACTGAATTTGAAAATACAGGTAACAAGCATTTTACCATTCTCCTTCACACAGTGGAAAATAATGAGAATTCAGGAATCTGCTTCACATATAAAGAACAAGTTCAGGAAGATACCCAGTGAGTAGCCAGTAAGGAG
Source organism: Callithrix jacchus (assembly GCF_049354715.1). Classification (NCBI taxonomy): domain Eukaryota; kingdom Metazoa; phylum Chordata; class Mammalia; order Primates; family Cebidae; genus Callithrix; species Callithrix jacchus. Next base: position 115,553,680 of record NC_133509.1, read on the forward strand.
ACACAAGAATGAGCAGCTGCAGCATGGCTTGGAGTCAACCTGTGTTGTGCTGAAGCAATGAAATGAGTCCTCACAGAACTGGGTATTTATCTTGAGATGGCAAGCAGGTGTTTACACATATGAAAATTTCCACATTTTGACAAGAGACATAACTCTTGGATTGAAGAACCTATGTGAACCGCAAAGAAGAGAAACATAAGGAAACCCACATGAAGATACTTTATAGTCAGAATTCTAAAAGCCAAAAACAGAACAAGTTTGAAAGCAGTAAAAGGGAAACAACACCTTAGTTATAGGGAGAAACAATTAGAATAATAGTGAAATTCTCATTAGAAACCACAGAGGTCATTTAAAAAGTCACATTTTTTAAAAGTGCAAAAAAGCAAAACTGACAACCCAGAATCCTATATCTAGTGAAAATACTGTTTAGGAATAAAGGTGAAAGGAAGACATTTCCAGGAAGACAAATTAAGATAATTTATTGCTAGCAGACCTATCCTAAAGAATGACTAAAAGAAATTCTCTAAATAGAAATGACATGATAAGAGAAGGAATCTTAGAAGAGGAAAATAGAAAGGACACAAACAAAAATATGAATACATATAATAGACTTCTTTTGAGTTTTCTAAATTATGTTTGATGATCGAATCAAAAACTGTAACAATATCTTATGTGGTCCTATAAGTATGTAGAGGAAACATTTAAGATTAATAAACAGGAAGGGGCCGGGCGTGGTGGCTCAAGCCATCCCAGCACTTTGGGAGGCCGAGGCGGGTGGATCACGAGGTCAAGAGATCGAGACTATCCTGGTCAACATGGTGAAACCCCGTCTACTAAAAATACAAAAAAATTAGCTGGGCATGGTGGCGCATGCCTGTAATCCCAGCTACTCAGGAGGCTGTGGCAGGAGAATTGCCTGAACCCAGGAGGCGGAGGCTGCAGTGCCGAGATCGCGCCATTGCACTCCAGCCTGGGTAACAAGAGCAAAACTCCGTCTCAACAGATAAAAGAGAAAGAAAAGAAAAGAAAAAAAATAAACAGGAAGGGTAAAACAATGTAAACAGAGAAACTTTCTACATTTCAATTTGGTAAAATGATGATATTGTGATACCACATACACTGTGATAAGCTAGGTATATAATACCCAGAGGAACTACTGAAAGCTTATACAAAGAGTTTTACTGAAAAACACATGATAAATCAAAATGTAATTCTAAAGACTATTCAAACAACTCGAAGGAAGGAAGGTGTATTGGTCTGTTTTCACACTGCTAATAAAGACATACCTGCGACTGGGTAATTTATAGAGGAAAGAGTTTTAATGAACTCACAGTTCCACATGGCTGGGGAGGTCTCACAATCATGGCAGAAGGCCAAGGAGGAGCAAAGTCACATCTTGCAGAGTGGAGGGCAAGAGAGCTTGTGTAGGGGAACTCCGTTTATAAAACCATCAGATCTCATGAGACTTATTCACTGTCACCAGAACAGCATGGGAACAACCTGCCCCCATGATTCAATTACCTCCCACCATGACCCTCCCATGACAAGTGGAAATTATGGAAGGTTTCCACAATTCAAAATGAGGTTTGAGTGGGGGCAGAGCCAAACCATATCAGCAGTAGAGGTGTTGGGGGAAGTGGGGGTGGAGGAAGAGAAAATACAGAACACAGAGGAAAAAACAAACCAAAAGGCAGACTTAAATCTTAACATATCAATAATTATATTATATAAAAATGGCTTAAATACACCAATTAACAGACAGAGATTGTAAAAGCGAATTTAAAAACATGCCCAATTTTATGCTATCTACAGAAAACTCACTAAAGTGTAATGATATAGGTATTATATCATGAAAGTAAAAAAAAATCATGCAAATATTAATGAAAAACAAGAATGATCGAATTCAAAATTAGAGACTTCAATATTACACTCTCAACAACTGATAGAAATATTTTGCAGAAAACCATCAAGAATATACAGAAGTATAATAGAAAACCTATAAATACTTAGAAACTAAATAAATCCTTCGAAATAATCCATCAGTCAAAGAAAATGTCTCAAGGGAAGTTTAAAAATACCATGAACAGGATAAAAATGAAAACATCTAGGCACAGTGGTTCATGCCTATGATCCCAGAGCTTTGGGAGGCTGAGGCAAGAGGATCACTTGAGCCCAGAAGTTTGAGACCAACCTGAGCAACACAGTGAGATCCCTTCTCAAGAAAAAATTTTAAAATATGATTAGCTGGGTATAGTGGCTTGCACCTATAGTCCTAGCTACTTGGAAGGCTGAGGCAGAAGGATCACTTGAACCCAGGATTTGGTGGCATATCGCTGGTTGGGCCATTGCAGTCTAGTCTGAGTGAGAGTGAGACCTGTTCTCTAAAAATAAAGAAAAAGAAAAAAAAATCACAAAAATATTACATATCAAAATTTGTAGGATAAAGCTGATGCAGTGCTGAGAGGAAAATTTATGAAACTAAATGCATGCATTTGAAAGGAGGAAAAGTCTCAAATGAATACTCTATGCTCTCACTTCAAGAACCTTAAGAAAAACCCAGCAAGCAGAAGTAATAAGATCAGAACAAAAATCAATGAAATTGAGAACAGGAAACAATAGAGAAGAAGAAGAAAAAAAATCAATGAAACAATGAGCTGGTTCCTTACATAGTTCAATAAAATTGACAAATCTTAACCAAGATTGATAGAGAAAGAGAGAGGGAATAGAGTACAAGGGAGGGAGAAGAGAAAACACAACTATCAAAAGTAGGAATAAAGATATTACTATAGATCCTGCTGATATAAGAAGGATTTTAAGGAAAACCTGCAAACAACTTTTCAAATATAAATTTCAAAATTTAGAAGATATGGAACACAAAATGCCATAACTTACCAAATGTAAAATACCTAATTTAAATAGCCTTATAGCTATTTAGAACAATGAATATGTAATTCTAAAACTCCCAGAACAGAAATCTCCAGCTCTGATGGTTTCACTAGTAACTTTTACCAAATGTTTAGAGAAGAATTGGTACCAGTTTTTATAATCTCCTTCAGAAAACAGAGGAAAATGGAATATTTCCGATTTATTTTATTTAGCCAATTTTACTCTGATACCAGAAACATATAGACAATTGCTCCCCCAAAAACAAAGAAAGGATAAAAAAAACTGCAGCTTTCTCCTGAGCATAGAAGAAAAATCTTTTTTAATAATTAGCAAATAGAATTTAGCAACTTTTAACAAAAATTATATAACATGACCACTTGCATTTATTTTAGGGATACAAAGTTGGTTCAGTATTCGAAAATCAATGTAATGCATCATCTTGGCAGGCTGAAGACATAAAAAAAAATCACAGGAGCATATCAATCAATGAATAACAAGTATTTGACAAAATTCACTGAACATTTATGATAAAAATAAACTCAGATAAAGGAACTAGAAGGGAATTCCTCAGCTACAAAAAAACCCCATGGCTATTATTATACTAAATGATAAAAGACTGAAATGTTTTCCACTTAAGATGAGAAATAAGCAAGAATGTCTCCTCTCACAATTCTATTCATCATAGTACAAGAAGTTCTATAATATAATGAAGAAAAGAAACTAAAGGCTTAGAGATTGGAAGAAAAAAAGTGTCCCTATTTACAGATAGCATGATTGTCATCATTTAAAAAATTCCAAAGAATCAACAAAACAATAAAAACCCACTTCTTAAAACCAGTAAGTGAGTTCAGCAGGGTCGCAAAATACAAGAAAAACATACAAAAATCTATTATCTTTGTATATATTAAAAGTGAACATGTGGATGTCAAAATTTAAAGTTATTATACCATTTAAAATCACTCCATTTGAAATGACTCAAAAATGAAATATTTAAGTACAAATTTAACAAAACATGTAAAGAATTTGTTCGCAGAAAACAAAACACTGTCATGAAAGAAATTAAAGAAGACCTGAATTAATGATAAGACATACCGTATTCATGGATTGGAAGACTCACATAAAAAAGATGTCAGCTCTCTGCAAATTATTCTGCAAGTTCCATAAAATGTCTATCAAAATACCAGAAATAACTTTTGTAGCTAACAAGACTATTCTTGAATCTATATGGAAAGGTACGTGAATCAGAAAAACTAAAACAAATTTTAGAAATTAAGAACAAATTGGAAGAAATAAGGCTACCCAATTTCTAGAATTACCATGTAGTTAGAGTATCAAGACTGTGGTTCGGTGGAGGGTTATGCTCATACATCAATAGAATAGAATAGAAAAGCAATTAAACAGCACAGAAAATCCAAATTATAGAAATGGAGAACAGATTATTGACTGCCAGGGTTTAAAAATGAAGTTAGTGTGGAAGAGAAGTGCATGTGGCTATAAAATATATAAAAACATGGTAGATCTTCGTGTTGATGAAAATGTTCTATATCTTGACAGTATCAATGTCAATACCCTGACTGTGATACTGTACAATGATTTTATAAGATATTTCCACTGGAGGAAAACAGATAAAAGGATCTTTATGTATTACAGGATCTCTCTTATTATTTCTTACTTCATGTGAATCTAACATCAACCTCAAAATAAAAGTTTAGTTGAAAAGTTCAGAAGTGTTTTGGACACAATGACAAAGGACATTAAATTTTAACTGGTTAATTAATTAACCTTTGAGGTTAATGCCTCAATACTTGTCCTTCCTGGTGCAGTTCATTGCAACCACCCTAGTCCAGAGTCATATTCTTTTTTCTAGACTACTGTAATTATCCATACTTCTAAAGCAAAGTATATAGTTAGAAACTCAACCAGTTTAAAAAAGAAAGAAAGAAAAAGAACTTGGTCACACTGAGAAAGCGCAGATGTTAGAATTACTACTCAAACACCTTATATAATTTATTTTAAATATATACAAAAAAAAAAAACCCTAAAGGAAACCATATCTAAAAAACTGAGGAAAAGTATGAGAATGATGTCTTGCAAAACAGAGAATTGCAATAAAGAGATCTAAAAGATAACCAAGTAGAAATACTGGATTGAAAAGTAAAGTAACTGAAATTTAAAAATAACTGAAGAGGCTTGGTAGAGGATTTGAGCAGGCAGAAGAAAAAGCAGTGACCTGAAGATAGGTCAACTAAAGTTATCTAATCACAGGAACAGAAGAAAAGAGACTGAAGAAAAATGAACAGTGACACAGAGAGCAATGGGACACTTTGAAGTATACCAACATATGCATAATGAGACTCGCATAAGGAGAGGAAAAAGAAAGTGGGGAAGAAAAATATTTGAAAAAATAATGAGTAAAAATTCCCAAATTTGATTAAAAACATTAATTTGCATAACTGAGAAGTTCAATGAACTCCAAATAGAATAAATTCAAAGACATTCACACGTAGACACATCATAATTAAATTCTCAAAAGCTAGAGAAAAAGAGAAAATCTTGAAAGCAATGAGAGAGAAGTGACTTATCACATCGAAGGGTTTTGTTTCAGAAATCAAGGCCAGAAGGCAGTGGATTACATATTCAAAGGGCTAAACAGAAAAAAAGAAAAGAAACTGTCACTGAAGAACTTTACATGCAGCAAAACTATCATTCCAAATTAGGGAGATATTAAAACATTCCCATGGTCCTTCAAGGTGAAATGAAAGTACACTAGACAATAAGTCATTCCATACAAAGAAATAAATAGTACCAGTAAGGTTAACTATATAGATAAATATTTTTAAAAAGTGTAAATGTATTTTTTGCAACTCCTTTTTTTCCTACCTGATTTACAAGCCAACTATTAAAGCAATAATTATAAGTTTGTGTTGACAGACACACAATGTATAATGTAATCTGCATCACACTGACAATACAAAGGAAACGTAAGGTAACAGAGTTACAGAAGAGCAAAACATTTATATGCTATTGAAATTAAGTTGATATTAATCCAAACTAGACTTTTACACATGACGAAGAAAACCGTAATCATTAAGGCAATCCTAGGGCAATCATTAAGAAAAAACTCTAAAATTAAAAAAAAATAGTATACCGGAAAATCTCTATTCAATAGCTACATATTATTTTCTACATATGTATTTAACAAAAAAGAAGGCAATTATGAAGAAATTAAGGGAAAAAAGACAAAATACAAACAACTAGCAAAATGGCAGCCGTGTTTCCTTATAAGTATGTAAGTCACATATTGCTTAATAATAGGGATGTGTTCTGAGAAATGTGATGTTCTGAGAAATGCATTGTTAGGCAATTTTGTCATTTCGCCAGCATCATAGAGCAGGGGTGTCTGATCTTTTGGCTTCCCTGGGCCACAATGGATAAAGAAGAGTTTTGCTGGGCTACACCTAAAATTAACCCTAATGACAGCTGATGAGCGAAAAGAAACCAAAACAAAACACACACAAAAAAATCTCATAAAGTTTTAAGAAATTTTACAAATTTCGGGGGGACATATTCAAAGACATCCTGGGCTGCACGTTGGACAACACTGTCATAGGGTATATTTACACAAACTTAGATGGTATAACCTACTGTACACCTAGGCTATAGAAGACAGCCTATTGTTCCTAGGCAATGAACATGCTGTACAGCAAATGTGACACAATGGTAAGTACTTGTATTAAATACTGTAAGCAAATGTAACACAAAGGTAATTACTTGTATATTTACAAATATCTAAACCTAGACAAGATAATGCATTGTGCTATGACATTATGATGGCTATGACATCACTAGGCAATAGAAATTTTTCAACTCTATTATTAGCTTATGGCATCACTGTCATATGTGCAGTCTGTCATTAACCAAAACATTGTTGTGGCGCATGACTGTAATTAAATATAAATAAACTCTCCAATTAAAAAGTGGAGATTGGCAGATTTATAAATGCATATAATTCAACTTTATGCTATCTATAAGAGAAATAGATTAGATTCAAAGACAAAAGTAGGCTAAAAAAGGATGAAAACAGTAACCAAAGAGAGCTAAAATGGCTATACTAATATCAAACATAGAGACTTTTAGACAAAACTTGTTCTGAGACAAAGGACATAAAATAAAAGGGTCTATCAATCAAGACTATGTAAGCATTTATGCAAATAACAGTCTCAAAACAGATGAAAGAAAAATGGACAGAATTCAGGGTAAAGAACATAGCAATAATAGTTGGAGACTACAGTAATACCCCACCTTCAGTAACACCCAACTTTCCATGTAGGATAGAACTAATATGCATTTGAAGAGAGATCAGTAAGGAATGAGAAGATCTAAACGACAGTCTAAACCAACTAGACCTGATAGTCATCTACAGAACACTTTACTCAACAACAGCAGAATACAGATTCTCCCCAAAGGCAAACATTCTCCAAGACAGATCATATGATAGGCCATAAGTAATATCTAAATAAATTAAAAGGAATGAAATTATACAAAATACGTCATCAACACAATGGAATTATTTTAGAAAGTAACAGAAGGGAATCTGGGGAATTCACAAATGCATAGAAATTAAACAACATACTTCTAAATATGCTATGGTCAAAGAAGAAATCAAAGGTGAAATTACAACATACTTTGGAGAAAAATGAAAAAACATAACATACTAAAATTTATGGGATACAGTGTGCTTATTAAGGAGGACCAGGAACTTCACTTTCCAAAGAGCTCTTAAACTTAATGGAAGGAAGCAATTCTGCCATTTTTGAATGAGACCTTTCATTTGTCCTGGCCCTGAAGTGTGGCCTCAGCAAATGAGACAATGGCCTTTCTGGCCGGCAGCACTAGCCATGATAGCTAAAAGACGGAAACAACCCAACTGTCCATCAAATGACAAATAAACAAAATGTGGTGTTTCCATACTATATTACATCATTTTATTATATGAACTGGTCAGTCAGGCAAATCTATAGTGACAAAAAGTAGATTAGTTATTGCCAGAGGCTGGTGGGAGGGATACGGCAGTAACTGTTAATAGTTATGAGGCTTCTTTCGGGGCTGATAAAAATGTTCTAGAATTAGACAGTGATTGCTGCATGACCTTGTAAACGAATACATTAAAATGTATACTTTAAAAGTTCAATTTTATTTTATGTAAATCCTATCTCAGTTTATTTAGAAAACATAGGAAGACCACCATTCCTTTTATAAATGGAATACAGAGCATGGACTCTGGCATCAGTCACATGGATCTACAATCTTGTCCATCTACTCCTCTTTCCTCCACTCTAAAATAGACACAATTAATAGCAATCTCTCAATTAATAGTAATTTTCATCATTATTATTTCATCATGCCTGTAAAAGATATTATAATTATTATCAATTATAAATATAAATTATATACTGATGATTAGAGAGCCCCTCTTGTGATGAAAGAAAAGAATTGAGTAGAATCCCATACTGCTGGGATAAAGACCATCAATATTCTCTCAGACACTGTATTCTGTTCCAAAAAGTGAGATTTTACAGTAATATTGCTTCTCCTTCCCCATACCTTATAAAGTAGAAATTAAGTCCTTTCTTGCTAATTTGAATATTTAGCCATCAATACAGTGAAATGTTGTGAAACAAACAATGAAGGTTTTGTTACATCTCAAATGAATATTACAGGTAAAAACAAAAAGTTACTGCTAAAACTTTCAAAACAGCAGTATTTTCTACTTCTATACATTCTACTTCTAAAACATCTCCTGATATTCTCCCCCAAATTATTATAACAGCATCCTGTCAGTATTTCCTACCAATGCTTCCCTTACACTGCCCAGAGTCATGAATCTAAAATAGATATGCTCATGTCCTTCTTTGCTCAAAGACACTCTGTGACTTTGAGCTGCTTACAGAATTGGATTCCACCTGTGTTGCTATAGTGATTGATTAATCATGGTTTGCCGAAGTGTATATGATCAAGTATTCCAGGGATATGCCTGAGCTACATGAAAAGACATTCTTGAATTCAGTTTTGATATCCTCGATGGATATGGGAATAGAGGAGAAGACTGAAATGTGGGTAATGTTTCCCATGCTGAGATAAAAGTCAAACTCCTTAGCACGTGCTTTATAAAGGATCTGTCCACAAATTTACTTTGAAGCATATTATCTTATGTTATCATTGCAACATCTAGCATTATCTGCAATGTCCTTCCTGGCCTTCAATAATGGCAGCTTAAAATATATCCTCAGTTCGCTTTCACAAACCACCTCATGCCTGAACACCACTCGTATTCCTGGAGATACTGCTTCTTCTATGTTTCTAGATCGCTTTGTTTCTACTTTTATGCATTTGGATCTATCTATCATTAGATTCAAAGTCTTTGACAAGCATGATGTTCGGGAGATTCTAGTTCAGAATATTGTATATACTTATTCTGAAAGACTAGGACTTCCTGTTTCAAAAGTAGTTATCCTCCGACAAAAGTCAGAAGACTGTAAACAGATCTGAAATTCGGACAACTTGACAATTGCACAAAAAACACAAAACTCATGGCTATACAAGCCAGTCAATAATACTCACGTTTCTGGACACGTTTCTACTAAGTCCATTCAAAGTATGCAATATGGTGAAAAGATAACAGAATGGAAGTCAGGAGACCTGGGTTCTCATTCTTTCCCTGCTATTAGTTAGCTAAGTGGATTTTCAAAGATGGAAACTTATTCTTTCTTGACCATAATAATCATATCAACAAAAATCAGGGTTTTATTACTTGCTAAATTATTACAAAGATTTCGCTAGCTCTGAAATTTTAGGCACTGTATTTTTGTAGTTTACTACATGTTCTCTACATGTTAGTTGTTGTCTCTAAGTTGAATGGCTCAACGTGTATGAGTAATAATTATTCAGAATATGTATAACAATCATCTCCCTAACACTTTTTAGAAATCCAGATTGTTAGTTTAAATAATTATTCTCATTGTTAGGACTGTTTATAGATAATAAAGACGTATGACAAATTCATTCTCATTCACCTTGAATATCTATCTGTTTTCTTTTACACCCAGGATAAATACACTTTAGATAATTGTAAATCTTCCCTTTGTGTTCTTCAAATCCTCACAATTACAGTACTTCTTCAGTATCTTCTTATTCAGACTCTTTTTAAATTCTGATAACAAATTAAATTACTCTATCATCGGGAAGTAGAAAACAGAACGAGGTGGATTTTTTCACAAATGAATTTTATATAACATGAATATTTTCATTTGTCAGATCACTTTCTTTTCCTGTCAGTGTCAAGGCAAAAAAGACCAAGAATGTCTTCCAAAAGACAGCTTTTCCCCAAGCCAGTCATCAGACAGAAATTCCAAAGGGCAGTCAAGCATACTAAGCCCAGTTCATGAATATGAAGTTTTGAGATTTTAGTGGTTTTAGTCCCTTACTATTAATGAGAATTAAAAATGTGTGTCTCATTTAAACAGAAGGGATTCAAAAACTACCCAACTGGTAATAGAAAAATAAAAGTAAACCCAAACAGTTTCCAATAAAAGATTACAGTATAAAATGAAAATAATTTTAATTTTATTTTTTATTATTTTATCTTCATAAACTACGAACACTTTTGAATGAGCTTTCTTTGGTGTTATGTTCCAATAGCAAATGTTTTCATGGATAATCTCATGGGTCATTGCTTCTTTTAATTAGTAGCTTTTGCTAAACATAAAAAAATCCTCAAGTAATTTTTAACACTGATTACAACTGCCTAGTCCATTAACAAACTGTCATATTAATACTGGCCACATTGTACAGCCTATCTTTTAAAGGTTACTTGTTTCATTTTCATAGATTTTAATTAACTTTTCCTTTTTCTATTAGAGTTGATCATTAAGCAGCAACAAAGGCATTTCGCCTTTTTTGCTTCTGGATGTGCGGCATTTTGACTGAAAAAGAGATTTAGAAAACGCAAAAAAAATATATAGATACTGAATTAGATGGTGGTGAGACTTGTAGATACAGTCAAAGAAGCCAGGCTCTGTAAACACTACCAGTATATTGATTGAATCAGTTTCATGTTGCCACAGTACTTCTGGAAGTCTCTAAAATTTCCATCAGCAGCTTCTCTTATTTGCATTAGCTGGGAACAGTACATATAATCACAAATGACAGGCTAGAGGGAGTTTAGGCTTATGAAACGAGAAAGGAAAGGAAAATGCTCATTGTTTAGATTCCCTAAAGTAGAAAATGTTATCTTTGTTAGGGAAACAGAATGTACTGTACTTGCAGTCTAATCCCTAAGGTTTAGGAAGGTCTATAAGTTTAGAACAGACCTTGAAGTTTCTCTCAAACAATGACCTCTTTTCCCAGCACTTTCATGTGTGTGTGTGTGTGTGTGTGTGTGTGTCTGTGTAGGGAGCAGAAAGGTCTGGATTCTGAACACCATGTTATATCATATATAGGTAATATAAATAATATCTGTTCAAATATCACTTTATCCCAAAGGACTTCATTGAAATAAAATGATCTAAAACAAGACACATGCTCTTTCCTTTCATTATTACTCTCTAAACTCTTACCTTGTTTTGATCACATATATATGGATATATGTGTGTAACATATATGTGTGTATGTTATATAAATGCACGTATGAAAATGACCTACATGTGTTTGTATTTAGAGAAAGCCTTTGATACTGCTGATAAATGTGTTATATACATATTTATATAAATCTGTATGTATATAGACATGTCTAATGACAAGTACATGTAACTCATTTTGAAAGTAAGTATGTACTCTAAATAGATATAAATTAATAAAGACTGAAGCTACATAATAAATATGACCAATTACTGGGTAACCAAAATAACATGAAAAGAGAAAGAGAGAGGAAGGAGATAGAGTAAGAAACAAAAGCAAATGTAAAATTAGTAAGAATTCAAAAGAAAACATCGACTGAATTCCAAGAGGAAGACCCCTTTTGGGCACAGTATATAAGCCTTCATCTTTCAAGGGAACAGTTTAAACTGTTCACATGCACCAAGCTGGACTGACCATCTATCCTAGGTGTGTTACAATAAATGTAAAGTCCTGCAAGTTTACATTTCACCAAATTCTACATGGATTAAGATACTGTTACTTTTTCAGAGAAGCACTCTGCAACTTAACCATGTTGGGCATAGTTCCAAAAAGCCTTCAGGAACTTCAGAGTAACAGCACTCAGGTCTAGTATGGTCGGAGCAGGCAAGTTTGAAAAGAAAGGAAGACTCTTTCACAGCCCTAGCTTCTCAATTTTGCTGGTAGAAAAGGCTATGGAGCATCAACTAACTTTTTAATTAATGGACTTTCTACCCCACTATTATTATTATTTTTTTGGTTCCAAAACCCGGGATAGATTATACAATAGCTTCCCCACCTTCTCCTAAAGTAGATTTCAGTTTTAAGTTCTACGCTCAGATATCCAGCCAACTTTCCATACCACCAGTAGTACTCTCTCTGCTGTCACCTATTACAACTCTCCTTGTAGACTCAGCTCCAGTCCTGCTGGCTTTCTGCTCTTCCAGGAGACTGTCACTAAGATCACCTCAGGGCCTTTGCTGCAACTAGTTCTTGTGCCTAGAACACACTTTTCATCCAATCCTTCACTTCATTTATGTCTCTGCTCAAAGGCCATTTATCAGAAAGAACTTCTTTGATCTAAAATGATCTAAAACCAACACCAGCACCTATGTGTGCCCCTTCTAACTTACACTGCTTTGATTTTCTTCATAGTACTTTTCGACATGAACAATATTATCTACATATTTAATTGTTCTGTCTTTTCCCCTCCACTTAGATGTAAGCTCCATAATGTTAGTGAGATACCTGTCCAGGTACCTAGAACTGTGCTGGGCACATAGGAGGTGCTCAGCAACACCTGTTGAATAAATGACTCAAATTCTATTCTTTCTGCTAATGTAAAATTGAACTTTATACAACACAGACCACATCTCATTTTCTACCCTCACTAGCCTCCAACACCAAGCTAGTCTTGCTTAAAATCCATCATTTCCCATTGCTTTTAGACTATAATCTACATTCCCAGCAGGACCCAAAAAGCTTTTCATGGATTCGACTCTGTTTAATTTTCCAGCTTCACCTTTCACCATCCCTTTCCATATTCTAAATTCTGGTCATACTAAGCCATTTGCAGTTCTTAAATGTATCGTGCTCTCTTGAACCTCTAAATCTAACTCTGTTTCTTCTGCCTGGAATGCTCTGCCTACCCTGTTTACCCTGGCTAACTCTTACCTGCCCTTCAGGACCCAGCAAAGCCTTCCCACGTGGTGTTAGATGCTGTTAGTAATTGCTCTCACAGTCAGTACCCTGTGCCTTGCTTTCACACAGCACTGTCACACTATTTTTAAAAATAATAATGGTTTCCTTATTTACCTGATCCCCCTCCCCCATTAATTGAGAGCTCTTTGGGAAGCACCAGGTGTCTCTCTGCACTTATTCAACACAGTACCTGGAACCAGTAAACACTTACTAAATATTGACTAGAGGAATGCATATTATAAATGTATATTAAAAACTGAAGTATATTACAGATTTTGAGATTTGAGAAATTTCTGAACCAGGACTTGAGATTATTAGAGAAATACTGATACTGCAAAGACTATGAATATAAATTTCTACAGTAGAGCTTTCATTTTCAATAAACCACATAATCAAATATTTGTTATATGTAATTTCAAATATAAAGCTAAGATATTTTAAACTCTGTAAAAGCATTTGGATAAGTAAATATTATGTAATTGGGAAGGGCTAGGCATGACTCATTTTTTTTTTCCAAAAAGTAACCTTGGTTAATATTTCAAGATTTGCCTATGAACTGAGCCTCTTTGTCTGTAGCTGACTTGAACCTTTTAAAACCAAAACATGAAACTATATATCTTGAACTTTACTGCATATATATTAGGAATTTTATATTATTAAGATGTGAATTTAGGGATAGCATTATTATGGTTCCCTCTGGCCCTAATCCACTGGGTATTTGGGTGTCCATTTTCCCACATGGTGATGGATTTGCACTTTGCTTCATCAGATCTCCCTTGGGCCAAGAACACATTTTAGCCATAATTATTGGAGCAGTCTGTGGCAGTGGAAAACCAAAGTTAACTGAACCACATGGAAATAAAACCCATGTCATTGGTGTCATTACCAGTACACCCTAACCAACAGAGTTAACCTCAATGTAAATACCAGACAAAAATAGCAAAACACTCCATCTTCTGGAGAAATCAGTTCCTTTGGAAAGAATGCAATATGAAGGAAATACCTGAACTCATACTATTTGGACTAAAAGGTGATATAAGTATTGATTTCTTTTTTAAAAAAATTATATATGTATGTGAGTCAAAAAAATTCAAATAGTTGGAAAAAATTTTCACAGTGAAAAACATTCTTCACTCCCTAGTACTCAACACTGACTTCCCGTCTCTCAGGTGCCCTTCAAGAGTCAACCTCTATTGCCACTGCCTAAATTTTATTTCCATCTTAGTGTACTTGTTTATGAGTATGCTATGTGCGTGTCCATGCAAGCAGCCACCTCCCTTTCTTTTAACAAATGGTAGCAAGTTATGTACCCATTTTTGAAAAAAATAACATATAAAACTTTCATCTGGAATTTATTCTGCTGAAAGCAGTGCAGTATGAATCATACTTTATCTTTTTTTCCCAAATAAATCTCTATTGGTCAAAACTATTTATAGAATTATCAATCTTACCCCAACTTATGTGAAATTAAATCTTACTGGGAACTAAGCTCTGAATATGTTTGAGTATATAGCCAGGAATCCTACTGCTTTTATAATCTGTTTAGTCATTTACTACTACCACTAATTTAACATTGTTTTATGTTCTGATAACTTAGAAGAGGTGTAAACAGTAACATATCATGTAGTAAGTGACATAGATTGCTAAGTGTGGTACTGTTTTATAAATACTAAAAGCTATAATTCATGAGGTATTTTCATCAGTACTGAACTTTAAATTTTTACACATGATATGAGGATCAAAACTTTGGTTTAACAATCAAGTAAAAAGCATGAACACAATATTGGTATTATGTGGGAAAACGTATTTTCATTCAATCTTAGTAGGAGCATAAATCAGTACCTTATGGGAGAACATTATGCAAACCTTATCAAAATTAACAATCCATGTACTCTTTGACTTACCAATTCTACTTCTAGGAATTTATTCCTAGTGCAAAATGGCTTATGTATGTTATTATTCACTGCAGTGTTACAGCAAAAACTGAAGGCATCTTAAATTTAAATCAGTAGGGAAACTTGTTAAATAAATTATAGTATATTCATACAATGGAGTTTCTACACAGTTATTAAAAAAGAACAAGGAAGTTCATTATACATTAATATAGAAAAATCTCCAAGAATTGGTAAGTAAGAAGCAAGATATTGAACAGTGGGTGGTGTGCCATCATCTAGGTAAAAATGAATAGAAAAAAATATGTATTCTCATTTACTCATATATGTACAAGTTATTCCTGAAATGATACATATAAAACTAGGAGCATGCAATTGCACAGCAAAAGAATAGAACTGAGAGTAAGATTTTTCAACAAATCTTCTAATATATCATTTTAGTTTTAAATCTTGGAATTAACAATAAAACATAAAGTATTTATTAAGAACCTATTATGTTTGAAGAAGTATAAGGAGTTTTCACTTTTGTTTTAAATTATTCAATTAAGCTTTATTAAACATTCAAAGACTAAAGAGAAAATATTAAGAACCTTACATTGCCATTAATTATTGAAGAGAAAAAAAAACAAACTAGAAACCAGCATCAAATAACAACAACAAAAAAGGCAATTAAAAAACAATCTATGGTAGTTTTGAGTTTGAAATGAGAAAAAACAATTCATGTACTATAGATTATGGTCAAGTTGAAATCAGCAGTAAAGTCTAGCAAAACATACCTCAATGAACTATACAGATAATTCAATTTGTAAAGTAAATGAGATGAAAAGGAGAGGAGGGAACTCCAGAGAGCATCACCATATGAGCCAAAGTAAGGGTTAAGCCTCCAGTATACGAATGTAGATAGCAGTGTCAAAGGCTACAGAGATCTTCTTAAATTTAAATAAGTAAGGATTAAAAATTATAGCTCTTTCCAAGTACTTCACTTAAATATGTTAAACATAAGAGAAACCAGTAAATAGTGTTCTTAAAACTTAGATATACAAGTAGCTGCTAATAGGATAGTAATGCCGTAATAGAAAAGCATGTATGTAGTACAGCCCACAAAAATGTAGCTTGCCTTTTAATTATTCTGAAATATGGTGTTTTTTGTCAAATATTCTTGATAGATTTCAGAGTCCTTTCATTGTCTCTGATAAAATTATGTTAAAATCATCTCGGAAATCTCAAAATGAGTTGGTAAAAGGGGTGAAAGAAGAAAAGAATATAGACAGATATACAATAAAAAGATGAAAATCGAGGATTTTAAATTCTAATATTAGGAACAGCATGAACAAATAGAATGATTGTGTTAAACTGATCAACATATTCTTACATACACAGCCTTTGTTTATTACATTAGATCTTACCAGATAAGAACATTATAATTCTTATTCACTTGAAAGTGTCATGAATTTTCAATTCAAAGTTAACCAGAATTTCAATTCAAGAATATCAAAGGATAATCACATTCTTTGAGAGTACATGAATTACTTGATAGTACTACATCTTGGTAACTGAAAGAAAACAGGTGTATCAAAAAGCTAGTAATCAAAACCAACCTGAAGAGAGAAAAAAGACTTAGCAATAATATGGGTGAAATTTAAAATAACAAGACACTTTGAGTTATAGTTGACAATACTAAATTCAACCGAATCCTCCAGGCTAAAGTTCCAATAGATCTAATTACATTTTAAAGCAATTTCTAAAATCCTTAAAGATCTGAGAAACCAGAAACATTGTTCTTTTAAAAGGTTAGAAATAAAAGTACTTGCTAGGTAATGATGGTTTTGATCTCATAGTTATGTGTAGGACAAATATACAATAACTACAGTCTGTTCAAAACTCAAACAATGGAGAGCATTTTTTAAAAGTAAAAGTATTTTTCCAAAATTATTATCCAAATAATGCTTTATAAGAGATGGACTTCTCCCCATCTCCCTATATGTACATAAGCGATTTGTATTTCTAAATGTAAATTCTAACTTGCTTCATTAAATTTTGATGGAGTCATTATGAATTAAGGGTAAGTGACCAAAAGATAGGATTAGAGTGAACCAAGGGGCAGAAAACACCAAATACGGTCTTCAGAAACTAGAGTTCTTTATGATGAGCAGGTTACATGGAAATAGAAATATGTCTATTTACTTATCATAATAAGGAAAGTGTAAAGGAAGTCAGTTAAAGATTTATGTAAAAAGATAATACCATTTAATAAAGAATAGGTGATTACAAAAATATTTTATGTATTATTTTGCATAATAAAATTATCTTTTTTGTATTTGGCAAGACTAGATTTTTAAATAATAGAGGGGAAAGAGTCAGGGACAAAGATAATGAGATATAGGCACTAATAAGCAAGATACACAAAATATAAATAAAACGGGAAGAAAAAATTGAGGTGGTTAAAAATGAATGAAAGCAAGGTCACCGACTTCCAAATGATAACATGACTTAGAAGTATTATAGCTCATTTTGTTTCCCAGAAGTATTTTATCATTATCATTACATAACTATCGTATCACTGAAGCCAGTGGACACTCTTCTATTTGTATCTTACTTGGGATCTCTGCAGCATTTGACATTGTTGACTACATTCCTATACTGCAGGCTTACTCCCTTCCTTTGACTCATGTGACAATATTCTCTAGAAATCCCTTCTATTCTTTTCTTTTCTTTTTTTGAGACGGAGTTTCACTCTTGTTGTTCAGGCTAGAGTGCAATGGCATGATCTCGGCTCACCACAACCTTCGCCTGCTGGGTTCAACCAATTCTCCTGCCTCAGCCTCCAGAGTAGCTGAGATTACAAGTGTGCACCACCACGTCCAGTTAGTTTTATATTTTTAGTAGAGACGGGGTTTCTCCATGTTGGTCAGGCTTGTCTGTAACTCCCAACCTCAGGTCGTTAGCCCGCCTTGGCCTCCCAAAGTGCTGGGATTACAGGCATAAAAAGGCTCAGCCCCTATTCTTTTTATCATTCCTTCTCAGTGTCTTTTGAGAATTCCCATTCCATGGTTAAATCTCAAATATTACTATTAATATTTCTTGGGTTCTGTCCTTTAACTTTTCAGAGTAACATCTAAGGGCTCTGTAGATCTGGTTTTAGAATATAAATTGCCCAATTTCTACTCCCGTGTCCTACCTCCAACCATATAGAACCCTGTCTCAACCAGGTAGCCTGCTTTGTGACTCTATTTGCATAGTGCTGCTCTTTCTTTTCTGAATGCCTTTCTTTGCCCAGATAACTTTTACCAAACTCTTAAAAGTCAGATATAGTGTCACTCCTCTAAAGATTTTTTTCATATATCCCTAGTGTATGATGACTCCTCTCTCTACTTCTCCAGAAATCTCATGAAATAGCATTGATTATCTTGCTTTGAAATAACTAATTTACATGTTGGCTTTCATACTAGACTATAACTCCAGGTCACACCACATCTTTTCTTTTTCCTAAAAATTATAAAGTACACACAGAAAAGGTTATCAAATATACAGCTCAATGAATTATGACCAACTATATGCTTGTGTAACTATTCCCAGAAAGATTATATCTTATTTGACTTCATATCATCAGTGACTCACATGTAATATGCACTTAATAAATTTATGACAAATAGCAACAAATGATATTAATTGGATTTGGAGTATGCTAATCACTGAAAGAAATCAGCTCAGTGCTATGATACAAAAGATAGATTTTAGACACCAAGATCAAATATCACTTATAATGGGGAACTCTATAGTTACACAAACTAGTGACAGTATAGAAATGAAATTTGCAATTCAAAAAATATGCCTGTGTAACTATTCCCAGAAAGATTATATCTTATTTGACTTTGTATCATCAGTGACTCACATATAATGAGCACTTAATAAATATATGACAAATAGTAACAAATGGTATTAATTGGGTTTGGAGTATGTTAAACACTGCAAAAGATCAGCTCAGGGCTATATTTCAAAAACCAGATTTTAGACACCAAGATCAAATATCACTTATAATGGGGAAACTCTGTAGTCACACAAACTAGTGACAGTATAAAAAGGATATCTGCAATTCAAAAAATATGACATTAATTAACAATCTTTCCAGGAAACCAAAAATATAGAGAGCTTGGCATTAAAACCCAGAGAAAGATAAGAGTCCACTACATGGTATTAATTTTGCCAGCAGATGATCCTCTTGGCTAGGCAGTTAACATGAGATGGCCACAGAGTATCTCCAAAAGCAAAACCCAGTGACAGGGAGTCTATCAGCAGCTAAGCAACTCAGCTTCTTAGCAGTGAACATGTGAAAAGGATAGATGCAAATGGAACAGTTACCCATCGGCCTCACTGTGAATGGTTGTGGAAGACTGTAATCCAGGTGGGCAGGGAAAAGGCTACAGGGCCACAGACATTCCAAGAGTGAATTGCTAAAAAGTCACAGCAGCAGAAAGGCCCACCAATGTACAAGATTGAGAAATAGATTGCCTCGATCTATATTAGCACAGTCTGTGGCCTGGGAGGCGAAACAGCAGAAGTTCAAATACAAAAAGACTATCTAAGCAATAGCAGCAGGTGCTAACAAATGAAACTAAACAACAGAGATATAGACCAATGGAACAGAACAAAGGCCTTGGAGGCAATGCCACACATCTACAACCATCTGATCTTTGACAAATCTAACAAAAACAAGCAATTGGGAAAGGATTCCCTGTTTAATAAATGGTGTTGGGAAAACTGGCTAGCAGTTGCAGAAAGCAGAAACCAGATCCCTTCCTGACACCTTACACTAAAATTAACTCCAGATGGATTAAAGACTTAAACATAAGACCTAACACCATAAAAACCCTAGAAGAAAATGTAGGCAAAACCATCCAGGACATAGACATAGGCAAGGACTTCATGACTAAAACACCAAAAGCACTGGCAACAAAAGCCAAAATAGACAAATGGGACCTAATTAAACTCCAGAGCTTCTGCACAGCAAAAGAAACCATCATTAGAGTGAACCAGCAACTAACAGAATGGGAAAAAATTTTTGCAATCTACCCATCTGACAAAGAGCTGATATCCAGAATCTACAAAGAACTAAAACAGATTTGCAAGAAAAATACAAACAAGCCCATTCAAAAGTGGGCAAAGGATATGAACAGATACTTTACAAAAGAAGACATACATGAGGCCAACAAACATGAAAAAAATGCTCAATATCACTGATCATTAGATAAATGCAAATCAAAACTACATTGAGATACCATCTCACACCAGTTAGAATGGTGATCCTTAAAAAATCTGGAGACAACAGATGCTGGAGAGGATGTGGAGAAATAGGAACACTTTTACACTGTTGGTGGGAGTGTAAATTAGTTCAACCATTATGGAAGGCAGTGTGGCGATTCCTCAAGGACCTAGAAATAGAAATTCCATTTGATCCAGCAATCCTATTACTGGGTATATATCCAAAGGATTATAAATCATTCTATCATAAGGACACATGCACACATATGTTCATTGCAGCACTGTTTACAATAGCAAAGACTGGGAACCAACCCAAATGCCCATCGATGATAGACTGGACAGGGAAAATGTGGCACATATATACCATGGAATACTATGCAGCTATAAAAAATGATGAGTTCATGTCCTTTGTAGGGACACGGATCAACCTGGAAACCATCATTCTCAGCAAACTGACACAAAAACAGAAAATCAAACACCACATGTTCTTACTCATAGGCAGGTGTTGAACAATGAGGACACATGGGTACAGGGAGGGGAGCATAACACACTGAGGTCTGGTGGGGAGGGAACTACGGGAGGGACACCGGGGTGGGGGGGTGGGGAGTTGGGGAGGGATAACATGGGAAAAAATGCCAGATATAGGTGATGGGGAGGAAGGCAGAAAACCACATTGTCATGTGTGTACCTATGCAACAATCTTGCATGTTTTTCACATGTATCCCAAAACCTAAAACGCAATAAAATATATTTTAAAAAACAGAAGGAAAGCAAGAAAGAAAAGGCTAAAGGTTGCCAGTGGCCTGTTCGATTTTACTCTTGCCGGTAGGGGGCCGTGTCTATCATATAATTATTTAACAAAACTTAAAAATTTGCATTCAATTTAAGTATTATATTTTTACTTGCCTAATAGTTGATTCAGTGAGAGGTATAATACAAAGGAAAGATGCTTTAGAGGAATCCTCATAGTGACAATGACAATAATAACAGCTAAAATGCATGAGTGCTTACTGTACCTCCAGTCACTATGCTAAAGCTATTCATGCATTTTCGCATTTAATCTTCATGTAATTATATAGAGATGATTATTTTTCCCATTTTAAAGGGGAGGAAGCAAGCTAAAAGAGATTGTCTTTACCACTGGGAATTAGTAAAGTTGGATACCTAATTCAGGTCTGACTTTAGAACCTGTATTTTCTTGGTTATGCTAAAGTACCCAAATTCAACATTTTTTCAACAGAGATGGAGTCTCACTCTGTCGCCCAGGCTGGAGTGCAATGGTATGATCTCAGCTCACTGCAACCTCTGCCTCCGGGGTTTAATCAATTCTCCTGCTCCAGCCTCCTGCGTAGTTGGGATTACAGGCCTGTGCCACCACACCCGGCTAATTTTTGCATTTTTAGTAGAGACAGGGTTTCACTATGTTGGTCAGGCTGCTCTCGAACTCCTGACCTTGTGATCGCCGGCCTCGGCCTCCCAAAGTGCTGGGATTACAGGTGTGAGCCACTGCCCCCAGCCTAACTATTATTATTATTATTTTTTGCTATATAAAATTTTTAAATCAAGTGTTCCCATTTCTAGTCATGATGAATGATGTTAACAAGATTCTTAAGCAAATAGCAGGAGGGTCATAGAACATATCCAAATTTACTCTAGTTCTCCCAGCATCAGTAGTGATGTTTCAAATTTGCCTTACCATACTTCAGAAAGTACTATACGGAGTCGCAATCTGGGAAAAGTAGAACATATAGATGGAATCATCAAGATGTACCTGTAGTTTTAAAAAATAAACTATTATGACTACTGATATTTGAATTAAAATAGCAGAGCTATATGGACATTTAGAGATAATGTAGTTTAAAAATGAAAAAGAGAGAGCGGAAATGCAGGGAACAGAAATGATATAATGAATGTCCCCACTGGCTAGTCAATTACAGAACAAAGATTACTGATATTAAGTAGACCATAAGCCAATGATTCTTTCTGTTATATCACATGACCCTAGTGGAAATTACTCAGTTCTCTAAAAAGAAAAACCTCTGATTGTTGGGCTGGTAATTCTGTAAGCAATAAACTTATTATAACCACAGAGGAAAACATTTGGAACTAAGTAAACCAGCCCCGTTGCCATACAAAGGATGATTTGGCAATTTGCAGATTTGGGTCCAAGTTCAACTCTCTGATCCACTGGGGCAAATCACATAACCTACATGAATACCATCTTTTGAAAAACATAAGAGGGTGGGTGAACTGGTAGTAACTACTCACAAGATTGTTATAACCATTAAGTAGAAAATAGGTGAAAGTGCTTAGTGTGACATACAAAACATATTTGTTCAAAATCCTTGTTTTCAGCTGGAAGCATTGGCTCACACCTGTAATTCCAGCACTTGGAGAGGCCAAGCCGGATGAATTTCTTGAGCCCAGGAATTTGAGACCAGCCTGGGCAACATGGCGAGACCCTGTTTCCACAAAAATAAAAAATAAACAAAAAAGCAGCTTGTTTTCCTTTCCTAAAAGGAAGCATATAGCGTATTTGGTTAAACTATCAGCTCTATTGGGCTTCATGGATTCAAATCTTACTTCATTTAATAACCACGTAAGTTAGGGA
The DNA here is from genome assembly GCF_049354715.1 of Callithrix jacchus. Taxonomy (NCBI): domain Eukaryota; kingdom Metazoa; phylum Chordata; class Mammalia; order Primates; family Cebidae; genus Callithrix; species Callithrix jacchus. The sequence continues at coordinate 115,576,681 of NC_133509.1, forward strand.
ATTACTTACCTTCTCTGAACTCTAGGTTTTTCATCTATAAAATGAGGATGGACTATTTTAAAGGATTTAATTAGATGATGCATGTAAAACACTTAGCTTACATCCTAAGACATAGTAAGCATTCCTGAGGAGAATTATCTTAATTCCATTCTGTAACATGCAAGGAACGTAAGTATTCCACATTCTCATTCATTTTTTATCTGTATAAGATACTATGTCAATACCTTTGCTTCATTTTTTTTACTTCAATTACCTTTCCATCGATTTTCATATCATTTTTTGAAGATTCAAAGAACCTATGGTCATCAAGCAATTATGGTAGATGTTACAACAATCTATTATAATATAAATAAAACAGAGAGCTACACAATCATTCTCAGTCTTATTTTCAAATGTAAAACAAATCTCAATGTGGATTCACCATTCAAGATGACATCAACACACAACATGAACAATTTAGCTAAGGCCTCTGGCAACAAAATGGCTCTAGCTATGCTAGAAGCCTTCTTACAGTATAAGTCTTAAAACATGGGATAAAAGAAATACATAGTTGAATTCACAAGAAAAAAAGGAAGTAACTGGATGTTCAAACAGACAAATGGAAATGCTCGAACAAGTTATTGCTGCAGTAGACTGTGAATGGAAATAGGACTAGGGACAAGATCTACGAAAAGTAAAGATAGGACACAACAGCTCCAGTTTTAGATTTTAATATCCACTAAGTGACAGAAAATAAGGCCTTGCATCCATTTTGAATGAGACAGGAAACTAGAACTGAGATTCCTGGATGAAGTTGGACGCTTTCTAAAGCCACAGTACTCAAACTTTAGCAACCATGATAATCACTTGGAGGACCTGTTAAAACCCAGATTCCTCAATCCAGCCCCAGAGATTCTGATCCAGCAGGTCTGGGTATTTGTATCTCTAGTACATTCCTCGGTAATGCTGATGCTACTGGTCCATAACCAAACGATGACTAGTGCTGCGCTAGCTTAAGGCTGCATCACCAATTAGTGAAAAGAGTCCTAAAAATTATCTTCCCTGATCCAGCGAGATGATAAGAAAGCACACTTCTGACAATGGCTCCTTCAATGTGTACTGTTTAGAAGTAAAAATGAACACTGCTCACATAGCATATGAGTGCTAGCTTAAGGAATTAAAACTGAAAAATTGGCCCTGGGTTGGAGATTCCTTTGAGGCATATGAAAAATGTAAACAAGACTGTTCTGCAGGAAAAGTTTCACAAGGCAAATTATGTGAAATCCCCACTGAGATAACTCAAAATCAGTAATTAAAAAACACTCAAGGAAATGTTTATGAGCAAGAGCCTAAAAAAATAATATTCAGAAAGACTGGTACAACCAAAACTTAAGATAACAGAACCATTGAAAGCACTTACGTTTTAAATTATTTAAAGACACACATGCACATGTGCACGCACACACAGACGAAAATAGAAAACAGGCCAGCCATGGTGGCTCACACCTATATCCCAGCATTTTGGGAGGCTGAGGCCAGTGACTCACCTGAGGTGAGGAATTCGAGACCAGCCTGGACAACATGGTGAAACCCCATCTCTATGAAAAATACAAAAAATTAGCTGGGCATGGTAGTGGGCGCCTGTAGTCCCAGCTACTTGGGAGGGTGAGGCGAGGAGAATCACTTGAACCTGGGAGGCAGAGGTTGCAGTGAGCTGAGATCACACCATTGCACTCCAGCCTGGGCAACAAGAGCAAAACTCTGTCTCAAATAAAAAGAAAAAAAGAAAGAAAACATAAAAAATAAATTCTGGAAATAAAAAATAATAGTCTTTGCTACCAAATTTCAATAGGAAGGTTTTACAAGAGGCAAAGGTGAAGAAAAGAACGAGTAAACTGCAAGAGCAGACCAGGGAAATCACAGAGAACGCAGTGCAGAGGATAAAAAGATAAAAGGTACTAAAAAGCTATGAAGCTACATTAAGGACGGGACTAGAAATTCCAACATGGGAGTTTTAGTGCTTGACTAAGTTGAGAATAGAGAGAAGTAATCTGAGATGCTATATAATGACTAAAAAAAAATCTTCTAGAACTAGAATCCTAAGAATAAAGAATTACAAAGAGAACCAAACAGAATAAATAAGTCTATACCAAATACATAAAATAGTAACACTGCAGAATACCATGGGCAAAAAAATCTTAGGGGAATTAAACAAAAAGAAGACAATTTATCTGCAAAAAACTAGAACTTGGCTGACAGAAGATAACAGCAGCAACAAAGACCCTAAGATCATAAAATATTTTTTCAAGTGTTAAGAAAACGCACTGTAGTCATAGAATTCTCGACCCAGGTAAACAATCATGTAACAATGAAGGGAAAATAAAGACATTTCCAAGACAGAGAATTTACCACTCATTGAAAGGACCAGTAAATGATGATTTTCAGTACAAAGGAAACTGATCCTAAGATCTTCTCAATATTTGAGGGTAGAACTATTGAGGCATTGTACACTTTAAGTCAGGTAGATATGCTATAGTTTTAAGAGTGCCTACTAAAATCACACAAATAATATGTACTTCCAAACAAGTAGTGATGAAGTGCATGCAGAAAATCCGAACAAGTTATGGGTACATAAACAAATAGTAGAAGTATAAACACACAGAGCATGATCTATACCAAATTCAGGATAATAGTCCCATCTAAAGTCTGAGGGAAAGGAAAGGAATGTGCTCCGGCTCCTAGCAATACACAACACCAACATTTTCATGCAAATAAGGCAAAATGTTACCATCTGCTAAATCTGAGTTGTGCATATATGACCTTCCATCATTTGATTTCTGCATATGTTTAAAATATCTTTTATTTTTTTTTCATTAGGAAGGCAAATAAGTTTAGCCAAGCCAACATAATAAGAAAAGCTTAGTTAGAGAAGTTAAAAGCTGGCTAAATTAGTCAGGTAGCAGGCCCAATAAAAACCAGGTTGAATAATTGACTACTATATATTGTCTTTCCTCTTGAATCTGTTCTTTCTGGTTTGTCTAAAATCCTTGGATTGCGAAAGAACTTAAGATAAAAGTTATAGATACCAAAACACTATGTTCTCATTCTAATGATATTTGTATCGGTGGTCAAAATGGGGGCTAATGAATAAATGATATTAAGTGAGATTTAAAGCAAATTCTACAGATTAGGCAAAACCTTGTAAAATTATTTGAAGAGCTACAGTAATATACTAACCAGCTTAAAATATACACATGAGAAAACCAGAAAGACTAAAAAGGAGGTACGGTCTAGATTAGTCTTTGAAAAATTAGCTTTCTTTTTTCTCAAATGGCAAGCTCCAAATCAGCTATGATATGTGTTTGGCTTTGGTTTCAAAGGTTCTCTCTAACCTCACCATTTTCTACTGATAATGCAAGTCTACTCCTGTTTGTAAAGGATTTCTTGTTTCTTTTTCCACTGATCATATGAAAATCATGTTTGTTTTTAGTGACTCATAACTTACAGTATATTGTTTATTAATTCCAAAACAATTCCTGTTAGTGACTGTTTTGATAGCCCCAGGAGAATGAAGCCTTTCAGGTTTTGGTTTGTTTATGAGCAGGTACATGCAGGCTGTGACCTTTCTCCTTTACATCTGCTCATTTCTTATAAAGCAGCAGCATAAGGGCAAAGGTCAGAGAAATGGAATTGCCTCCCTAACTTTTAGAATTGAAGCAGACAGGTATAATGAGGTAAAAGGAAAACATGAATGTACAGATGTGGGATAGGCTTTAGGAAGCTGTTTATAGCATTATTTTTCTGGTTAAAAATAGGTATATGTATTGGAATGCTCTGTTTTCTGTGTTTTTTACTTTTAGACAAAAATGGCATCTTCAAAAGTTTTATTTTTCATTGAGATGAACATCTAAGCTGGTCTCTTCCCTCCTGGCCTCATTTATTCAAAATTTAAGGCATTGTTTTAGGTTTCATCAGCTCTGGTCAGAAATATAATATTTTATAACTTACATTCATATTTTATATAAAAATAACAAAAATATATATTTACCAATGTTATAAAGTAAAAAAAAAAGGAAATAGGTCCATTTACTGTTCCTTTGAATCTTCAATACCTAAAAGCAGTATCATGTTTTTAAAAAAGCAAATAACTTAAAAGCCTGATACTCTACTTAGCATAAAATGGATTTTTTAATGTAAAAAAATCATTTCCTTCCAGAAGTAAACTCTGCCTTTTATAGTTGACATGTAATAATTGTACATATTTATGGAATACAGAGTGATATTTTCACATGTGTATACAATGTGTAATAAGCAGTTCAGGGTTATTAGCATATCCATCATCTTCAACATTTATCCTTTCTTTTTGTGGTGAGCATTCAAAATTCTCTCTTCTAGCTCTTCTGAAAATACACAGTAAGCTATTGTTAACCATATTCACCTTACACTGCTATAGAATTTTATAATTTATTCTTTCCAACTAACTGTAGTTTTGCCTGTTCACCAGCCGCTCCCTATCATCCCCTACCCCAAACCTTCTCAGCCCCTACTAACCACCATTCTACACTCTACTTCTAGAAACTCAATTTTTTTAGCTCCCACACATGAGTGAGAACATGTAGTCTTTATCTTTCTGTGCTTGGCTTACTTCACTTAACATAATGTCCTCCAGATTCATCTATGTTGCCAGGACTGGCAGGATTTCATTCTTTTTATGGCTCTTTTTTTTAATTGCCCCGTGTATATATATGTAACACATTTTCTTTATCCAATCATCCACTGATGGACATTTAGGTTGATTCCATGTCTTGGCTATTATGAATAGAGCTGACATAAACATGGGGGTGCAGGTATCTCTTCAATATTCTAATTTTTTTCTCTGCTGTTTAAATACCCAGTAGTGGGATTGCTGGATTGTAAGGTAGTTGAATTTTTACTTTTTGTGTGAAACTTCCATACTGTTTTCCATAATGGCAGTACTAATATACATTCCCACAGAGTGTGTAATAGTCACCTTTTCTCCTCATCCTTGCCAGCATTTATTTTCTGCCTTTTGATGGTAGACATTCTAACTGAGATGAGACATTTCACTGTAATTTTGATTTGCAATTCTCTGACAATTAGTGATGTTGAGCATTTTTTTCATATACTTATTGGCTTCTTGTATGTCTTTTTTAGAGAAATATCTGCTCAGACCCTTTGCCCATTTTTTAATGCGATGATTGCTTGTTTTCTGCTGAGTTGTTAGAGTTCCTTACATATTCTGAATATTAGTGCTTGTCAGATAAATTGTTTGCAAATATTTTCTGCCATTCCACAGATTAAGTCTTCATTCTATGGATTATTTCCTTTGCTGTGCAGAAAATTTTCAGCTTGATATAATCTCATTTATCTATTTCTGTTGTTTATGCTTCTCAAGCTTTACCCATGAAATCTTTGTCTAGACCAGTGTCGAAGTATATTCCCTACATTTTCATTCCCTGTCATAGTTTTATAGTTTCAGATCTTATTTTAAAGTCTTTAATCCACTCTGAGTTAATATGTTTTGTATATGGTGAGAGACAGAGGTCTGGTTTCATACTTTCACATACAGATACCCAGTTTCCCAGCACTATCTATTGGTGAGACACTTTCCCCCAATGTATGTTCTTGGCAACTTTGCTAAAAATCAGTTGGTTGTAAATGTGTGAATTCATTTCCGTTTCTGTATTCTGCTCCATTGGTCTGGGTATTGGTTTTTATACCAATATCACATTATTTCAGTTAATACAGCTTTTGAAGACAGGTAGTGTTAATTTTGTTGTTTTTGCTCAGTAATGCTTTGGCCATTTGAGGTTTTTGTTCATGTTTCTATATCAATTTTAAGATTTTTTTCTCTGTTTCTATGAAAATATCATGGTATTTTAATAGATGTCGCAATGAATCTGTAGAATGCTTTGGGTGGTACGGTCATTTAACAATATTAATTCTTGCAATCCATGAGCTTGGGATGTCATTCCGTTTTTTGTGTCCTCTTCAATTTCTTTTACCAGTGTTTTGTAGTTTTGTTATCAAGACCTTTCACCTCCAATATTTCTTCCTTCCTTCCCTCCCTCCCTCCTTCTTTCCTTTCTTTCTCCCTTCTCCTTCCCTCCTTCCCCCCTCTCTCTTTTTGTTTGTTTCTTGTTGCTGTTGTATAGTAATTTTTACCATGTCAGATTAGTTCTCTTACACATGCAACTATCAAGTGAACCTGTATTACTCTAAAAAAGTCATAAAACACTAAATGGGAACACTGATATATTGAGTAATCAGCCCTAAAGATAGACAGGTTCTAATTCCTAGAACAATATGAATATGTAACTTTACAAGGCAAATGAGACTTTGCAGCTTTTTAAGGATCTTGAGATGAAGAAATTATCACAGGTCATTCAGGAGATCCTTAAATGTAAGCACAACTGTCCTTCTTAAGAGTGAGCCAGGAGACTTGACTAGTAAATGAAATGTAGTGACATAAGCAGAGACTGGAGTGACAATGGAGGAAGGGGCCACGATCCAAGGAACACAGATAACCACTAGAAGCTGAAAAGGGCAGGGCAAAGAATTCTCCCCTCAGAGCTTTCAGAAGCAGTCAGTCCTGCCAACACCTTAACTTTAGGCCACTGAAGCCAATTTCAGACTTCTGACTTCAAGAAAATAAATCTGTGTTTTTAAAGCCAAGTTTGTGGTAATTTGTTATAACAGCAATAAGAAACTAATACAGAAACTATTTATTATCACTTTCGTCAGGTACTACTAACCCATCCTGGCCCTTTTCACCTTAATTTTTATTGAGTTTAATCTCTGCTCTAGGAAAACAAGATATGAACAATTTGATTTAGAATTGTATGTTTTTGTGTTTCAAAACGAGAGAAATACATTAAAAAAAAACCAAGTAGATAGTAAGGGTCTAAGTCTCAGCTATTTTTCTCTCCCTCAAATTCTATTCATGTATTTGTTGAATAACTACTGTGAACTTTCTTTTAACGTACATCTCCAAGTGTCACACTGAAAATACTCATCTAAAAAACAAATAATTTTAGAAACTATCAGAATGCTATATGCCTTCTCTAAATGTCACAAACCTAATGGCCTCAATTTTTAGAGTGCAGTCATGAAAATAAATAGTATTTCCTTTCCAGAGACATTCCATTTTACTTTCCCCACAATACATATGTACACAGGTTTGGGGAACAGAGGGAATGATATGAGCAGAAAAAACAGATGCCTCAAAGTCTACTCATCTTAAAAAGCATACATTCTGGCCGGGTGCAGTGGCTCACACCTGTAATCTCAGCACTTTGGGAGGTCAAGGCGAATGGATCACCTGAAGTCAGGAGTTCAAGACCAGCCTGGCCAACATGGTGAAACCTCGTCTCTACTAAAAATACAAAAATTAGCTGGGCGTGGTGGCGGGCACCTGTAATCCCAGCTACTCGGGAGACTGAGGCAGGACAATCACTTGAACCCAGGAGTCAGAGGTCGCCGAGATGGCATGTCACTGCCCTCCAGTCAGAGCGACAGAGTGAGACTTTTCCCCCAACCATCCCCCTGCAAAAAAAGCATACATTTTATCCACAGTTAAAACCCTCAGGATTTTCTCAGAAATTAATGACTTTTCTTTTATATTTCATACAGTCCCGACAAAATACTTCTTAGACGCATAGCATATTTAGAAAAATAAGGTACACGTGGGCACATGGACATTCTGGGAAACTGGTAACAGAAAATGCCCTGATTTCTACAAGAAGCAATATCTCAGAACAAGGAAGGAAAGAGACACAGAAAATGTTAGAGCATGGTAGCCTAGAATCAATTGTGCAAGAGCCAATAGTGCTGTATTTTCAGTTAATGCTGGGGACAATTATTGCATTACAGTGTAATCATCAAGACTGAGCACAATTACCTCGTCATTAAATAAACGCCGCATATTCTGCTTAAGAATGTAAGAGAAAATAAAAAATATAGGAACTTTGTTGATAGACTGTTAGACGTGATTAAAATAAATATCCATGCCATTCCAAGATGTAGGCATGCATCCCATGGACTGTCCACCTAGGTACGGCACTTCATTACTAATGCTGTTGGCAGGACATTGTAAGGCCCATTGCAGATGTTCAATTAACATTTGATGGCTCACTTCATGAATGAATAATACATTAAATAAGTATCATTTGTTGCAGACATACTGCTTTAAGTTCAGTAAGCTATATGTTTACTTAGATTGTACATAAGAGAAATATTTAGCAATTATCTATTCACGGGCAGGTTTAGAAGAAGAAATGAGAGACATTAAAATACTCAGAAAAGCAATTTAGAAAGTCCATTTTAATTTTTAATTATTTATTTTTTGTGCATTTTTATTATTTATTTATTTATTTATTTTTTGGTCTCAGAAGGCAGAAAGTCCATTTTTTGAAGACCTAATTAATGAAGTAAAAACTACGTGTACTTACTGAGATTTTGGTGTTAGAGTAATAGAGCAGTAACCTCACTGGGCTATAAAACAGAAGTCCCAGAGCAGAGGTTGTATTCTAGTATCCTCAAAAGTTTTTCAAGTGACCTAACACATTTACCTCAATCAGACTGTGTGTGTGTGTGTGTGTGTGTGTGCGTGTGTGTGTGTTTAAAACAGTCTGAAATATCCTTAGCACAGCTCTCTTGAAGGAAGTAGCTTCAGCAGTAAGCGTACTAGTGAAAAAGCTTAAATTGCAAGAACAGAAAATTCAGAGAACTTCACACTATTACAGATCCATATGGTGGTTTGACAGATCAAACTTGACCTCCAAAGGGAAATTTCCATTTGAATAGTAAGTAGATGGTTTCAGACCTGTGCTTGAAGTTTTATTTAGAAACATAGACTAATGCATCTGTTTTTCTAAACAGTGAAATGTGACAAAAAGTCTTTCCTTTCCTATATTTAGAAGCATCCCATATAGACATTTATCAGTCTCCTTCCTTTTAAAAACACTATTGTTCTTTTTATTAGCTTCCCTGGCATGTCTTTAGATATAGTGTCAAGTATCAAATTAGGAAAAAGGACTTTGCCAAACTGGTTACATGCATAAAAGCTGAAGAAACAAGAGTGTCTTTTATCATATTTAAACTAATTTCAAACTATGAACTGACATGACTTTAACAAGCTCAATTCTCAATATAATATAGTTAGAATGGACACCTGCTATTTTTGCTTGCCCAACATCCATTTCCCTCTTTCTCCTAAAAAGCGCCCTCACAATTACCCTTTCTCCCTCTCTCACGTTAGGAAGTTATTATAGGGCTAACTATACTGTCTAGTTTTAGCCTTGGACAAATGACTGAAACCTGGTCAACGAGAGCAACATAACCTTTTGGCAACAAGGAATGGTTTCAGGGAAATGATCAGGTTAAGTCAAGCAGCATCAGCCCTGGACTTTTACTGGAGCTACTGGTAGGTAACCTCTTACTGGTTAAGATAGCAGGATGCATGCCTATAGCTCACATATATGTGTGTGGGGCCACGTAGTCACTTCTTACAGACAGCATGGGTAAAAATGAAGTTTGGCCGGGCGCGGTGGCTCACGCCTGTAATTCCAGCACTTTGGGAGGCCGAGGCGGGTGGATCACAAGGTCAAGAGATTGAGACCATCCAGGTCAACATGGTGAAACCCCGTCTCTACTAAAAATACAAAAAATTAGCTGGGCATGGTGGCGCGTGCCTGTAATCCCAGCTACTCAGGAGGCTGAGGCAGGAGAATTGCCTGAACCCAGGAGGCGGAGGTTGCGGTGAGCCGAGATCGCACCATTGCTCTCTAGCCTGGGTAACAAGAGCGAAACTCCGTCTCAAAAAAAAAAATGAAGTTTAAGTAAAGGGAAGCTTTAAGTATAAAAGAGCTGACAGATAGTGGGAATAAACATTTTAGACGCTACAAATGAATTTTCTTGTGCCACAGTTGGACTACATTTATTATTTTAGTTCCTAAGTGAATAAATACCTCTTTTACTCCCGCTTTTTAAGCACAAGCCAGTTTCTTTAAAGAAACAAACAAAATACAGGTTTAACTCACTTCCACCAAGATTCCAGGCCAATACGACAGTTCCTACAATTCACTACTTTCCTTCCAAATGACTTTGCCATTTTATTATTTAGCAACAATGGAAAAACTTGAGTTTTCTTCTCGGCGAGGGCTCGATTCTTCTACTAGAGTTCAGCAATGTGAGTTGCATGGTCTTTGACAAACTAAGTCTTCTGAGGCTCGTTTCTTTATTTCTAAAATACACATAAGAATTTGTATCTTGCAGAGTTGCAGTGAAGATTAACAGTGTGTTAAATATCTAGCAGGCGAACAACTGATAAATTGCATTTTCTTTTCCTTTTGGGGGAAATAGGGGGCATTTATGTATTTATTTATATCTCATGGGTATGAAAATGACAAAAAGCTTCCTCTGAAGAAGGGTTCTCAAATTCAAAAGACAAAAGGAATCCTTAACATTCCGGTAAGAATTTCTTTTTCTTTTTAAGGTAGGAATACCTAGGTTGGGAAACTGACAAAATTTTAGAAATAGGTCTTTAATAAAGGATCTAAATAAAATTCTTTCACAAAGTAAAAGCCTTTTAAATGTACATCAATATAAGGTGTAGTCACTATAGGCCTAGGGTTTGCACTGAACTTTTTCTATGTGGTTTTTATTGTTTGTTGATTTTAATTGCCTTGAGGTTTTTGGCCCTTGTTTTCATCTTTTCTTTTCCATCAGTGACTTACTCAACCTGATTTTCTGTAACTTTTGAGTCACATATTTCTGGGATACCATAGTTCTAGGAATAACATGAGAATTAGGCACCCTGGTAACAAAATATTTTGAGTTGGTTTTAAGTAGAAAAATCTATTTAAGAGAGAATTAAATGTGTATAAGTCATGTGGTTTGCTATCCATTGATCCAGTAAACTCCACAATGAATTCAGTTAGCTTGTAAATTCTAAAAAACATGCCATCTTAGAGCTGGGTGTGGTGCCTCATGCCTGTAATCCCAGCACTTTGGGAGGCTGAGGTGGGAGGATCATAAGGTCAGGAGATCGAGACCAGCCTGCTAACATGGTGAAACCCTGTCTCTACTAAAAATACAAAAAAATTAGCCTGACATGGTGGCACATGCCTGTAGTCCCAGCTACTCGAGAGGCTGAGGCAGGAGAAATTCTAGAACCTGGGACGTGGAGGTTGCAGTGAGCCAAGATTACATCACTGCACTCCAGCCTCGGGAACAGAGACTCCAACTAAAAAGAAAAACATGAGATCTAACATAAAAATTCAGAATATTTTAATTTTTCTTTTCCTTTTGAAACCCAATCTAGATTACATTATCATATAACTGTTATTTACCCTTCTGCTTTGTTCAATTTTGTTCTAGTAGTGGTCAGTGTAGACGTTATCAGTTACATTAGTGGTTTAAAAGTTGATAAAAATCCACTACCACTGAAATATTCACATACATTTATAAACTAATGTCGACCCTCTTCTTACATGGCATTAGAAAAGTAATGAATGAAAATTAATAAACTCAGAGTAATTCATTGTAAATTAACCCACTATTTTGAAGAAATCATAAAATTCTGTAAGTAAATAGAATTGAATACTTGTTACCAAGATTAAGTAGTATGGCGATATGACATAATATTTAAGATATATATATTTTGAAACGGTTCTCGCTCTATTGCCCAGGCTGGAGTGCAGTGGCCTGATCTCGGCTCACTGCAACTTCTATCTCCTGGGTTCAAGCGATTTTCCTACCTCAGCCTCCTCAGTAGCTGGGACTAGAGGCATGTGCCACCACGCCTGACTAATTTTTTGTATTTTGAGTAGAGATGGGGTTGTACCATGTTAGCCAGGATAGTCTTGATCTCCTGACCTAATGATCCGCCCACCTCGGCCTCCCAAAGTCCTGGAATTACAGACATGAGCCACCACACCCAGCAATATTTAAAATTGTAAGCATTAGAGTTTACACTTAGATGTGAGGTAAATTAATTAGCATAGCATTTATGGGTAGTCAGTGTAATGGTTTACATTAGCAGAAAAAGCAGCTCTGAAAAAATACCCCAAAGTCTGCCTTTAACATAAATTAAGTCATATGGCAAAAACCGCAAGTTACAATAAAAGTTTACTTGTTATAGTATATACATATCTCTTCTGACTTATATGGGCAAGAAAACTCCAGATCCCTAAGCCAATAAATATTTCTGTTAATTTCACATAATTTGTTTTCAGGGCGGAACCTCTGCAAGTTTTTATAGTGTAAGGAATGACCAATATAAGGAAAATGAGTTATCCAATCTAGATTAAGACAAAGCACTATCTCTGTAGTAATCTAGAATCACAAAAAGTCACATTGTAATACGTTACCTTGTGTAATATGAGCAGAAAGTAAACTTACAAACATTGTAAAAATAACTGTCCATAACATGTTTTATTTGGGTTTCTATTTTTTTACTTATGGGCAACCGTAAAAGAAGGCATGCAGCTCCTACTTTCCAGAGAGAAATTTTTATCTTTGTATTAAGAGACTAAAAAATATTCATACTTTTTCAAGTCAATAATTCCACTTGGATGAATGTAATCAGAAATGTATAAAATCACAGATGTGCAAAGACTGTCACTCTGTTGTTATTTAAAATAACACCGTTTTCTAAAGAAGCTAATGCTCATCAATAAATTAGTTACCATCTCCATTGAGAATCTGATGAACACTAAGGAGTCTTCAGTGCGGAAATATCTACCTATGCTTTACTTCTGTAATACACAGAGGCATACACATACACAATATAAACATGATATAAAACTTAACTTTGAAAACTATTACCAGAGTCAACCATTGCGTGATATACAGGAATAACTTTTAGGGTGATGGAAGAAAGAGAATGCAGTTTTCAAAGAAGTAAAAAAAATGCAGTACAGTTACTACTGAAATTAAAATTGACTGGTCTAAAGAATGTAGCAGATCGCAGATAAAATTTAAATATTAAAGGCTACAAAGAATCTTACATACCATTGATAATGTTTATTAATTTCCATTCTTTATATTCAAAGATAATACTATGACTATTCATTTCTATATGTGATTTGGTATCTGCAAAGATCAATGAGCGAAGAAGTGCTGGAAGTCTAATCTTTGACTTGATGCTCTAACTGACCAACAAAGCCTGAAACAATTTGCATTTTCTCTTGTTTTATAAAAGTACAAAGTACCAGCCATTTATTCATGTAATATAATTCAATTTCATAAACATTCTCATCAATGCAATTCCATAAACATATATTCTCTATGCCAGACTTAGGTGTGAGAAATAAAAAGATGAATAAAACACAGATACTGTATTCCAGGGACATTATGATATTAAGGACAATTCTTAAGAATTTATTTTCAATAGTTAGAATGTATACTGCATGAGGACAGGGATTTTTGCCTTATTTGCCCTTAGTGATATGTCCAAAGTATCTAGAACAATTATACAATTACTAAGAGAGAGGAAGAATTTGAACTAAGGTTGATCTGACTCCAAAGTCCATATTGTTAGCCCGTGTGTCATTCAGCTCTTCTGTACTCTGAATTCTTACCAATCTCCTGATTAAAAGTTGGCTGGTTCTATAATGTATAAAACTATATATCTGAAAAGTAATAGCAAGCATATTCCATAATAATTAACACAGAAGAGTCACAAAATGAGTAAATACTATGACCACTATCATTCAGTATTTTTCTTTTTAGCTTCTATGTATGCATGTATCACTAAATAATATATTGTTTCATTTTCCTCTCTTATTAGTATTATATGAATGGAATTATACTGTATGTGTACTTCTTTGACTTGCTGTTTATGTTCAACATAATACTATTGAGACTTTACAATGTTAGTGAGTTTATATATACTAAGTATATATATTATATGATATATTCTCTATATACTGCATATAGTATATATGTTATATAATATGGTGCATATATAATAGTATATTATACAAATAATATATAGTATATATTATAGTATATTGTACATATGATATCTAGTATTTATTACAGTGTATTATCCATATTACACACATATATATAATGAAAATTAATTGCAGTGTTCTCCTTGGAGTTCATTATATTATACATGATATATAAAATGTATTTATATAATATATAACATACATTACAGTGCATTCACTGTATTCTGTTCTGTGAATATACCATAGTTTTTCTATTCTTCCATGAATGGGCATGTGGGTCATTTCGAACTATTTTCCAATTACAAATGGTGGCTACTTACGTGCATATCTGCTAGTTCAGGTGTGTAAGTTTCTCATGGGTGTATGCCTGGGAGTGGAACTGCTGAGTCAAGTGACAAGCACATACATTCAGTTTTATAAAATGATGGGAGTTCTTTTCTAATATTCTCATGCCAGTTTATAAGTACACCCTAAGAATGAATGAAAGGGCTATTATTTTAGTGCTCACCACATTTGTATTTAAAAATTAAAAATAGGATGGGTGTTGGGGTTCACGCCTGTAATCCCAGTATTTTGGGAGGCTGAGGTGGGAGGATCACTTGAGCCTAGCAGTGCAAGAGCAGCCTTGGCAACACAGAGGGACTCTGTTTCTACAAAAATATAAAAATTTAGCTGGGTATGGTGGTGTGCGTCTGTAGTCCTAGCTACTCTGGGGGCTGAGGCAGGAGGATCGCTTCAGCCTGGAAGGTCAAGGTTGCCTTGAGCTGTGATTCCCACCACTGCACTCCAGCTTGGGTGCAAGAGTGAAATGCTGCCTAGAAACAAACAAACAAACGGACTAAAAAACAAAACAAGTTAGCTTCTTCCTCAGGAGGGATGATATACATTGGTACAGGGGTCTGATATGTGAATAGTAATATTTTTCATTGTAAATATTTCCTATCTCTGTCATGCTTAAAGCATAAAAGGCGTCACTCACAGTGGCCTTATGATCAACTTAATACCCCTTGTAGGGCTCAGAAGCTCTCCTGTTTCTGTTATAGCCTGCCTTCTTCTCCAGTGTCTTCTGCCACCTCTCTCTCTCTCTTGCTTTCCTGTGCCTCTCATATATGCCAGTGCCAAACTGAAGTTCTTTCATTTCTCCAACAAGACTTCCAAGCTTAACAATCAGTTCATCTGCCTCTTGCATCCCTATTCCTACACACAGGACAAGCAAGACTTCCTACTGTGTATTCCCATCCACAGTTTGGACCATGCATTTTAAAAAGTGGGAATCAGACTTACTTCATTCACCATTGTCTCTTCTTTGCATAGCTCATTGTCTGGTTCAAACCAGGTCCTCAATAAATAATTAAATAAATGACTACCTGTTTCTAGTTAAAATAAATGTGTGCCTATGGGGGTGTCCCATCAATTATCGGCATTAAAAAAAATGTGAATCCCTATGTCTAAGTATCAGACCCTGGACCAAAATGAATTTTTCAGTGGCTACATACAGAGCCCTCTTAGGTCACAGAGTCTTTCCTGGGCATTCATGACTAAGGAAAGAAGTACCTGAGCCATGCATATCTTCCCTAATATTTGAAATATCAAGTATTTCCCACAACTGGAAAGCCACATATGAAGGAGATAAAGCTAGAAATGTGGGTCACTAGAGATCCTGCCTGCTGCATTACTAAGTTTAGATTATGTCCAATAGAAAGTGGGAATTACTGTAAGATTTAAGTTTATGCAAGTCATGATGAATTGGTGTTTAAGATGTACTTCTTAGATTGCTTTCTGAGGACAAACTGCTGAGAAACAACGATCCTTGCTGGAAGCCCATGATGCCAACTTTGACTTTCCACTCGATACATTCTAATAGATGAGTGAGTCTTTAATGTTTTCCTCTTGAGAATGGTTTTTTAGATTGATGCCAGATTCCTGAAGGACATTTCTGGATAGAAAGTTTTAAAGCAATAAAAATGTTCTCCAAGGACATAAGACAAGTTAAAAAGTTTTGAAAGTGGCACTAATAACAGTATAGATGTGTATTGGAGACACAGGTAGAAAACAAGAAAAGCAGAGTAATACTTAGAATATACTTTTTCAATATTTTGTATTTCACAATTGGTGAGTTACACTTCACAGGTATTTTTTCCAAATCGTATAAATAAATGTAACTAAAATGTTACTTTCCCTCTACCCTGGTAATCATTTTTTATGTAACTTCTAGTTTGGAGAAGCCAACCTCATAAGTTTAGTTATCTTTTATCTCTGTCTTTTGCCCCCAATTTTCCCTGTGCTCCTACAATGTCACTCACATGTCTTTTTTCCATTTCCACAGATACCACTTTGGCTTACCTCCCAATGCCTGAATTGTAAGAAGAGCCTTCCAACCGTTTCCTTCTCTACATTTTCTCTCCCCTCTGGTATATTCCCAACACAGATGTCATGATAATTTCCCTTACATAATTTTCATAACATTTTCTCTCTCAGATAAGAACCACGAGTTGCTTCCGACTGCCTGGTTTATGAGCGTGCATTCACTATAATATTTGTGGTAGGCCACTAACATAAGACGTTGCTCCCAGACTACCAGGCCTCCAAATTTATAACTTAGTATAGTATCTTCTAAAATATCTCCTTTCCATAGAAGCCTGTTCTCGTTGATCAATCCCTTGATTTGGATTGCTCGTACTAGCTACCTGTAACGCCTGCATCTAAAGAGGCTTATAGAAATGTTTCTGGCTTTATCTCATACATCTCTGATCATTTCCTCAATCTGTCTACAAAAATTCATTACAGTGTTCTCCTTGGAGCCCATAATCAAATATAGATTAGACACTTGCTAATTGAATTTCCCTTTAATATTGGGCTACGATAGACCTGACACAGTGAATTCAATGCACAGTACTGGATGACTTGACATCATCACCGCCATGCAGCCTCACTGCCCCCAAATTCCAATTCCACTGGAGGTAAAAAAAAGAACCAAAGAAACCCAAACAAACACAAAACTAGGTCCTTCTACTGTCATCCCAGAACACTCAAACATGACTCTGTTATTGCATTTAAGTTGTCATATAGTACTTGAGGCTAAAATTTACACTGCAAGAACAGTTTCTTATTGTGTAGAGGAAACAATGCCACACACTAACAATGACTGGCATTAGTAGGTTTTCAATAAATTAATCAGTCCGTCGAGTTAAGGAGTATACGTTATGTTGTCAAGTATTGTCTTATGTAAAGCAGATTTATCAGTGAGCAAAGGAACTTAATTCTGGTGACTTATTAGGTTCCTCCAACAGGTAGAGCCTCCCTAATGTGAAAATTTGAAATCCCAAACACCCGAAAGTCTGAAACTTTTAGAGTACTGGCATGATGCCACAGTGGAAAATTTCACATCTGACTTTGTGATAGGCTGCAATCAAAATGCAGGTACACAATGTAGTTCATTCGGTGTCCTCAAGGGAAAAATACAGCTACCTTCAGTCTATGTGTATAAGGTATGTATGAAACATAAATGAATTTTGTGTTTAGATTTGGGTCCCATCCCTGAGATTTATTATTATGTAAATACAAATACTTCAAAAATCCAATTAAAAACATCACAAATCTGAAACACTTCTGGTCCCAAGCATTTTGGTTAAGGGATTATCAGTTGTACTTATTGCTACTTATCTGTTCACTTGTTTTCTGAAATAGTCTGTGGCTATGACTGTACCTTATGCTTTTTTGATATTACTCCACAGACTGGGAGCTGTTTGCATACGTGGTAGTCAGTGACTATTTGCTGAATAGCTGCATGGAAGGTTAGAAAGCTAATAATTTAGTAAAACTTAAATAAGTGAGACTGCTACTTCCTAGCCTAAAATCCACTCCCTGCCTCCCTTCAACATCAAAGTTCTTTAGGAAGACAAATTGTTCTATAGCATAAAGATATAATCTATTTAGATAGTTTAAAGATACCCCTCTATTTCTCAAATACAATCAGTTATTCAACTCTTACTCCAAAATGTCTCTCATTTTCCTGCTCTTTTTTTCTTCTACTATTGTTGCCTACAGGCGTTGCAGAAACACATGTTATTCTCCCCGTAAATCTATTCCTCTTCTAGCTTTATCTCTGCTAGCAATGGCACCACACAGTCTTTTGGTTTTGCAGCAGATAATGCACCCCTCATCTCTAATTTATCACAAGTTTAATCTGATTTCAGCTCTCTCGCAAATCAAGATGCTTCTCACCATTTCCATTACCATTATCCCCCACTAATATATTCTTCCTGGGACTGGAATTGGTCTCTTAAATCATCTTCCCATTTCCACTTTTCCTCCCAACTCTTCTCAACACTACTGAATTTTCCATTAAAAACACAAATCTGTCTATATATTCCCAGCATGCTTAAAACCCTGCAATCAGAGATCTTAGAGTAAAATTGAAATCTTTAACATGGTCCACTCTACTTGTGGTAGGCAGAATTTTGGCCCCCAAAGATATCCCCATCCCTGGAGCCATGATACGTCATATGAAAGGGGAAATTGGGCGTCCAAAGTGGCTCCCGCCGGAGGTCATGGTGCTCGCGAAGGCGAGATCATCAGTTCAAGGCTAACCTGAGCAACCTCATAAGCTCAAACAGATTGGCAAAAAAAAAAAAAAAAGAAAGGGGAAATTAAGGTTGTGAATCAGTTGACTTTCAGATAAGGCAATTGTCCTGGCCCAGGATGACCTAATGTAATCAGGAAAATCCTTAAAAGTAGAAAAGAGAAGCACAAGAGCCAGAGAAGATGTGAGACAGACAAAAGATCATGAGACCTTGAAAGGAGACTTCAATCCATCTCATTTTCTCAACTTTCATCTCATTTATATTCTGTAAAGTTAAGGGCTGTGTACTTTTTTGCCCACCACTGTATCCATTTCAGACACTCATAAAATATTTTCTAAATGCATACAGAAATTATTCCTGACAAAATATCTTAGATTTTTTATCATATAAATCTCTGTATTATTTAATTATGCTTATCTTCTTTATAGAAAGCTGAATTACGTCCCTAAAAAGACACCAGATCTTAAATCCTGAAACCTGTGAATGTTATCCTATAGGGATCATCTTTGCAGATGAGATTAAGGTCCTTGAAATAAAGAGGTTATCCTGGATTATCCAGGTGAGCACTAAATGTCACCCAAGTGCCCTTATAAAAGAAAAAGGACAGAGAGTTGAGACACATACAGAAGAGAACACAGTGTCACAAGAGAGGTGGGTATGTGGACATGGCCACAAGTCAAGGAATGCCAGCAGCCACCAGAAACTGGAAGAGGCAAGGAAAGCATTCTCCCTTAGGGTCTTCAGAGGGAGTACGGCCCTGCAGATGCTTAGATTTTGGCTCAGCAAAACTGATTTCAGACGTCTGGCCTCCAAAACCTATGACAGGATATATAAGTCAACATGTTTTTGATAATTTGTTACAGCAATCACAAATTATCAAGCCAGTGTGTTTTTGATAATTTGTTACAGCAACCACAGCAACTAAACTAATACACTCTCCTTTGGCTTTCCAATCATATCTCTTTCCTTTCAGGAATGGCCTTCCTTCTTCTCTTCATATTTCTATAAATGTTAACTAAATAAAGAACAATGAATGGCCAAATCTTATAGTTCCTTCAAGTGCCATTTCTTTCATAAAGCATTCTCTGAATACTTCAGGGCATTTAAAACTCTCCCATCTGTTTGTAAAGATAATAAATGCTAAATGATTTTACAATCTGCAACTTGTAAACCCATTGTTATATTTTTCTTATTCTCCCACAGGAACAATGCTGTGTGTAATTTTTCCTGGTGTCCCTCAAACTGTGCACGAAGCCCAATCTATTGGCACAAAGGACCTGGAATGCTCTTCTCCCAGATGTCCACCGGCCTCTGTAGCTCACTTCCTTCAGATGCTTGCTCCATTGTCTATCAGAGATGCCTTCCTTGACCCTCAATCTAAAAATAACACCCTCCCCATCCCTCTACTTTCTTATCCTACTTCATTCTACTCTAGAATACTTTTCACACCACCTGATTTATTTTTTATATATGATGCCTTTTACCCTTCTACAATGAGATGGTGAATTCCTATAGGGTAGGGGCAGTAACTAGCATATAATAGGAATTCAATAAATATTTATTGTGTGAATCACTGAACATAACGACATGTCTAATATTCTTCTTTCTATTAGCATCAGTTGACTAAGTAGTGTGAACACAGATCATTAAAAATGGTAGCTCCTAATATCTGAAATACTATCTCTGAATTCAATCAAGACTCAGAATTTCAACTCCGGTAGCCCCTTTATTAAGTTTTAGAAGTCAATGACTCATTATGAAACCACTTAGGTTAGAAAGAGAAGTCTTTCTTTTTCTTTCATTTGGTTATAAGAAATTACAGAAAATTGAGATAAGAAGAATAAATTATGGAATGCAGCTGCCTAACTCTAAAACATATGTATGGTTATGTTTCAGACATACATTGCTTAATACAATGTTAAGTCAAACAAATAACAGTGGAGCGAACTAAGTTAGAAAATGGTATTTAACCAAAGAAACAAATGTGTATTACAATTATATTCTTTATTCTATTTCCACAAATGAGATTCAAATTCATTTTACTTTCAAATAACTAAAATGTTTAATTGTGAAGTGACTGTACAAAAATAATTCAGACAATCCTCGTTCTGGCAGATACACAAAAGATGTGGCTCAGAAGTTGCATTCAGACAAAACAATTTTATGCAAAGGCTAACAAACATATGGGATAAGTTACCAAAAGAGAATTGCTGAAACAAGAAACACCAATATGTTCCACTGAGAGCCAGGAGGGTATTTACATATAATCCAAATGAAGAATGTGGAAGAAGAGTAAAATAAAAATTTAAGACCACTGGAATTCTCTCCAGCAATGTATGCCTGAAGTAAACTCATTGTCTTCACTATAATTAAAAGACAATAAAGTATTCTATGCCCTTCTTAAATATGTTTATTGTTGACATTTTTTAGATCCCTAATAAAATCTGTGGACCACCCAAATCCTTTATTCTAATATAATTTGTCTAAAATTAACATATTATTGAAAATCATATTCTTAGTTTGCACATCTTAGAAACAGCTGATTACCCTCTTTCTATGATGACTAGTCTTTACCTTGTGGGGTAGAAAAGAGATTGAGGAGATAATGCAAACTTCCCCACTTCTTTGAGCAGAAGTACAATCTTAAATGGAGCAATAGTTTGTTTTGATGAAGGAGTAGGTACGAAGGTTGACCAGTAATTGTTTCATGCTGTCAAAACCGAAGAACAAACAACCAAGTTAAACTCAGTCTCTCCAAAAACAAAAGCAAGTAACACACAATCAAATTCTTTCTTATAGAAAGTGACTTTTCCATGAACTGAGACCAAAGAAAGCACTCACTGAATGAAATTTATAGTAACCAGAATAACAAAGCATTGTTTCCAACTTCCATCCCTTGGAATATGGAGAAATTCTTATTATTTTACTTTGAAAGACTATTTCACTAATGAAACTTTATTCTAAATGTGAAAGATCTCTCTATGATTAGTTAGTTCATCCGGCTAGATAAAAAATGCAAACAAGTCTGAATCAGGTATACAGGATACATTCTCATCTTTCTTTTCTCGCACAAAAAAAATGTTATTAGTGACAGGTACGAGTAAATGAGAAATGAAGGGAAAATTATTTTTTAATCCATCATCAGTATTGCTAAAACATATGAATAAAATCAAAAGTTCATGACCTATTAATAATGGGTGAATACTACTTCATTCAACTATTATTTACACTATCACATTTTCTATCACTTTTTCAAGCTACTATTAAAGAACTCTCATTTATTCTTAAAAGCACTATTTCCCTGCCAACTGTTGAGTCCAGGGGACATTTTAAATGACTTACCTAACTTGACCTGTCTGGTACACACAATACTATAAACCATTTCCTCAATTTTTCTATTTTTTTCCCAGCAACATCCTCTCCTTTTACCTCTCCAAATCCTCATTTCTCTATATGCCTTTCTGGTTCAGCTTCCTTTACCATCTCCTTAAATATGGATCCTCTCCAGGGTTCCATCTAAAACTCTCTTCTTATTCTAGACTTAACCTCTAAACAATGACAAATATAAAAATGGCTCTGACAAGTACCCAAATAAAATCAACTCCCAAATTGGCCCAAAATAAACCACCCTTTTGCTGACTTTACGTTCAAAATTTAAATAACTTACTGGAAAACTTGACACACATACCTTAAGGGTATTTCAAAAACAACATTTAAATCTAAACTTGTTATTGCCTTCTATTTTCCCAGAGATTGAAGCGCATGAGTTTTGAAGCCAGATAATTATCTAGCTTTGTCACCACCTAGTTATACAGCTTCAATTAATGCATTTACCTTCCTTAAGAATTGCTTCCTAGCTACTTTGAAGGGCCATTATTACAAAAATTCAATTGATTATATAATGGTCCTTCACAAACTTGTTCCCAAGCTTCATTTTGTTTTCTTTTAGATCCTACCCAAGAACTTTAGAGTCATTCTGGAAATTTCTCCTTCTCTCTGCATCCATAGCCAATAGTAACACAATCTAAACCATCAACCATCATCATATCTCCAGCATTTACCTCTTCTGTATAACTACTGCTCTCATTTTAATGGACTCCTCCTTATTCCCTAATGCAACTGCCCATGTATATCCCCACTTCTAACTGAATCTTTAAACCACCCCTCTGAAATAAAATATACTGTGACTTCTTGATGTCCAAGGGATAATGTTTTATGTTCTTAACATAGAGCCCAAGCGTCCCTTCTACGTGGTCTCCACCTACCTTTTTCAAGTTTTATCAAGTACCAGTTTCCCTGGTACCCCATGCTAGAGTCACCAACTATTGATATGGTATGGCCTGTGCCCTACCAAAGATACAGAATCTGTCTTTGCACCTTTCTCTTAGAGTCGGATATAATGCCTGGTAGAAAGTATGCACAGAACAAATGCTTATTGAGTTAAAAGTCTCTACAGCTTGATACTGATTTTCAAAGTATTTACGGCTGCTGAAAGAGTGCTTTCTGAGACCCAATGTGAATGTAATATTGAAAGGTCAAAAAGGGATTGTTTTCCTCCTTACTTAAGACTAATTATCCCAACAGTGAAAGAAAACTCTATTATAAATAATTAAAATAGCCATGGCAGAACAGCTTAGCAATATAATTCAATTCAATTAAGGAATATATGTTTAGGACAAACGAAATGTTAAGAGAGAGAGAAAGAGAGAGACAGCCCTACCTTAAACCTAAGCTATAAACTGCTGTGATTCTATCAGCCTATACGCATTTGAGCGGTAGTTACAGAGAAGACTGACAAAAACCAATTTGTCTGAAAGATGGAAGAGACTCCCAGAAAGACCTCATTCTAAGATAAGAGGGGATCAAGCTTTGTCCAGTAATAAAGCTTTAGCATTAATGAAAATGAATAATTCTTAGTAGAACATAGGATGTGTAACTAGGATTCATTGTCAGTTCAGAAACAAAGGCGAGATCAGTGACTTAAGAAAGAAAGATACAAGGCTGGTGCTGTGGCTCACACCTGTAACCCCAGACTTTGAGAGGCCAGGGCAGGAAGATTGCTTGAGGTCAGGAGTTCAGGACCAGCCTGGGTAACATAGTGAGAATCTGCCTCTATAAAAAATATAAAGACTAGCAGGCATAGTGGTGTGTGCTGTGCCCAACTATTTGGGAAGCTGAGGTAAGAGGACTGCTTGAGCCCAGAGAGTTAGCCTGTGCAACAGGTGAGACTCCATCTCTCAAACAAACAAACAAGACACACAGAGAGAGAGATTTGAAATAAACTCGGGAAAAAAAAGTTTCATTAAAAGAATTAGAAAGTTATTAGAAAGCTTGACCTACATCTCTTAAGCGCACCTCAAAAACAGCATCTAAATCTAAACTTGTTATCCCATACTATTTTCCCAAAGCAAAGAACATGAGTTCAAATCAATCTTTAATCTTTTTAAATCATGAGGAAATTGGGTGGCAAAACCAATGCCTTAAAACCTAGTTTAACCAAATAAACCCAAAGTATGCCATGTGGTTCCTTAAGTTTCTAATGCATCAGAAGCGGTGCCACTGTGGAGCACACAGCCCAGTGGGAGATGGTAGCCATGCCCAACAATAATGGAGGCCAGCGGCACCACAGCAGTCAGCAGGGACAGCTGGGAGGCCTCAGCAAATGTGGGGTGCAGCACAGCTAAGCAATGAGGTTTAAGAATTGTGGTGGTACATGAATAAAAAGCAATGTGCAGCCAAAAAAGCATTGGTATCCAACAAAGGCAGCAAAGCCTGGTGGCAGAAATAAACATACTCCCAAAGATTAGATAGTTCAGCTCACACTAATTAAAGAACATTGACTAGTGAACTCCCAAATTTGATGTCCATCTGGAAGCTCAAAATGGGACTTTATTTGGAGACAGTGTGAGTCAAGGATTTGAAGATGACATCAGCCTAGATGTACAGTGAGTCCTAATCTATGACTGGTGTCCTCCCATGAGAAAAGAGAGAGATTTAGATGCAAAGACACAGACATACAGAGAAGAAGGCCATGTGAAGACAAAGGAAGAGAATGGAGTGCCACAGCTGCAAGCCAAGTCATGCGAAAGATTGGCAGCCACCACCAAAAGCTGAGAGAGGCAAAGAAGCATTGTTCCCTACAGCCTGCAGAGCAAGCATGGCCCTGCCAACACCCTTATTTCTGGGTTCTAGGTTCCAGAACTGCAAGGGAATAAATTTCTGTTGTTTTAAATCACTCAGTTTGTGGTGCTTTGTTATGGCAGCCCTGGGAAATTAATATACCATGTTTTTGGCTAATTAGGCACCTGTTATATGCACACTGGAGATAAACATTTGGGACTCCCCTAAAGTACTTGCAATGACAGGAGAAAAGACTACTGAGTAAGTGGGGCCTGTAAAAGCAAGGAAGGACACGAGCCAGTAAGACATGGGTATTGTATTATCAAGAGAAATACATTCCACTGAGATTTGTCAGCACTTTTCTTCTCATACTTGTTTCTGTTATTTCAAAAAGAAGACAGTGTTGATTTTCTCAGAAATTCCACTGATACAGAATAATGAGAAATCTAAACTCAAATATCAAAAAAGTCATTAGCAGTAACCATCATAAATATTAGGCTATTATTTTTATTTATTTATTTATTTTTTGAGATGAAGTCTCACTCTGTTGCCCAGGCTGGAGTACAGTGGCACGATCTTAGCTCACTGCAACCTCTGCCTCCCAGATTCAGGCAATTCTCCTGCCTCAGCCTCCTGAGTAGCTGGGATTACAGGCATGTGCCACCACGCCCAGCTAATTTTTGTATTTTTAGTAGAGACAAGGTTTCACCATGTTGGTCAGTCAGGCTGGTCTCAAACTCCTGACCTCGTGATCCAACCGCCTTGGCCTCCCAAAGTGCTGGGATTACAGGCATGAGCCACCTCACCTGGCCAAGCTTTCTTTTAATATTCAGTTCAATGCAACAAAATGCATATTAATATGAAACCTTTCTTTTAAGGTAATAATTTAATTACTCATTATTTCTATACAAGTAAGCTCATTGGAAAGTAAAAGAATTTGAGTCATGACAACTGGCCTTTAGTTAATGTTTAATGTAGATTAGTTAGATAATAAAGATACAAAAAAGGCACAATAGCATACATTGCTCATGTTATTTTAATGAAAAAGAGCATGTTCAACAATATGCTCTGAAATTACTAATTTGCATTTTCTAGGAAAAGAATCCATTCTCATGGAACAAATGAATTGTATCTCATTCAATAAAAATGAGAGACCAGTAGCACAGTTTTGAGGAAAGACTCCAAATGTTAATAAATGAGACATACTACAATTCTACGTGACCTGGACCAGATTGTCAAACATTCTGCATCCCAGATTTTTCATCAAACATTCTTCACCTACTTATAAGGTCAAGAAGGCTCCTTTTGACTCTAACAAGTCATGACCCCATGAACTAACTAAACATAATACTATTTTACCTACTATACAGTAAAAGTAAAGAAATGAAAATATCTAAGGGTACATTACCAAATGGTTTTACTTTTTAAAATGGTTTTCATTTCAAAACATAATCCCATGTTCCATCCAATAAATGTTACTGTATGTATTTCAAGAAAATGTATTAAGGTATTATACCTATGTAGAAGAATGGCTCCTGTCATCAAAAGTTAATGTTCTAATAAAAGAAATAAAACACAAAATTAGCAGCATACATTAAATCTATATGAGTGGTAAAAATGAAGATAATTATCGTATGGAGTAGGGAGGTATTACTATTTAATGTGTTACGGTAATATTATACAAGATGCAGCATCTGAATAGGACACGTAAAATGGAAAGGAAATAAAATAAGCAAAAATCACACCACCAAAAGCTGGTGAGGATGTAGAGCAAAAGGAACTTTCATTCATTGCTGGTAAAAATACAAGATAATACAGCCATTTTTAAAGATAGTTTGGTAGTTTCTTACAAAATTAAACATATTCTTACCATACAATCTGGCAATCACACTCCATGATATTTACCCAAATGAACTGAACATTTATGTCTACGCAAAATCCTGCACATGAATGTTTATAGCAGCTTTATTCATAATTGCCCAAACTTGGAAGCAACCAAGATGTCTTTTAGTAGGTGAGTGGATAAATACACCGTGCTAAATCCAGACAATGGAATATGATTCATTACTAAAAGAATGTGCTATAAAGCCATCAAAAGACATAGAGGAAAATTAAATGCATATTGCTAAGTGAAAGAAACCAATCTGTAAGAGGTACACTGTATGACATTCTAGAAAAAGCAAAAATATGAAGACAGTAAAAAGATCAGTGGTTGCCAGGAGTTAGTGGGGAGGGAGGGATAAATAGATAGAGTACATGGGATTTTTTAGGGCAGTGAAACTATTCTGTAGAATATTACAATGGTATATGCTTCATTATGTATCTGTCAAGACCTACAGAACATAAAATGCCAAGAATGAATCCTAATGTAAACTATGAACTTTGGGTGATGTGTCAATTGTAACTAATGCACCACTTTGGTGGGGGATACTGGTAATGGGAGAAGCTGTGCTTGTGTGAAGGGAACTCTCTGTACTTTCCACTTAATTTTGCCATGAACCTAAAACTTCTCTGAAAAATGAAGTCTATTTAAAAAAAATAAATAAAGCTTTGTGGAAGAACTGGGAGAAAATGTATTTCAGGAAAATACAAAACTACAAACAAAAGCATGGAGTTAGAAAAGGATCGTAACTATTAATGATTCAAGTGAAAATCAGATTGGGCAAAATGCGGGGTTCCTCTGCATCAATAATAGAATCTATTGGTAATGAACAGTATAAATGATTTGCCTAAATGTGTACATACAACATGTTATATACACACACACTGTACATACTTACAAAATGAGATCATACTATACATTCAATACGACATATAATATGTAACTTTTAAAAATTGTGAATATCTACTCTTAGCATTAACTAATCCTCAATGTTATAATTAAAAATGGATATATAAAAATTTCCATTAAACACATTCATGAATGTATCTGAAAAACTTATTGAGCATTTACTGTGTCCAAGGATGGTTTAGAAGTACCATAAATTATTCAACATGATCATTCACTACTATGGCCAATTATGTTAATTTTACTTGTTTATCATCATAAAACTGAAATAAACATTCACATATATAAATCTTTCACGCTTAAAAAAATGTGCTTTTCAAAGAGCAAAAAATTTTTACAAGTAGAATGCTAGTCCAAAAGGTACTTTTATTTATAAGGGTGTGTGCTTTTATTATATAATATATATATTATATATATACACCCTTATAAGTATGTATATATATATTATATACACACACACAACACACACACACACACACACACACACTGCATTCTAAAAACACCGTTGAAATGTTGAAATGCTTAAGAATGCTTATGTCAACACCTCTTACAAACAGGATATATTATCAGCTTAAAAAATTTCTGTGCCCAAGTTTTTTGCAATCTACTCTTTTTCTACTTTTTCATTCCACTTTGCTGTTTTGTTTCCTCAGCCTGTTTTCTCTATATGACTCTCTAATCCCTCTCATCTGAGGCCTTGCATTCTGCGGAGTACTTCAAACAGCCTAACCATTATTTTTCCCTCAGAACCTTATGTACATACATAGTTTTGAAAGCTGTGCTTTTGCTCTGAGTTTTCAGGTGATAGCTTCCTTCCTTGAACTCCAATATTTTTTAAATAGCCTCTGTATTGACTTTTTCTTCTCCTTTCTTATGTTTAATAAGGCAATGGCTATCAAGACTCAATCATCTAACTTTTGAGATGCACTGTTGCAGTGGTCCCCAGCAGGGGAGATTTGACAATGTATGAAGATATTTCTGATTGTCACCACTGGGGAAGGGAGGCCATCTGGTGAATAGTGACCAAGAACGTGGCTAAATAGCCTACAATGTGCAGTATACCCCCCACAAAAACAAGGAATTATACAGTTCAAAATATCAGTGGTGTTGAGGTAGAGAAACTGTCTTAAATGACTAGGTTGGTTATAGTCACTCTTTAACAGTTAATTCACAACATTGTGCTTGCATTAACATAATCCAGTTCTACTGGGGGAGGTATTATGCCTAATCACACTGCTTGGTTCTCAGGCCCCGTACATAAGCAGAGTATATGGAAAATTATATTTCTCTATTTTTTAAACTTTTAATTCCAAGGATCTTCTAGGCTGTACTGTAGAGAATATAGCTTAAAATATGCACATTGTCACAACCAGTTCACCTCTTTTGTCCTGATGAATTATTTTCTATAAATTATTGCTTATAAATTGACAGAGAAATATGTCCACCTCAAAGATCAGCAGCAACTGTGAGGAATGAAAGCTTACCTGTTTAGTGGTTTTTTTTTTTTTTCAGAACTTGGGTCTCTGAGTCAGGAGGGCACTTGGAGTTTAAGCAAAAGTATTTTTCTACCTCTTTTCTGGGAATCTCTGATTAATGCCGTGAATCCTGATTCGATTTTCCTCAGTTCAGTTTCACCTGTCTTATGGAATGTCTGTCAAGCCACTTGATAGACATTCAAGTGGTAGAATTTTGGTAGAATATTGAGAAAGGCTTCATTAGTGGCTGTGACTAATATTTTGGTAGAATATTAAGAAAGGCTTCATTAGCGGCTATGACTAATCCACAATTACAAATCATAGCCTAAACTATAGTTTTCAGTTCTCAATAATAATGGATGCACTAAAGTAAACTAGTATTACCAGCCCTCCTTTGGTATACTTCACTTCTTTATTAAATTACCTTCTACTCCAACCTTTCCCTAAAGGAGATCATAAGACTTGTATATAAAAATAAAAGTATGCTAATAGAAAATAGCATTGATTTGAACTAATAAAGGGAGTCTGGAGAAGATTATCTACGTATCTGGAAACTTTTCCAACTGTGAAGGAAATAAGAGTGGTAGAGGTTCACCTGTTTAGTCATTTTTCATTCATTCATCCAAATTTAAATTAATTAAACACTAGTTTAAAAAGCAAGTGCACCAAACACTAATAAATCAAAATAAAGCGGAAACCATATTTCTTGCCTCTGTGACCTTCTAATTTTTGTGAGGAGAAAGAGAAACACCTAATTTCAGCAACTAGGGAACAATGTTAAAGTAAAATATAAGCAGTTTTATGGTAAAGTATAAATAGTATCAAACAGGTTTCCCTCATGGATGTGAACTTCTAAAATAGGATTGAAAGAATTTGGGATCAAAGGTGCCTAGGTAATCTAACTGATGTAAGAAAGTATAAAATACTGACCTTAATTATGTTAACTGCAACAAATAAGGGGCAGGAAAGCTTAAGGTTTATATAAACTTGTGGAAGAAGCCTGGCAAGCAGGCAAGATACTGTAGTTGTTTCCTGAACCTGAACAAGAGTGGGGAGAAGAAAACGGGGCAGGCTCCAAAGGCGAGCTAAAGGACTGTGCTTCAAATTGCACCCTTCAATTTTATGCCTTCGTCCTCCTCCCCAACCCTTTGTCTCAGAAGACAAATGTAGCACATGCTCTTCTTTGTGTATCCTTAACTTGCGGGTACACAAAGAAATGCATATGCCACATTTGTCTCTAAGGTCACTCACAATCTCACTTGTTAAAGGATGCCACATCCAGAGAGCATGAAAGAATTACAGTTAACTAAGAAATGAAACCTGAAAGAAACAGAGATGCTAAGGCAATGGAGAAAATTGCTTGGTGAAAAGAATACAGAGTGAATGAAGGAGAAAAAGAGATGAAAAAGGACAAGAAGCCCGAGTCGCTGGAACAGCATAAAGAAAGATGATGCCAGAGCATGGACTCCACGTCACTTACGTGGGGAAGACTTGCAGGATGACAGCTGATTGATTCTATTACCCCACCTTGGAATTACAAACTCAGCATCTCTCGGGGATGGGGTAAAAAAAGCAAAAGTCAACCAGGCGCAGTGGCTCATGCCTGTAATCCCAGCACTTTGGGAGGCTGAGGCGGGTGGATCACGAGGTCAAGAGATCGAGACCATCCTGGTCATGGTGAAACCCCGTCTCTACTAAAAATACAAAAAATTAGCTGGGCATGGTGGCACGTGCCTGTAATCCCAGCTACTCAGGAGGCTGAGGCAGGAGAATTGCTTGAACCCAGGAGGCAGAGGTTGCGGTGAGCCAAGATTGCGCCATTGCACTCCAGCCTGGGTAACAAGAGTGAAACTCTGTCTCAATTAAAAAAAAAAAATCTACATTTTAAGAAGTCCCCCAAATATTTACATATATTAACATTAAGGAACCACTGGAATTGAGGATGAATTTAGTCTTGATTGAAAAGCAATTTCCCAGATTTCATCTAAAGGGATATTCAAACTGTGGGATGTGACCCATTAGGATCATTATATCAATTTAGTGTGTTTGGTACATTTCTTCATTTTGTAATGACACAGAACAGTAGAATATAAATTAAAAGATTACATCCTAGCATTAAGGAAACTATTGTTTCATGAAACCTTTGTGTCAGTCATAAATATGTGTGCAATATGTATGTGTCCACTGCCACTCACATGTACTAGGCAGTGACATATAATGTATGTCTTACCGGTTAAGGTAAAAAAAAAAAATGTGAAAGACACTGCTTTATAGAACATGAAGGAACATTCACAGGCAGTAGGAGGCTTGAGGAATTGAGTTTTGTCCTCAAGAGGAAAAGATAGGCATTTGTGACTGGTGAACCCCTGCTATATGTTATATAGGCCTGCCATGACTAACCAGAAAGTGTCATATTCTATGTGACTTGATAGCTTATAAAATCCACTGGCTGACATTTATTATTTCTGACTCATGTGGCCATGAAGAATACAGTCAGGAAAAAATGGAATATATCTATAATGACTTTGAAGACCAAGATAGGAAGCTGAAGGGCTTGGGAAATACAGTTTTTATTTAGTCTTTTAGCTGAAAATCAGAACATTTAAACAGAGAGGTGGAGGATGTGGGAAGTAAAGAACTAGCTACATAGAGAATACAAGACAAAAAGGATTTAGTTTTCTAAACCAAGGATACAAAGCCAAAATGGATTTTTAGCAGGGAAAAGAATTTATCTCATCATTACTAGGAAGAAAAATTTGGTGATATTTTTATCAGAATGCCAAAGGGGATTTTGATCAGAAATGTGGATAAGCTAAAGAAAAGGTTAAAATCAGATACTAGGTGAACTACTATTCAAGGTGAGAGAAATATCTTACAGAAGATAGGGACCAGGGACAGGCCAAGGACTGTACAAACAGCTATGACCACCTACATATCATTAAGGAAAACATGGATACAGTCACTGTGAGCTTTACAGTTAAATGTAAGGAGATAAAACAATATCATAGTTTCATCAATGAGGCTCATTTGTTCAACAGAGACACAGCCTCTTTTCTTACTTAAATAAGAAAGAAGTAGTCTTCACTCCCAAGGAATTCTACTTCAGGAAAGAAAACACTTCACACTATGTTACTAGAACATGACTGGTATAAAAAAAGATGCATATAAATTTCAGTAGGAACTTAGAGAAGGGTGAAAGAACTTGACAGGGGTATCAGAGAAAGCTTTATGCAAGAGATGGCTTTTGAAATAAGTCTTATAAGAGGAGAAAGAGTCAAAACATGTCTGAAAAGATATGATAATGGAATGGTATATAGTACTTATTTCATTATTACTTGTTTTAGAAACCCCATCCAATGAAGTAGCAATATAAATATACTGAAAGATAGCAATTTCAACATCTTCCAATACATTTATATATTTATTTACATATTTCATATTTGTATATTTGTTTATTATATACATGTAAATAAATATGTGAACTAAAATCAGTAAGTGTAGTGAACAGCTTTTTTTTTTTGGTAGCTGTATTAGTCTTGTCTCACATTGCTATAAAGAACTACCTGAAACTGGGTAACTTATGAATTAAAAAAAGGTTTAATTGACTCAGTTCCACAGGCTGTACAGGAATCATGGCTGGGAGGCCTCAGGAAACTTACAGTCATGACAGAAGGCAAAGAGGAAGCAAGTAAGTCTTATCATGGTAGGGCAGGAGAGAGAGAAAGCGTAGTGCTACACACTTTTTAAACAACCAGATCTCATGAAACTGATGCTCTGTCATGAAAACAGCAAGGGGGAATCTACCCCTGTGATTCAATCACTTCCTGCCAGGCCCTTCCTTCAACACATGGGGCTTACAATTCAACATAAGATGAAGGTGGGGACATAGAGACAAACCATATCAGTGACTAACTAAAGTAAAAAAACAATAATGGAATTTTTCTAGAAAGGATACTATATTCAGCCTTGTAAAACAGATAACATGAATGTTTTCTCAATACTTATTGTACCGCAAGATCGTGGAAAAGATATGGTAGTGAAGAAAGAACACAAAGATTAACACAAGATTTCACGTTTTCAGTAACTGTCTTATTTATCTGTGTATTTCCTGTACTCATCCATTAATTCCCTCTTTCTATCTTAGATAGTGCATAGTAAACATTTAAACATTTCCTGAGTGAATGACTGAAAAAAAAATGAAAAAAATGAATGAATAAAGGTTGCTAAAAATAGAGCACTTGATATGTTCTTGACCAGGGGTTTCTAATCCCCATGGCCTGTTAGGAACCAGAGTGCACAGCAGGAGGTGAGTGAAGCTACATCTATATTGACAGCCACTCCTCATGGCTCACATTACCATCTGAGCTTGGCCTCCTGTCAAATCAGCAGTGGCATCAGATTCTCACAGGAGTACAAACTCTGTCATGAACTGCACATGTGAAGGATCTGGGTTGCACGTTCCTTATGATAATCTAATACCTGATCATCTGTCAGTGTTTCCTATCACCCCAATTTGGGACCATCTAATTGTAGGAAAACAAGCTCAGGGCTCCCACTGATTCTGCATTATGGTG
This sequence comes from Callithrix jacchus, assembly GCF_049354715.1. NCBI lineage: Eukaryota > Metazoa > Chordata > Mammalia > Primates > Cebidae > Callithrix > Callithrix jacchus. The sequence goes on from NC_133509.1 coordinate 115,610,179, forward strand.
AGCTGTATAATTATTTCATTATTTATTACAATGTAATAAAAATATAAATAGAATGCCTAATAAATGTAACATGCTTGAATAATCCCCAAAGCACACCCCCTGCCCACCAGTCTGTGGAAAAATTGTCTTCCACAAAACTGTTCTCTGGTGCTAAAAAGGTTGAGGACCACTGTTCTATACCACTTGGTTGGAGAGCATAAGATATGATCAGGAAACAGCATAAAGTTCAATTTGGCTGAAATTACAGAAGCATGTAGAAAAGTATAATGTTCCCCCAGAAGACTGTGAAAGGTTAATGTTCAAAACTTAGTTGGCTCTGGTTGGATGTCTTGAATCCAGGCTTTATAGTTTAGCTTTTGTGCAGTTAGTAACAGGAAGCCACTGAGGATTCCTGAGAACAAAGAGACATGATCTTAAAAAAAACATGCTTTAGGAAAATTAATTTGGTAATAGGTAATAGGCTTGATTTGGAGAGACACTAGACTACAGGGCAGAATCTGGACATCACCATGGTTTTTGAAATCACGGGGATAGATGAAGTACCTTGAGAGAAATACACAGAACGCTTCAAAAATTTCTCACCAGAAAACTTGTTGAAAGAGTAAGGAGCACTTGATGTTCCTACTTCCTCCATCTGTTTAATTCCTGCAGTTTGGCTTGAAATGGTCTCTCCAATATCATTAGTAACCTAATTGCCAAGTACAAAGTCCTTTCTTTCTTCTCAATGTTCATCTTTAATGTTCTTGAGGTATTTTACAAAAACGCCTTCTCTTTCCTTTTTCAAACTCCTTTCTGCCTTTTTTTCTTTCTACTCCCCTCCTCCACTTTTTGGCTTTTTCTGCCTTCATTCATTCCCACTATGTGAATTAACTCAAATTTCTATCTTCACCATCTAACTCTTCATGGGCTTTAACACATCCTTTATGAGCTAAACTGCTCTTCCAGACTTCAGTGTCACAGTGTAGCTACTGTTCTAATTGTCCTGAGAATGTAACTGGTGTAAACAATCATGTACCTGACACCAAAATCATATATTTTCTCCAAATATCATAACTGTCAGTCACAGTTTAAATGTCCCTTTTTTTCTCTCACCCTCTTAGATGGCAATTTAATTTTTAGTTCACATTGGCTCACATCCAATTCCTTAGGTAATGTCAAGTTTCTACCCCTGTTTAAGCTCTTATTGTTTCATATTTTGTGTCTAGACTCCAACTGTCAAACCCAGGCAGTGGAATGGAGGATTCAAAAATTTCACAGTGGAATTCAGGAATAAAATATTAAAACTTCCATATGTATATCTCCATCCCTATCCGTTCATATCTCCATCCATCCTCTTCATGTTGCCACAAGTGACCTTACTAAAATATAAATTTAGTATTGTCACACCCTTTGTACATCCATTATGTCTTTTACAATAATGTGCAGAATCCTTAGCTAACATGCACAGTTGTTCATAATCTGGCTACTTTTTCCACTAATAGCCTAGCCACTCACCACATGTCCTTCTCTATAAGCATATGTATTATGTGTATTCCTGAATCATTCTCCCACTCTTTCTCTCTGTCCCCTTTTTTTGTCTGCCCAGCATCCTCTTTAGGGAATTCAGTGGGTGAATATAATCCAGGCCTTGCCATTCAGAGAACAATCACCTCCCGGCCAGAGTGATTGATTCCCAGGAAGATAGCTGACTGAAGCTGAGTTAAGGAAAAGTATCCAGTTGACTTTTGTTATATAACTTCAGGAAAGAGTCACCTTCCCTTTGGGGTTGTCTGGCTGGTAGAAAGATAGATGGGTGTTGGTAGTGGTGATCTTTGCCACTACTTGAAAGGATTCTGTTTGAAGAAACACAAAAGAAAATGGAAAAGAGATAAAGCCAGATCCCTGTTTAAAAACCTTTGTTGGCCTTTTGAGTTATATGAGCCAAAGGCAGTCCTTTTGTGTTTTATTAAGGCTTGTTTGAGTTTAACTTCTTATCGCAACAAAAAGTGACCTACTAATAAGACCTACTCTAGGAAGGCTTTGCTGACCTTCTAGTCCGCTTTACTCAACCTTCTTCCACATTGTTGCTCCTCTATTCCAAGTATTATGGAACTGGTCACAGAGGTGGATGAAAACTGGACTATCGGCAGCCTTCAACAACAGAGGAGAAACTGTACATCTTTGGCAATGTCCAAAGTTAATTTTCTTTTTTTTTTTTTGAGACGGAGTTTCGCTCTTGTTACCCAGGCTGGAGTGCAATGGCGCGATCTCGGCTCACCGCAACCTCCGCCTCCTGGGTTCAGGCAATTCTCCTGCCTCAGCCTCCCGAGTAGCTGGGATTACAGGCACGCGCCACCGTGCCGAGCTGATTTTTTTTGTAATTTTTAGTAGAGACGGGGTTTCACCATGTTGACCAGGATGGTCTCGATCTGTTGACCTCGTGATCCACCCGCCTCGGCCTCCCAAAGTGCTGGGATTACAGGCTTGAGCCACCGTGCCCTGCCCCCAAAGTTAATTTTCTATACGGAAGTTCTCCATCAATATTTATTGAGTTACATAGAAGAAAAATAGATCCATTGGAAAGTGAATGATCCTCAAGCATTTTTCAATAAAAAAACAACTAATTCAAGCCAACAGCCCCCCTGCTTTCAACTTTCTTCTTCCCATAGCTTGAGTTACAGGTTGTCTTAGATCCACTTCATCGAAGGCAAGAGCATCCCACCAGGATAGAACATGAGAGCCATGAGTAAAAACAAATTGGCCTGAAAAGATTAAGCTCCTTTTTGTTTTCTCCACCTGAAAAGTTCATATCCCTCTTAACTAAAGTATTACTCAGAAACTAAATGTAGAAAGCTCTAAGTTGCCTCCAGAGAATGTTAAATTTAGCTCTAGTCTATCTAAACTAATGAGAAATTTGTGAATGAGCATTCTTAAAACCAAAAGAAGACCAAATATAAATTTACCATTTTATGAGCAAGGAGAACGGAATTAATATTTTTGATTAGTTACTAAACTTCCCTCCTCTGGTCATCACCTGAAATCCAGGATCCCAGTTTTTGCTGGTCATGGGTCCAACTAAGTTCCCTGTACAGACCTTTCTTATGCTGGCCTAACCCTAATATAATATATAGAGAACTAAACCAGATATACTAACAGAACATACAGTCAGGTTTGACTAGTTGGAAGTCCATTTTCTTAGAATAAATTGCACTTTAAAAAATGGTGACATGTCATTTTTCCCAAAAGGAAGAAATCTATTTTTGCTTCATATTTAGTGGCCACTAATACATGGAGATTAAAACCTCTGAGGGGGCTGAGTACAGTGGCTCATGCCTATAATCCCAGTACTTTGGGAGGCTGAGGTGGGTGAATCGCCTGAGGTCAGAAGTTAAAGACCAGACTGGCCAACAAGGCAAAACCCCATCTTTGCTAAAAATAAAAAATTAGCCGGGCATGGTAGCTTGAGCCTGTAGTCCCAGCTACTCAGGAGGCTGAGTTAGGAGAGTAGCTTGAACTTAGGAGGTGGAGGCTGCAGTGAGCCAAGATCATGCCACTGCACTCCAGCCTGGGCGAAAGAGTGAGACACTGTACCAAAAACAAAAACAAAACCACCTCTCATAGGGCTAACATAAAGAAGTAGCCCTATTCAGTGTGCGATTTATACATGTAATTTCCATTAATACTACAGAACAAACATGTAAGAAGGAAGAGAGGAGAAAATTTTCGAAACTTTTTACCAAGGCAGCCAAAGATCAATTTTGAACAAGAAAAAAAAAATCCTTTGTAACCAAAAAGACTAACAGGTAACATGTACTTTTTAGAAGGCAAGAACTCTTAAGGAAACCAAGTTTAAATTGAAAGCTCCATTGTACGTCTACTCTACTTTGGTGATAGAGTAAAAAAAAGTATAAAGAGTAACAGGAGTCCTGTGTTTCTGTTCATACTTTTTTTTAAAAAAAGCTATCACCACAGTAAAGTACTTTAGATTGATAATTTAGATCTTCCAGAAACGTGGAAAAATTAAGAGTTAATTGCTTTTTGATTTACCTAGTAAAAGTGTTAAAAAGGTAATTTGTCATTTCTGATCTGACATTGCTATGGGCATGGCAACTATAGAAGAATTACGGTAGGGGATATAAAAAAGAGAGAGAGGAAATTGGTTTTGAGTCTTCTTAGATTTTACATCAACATTCTTTTGTTGTTGTTGTTTGCAGGCTTTACTGCCCTATTCATATTTATGCTTGTCAGCAAATTTCCCTTGGCTACATTCAAAAGGCAGCTGTTCATCCACACTCCCCAATGAATAAATATATCAAAGCCAATTCTTGGCCCAGGGACATGATCTGATTTCTAGAAGAGTTGCCAGCTTCCTTCTTTTAAGAGACTCAGTATGTCACTTGGACCCCAGCAGCTTACATACTTATTTATTTTTAAGTTAACTATTACTATACTCCAACAACAATACTACAAAAGTAGGGTAATCACTGTTGAGATGCCAAGACTCAAAGAAACAAGTAATTCCATTACTTAACATCTTAAAATCAGATTGATGCAGGTTCCTTCATTAACGTTTATAACAGATGCAGTAAATGTGGTACCCTTATGAGCAGAAGTCTGGTTGATGAAGAATTTGAAAGAGGCACAAGCCACTACCAGAACCTGTCTCACGTGGTCCATCAGGTGCTATTTTGAGATGGGAACACCATGGGCAAAAGCACATTAGCTACGAAGCTTTTCTACCACCCTGGATGAGCATTTAGCTCTCACAGCAATGCTTAAAGTTACATAATGAGACTGCTGACAGGGACAGGGAGCCACCAGACTGCACAATGCAACTTTTGTTTCAATGTTAACTGACCCACATGAGCAGAAAGTATAATAAACATGGCCTGTGAATACTAGAGGAAACAAATTTAGAGACATGTTTAGAAAGACAGTAGAAAGAATATTGTGACAAGTGGTAAAATGTTTTCAGAGGACAAAGTTATTGAAAAACCTAACTTCCCATCAAGGAAATGGCAGACCTTTTACCTGAAAATGAAATTTGCTAATTAAGATAAAATCTTAAGGTACAAATAGGTCATATAGTTCAGCTGGAGAATACATTTTAGAGAGAAAAGTGGCAAGATTTGGTAATATTTTTTCTGACAGCAGTAAAGGGGTTGAAAAAAACAGTTTCTAAAATGGCCCTCCGTGTCTCAAAGTAATTTATGTTAACATGTATTAAAATTCATCCTTATTACCTACTTAAAGCTCTGTGTTTCCAATTGGAGTGTATGTTTCCTGAGGGCATGGAGGTTGGCACATGTCAAGGGCACCATACATGTGTTAAATGAATGAAGCTATGCATGCGTTGGTATGCAAGTAGAAAATCATAGCATGAATGCCATCATTTATGGCTTTCCTTCACTTAACAGGCCTTTCTGACATCTATAACTTCCTGGTCTACTCTGTTGAGAGTTAGCCCACTTTAAAAATTTGAAGTTATTATACCAGTAAAACGAAAAGCACTTGCTAATCCAAATAATTATGGTAATACTATTAAACTGTAACAATGACATTTATATTTCAACCAATAGAACAGGCCAGCACCAATCGGTTACACTGGAAATTAGTGAGTGAGGTATGTATTACTAGTACCATTTGCTTTTTAAAAATTTCTGTAAAACTATTCTAAATAATGATGGCACTCAATTTCCAAGTCAGATGTGCAATTACCTATCATCAGTACTTACAATTTCTCAATTATTGTGATGAATTCTGACTACACATGCCACTTTTTCAGGGGGTTTGAGAGACCTTTTACTGAAGTACAACCCTAGACTTTCCTGAAATCCACGTTCATTTAACTGAAATGTTCTCAGAACTGAACAGTATGTGGTAAAGGCTGTGTTTACCAGGGATTGCAGATCTGATGGCACGTGGCAAATGCTTACAAATGGATAGGTAGGTCTTCTATGTACATGAAAGTATTAATACTATGAATTAGCTAGGTTATACCAACATTAGTTTATTTTTTTCTCTCTTCCTTTCTTTACCCATATACTCTAAATCCCTCAAAGACAGAACAGAATCTGACTTTGAGAAATGAAAAGATTTAAATAACAGGACAGAGCTCACAGCACTTCAAACACTTCACTATATTTTGTCTTTGTAAAATTTAAAGACTTCAGTTTGTACATATTACTTGAATTAACATGTCAGCGTATATGCTAAAATATTCTTTGCTTATTGTATTATATCAATGAGTTCTGAGATATAAATGCAATAGCTGATATCAATATAATAATTGTTCATCTTGAGCAAGTTATATGCCATTTTCTACATGAGACACTTGCCAATTATAAAAAATATAAAATTAGTTCTCTTAACAGGTCTTACAACTGCAGTGATCAATCTGGAAGAGCTTATAACTAATATAAATACAGCTTATGTCATACTTAGGTATAGACAGACACATGCTAAACAGAAACTCAGAATTACCAGATCTTCTGGTAATTGACTGGAGTGTTTCACTGACAACATTGATGGAATATTATTTTCAGGAACTATGTTAACCACAACGAGTTCTCACAATAGTCTTATAAGGTATTTAGTGTTATTATTTTCCACGTTTATGCATGAGAGGAAATCGAGGGTTAGAAATGTTATTAATATATAACATTCTCAAAGTCACATAGGAAGTAGCACACTGATTCGGCTTCCTTAGGCGTTTGGCTAGCCGTTTTCTTCAGCACATTCTTCTTATACATACATCCTGAGACATTCAGCAAGAGTTTATCTCCACTACCAATTTTAGTCTAAAAAAGTTCTACTCAACAGCATTAGCTGAGTCACTGCTTTGCTCATAAAAACAAAATTCATATTCTTATCTACTGCCTTACTCAGGTCTTTCCACAGACCCGTCAACATATGTACCAGAGGGATCCCATAAATGCCAATACAGTGCTAAACACTAACCCAGCGTCAATGAAGACTTCGTTGCTGAATAAAAGTTCATTTGCTTGAAGCTGGGTGTGGTCACGCCACAAAATAGAAACATAGGATTAAGCAACGGAACTAGTAAGCTTTCTGAAAGGAACAGTTTAAAACAAAATGTGCTCCGCCCACAGACAGCAACAGCATCAGTCTTTCCTCCTCTTCTGCTCCATTTTCAACAATGCCCTGGCATTATTTGCACATGTAAAACTAAAAAATCTACTGGTTTGTTGTGCTATTAATGTCATTGCTGGATCACTCCTAGATCTTAAAGCCATCATCAATATACTTCAAGAGTACTTCAAAGATACAGGAGGTCCCGGGAACCACAGTGGAAGCAGGAGGTTGCTCTTGGGTAATGAATCTTTTTAACTGGAGATACAGTTCTGGTTGCAATAGAGCTTAAACTGAAGTCCACCTCTTAAGAATAAAAACAACAAAAATAGTGGAAATTGTTTTCAAGGAGAATATTTGTATAGCTGCGATGCCAAACTATTTGTAAGAACTTCAGATGCACATTTTACAATATACACATTATACAACATAAATAAATTATGAATACAGGTTAGTACTCCCCTTTATAAAAATATTCTGAAATTATAATTTTTATCTTTTCATTAAAGCAGGTTTGTGCTAGGCAGTTGGACTTCAAATAAATATATGCACTAAGCAATGTAAGTACTTTTTCCTAGAGTGCTTTATGCTTTATAATTCAAAATTTTCATTAATGTTGCATCTCAACTTCAATTAATGAGATTCAAAAAATGATCAGAATAACTGACAAAATATGAATGCAAAGCAGTGTTGTGGGGGGTGAATAAAATTGCTTAATGGACTAAAAAACATCAATTGCTTAATTATACAGAATACATTGAGCTGAAACAATATCACTCAGTTTCTATTAAATCTTCCATCAGCAGAGACAGATGCTTCCTCGCTGCTTGGAGAAACATTTTTTCCAAATCTGGGAGGACTACATGATTTTCAGATACAAGCAACGTGATCTCAGCTGAATGCGTGAGAAACAGCAGCGAGAACATTTTAAATGACCCCAGTATCAGGTACATTTGTTGAAACATTGATGAAATATGGGTAAGTACACCCTTTGTGAGCACCAAAATATTTAGGAAAGTTAATCTAATTAGTTTGTGCCATGAAAAGTAGCTGATTTACATGTTTTATAGTGGTAAATCTGCTTGTTTCTGTTTAGAATAGAAAACTTTAAGCCTACTTTTAAACCTTTCACTTTAAAGTCTAAAATTGAGTTTGTGCCTAAGAAATAACATCCTGGTCTCTAGAGAAAGTAATTTACTATCCTTCTTAATTACTGGCTAATTTTTTAAATCAAATATCTTTGAAGAATTATTACTCATTGTGACCTTAGTCTTTGCAAGAGTCACGATGGACTATCAAAGCCAGTCTCTACCCTCCTCACTCAACAATATAAGCCAGGTATCCAGCCTTTAATTTGTCAGTGTGCAGTTTGAGGATTTGCAACATTGCAAATTAAGAAAAATGGAAAATAAAGAGTAGTCTATGTAACTATATTCCATAGCTTAGAATCTAATGATTATTTTTCCATACATAATAATCAGATGACAGACAATGGAATAATATATCTCTTGTAAAACTGAGAGAGGAAAAATAACACATGCCCCTTGAGGTAAAAATAATCTCGTGTAAGTCTTAGGGACCACACTAATATTAGTACCATCACTTCACGATAGAACTTTCCGCAATGATAGAAATGTCCTATATCTGGGCTGCCAAATACAAGAGCCACTAAACCAGTGTGGCTACCAAGTACCTGAAATGTGGCCAGTGCCACTGAGGCACTGAAATTTTCATTTTATTTAACGAAGTCACATGTGCCCAGCTTCTTTATATTGGAAATGCAGTACTAAACTTCCTTTTGTACCATCCTTGACAATGATACTCTTGAATAATTCTATTACTATGTAAGTTTTGTTACAGTTATAAACAACCCCAGTGTGTGATTAGAAATTATTTTTCATCATGCTCCTTGCAGTCTTCAGTACAGGCCCCAGGCTGAGAGGGCAGCCTCCCTAAGATACTGTCAGCCTCATGACAGAGGCAAAGAAAAGAGAAACTAAAGGCTGCAACTGGCTTTAAAAGTTTTTGTTTAAAGGTAATTTGTGTCACTTCCACACATATTTTATTGGTTAAAACTAGCATGACCTCTCTTGATTTCAAAAGGATGGAGGCTAACATCACATGGCCAAGCTGATGTCAATGGGACCAGGCAATATGATCCTTCTCCAGGGAGAAGTAGCAAAAGTTTTCAAAATAGTACAATCTACTGTAAGAATAAAATTTTGATTTCAGTCAATGAACGCATCTTAGCTCGTAAGATGCTTTGCTTTAAGACTGTTTGCCAGGCAGCCAGGATATAAAATGCCCCGAGATCCAATAATCCACTATTTTCCAGCCACCTTCCAATAATACTAATAGCCACAGTGACATGAATCACAATAAAAACAGCAGTAACAGAAAGAAGAAGAGGAGCAATAGCACCAGCACTTACTGAGCCTCTCTTCTGTGTGAGGCACTACCAAAGATGCTACACATACACGACTGCACTGCTTTCTCACAACAACTTCATGAGGTTGGCATCCTTTCCCTTACCCCCTTTATAAGGGAGGACGCTGAGGCTCAGACCTGGAGCCGGAGACTAGGAAACTACAGAGCCCAATTATAATCACAGATGGTTCAGACAGGATTGGCCTGAAATGTTGTTCTTGTTCCACAATACAGCACTGGTACCCCAATGCCTGGCATCAGGGTCGCTCTGTATTAATTGTAATACCAGTATTTAGAGGCCGCTCCAGTGTCAAATTTATCTGCTAACACTTACCCTAAACTGACCACCTCCTACATCACTACGCTTCCAAAATTCTTAGCAGCCCTCAATATAAATATCACCCATATATGCCCCTGGCAGGAAGACACTAAATGTTCTCGCCACCTTTCTTGGAAAATGTGCATTTCTAGGGCTCATGTGCCAACTCACATTGCTATTCAGCCTAGAATGTGGGTTGACATTAAGCATGGACAATAATCTAGGTAATACCTAAAAATTAGAGATAGGAAATGTCCTCTGGTCTAGATGTCCTAAAAAGATGGTGAGGGGATGGCCTCAAGGCCTTCTGGCAGCAGGTGTCAGAAGCAAGAGAAAGAGTTCAGGTCAAAATCAACCCTTCCCAGGGCTTTAAAATAACCAGACTAACAGATTCTAAAGAAACCAAGGCATCAGAGAGTTCAGCAAATTAGCTATTTTAACAGTGAGCAAGCTGAGAAAGAGCTATCAGAGGGCTATAGCCAGCAAGCTGACGTTCTGGCTAAAAAAGAGGTCACAAAACAGAGACAGAATATGAGGGCAAAAAAATAATACTGTATTAATTATTGACCACATAGGACCCTGTGCTGAACAACTATTTATAATAGCTCTAAGAGGTAGACATTATTTATCTCCATTTTACAAATGAGGAAACTGTGGGCAAGGGGAGATAAATTCATTGCCCTGGTCACAAAGTGCTAGAGAAGGGATTCAATCAAAGCTAGGCCTATCTGACTTGAGGGATGACTCCCTAACTATACTCTCTTTACTATGGTGTGACTGCGGTATATCTCAGTATATCTTAACATTATCACTGACTCATACCCAAACCGTAAAGGAGGCACTTTAACAACTGGAAACCAATGAGCAAACCCTGCTGCCAGCAACAAAGGTCTAAAACCTGAGAACACAGTAGAAATCTAAATCCTAAAATGGATTTGTTCTAACAGTGCACCCTTTACAAAAAGTCAACTCAAAGTATATTTTAAGTCACTTTAGATTATATCTTGCCACAATAGGATATCCTACTGATCTTTACAAATGCTTGAGTTGACTCCTTTCAACTTTAATTATGAAAAATTCTATGTGGAAATAAAGAAAATTTGAACTTCTGAACCAGAATGCTGATTCTAAGAATTATTTAGTTGTCAAGTGCTTGAAGAAATTTGTCCCCGTTTTCACCTGTCATATAGATTATGCCCACATTGTGCAAGTAGATTGGGAGCAGTGCTGCCTCATATGACTAGAGGGCAGCAGGGCATGTGGTACAGTACTGAAACCTGGCCATAACTTAGAACAGATACACGAGAATTTCCTGATAGCACCAACAGTCAGAACTGCCAATATGAGACCCCTGAGGCTAAAGGAAAACAAAATCTAATTAATTGGTGATGGCCAAGAGACATGGAAGTTAATTAACTTGGGAGAAAAGGCATACGGCAGAGACTGAACAAGAAAAGAGGAATGCTAGATTTAATTGACTATCCTGCCTTCAGCTCTCACCTCTTTATTGTCAGGCACTTTGGCTTGTGATCGGGGTATAATCAAACTCACGCTACCACACATACATTTTAAGCCTTGTGTGGCAACCAGCAAAAGTACAAGTTTCAAACTTCATAAAAAGGAAAAAGGGATAATTCACAGGCTAAGCATGAACAAAACATAGTAAAATAGCCCTCTTCCAAATGACCAGAATCACTGTCTAAACGATTGCTCTTTATTCACTAATCTCTAAGGGGGAGAAATTAATAGAGACAGACAGATATAGAAAAATCCTTTTCCAAAAAAAAATCTTTTTTAATGAAGTGGGAGAACTGAATCAAGATGGCTGACTAAGAAAATGCATATTTTTCGTCTTTAGGTCTAAACTCAAAAAATGACAGTTATGAAATGAAATTATTAAAATATATATAATAATACTACAGCTATACCAGCACTAGAAACCAGAAGGGATGCCATAGAATGACCAAAGTGTGAAAGATTACTATAACTTTCAAAGCAGATAGAGTTGGAATTATGGAGAAAGAAGGGAGGAGTAAACATTCTCCAAAAGGGAGAGGAGAAAATTACCTTTGAGGTAGGAGCAATTCCAGGGCTTTCCAACTGCAAAGTCAATTATTTAAAAATCAGGAGAGGACAACCACCAGGGTAGTTAATTTTACAACTCTATTAAGCTGGTTCAATCAAGTTTAGTTAAAATGAGCAGCAGAGGGATGTTATGTGCCCCCAGGATAAACCCCAAAGGAATCCTTTTAAATAAAACAGTAGTATGAAAAGAATAAAGAAGGACAAGCACAGATTAGATATTCAAATTCTGCTGACACTGGAAGAAGAAACAAAGGTAGGGAAGTGCCTAACTCCAGCCCATGGGCCAGGACAAAGCCTGAAGCTGCCTTGGGTGAATTAGAGTTCTAACGCCAGAGATACACACACTTTATTATGAAACAAAATAAGGCAGGATTTCGCAATTGATGTCCTTTAAAAAGTCAGAAAAGACTTGATTCCCAGGAAATCAGCAACATTCACAGGCCTCTGGTCATGGGCCCCTTCCCCAGTCAGAACCACTATTCCTTAAAAAGTCATCATATCATATTCTGAAATACACATCAAGCAGAAATCCAACAACGATGAATCAACTTGAGACAGAAACACTATCACTCATTCATTCACTGATTGTACAAATGTGTGTTGAGAGCCTATTGCATAAATAATGAAAACTTTCTTTTTAAGATGTTAGGGATATCACAATGAACAAAGTACTATCCTCACGAAGCATATATTCAAGTAGGAAAAGAGACCAAAAAAAAATCCCAAATAAAAATATAAAATCAATAAACCATGAGTCCCAGGAGAAAACTGATGCAGGGTAAAAGGAAAAGGAAGTAACAAATGACAAAGAATGAAATTAACTTCACAAAAGACAGAAGAGGAGAAATAAAATAGAAAAAAAGTAAACACTAAAACATTTTCAATCAGAATGGCACAGTTAGTTCAGCCTTTGACTATCCATCTTTGCTTCAAAACATACCAAAAATAAGTAATACATAAAATAAAGAAGCCAGAAAGCCATTTCCAGGACCCCAAACAAAGCAAACATCTGCATGAACACAAACCCTCATGACCTCCAAAGATGAGCATGGCCGGACCTGCTTGGTTCCAGATTGTGATACAGGCAGTGGACAGCGCTTTCAGCTCCCACAAGACAGGAGAACCCCAAGTGCTCATTCCAGTAGAGAAAGGGGATCAGGATCTTTTGTTAAAGCCAGGAGCTTCAGGTAAGGGTACAGACACTTGAAGGCAGGCTGCTGAAAAGTGCTGCCTGAGACCATGAGGTGGACTGAAGCTGAGGAGCAGCTACACACCTTAAATATGGAAGCAACAGTGTGGCCAAGAGGCTCAATAATTGGATGTGAATCCAGCGAATAAATTCGTCAAAGGAAGAAACCCAGAATCTACTATTAAAAATGATTTGGAAATGTGGAATAGAAGTAACTATAAAACTGTTAGGGAGTGGGGAACCCAGAGGAAGAAGGTGAAAAAACAATAGCAATAACTCAACAATGAAAATGAGTTTTCAAACCCAAATTCTAAAAAAAAATAATTTTAGAATTTGCACTGTTCACAATAGCAAAGACTTGGAACCAACACAAATGCCCATCAGTGACAGACTGGATAAAGAAAATGTGGCACATACATACCATGGAATACTATGCAGCCATAGAAATGGTTGAGTTCATGTCTTTTGCAGGAACATGGATGAAGCTGAAAATCATCATTCTCAGCAAACTAACACAAGAACAGAAAACTACATGTTCTCACTCATAAGTAGGTTTTGAACAATGAGAACACATGGACACATGGAGGGGAACATCACACACCAGGGCCTGTTGGGGTGTGGGGGGCTAGGGAAGGGATAGCAAGGGTTGGGGGATTGGGCAGAGATAGCATTAGGAGAAATACTTAATGTACCATAACAGGGTGATGATGCAGCAAACCACCATGGCACATGTATACTTAGGAAAAAAATCTGCACGTTCTGCACATGTACCCCAGAACTTAAAGTATAATAAATTTTTTATAAAAAAAGAAGCAGTCAATACGCACATAAACAAAGGGAAAAAATTTTTAATGCTAAAAAGCCAGCCAACAAAATCAATACTCAGAAATGAATTTCCTTCAAATTAAAATGAATTTTACAGGGTGATATGATAAAGGTTTTTAAAAATAATATCCTGCCTAAAGTAGCAGTAATGATGATGACACTGATGATGAAAACAACAGGGATGGTGATGATGAAAACAACAGGGATGGTGATGATGAAAACAATGATATGGTGATGATGGTGTCATTCCGATGATAATAGTAAACAGTATTTAAAAACTTACCATGCGTCCAACTTTTTTCTAAGCATTTTACATAAAGTAACACATTTATTCCTTGCACAATCCCCACAACAGTCTGGGAGGTAAATGTTTGAATTAGTCTGATTCTATCGATGAGGAAACTAATGCACAGTCAAGTTAAATAATAGCCTAAAGAAACATAGCTTCTATGTTAAGAGCTGGGATTCAAACATAGGCAGGATTCCAATCAGAGTCTATAAATCTAACTCTCTGAGAGAGTAAAGGAAATATATTAAATGCAGTTTGAAAGATTAAGAAATTGTAAAATACAGAGGCATATATAAAACAAAAATTTTTGGTAAAAGGGAAATATTAGGAAATGAAATAGAAAACTATTCAAATAAAAATAAAATATGTGTGACAAATTCTTCACTAAACAGTAAATTACAGAATTAGAAAATGACAAGATTGGGGGATTCATTTTGAATACAGTACAGAGATGAAGAGATTGTTAAAAATGTGAAATATCAATTATGTCACATGAAGAATAGACTGAGAGAGATCCTGACAATTATAGATTAGAAGTCCTAGAGGAAGAGAATAAAGGAAATGCTTGACATAATGTAGGATGAATTAATAGCTGAGAATCTTAAAGAAATTTTTGAGTTCTCAGATCCCAAGCTGGCCTGAAATAGAAGGTGAGTGATACTGTTTGACTGTGTCCCCACCCAAATCTCATCTTGAATTTTAGCTCCCATAATTTCCACAGGCTATGAGAAGGATCCAGCGGGAGGTAATTAAATCATAAGGGCAGGCTTTTCCTGTGCTGTTTGCATGACAGTGAATAAGTCTCACAAGAGCTGATGGTTTTATAAAAGGAAGTTCTACTGTACAAGCTCTCTTGCCTGCCACCATGTAAGACATGCCTTCATCCTTCCTCTTCCACCATGATTTTGAGGCCTCCCCAGCCATGCAGAACTGTGAGTCAATTAAACCTCTTTCCTTTATAAATTGCCCAGTCTAGGGTATGTCTTTATTAGCAGCCTGAGAATAGACCAATACCCTGGGAAAATTGGATATCCATATGCAAAAGAGTGAAACTGGACTCCTATGTCTTACCACATACAGAAATTAACTCAAGATGGATCAAAGACTTAAATGTAAGACCTGAAAGCAAAAGTACTAGAAGAAAATCTAGGGAAAACTCTTCTGGACATTGGTGTAGGCAAAGAATTCATGACTAAAACTTCAAAAGTATAAACAACAAAAACATAAATAGACAAATGGGACTTAATTTATAAGCTTCTGTACAGCATAAGAAAAATCAAAATAGTAAACAGACAAACTGCAGAATGGGAGAAAACATTTGTAAACTATGCATCTGACAAGGGATTAATTGCCAAATTAACATGAAAGTCAAACAGCTCAACAGGAAAAAAAAAGAAAGAAATAACCTCATTAAAAAAGTGGGCAATGGACATGAACACAGTTTTTAAAAGAAGATATAGAAATGGCCAACAAGCATATGAGAAAAAGTTCAACATCACTAATAATCAGAGAATGCAAATTAAAACCACAATAACATACCATCTTGCAGCAGTCAGTACGGTTATTATTAAAATGTCTAAAAATAACAGTGTTGGCAAGGATGTGGAGAAAAAGGAGCTGTTGGTAGGAATGTAATGTAGTACAATCTCTATACAAAACAGTATGGAGATTTCTCAAATAACTAAAAATAAGTATACCATTTGATCCAGCAAAACCATGAGTAGGTATCTATCTGGAGGCCACTCTTGCACTGCAAACAAGAAATACCTGAGACTAGATATTTTGTAAGAAAAGAGGTTTACCTGGCTCACAGTTCTGCAGGCTGTACAGCAAGCATAGTGGTATCTGCTTCTGGGGAGGCCTCAGAAAGCTTCTAATCATGGCATAAGGTGAAGAGGGAGCTGCACATTACATGACAAAAGCAGCAGCACATTTTGAAGATGCCACACATTTTGAAACCATCAGATCTGGTAAGAACTCGGTATCAAGAGGATGGCATCAATGGAGTGGCACAAAACCATTCTTGAGAAATCCACCCCCATAATACAATCCACCTCCCACCAGGCCTCCCCACATACACTGGGGATTACATTTCAACATGAGATTTAAGCAGGGCAAATATCCAAACTGTATAATTCCCCAAAATAATCATTATATTAAAAAAAGATACCTCTACTCATGTGTTTAATTGCTGTACTACTCACAATAGCAAAGATATGGGTTCAAACTGTATCCATCAATGGATGATTGAATAAAGACACAGTGATCTGTCTGCCTGTCTACCTACTTGCCTATCTACCTACCTACCTAACTATATAGATATACACACAGACACACAGACACACACACACACACAGACACACACACACACACACGAATACTATTCAGTCATAAAGAAGGATGAAATCATGTCTTTTGCAGCAACATAGATGGAATGGGAGGCCATTATCTTAAGCGAAATAACTCAGAAAGTTAAATACTACATGTTCTCACTTATAAGTGTGAGCTAAATAATGTGTACACACGAACATAGAATGTGGAATAATAGTAGAGATTAGAAAGAGTGTGAGGGGGACAAGAGATGAGAAATTGCTTAATGGATACAATGAGTATTGTTTGGGTGATGGTAACACCCGTTAAAGGCCCAGACTTCTCCACTACAGATATAGCCATGTAAGGAAACTACAATTATACCCCCTTACATTTGCATACATTTTAAAAAGAAATAAAAATAAATGTTAAAGAATCTAGTACACAAAAAAGGAAAAATGAAATAAAGTCATGAGATGTAAGAAATGGAGGATTTTTTTTAAATCGGTGAGAGAGATTTTATACATACTTTGTATTCCTTATATAAATTTGATTCAATGGTCCCAGTAGTTAACCTTGAGCTATAAGAAAAGTATCACATTCAGTTGTTTTTCTTTCTTACTTTTAACTTCTGCTAAACCAGAGAATCCTTACTTAAACCAAATGGTCATCAGGGGAATGAGTACAATCGTTTGGTGATTCTCTAGGATACTGTAGATAAGCAGATCAAATAGAGATCCAGAAAGAATGTATGGATGTGCTATAGATAAGGACCTTCAGCATTTTGTCAGATGGTAAGTTACCAGATATAACACATTAAGAGTTAGAGTTAGAAGGCTAAACATTTCCACAAAAGAAATATAAGCAAATAGATTTATTAAAGATAGCCTATTAAACTGATTAAGTATTTTTGAATTAAATATAGGGAATAAGGCTGACAGGTTTACCTCTTTATAATTAGATGGACTTGGATTGTAAGTAAGACACTAGCGGCATCAATTTCTGTTCTCTGACAGACTTCCTCATCAGTTATGCATGTGTCATCATTAATAAAAATATCACAAGACAGATATCTAAGTAAGAATAGCAGACTAAGATCAATTCAGTCATTCTCAAAAACTGTCTTATATCAAAGACAGCATATCAGTACTTATATCAGTACCCAACATAAACTCCTAGACCTTTATATTCTTTATAAATCATTAAAAGTTAAAATCACTTTTCTCTGTCAAGGACAAGCCATGGAAAATGAAGAGAAATAAACAGGCAATCTACTAATAACAGACACAAAAACTTTAGATATATGTACAATTCCAACAGAACTTCACCACTCTTTTTGCAAGCTGGGTAAATTAGATGCTTTCCTTTAATGAGCCATGGAGAAAGCCTGATTGATTACAGAGGATGTTGCTTTACGGTTTACTGTTCACAAATCACTGATCTCCTTATTGTATTGTCTATATATAGTAATCTGTTTTCTCCTTTTTTTTTTTGGAGGGGGTGGGGAGAACACAAAGGGGACAGGTGGGGGAGAATTTTATATCTTCAAAATTATCCTCACATATCAAAACTGACAGGCCTCTGAAGTCTAAAAGCACCTTTCACAATTCCAATTTGGTAAAAGCAAAAACAGAGATTTATACCAAAGAGATGACACATATAAATTCTGACCTTGAAGCCTGGGACCTGCCAATTATAAATTACAGATTTCTAGGCCTATTTTTCTTCCACTATCAATAGGACATAAAAGTTAGCTATTGCCTGTAAAATAAACAAATCTAAACAATTCATTACAAATAAAGAAACTCAAGCTGGGAAAAAAGATTTTTAAAAACAGTCTTCATAGGAAGCATAGACATCTTCTCTCGTTTCTCTCTGAAATTTAGTGTATCAGTAAACAAATTTTGGGATACCTAATAAGCCAAAAAAGAAAGTGAACTGAAAGTGAACAGAAAAGTGTCTTTAAAAAAAAAAAATCACAGAATTGCTGTTGCTATACTCGGTATATTAAAATACTAGTTGAAATTTAATTTCTATAAAATGCAGCCAGAAAGATAAACAATCAACAAACAAAAGCAATATAGCTAAGTCTGTTTAGGTAGAATATTCAGTTACAATGTGCATGCGTGCATGTGTGTGTAGAAATGGAAGCCGGAATAATTTTGAACCAAATATAGCTTAAAGTTTTGATGTTTTTAACACTTTTTTGGTCTCTTGTTTTTTTTCAGTGTCAATTACAGACATATGTTCATGCCTATTAAATAAAAATGCATATACATATGATTTACTGTCCCATTTCTTTGAAAATTTCTTTAACTTCTAAATCAGTTGGTAAGGTTTGTTTCATCAGAACAGCCTGTGCTTTCTAAATAACAAATATTTATATTCTAATTTAAAAGTATTATGGCATCTGGGGATAATATATTTACATAAAAAATAAGCAAAAGTCAAAAGATAACAGTTTAAGCATAATCATCCCATTACAATTTGTGAAATTAAATGAATTAAGTAAAACTTGTCAATGACAATTTAATTCTAATCTTTTTATAAAAAATAACCTATTTTCAAATTCAAAGTTTAAAACTGTTTTCTCTAAGATTTTCAATGTTAAAAGAAGTATGTGATGGTTAGGCATCACCTTAGAAAAGACAAGGACACATTTATGTATAGTAAGACCATATAACAGTACTTTCTCATATTTAGGGAGTTTTCATCTCTGAAATCTATTTTAGGACCATTAATAACAATAACAGGAAAATTTACAGCCTTAGCAAAAATGAGATGATTTGCATAATTATAAAGCATTTTAAAACAACTCCATGTGGAAATCATAAAATAGGTCATTGTAGTATTTGTCTGCACTATTAAAGCAAGCCATACTATTTATTAAAAGAAATATATTACCATTCCTTGCCTCAGTAAAACCATTGTTTCATTAGAGTTGATGAGCATTTTTTAAATGCAGTAAAGCAAAGGGATATCACACTCTGAAATGTAAAACCGCTTACAACCTATAATCCTGGTCTACCTTTGTTTTTTCTGAAGGAGATATGAATGGCTTTCTTTTCTCTTTCTCTCTTCTTTTTTTTTTTAATCATCAGAATGCTAAAAAGATAAGCTTTCATAAAGTCTCAACAATTAATTAATTCAAGAATACGCTATCTTCACTAAAGAAATAATAAATAATGGATTTTGAATCACTGGTCCTTTATGGGAAATTGTACCTCTGATTGGCAAATTTTGAAGCCACTCAGCAGAGAAAATAAACAAAAAGAAATAGGCTCTGAGAAAAAAGCCAATTACCTTTCTTTTCTTAGACAAAAGAATTTTTTAGAGTTTCTTGCATACTACTTCATGTTGTTTTTTTTTTTTTTTCCATTTGGAAAATGCACATAGTTTTGGTATGGAGAACTGGTAATGAGCAAAGCTTTAGTCTGAATACCTGGGTTCCAGTGTTGGCTTTGACACACATCAATTATGTGACCCCCGAACCTAAGGAGATGATAATATCAAAATAAAGGACAATGAAAGAATAACTAAAAGCAACGAATACTATGCTTAGTGTATAATAAGTAGTCCATGAATAATGTTAATATAATAAAAATTCCTGCAAGTATTCACCGTATCATCATTCTTATTATAGAGATTTTAGAGATCACGTCATAATAATGCTTTTCCATTTCTGCTTACCTACAAGTGATCCTTCAGTGCTCAAACTCTGTGACATACCCTGTGATTTCTGCAAAATGTATTATGAGGTTCTGAACATATTCTAGGTCAAATGCAAAACATATTTTAAAACAGGTAACAGAAAATGTATATGGACTTAATTTTCTTCTCCTAATAAAAATAATTTGAGTTTTAGAAAACCTCTCTACAGTCTCAAATGAAGAAAAATGTGCCTCAAAGATGTGTGTATATACACACAGATATATGCATATGTATATATGTATGTATCTCAGTATAGGTGTTAATGAAATAGAAAAAAGACATTGCAGCCCATCTAACCTGTTTTTATATTATTTACACCATATATACTGTCACTGAGCTAACTTCATTATAGAAAAGACATTAAGGTAAAACAGCTACAAATGGCTTAACCACTAGAGATCTTAATTCATACTTTTCGTATAAAATAACCCAAACATCTTGCTCCAATGCCTAAATGCAGCATACAGATACATTCCATTAAAACCACCTGGATAAAGCTATAAGGCTGCTGCTCTCTATAGCACTTACTTGCATCTTGTTTAAAGAACCTGTTTCAAGGGTCTAATGGAAATTATATCCTCTGTAAATAAACTATTAAGCATAGCCATTTTGCTTTAATTGCACAATCACCTCATCCTTTTTAACCTCTCCAATTCCCATATGTGAACCTTTTAATTTCAATCATTCATTTCTGATTTCTCATTTACAGAAAATGTCAAACATATAAGAAGTAGACAAAATAAGGTCCTGCTATTCCAGTGTGTTGATGCACATTTGAGTTCTTTTCTGATTTTTGTTATTATCAGTGTTGATTCTAAGAATATTCTTGTACATACCACCTGTTAGACATACGCAACAGATTTTTTTGGGGTAAAGATCTAAAAGTAGTATTACTGGAACTTAGAGTATGTGACTATTCAGCGTTACAATATGATATAATGCTTTTTAAGAGAAGTCACAAAAATTTACTCTACACCAATTCAGGAAACCCTGATGATTCATAACCCTTCAAACACTTGATGCTGTGAGATTTAATTTACAGTAACTTGGTGTAAAATGAGATTTTATTGAATTACTAACTTGAGATTATGTCCCATTTCTTCCAAGGATTATTGGATCTATGTCCCATCTCTGAAATGTTTTTAGCTCATTTTTTATTGACTTTTCATCCATTGATTTGTAGGAATTCATTTGTTCTTGATTTTAATCCTGGGTAGGTTAAATTTTAGAATTAATATCGGCAATTGGTCTCTTTCCTTTTTTTGTTTTTGAAACATGTTTTGATGAACAGAAATATTTAATTTTAAGATAGTCAAAACTTTCAATGAGTAAGGCATACTTTTAAATATTTTTCCATATGGATAAAATTTTTCCCTACTCATTTACTGAAGAGTCCCTCTATTTCCCCCTCAATGTTCAATGGAAAATGTTATATTTCAAGCTTTTACACATATTCCTGTGTTGCTGGGATTGCGACTGAATTGTTCATCCCTGAACCAATGCCACACTAGTGTTGATAACTAAAACTTCACAATAAGCCTTGACATTTATTAGCATAAGATGCCATCTTTGTTCCCATGATAATTTCTCCAGGATACTTGCAAATCTACACATTCCCACATATTTTAGAATCAGCTTTTCAGGTTCTATGATAAGAGTTGCTGGTATTTTTATTAAAAATTTGTATCACTGCCTCTATAGGCTCATTTTGAAAGAACTGAACATCTCTATGATATATAGTTCTATTCATAAACACAAGACAGATCATCTTTTATTTAGTTTTTATTTAAAGTATTTAAAATATTTCAGTAAAGTACATGTGTGCTTCCATCTGTTTCTTATCTTAATAACCTATTTCTTATCTACAGATATATTAACAGTAAAAAGAACTAAGCCAGGTGTGGTGGCTCATGCTTGCAATCCTAGCACTTTGGGAGGCCAAGGCTGGTGGATCACCTGAGGTCAGGAGTTTGAGACCAGTCTGGGAAACATGGTGAAATGCCATCCCTACTAAAAATACAAAATTAGCCAGGCGTCGTGGCCAGTGCCACCAGAGGTTGCAGTGAGCTGAGATCGTGCCAGTGCACTCCAGCCTGGGTGACAGAGCCAAGCTCCATCTCCAAAAAAGACAAAAAAAATGTAAATAACCTGGGAAATATATTTGAGAGAATAATTCAGGAAAACGTCCCTATTCTACCTAGAAATATCCACATACAGAAACCTAGAGAACATCTGCAATATACTACACAAAATCAATGTCACCAATGAATATAGTCAGCTAGATGTCCAAGATTAATGCTAAAGAAAAAGTCTTAAAGGCAGTTAGAGAAAATGGCAGATCACGTACAAAGGAAATCCAATCAAGCTAACAATGGATATCTCAGCAGAACCCTTACAAGTCAGGAGAGATTAGGGCCTATTTTTGGTACTCACAGAGAAAATAAATTCCAAAAAAAGAATTCCATTTTCTGCCAAACTAAGCTTCATTAGCAAAGGAGAAATAATATCTTTTCCAGACAATCAAGTGCTAAGGAAATTTGTTGCCACTAGACCAGCCCTACAAAAGAACCTTAAGGGAGTTCTAAACATGGAAATAAAGAATTATAGCTACTCCCTCAAACACACACATGTGTACACACAAACACGTAAGTACATACCTTACAGACCCTATAAAGCAACCACACAATAGAAACAACAAAGCAACCAGCTAACAACTATATAACAGGATCAAAACCTCAAATATCAATATTAACTTCGAATATAAATGATCTAAATGTCCAACTTAAAAGGCACAGAGTGGCAAGCTGGACAGGACCATCCATCTGATCTTATCAAGAAATCCATCCCACAAGTAACACCCCTGGACAAAGTAAAGGACTGAAAAAAGAATGTTATTTTGAAAATGGAAAACAAAAGAGAGCAAGGATCACAATTCTTATGTTAGATAAAAGAAACTTTAAACCAACAATGTTAAAATAACAAAGAAGGTTGGTACATAATGACAAAGGGCTCCATCCAACAAGAATACTTACCTATCCTATATACACACCACCCAACAATGAAGCATCAACATTAATAAAATAAGTATTTCTAGATGTAAGAAAAGACTAAAGACAGCCATGCAATAACAGTGGTGAACTTCTACAACATACTGACAGCATTAGACAGATCATCAAAGCAAAAAAAAAAAACTAACAATTCTAGACTTAAATTCAACACTACCAATGAGACTTAACAGACGTCTACAGAATAATACACCTATCAAACACAGAATATATATTCCTCTCTTATGCACGTGACATAAACTCCAACATTGACCATATGCTCAGCCATAAAGCAAGTCTCAATAAATTCAAATAAAGCAAAATTATATCAACCATACTCTCTGACCATAGTGGAATAAAAATAGAAATCAATACAAAGAAAATCTCTCAAAAATACACAATTATATGAAAATTAAACAACTTGCTCCTAAACGACCTCTGGGTAAAAAACAAAAGGCAGAAATAAATAAATTCTTTGAAATAAAGAAAAACAGAGACATGACATGCCAAAATCTCTGAGGTAAAGCAAAAGTAGCATTAAAAGGAAAGTTTAAAGCACTAAACATCTACCTCAAAAAGTTAGACAGATCTCAAATGAACAATCTCACATCACACCTAGAGGAGCTATAAAAATAAGAACAAAGCCAGCAGAGAAAAAGAAATAACTAAAATCAGAATGGAACTGAATGAAACTGGGACATAAAAATTCATACAAAGGATCAACAAAACAAAATATTAGATTTTGAAAGGATATACAAGATCAGTGGACCACGAACTTGATCAACAAAGGGGGAAAAAAACAGAGATCCAAATAAGCACAATTGGAAAGGACAAAGGTGACATTATAGCCAATCTCACAGAAACACACAAGTTCTTCAGAGACCATTATAAACACTTTTATGAACACAAACTAAAAAATCTAGAAGGAAATGAATAAATTTCTGAAAATACATAATCTCCCAAGATTTAATCAGAAATAAACTGAAACCATGAACAGAATTTATATTGAGTTCCAAAACTGAAGCAGTAACAAAGAGCCTACCAACCAAAACAGCCCTGGACCAGATGGATTCACAGGCAAATTCTACCAGATGTACAAGGAAGAGCTGGTACCAATTCTACTAAAACTATTCTGAAAAATCAAGGAGAAATAACTCCTTCTTAACACATTCTCCAAAGCCAGCATAACATCATTCTAATACCAAAATCTGGCAAAGACACAACAACAACAGCAAAATAACTACAAATCAATATCCCTGATAAATATACATGCAAAAATACTCAACAAAATACAAGCAAACTGAATCCAGGAGAATGCCAAAAAGTTAACTCACCAAGAACAAGAAAGCTTCATTCCTAGGATGCAAGGTTCATTCAACATATGTAATCAATAAATATTGTTCACCACATGAACAAAAACCATATGATAATCTCAATAAATGTGGAAAATACTTTCAATAAAATCTAATACTACTTCATGATAAAAACCCTCGAGAAAGTAGGCATCAAAGGAACATACCTCAAAATAGTAAGAACCACTTATGCCAAACCCATAGCCGACACCATACTGAATGGGCAAAAACTAGAAGCACTCCCTTTGAGAACTGGAACAAGACAAGGATGTCTACTCTCACCGCTCCTATTCAACACGGTAATAGAAGTTCTAGCCAGAGCAGTCAGGCAAGAGAGGGAAAGAAAAAGCATCCAATTAATTACCAAGAGAAAAAGTCAAACTACCTCTCTTCACTGAGGATATGATTCCATACTTAGAAAACTTTAAAGACTCTGGCAAAAGGCTACTGGAACTAATAAACCACTTCAGTAAAGTTTTGGGATGCAAAACCAGTGTGCAAAAATAAGTGGCATTTCTATACACCAATAACATTCAAGCTGAGAGCCAAATCAAGAACCTAATCCCATTTACAACAGCCATGCAGAAAAATAAAATACCTGGAAATACATCTAACAAAAGAAGTGAAATATTTCCACAAGGAGAACTACAAAACACTGCTGAAAGAAATTAGAGATGACACAAATAAACGGACAAACATTCCATGCTCATAGACTGAAAGAATCAATATCATTAAAATGGCCATACTACCCAAAGAAATCTACAGATTTAGTGTTATTCCTTTATCAAGGTACCAGTGCCATTGTTCATATAACTAAAAAATAATAGTAATAGATTCTAAAATGCCTATGGCACCAAAGAGAAGCCCAAATAGCAAAAATAATCCTAAGCAAAAGGAACAAAACTGGAGATATCACATTACCCTACTTCAAACTATACTATAAGATTGCAGTAACCAAAATAGGGTGACACTGGTATAAAAACACACCCATGGAACAACAGAACAGAATAGAAAACCCAGAAATAAAACTGTACTGTTAGCACTATCTAACCTTGAACAAATCAACAAAAATGATTAATGGGGAAGAACTTCTGTTCAATAAATGATGCTGGAACAGGTAGTTAGGCCACATGCAGAATAATTAATTTGGACTCCTACCTAACATCATACACAAAAATTACCTCAAGATGTATTGCAGATTTAAACGTAAGATCTTAAACTATGAGAATCCTAGAAGAAAGCCTCGGACACACCATTCTGGACATCAACCTTGGGAAGGAATTTATTAGAAGCCCTCAAAAGAAATTGTTAACAAAACCAAAAACTGATCTAGGACTAAATTAACTAACTTTTGCACAGCAAAATTTGATAGCAAAAAGCTATGAACAGATTAAATAGACAATCTACTGAATGGGAGAAGATGTTTGCAAACTATGTATGTGACAAAAGTTTAATACTCAAACAGAAACCCTACAAGCCAAAAGAGATTGGGGGCCGATATTCAACATTCTTAAAAGAATTTCCTATCCAGAATTTCATATCCAGCCAAACTAAGCTTCATAAGAGAAGGAGAAATAAAATCCTTTTTAGACAAGCAAATGCTGGAGAATTTGTCACCACTGGCCTGCCTTGCAAGAACTCCTGAAGGAAGTATGAACTATGGAAAGGAAAAACCATTACCGGTCACTACAAAGACACACTGAAGTCCACAGACCAGTGACACTATGAAGTAACTACATCAACAAGCCTGTAAAATATCCAGCTAGTATCATGATGATAGAATCAAATTCACATATAACAGTACTAACCTTAAACATCAATTAGCTAAATGCACCAATTAAAAGACAGAGAATGACAAGCTGGGTAAAGAATTAAGACCGACCTATTCAAGAGACTCATCTCACATGCAAAGATGTAACTATGGTAAAAACTTTAAAATGAAGAAAAATCTACCAAGCAAATGAAAAAGAGAAAAAAGCAAGTGTTGCAATCCTAGTTTCTAACAAAACAACCAACAAAGATTGTTGTTTAAATCAACAAAGATTTAAAAAGACAAGGATATTACATAATGGCAAAGGGTTAAATTCAACTAGAAGAGCTAACTAACCTAAATATACCTCCACCCAATGCAGGAGCAAGTTCTTAGAGACCTGCAAAAAAACGTAGACTCCCATGCAACAATAGTGGTAGACTTTAACACCCCAGTGTCAATATTACACCGATCAGCAGGACAGAATTAACAAAGATATTCAGGAGTTGAACTCAGCTCTGGATCAAAGGAACTTGATTCTTCACCACAAAACTACAGAATATAAATTCCTCTCAGTACCATCTGGTACTTACTCTAAAATCAATCACATAATTGGAAATAAAGCACTCCTCAGCAAATACAAAAGAACTAATAACATGACAAACACTCTCTCAAAACACAGCACAATCAAATTACAACTCAAGATTAAGAAACTCACTCAAAACCACACAACTACATGGAAATTGAACAACTTGCTCCTGAAAGACTTGTGAGTAAATTATAAAATTAAAGCAGAAATTTCAAGAAGTTCTTTGAAATCAATGAGAACAAAGAGACAATATACCAGAATCTCTGGGATGCAGCTAAAACTGTTAAGAGGGAAATTTGTAGTACTAAATGCCCATATCAAAAAGTTAGAAAGATCTCAAATCAACATTCTAATGTCACAACTAAAAGAACTAGAGAACGAACTGAAGAAGCTACAGAGTGAAAAACCCTTCAAAAAAAAAATCAAACCAGGATGTGGTTTTTTGGAAAAATTAATAAAATAGACCATTAGCTAGATTAATAAAGAAGAAAAGAGAGAAGAATCAAAGAGATAATACAAAATGATAAAGAGAATATCACCACTGACTCCATAGAAATACAAACAACCCTCAGAGAATACTATAAACACTTCTGTGCAAATAAACAAGAAAATCTAGAAGAAATGGAAAATGTCCTGGACACATACACCCTCCCAAGACTGAAACAGGAATAAGACCAATCCCTGAATAGACCAATGACAAGTTTTGAAATTAAGGCAGTAATAAATAGCCTAATAACCGAACAATACTCAGGACCATACAGATTTACAGGTGAATTCTACCAGAGGTGCAAAGAACAGCTGGCACCATTTCTTCTGAAACTATTCCAACAATTGAATTAGAATGAGTTAGGCTCCTCCCTAACCCATTCTATGAGGCTAGCACCATCCTGATAAGAAAATCTGGCAGAGATACAACAACAACAGCAAAGTCAGGCCAACATCTATGATGAACACTGATGCAAAAATCCTCAATAAAATACTGGCAAACTGAATCCAGCAACACATCAAAAAGCTTATCCGTCACAATTGAGTTGGCTTTATCCCCAAGATGGAAGGGCAGTTCAACAAATCAATAAATGTAATTCATGACATAAACAGAACTAAAGACAAAAACCACATAATTCTCTCAATAGATACAGAAAATACGTTCAATAAAATTCAACATCCTTACTGCTAAAAACTCTCAATAATCTAGATATTGATGGACCACACCTCAAAATAATATGAGCAATTTATGACAAACCCACAGCAAAAATCAAATTGAATGGGCAGAAAATGGAACCATTCCTCTTGAAAATCGGCAAAAGACAAGGATGCCCTCTCTCACCACTCCTATTCAACATAGTATTGGAAGTTCTGGCCAGGGCAATCACGCAATAGAAAGAAATAGAGTATTCAAATAAGAGAGAGGGGAAGTCAAAATACATTTGGTTGCAGATAACATGATCGAGTCTTTGGAAAATCACATCGTCTCAGCCCAAAAGTTTCTTAAGCTGATGAGCAACTCTAGCAGTCTCAGGATACAAAACCAATGTGCAAAAATCACAAGCATTTCTTCACACAAACAATAGACAAGCCGAGAGCCAAATCATGAATGAACTCCCATTTACAACTGACAGGAAGAGAATAAAATATCTAGGAGTACAGCTAACAAGGGAAGTTAGAGACCTCTTTAGAAAAAACTACAAACCACTGCTCAAGGAAATCAGAGAGAACACAAATGAATGGAAAAACATTCCATGCTCATAAACAGAATCAATATTGTGAAAATGTCCATATTGCCCTAAGTAATTTATAAATTCAATGCTATTTCCATTAAACTACCATTGCCATTCTTCACAGAATTAGGAGAAACTATTTTTAAATTCATATAAAACCAAAAAAGATCCTGTATGGCTGAGACAATCATAAGCAAAAAGAACAAAGCTGGAGGCATCATGCTACCTGACTTCAAAACATACCACAAGACTACAGTAACCAAAACAGCATGGTACTGATACAGAAACAGACAAGCAGATCAATGGAACAGAATAGAGAATTAAAAAATAAGACCACACATCTACAACCATTCTATCTTTGAAAAACCTGACAAAAGCAAGCAATGGGGAAAAGACTCCCTATTCCATAAATGGTGCTGGGAGAACTGGCTGGAAATTTTCCATATGCAGAAAACTGAAACTGGACCACTTCCTTATACCTTACACAAAAATTAATCCAAGAAAAATTAAAGACTTAAATGTAAAACACGAAAATATAAAAACCCTAGAAGAAAATCTAGGACAAAAATATAAAAACCCTAGAAGAAAATCTGTTCAGGACATAGGAACAGGCAAAGATTTCATGATGAAAACTTCATGAAATGTTTTCTAATTAATGGGATCTAATTTTCAAATGGGATCTAATTAAGAAGCTTCTACACACCAAAAGAAATTATCATCGGAGTGAACAGACAACCTACAGGATGGGAGAAAAGTTTTGCAGTCTATGCATCTGACCAAGGCCTAATACCCAAAATCTACAAGGAACTTAAACAAATTTATAAGAAAAAACAAATGACCCCATTAAGAAGTGGGCAAAGCACATGAACAGACACTTCTCAAAAGAAGACACACATGCAGCCAAAAAGCATATGAAAAAAAGCTGAACATCACTGATGGCTAGAGAAATGAAAATCAAAACCACAATGAGATATCATTTCCTGCCAGTCAGAGTGGCAATTATTGAAAAGTCAAGAAACAACAGATGCTGGCAAGGCATGTTTTAAACTGTTGGAATGTAAATTAATTCAACCACTTTGGAAGACAGTGTGGCAATTTGTCAAAGACCTTGAACCAGAAATATCATTTGACCTAGCAATCCTATTACTGGGTATATACCCAAAGAAATATAAATCATTATATTATAAAGATACATGTACATGTATGTTCATTTCAGCACTACTCACAATAGCAAACACATGGAATCAATCAAAATGCCAATCAATGATAGATTAGATAAAGAAAATGTGGTACAAATACACCACGGAATACTATGCAGCCATAAAAAGGAAAAAGATCATGTCCTTTGCAGGGACATGGATGGAGCAGGAAGCCATTACCCTCAGCAAACTAATTCAGGAACAGAAAACCAAACACCACATGTCCTCACTTACAAGTGGGAGCTGAACAATGAGAACTTATCGACGCAGGGAGGGAAACAACACACACTAGGGCCTATGTGAGGGGGATGGAGGTTGGGAGAGCATCAGGAAAATTAGCTAATGTATGCTGGGCTGAATACCTAGGTAATGGGTTGATTGATAGGTATAGCAAACCACCATGGCATATGTTTACCCATGTAATGAAACTGCACATCCTGCACATGTATTCTGAAACTTAAAACAAAGTTGGCCAGGCATGGTGGCTCATACATGTAATCCCAGCACTTTGGGAGGCTGAGGTGGGCAGATTACAAGGTCAGAAGATTCAGACCATCCTGGCCAACATGGTGAAATCCTGTCTCTATTAAAATGCAAAAAGTTAGCCAGGAGTGGTAGTACATGCCTGTAGTCTCAGCTATTCGGGAGGCTAAAGCAGGGGAATCACTTGAACCCAGGAGGCAGCGATTGCAGTGAGCGTCCTAGGTTCAAGTGATTGTACCACTGTGCTCCAGCCTGGTGAACATAGCAAGACTCCATCTCAAGAAAAAAAAGATAATTTTTTTAAAGTATAATATTCAGAATCAATAAAGAACTTAACACAATAAGCAAAAAAATAAATAACCCTATTAAGAAGTTGGCCAAGGACACAGACCTTTCTCCAAAGAAGAGATAAAAGCAGCCATGAAACAGAACAAAATGCTTCACATCACTACCCATCAGAGTAATGCAAATCAAAGCCACAAACAAGATTCCATCCTACAACCATCAGAAGGGCTGCTATTGAAAAGTAAAAAAACAACAGACATGGGCAAGGCTGTGGAGAAAAAAGAGAAAGGGAATGCTTAGTGAGAATGTAAATTAGTTCAGCCACTGTGGAAAGTAGTTTGGAGATTTGTCAGAGAACTCAGAACCACCACTGGACTCAGCAATACCTTTACTGGGTATATATCCAAAAGAAAATAAATCATTCTTCCAAGATTTCTATACTTGTATATTCATCGCAGGACTATTCACAACAGCAATGACATAGAATCAACCTAGAAGCCCATCAGTGGTGGACTGGATAAAGAAAATGAGGTACATACATACCATGGAATACTATGCAGCCATAAAAAATGAAGAATGAAATCACCCCCTTTGAAGCAACATGGAAGTAGCTAGAGGCCATTATCCTAAGCATATTAATGCAGTAACAGAAAACCAAATACCACATATTCCCACTTGTAAGTGGGAGCTAAGCAGTTGTTACTCATGAACATAAAGACGGTAGCAACAGACACTTGGGACTACCTGAGGAAAATGGAAGGGAGGGGGACAAGGGCTGGAAACCTTACTTTTGGGTAGTATGCTCACTACTTTGGTTACAAGACCTATCATATCCCAAACTTCAGCATCATGCAATACACCCATGTAATAAATGGGCATGTATAAACCATGACTCTAAAATAAAAGTTAAAAGAAAGAATAACCAGTCAGAAGTTGAAAAGGTAAAACTGAACTCTCCCTCAAAATGAGATTGCACTCATGCATGAAAATAAACAACTGACTACTAAATGCCTAATCCTACCTGATAAAACATTTTACTCTCTACAAACATAAATACATATTCGATTTTTTTCCAGGTGCCAAAATAAAATAGATAGTCTAGGAATTAATAACAATTTTTTATCCTCCCATTAAGTCATTTATTTACTTCTTCTCCCTCTTTCTGGTGGTTGTTTCATCTTAATCTGGCTTGACTTTTAATAGAACAAGTTTCTATCTGATGACCTATGCCAAAACCTCCTTAGCTCTTTTAGAAGATACATCCTTGCTAGGGTCCCAATTAACACCTTACTCAATATTTATCCGCTACCAAACTGTGTGAGTTTCTAAACTCTATGTAGGATAGAAAAAAAATTTAATATTATATTAATTTTACTTAAAATAGCAACAAAAAATGTTTGCAGATGATAGTAACTCTTTAGTCAGGTCTTAATAATTTCTTCTAACAATTATACTAATTGGTTCTTGTAGTCTGGTCCAGAATCCATACTGACCTTAATGCTCTCTGCTCCCTGCTGCATTGTCTTCATTTTGGAAACAGTCTTGCCAACAAGCATAAAGAATGTATAAATTCGATTATTCACTAGCTTAGTCTGTATCTATGTAATAAACCAAAATCAATAAAATGAGCATTCTTTGTCCTGACTTATTAAATAGCATCAAGCTTAGCAAAAAGCTCGTTGCAATAGTTCCAAACCTAGATAACTAACGTTATTATACTAAATAGATTTTCATGTTTGTTGCATGTTTTTTTCCTTAAGTGTTGTAACAGATTAAGACATTACCTAAATATCTCCTGGAAGCCCACATTCACTTTGCTGTGGGTTGATGCCAGCTATTTCAAACGTGGGTCAAAGTTCCTTTAGAAATAATAACAATGTTACCATTTTATCTCTACCTAGAGAAAAATAAGTGAGAGGAATTTCTTGTCTCATACTACATTTGAATAAATAAATCAGAGAACATTGGTAAATTTACTAGAACTATCTGAAAAGTGTTACTTTGTTATAATTTCACCTATATATTCATTCCCTTACCACCAAGTCTGAATTACACCAAATCCTTTTGAGGGCAGATATTAAAGGGATATAAGGGGGGAAAAAAGACATAAAGATGAGGGAATCAAATAAATGGTTAAGTTTTCCAAGCAAACCTAATTATCTCAAATTTTCATCAGGAAAGTCTTTTATTACCTGACAATACAATAAGCACTAGAGATACAAGGATAGATAGGAAATGCATCTTTATGGCTTGGCATGGTGGCTCATGCCTATAGTTCCAGCACTTTGAGAAGCCAAGGTGGGCAGATCACTTGAGATCAGGAGTTTGAGACCAGCCTGGCAAACATGGTGAAACCCCATCTGTACTAAAAATACAAAAAAAAAAAAAAAAAAAAAAAAAAGCAGGGAGGCAGAAGTTGCTGTGAACTGAGACTGACACACTGCACTACAGCCAGTATGACAGAGCAAGGCTCCATCTCAAAAAAGAAAGAAATGCATCTTTATCCTCAAGGAGCTTATAGTCCAAGTAGGAGGAGATCAAGGTACATCAAGATAAAATTGGAAGGAACTGGGAAAGTGAAACTAAAGAGACCATAAATAGAAAACAAAAGATGCTGGAGACAAAGAAAGCAAGAATAGTGGCAGGAATTCTAGGTTACCAGAACTACTAGAATTAGTATTTTCAAATTAAATTCTACTCAGCTATACAGAAGATACAACTATATTTAAATTTTTAAAATTGCTTGAAACAATGTTGAATATATGTTAGACTCAAAATATACGCATTAAAAAGGCAATAGGCTTTGAAGAGTTTAAACAATACTGGTGTACTGTGTGTGTGTGTGTGTGTGTGTGTGTGCGAGTGTGTGTGTGTGTGTATACACATATATACATAGACATACTTGTATATATACAAACTTTGTATATAACAGGTTTATTATATTAGAGACCAGAAAAGTTCTTTTTTTAAAATGGATATTACATTAAATTATTTCAAAATAAAATGTATTCTCAATTTATACATTCATAAATTAAAACATAATTATACAGTCAACTGTAGACAATTTTAGTTATTCATAAACTAATATCACTCATGGAAACAACGTAATAACTTGAGGAAAGGACAATAGAAGGAAAGGTACCAAAGTAACTTACTAGATCTGTGAGTGATTCCCTGTAATACTGGATATAGGGCATGGCAATCTTGAAAATCTCAACAGTCCATCCTGTTCAAACCCCTTCCATTTGCTATTGCAATAGGAATGTGGCCTTGTATTAAGTTGTTCCAAGTCTAGCTACTCAAGAAGACAGTTTGATACTAAGTAAGAATTTGATGTTAAGTATAATAGCTTAGAGTTCTCACAATGATTGGTGCTGGCATGGATAAATTGTCACAAATGCACTTATCCAGGATATTTAAAGACAAATATAACAACAACAACAAAATCTACATCACGCCGTACACCTGGGTGACAAGAAAGTACATTTATTATCACATGTATGAAATTTCAAAATAGTGTATAAAGAGTCACTTCAAATTTGCTGACAATAAATCCAACTATCTATTTCATATTTAATACCTCATTAAACATCTACTACTTTGTGGCTTCCCCACTCCCTTTACTGAATGATATCTCTTTAGCAGGAATCAACTTTGGAACTCAAAATCATTTCATTGTATAGTATCCTGAAATACTGTCTCATTAAATGAAAAATTCTAAATAAGATGAATTAAGAGCTCAGAAAGGATTTTTCTTCAATTCATTAAAAATAAATATCCAATGGTAGGAATACAAATTTAGTTTAAGTATTTGTCACATAATTTAAACACACACACACACACAAACACAAACATACTCTTAATAATATCTGATAAAATGATAATATTGTAATGTTTCTCCTCTTTCTCTATCATAACACATAACAGTAAGGTATTAAGTAACCTCATAAATTTTTGTATATTCAATTAGAACATGCATTGTAACCTATAAATACTTGAAGTATAATCACATTTTAAAACCAGCATGCTAATTTTATGCTAAAATCCACAGACCAGTAAACATAGTTATAAATAATTCTTATGTTCTTGGCATTTCCAATACATTACAATTAACTTTATTTTCTTTTTCTAAATACAGCAAAACTTTACTTTAAAATTACTATAAACTGACAAAAACAAATGATATTAATTGGGAGAGTCAATTCTCCTTTTAGTGAGAATAATGATGTGGTGATGGGGACGTGGTGGCACTTGGAGAGAAGAGAATGTAATCCCAAATTTCAGTTACACCACAATCCTCTCCCCACTATTGGGGTTAGATTCTCAGGGGAGGATTAATCTCTGAAGTGACAGAGAGACCTAGGACTACCACCTTATCAGCAGGTCTCAACAACTAGTCAACAGTTGATTGGAGCTGACTGTTAGACAGGGAAAGAAAAAAAGGAAAGCAAACTGGCTTCTTCTCTCACAAACAATCTGGACCTTCCTAGATTCATAAAATTCCAACTTTAAAAATATCCAAGTAAAGAAGAATGAAAAGTACCTTATCATTAAATTTTCATGAATAAAGGGCAAATGGACTAACCGCACATCTCTAGAGTTGAACCAAATGAAATTGCAGATTTTGGAGATCAAACTATTCTACCTAAGTTACTAGAAGCTTAAAAATTTGAAGATGATAATTAAAACATTTTAAATGAGTTTTTAAATATACTGTATTTATTACTGAGACATATTAAAACTGTAAAGTGTTCCATACCTACAAATATTTAATAAAATTTTGTAACTATGTTGAATCAGAATATCATCCAAAATTATAAAGGAATTTTGATAGGATGAAAAGCAAAGAAAATAGGCAACACAAATAAAGCAAGTAGGACACGGACAGGCTGGATGCAAAGGCACTCCCCCAAAATTGTTATACCTGATTACCCGGTTAGATGATTTTTGGGACAGAAGGTAGAAACTGACTTTGAGGATTTGACAGTTTGCTAAAACCTAAAAATTGTGACTGGATGTCAGGAAAGGTCATCATGCAAAACCCAGCCACAAAGAAGGATCGGCATATTGTTAAATTGAAAAGAATTAATAAAAATTCATAAAATTTGGTGGAGTGAGCAAAGTAGATGGGGAAGTTTGGTTGGGTAAAAAAATTCTGCAAGAGTTAAATAAAGATCGTGTCTTATCTAGAAATAAACTTCCATTGGTCATCTCCATACTAGCTTACCTAAAAATTAAAATTAACATGCTGAGTTCAGTTACTGAATGGAAGGGCTATCATGTTTGATGGCATCAAAGGAAGGATGTGTATGTGCTGTCAATGTTAAAAATACAAGCAGATATAATTTGCATGAAAACTAGAAGCAACAGCAGATTTAGAAGTGCCAAATGGTTGTAACGAATACTGAATTTAGGGAACAGGTAAAATTAAAAACACATAGCATGGAATGTCCTCCATTATATCTCCATAGTCACTGGCATTAATTATTCTAGACTATACTAAGCAGATTGCAATCTCAGCCAACAACACATTTTATTCAAAAATATTTAACTTTATTATTGGGGGCCTTAGGTTTCTAATTATAAAAAGATTGAGTTGGATTAGATAACCTCTAAGAACCCTTCTACATTTAGAACATGACTCTGAGCAAGACTCCATAATTTTCTTCAGACCAGCTCACCATACCCTGGTTTTCCTTTAGATAAACTTCGTTCTTGTGGTGCTGTGGAATTCCCCTGAATCTGTTTTACACGGAGGCTTTGTATCTTCTTCTAGTTAGAGAACATTACATCCCCCTGGTCTAAGTCAGTGCTTCTCATACTTTATTATGCATTTAAAACTACTTAGAAATCTTGTTAAAATATAGATTCTAACTCAGGAAATCTAAGATGAAACCCGAGATTCTACATTTCTAAAAAGTTCTCAAGTGATACAAACACCACTGGCCCATGGACCATACTTCTGAGTAGCAAAGGTCAAAGATATGCTGGAAATATCGGTGGCTTTGAAAAAAGCAGCATCAGTCTACACAAGCTTTTCTAAAGTCTACAGAGCAATAGCTTGACTCACATTATGGATGAAATCTAGAGGATGTTTATCAGTTTCAACCTGTTTTCAAGTCCCCTGTAAAAAGGTATAATTTCCCTTCTATTGCTAGTATTTCAATTCATGGTCATAAATTCATTATATTGGTTGAAAAGAAAACCACACCTACATGTCACTTGTGCAGTGGTTCTGAGAGAACACAAGTTGTAAACAGGTATGTTCTATTTCAGAAGTGATAGTATTGACATTTGAGATTCACAAAAAAAAAATGACTTCATTCCTTAATGAGACATAAAGTCATCTTTAAAAGCTCAATCAAAATCTAATTTTTTTCTACATTAAACTTATTTTAATCATTAAAAATTAATTGGCATAATGATTTATTTGAAAGAGTAAGTCATCAGATATCTTAAACATATTTTATGAAGCAAGAATTAGAGGCCATACTTCTTTATTTTAAAAAAGAGAACAAAGAAGTTTCCAATATTAAGTTATAATGTCTGAAAATAAAAACTATTACAAAGAGGAAGTTCCCTACTTATGAATATGTTAAAGTATAAGTCAGTTGTCTGAAGTTTGGAACATAATTTTCCAATCAATAATGATGTTGTCTGTTAGCTAGATGACAACAAATAATCAAACTTAAAATTTGATTGAAATATATGTTTGCCTTGTCGAAATAGATATACATCTGAAAAACTCACCAATAATTTAAAAGAAAAATACTGCAACTGAATAAGAAATCATTTTCAATTTATCTTAGATGTTAATCCTTCAAAAAGGATGTTCAAAGTGAGGATGACTGGGGATAGAGCAGAAATTTCCATGTTTTCCCTCAAAAGTGTTTTAGGTTCCTCCTGATATATGATATCAGTTTAAAACTTAATTGTTTTTCAAATTTACAATAAAAAACAACCCCATCAAAAGTGGGTGAAGGATATGGAACAGACACTTCTCAAGAGAAGAGATTTATGTGGCCAAAAAACATATGAAAAAAAGTTCATCAACACTGGTCATTAGAGAAATTGCAAATCAAAAACCACAATGAGATACCATCTCATGCCAGTTAGAATGCCAATTATTAAAAAGTCAACTGATGCTGGTGAGGATGTGGAGAAATAGGAAAACTTTTACACTGCTGGTGGGAGTGTAAATTCATTCAACCATTGTGGAAGACAGTGTGGTGATTCCTCAAGGATCTAGAACCAGAAATACCATTTGACCAAGCAATCCCATTACTGGGTACATATCCAAAGGATTATAAATCATTGTAAAGATACATGCACACATATGTTTATTGCAGCACTATTTATAATAGCAAAGACTTTGAACCAACCCCAAAAAGATATGTTTTGAGAAACATCTGCTCAGAAATTTCTCAATTGGTGTAGAGAGAGTAGGTGGGAACGAAGCAATATTTCAGAAAGAAGGTAACACATACATTGAGCTTTAAGAAATAATTAGTTCACCATCAGTTGAAGATGGAATGTGAAGCAGAGCAAAATGATGGACTAGATAAAGAAAATGTGGCACATATACACCATGAAATACTATGCAACCATAAAAAAGAATGAGTTCATGTCCTTTGCAGGGACATGGAGCTGGAGGTCATCAGTCTCAGCAAGCTAACACAGGAACAGAAAACCAAACACCACGTTCTCACTCATAAGTGGAAGCCGAACAATAAGAACACATGGACAGAGAGAGAGGAACATCTTATATTGGGGCCTATCAGGGGGTAGGGGGCAAGGGGAGGTTGAGCATTAGAACAAATACCTAATGCATGCAGGGCTTAAAATCTAAATGATGGATTTACAGGTGCAGCAAACCACCATGGCACACGTACACCTATGTAACAAATCTGCACATCCTGCACACGTATCCCAGAACTCAAATTAAAAAAAAAAAAAACTTGTTTTCCTTAAAACAAGAGATTTAGGTTCCATATTTCTGCACATTAACCATAAATAAGAATAGTTTGTTGCTTAAATTATTAAAGTGATCATATTAATAATAGCATATGAATGGGAAGGAAAGAAAAGGAAATACAGTGGAGATGTTTCCAAGGGAAAAACCTAGAATAGAAAAGAAAGAATCAATTTGTTGCAGGGATTGCATCTGTGCCTGTGAAAAAGAAGTTGCCTCTCATGGGAAAATGTGGAATGAAAAAAATAGAAAAGAAAAAAAAAAACCTCTGTCCCATAAAGAAGAAGATATATTTTGAGAAACATCCACTCAGAAATTTCTTGATTGGTCTAGACAGAGTAGTTGAGAACCAAGCAATGTTTTAGAAAGTAGGCAACACATATGATGAACTTTGAGAAATAATTAGTTTACCATCATTTGAAGATGGAATGTGAGGCAGAGCAAAAACACTTCCAAACAATCAAGATATGAAATTGCAGGGTGTGTTCAGGTAATATCAAGTAGTCTGGTATTGCTGGTGGGCAAAGTGCCTGGGAAAGTAGCAGTAATAATAGACTTTCAAAGGGTCCATAAAAGACTTTTAAAGGTCTCTATAACATTACTTATGAATAAAAAAAAAATTTTTTTAAATAATCTAATGGAAACATTTTAAACAGGGGTAAACATCTTCCAATTTCTTTATGAATTAAACTCAACACACATGCTCTGGCATCATAGAGAACAGACTGGGAGAAGAAATGTGCCCTGCATGGAATGTGGAAAGTCTGAACCTCAGTCCAGTAGTAACTGGAAAAGAAATTAAAAGGCAGTAGAGGATGTGCATTTTCAAGACTTTCAAGTCAGGAGGAAGATGAATTAAGACCAATTGGTGACTATTTGGTTATTGGATTGGGAGGACTATTGGAAGGAGACTGACCTGGAAGTTTCTAGATTGGTTGAGTGAGTAAATAGGGAATAACATATGACAAGTAGTATGTAAAACAGATAATATGTTAAACATAAGACATTGGAGTAACTTATAGGACATCCAAGCAAACATATATGAAAAACAGTTAAGTTCTCCAAATCCGAATTCTGAGGAAGAAATTTCAGTTAGAGGTCATGAACATTTGAATGATACTTAAAACATCAGGGTAGATTAACTCTCCCAGGGAGAACATGAGATATAAAAAGATAAAGGGGTCTGGAATCTAGGAAACAGCAAAATTTAAGGAGTAAAGTAAAAAGAGCTGAGAAAGGAGATTGACAAATGTTTAGAAATACACTTAGGAAGTAGAAAAGAGTGGTGTCAAGAGAATTCCGAGAAGAAATCAGCCATGGCTATCAAGTGCTACAGAGAAATAAAACAGCAAGTAGACTGAAAAGTGACCTTTGTATTTGACCATTAGGATATCATCACTGATCTCAGCGAGAGTAGTTTATAAAAGTGGTAAAATGAGATACAAAATTTCAGTAGGTTGAAGAAAGAGTGGGAGAGTTTAAACAAACCAACAACAAAATAAAAACGGTGAACAAGATGGTTCTTCAGAGCCCTTTAAATAAGAATAAAATAAAGTAGAACCTAGATGGAATATAAAATTCACAGAGCACTGTTTGTGTTTGCTTGTCCGTGTCTGGACAGGACAGACCTGATTGTATTAATATACTGAAGAAAACAGAAATGTTAAGAACATGGGTGTGAAGGAACAAGTTTCCAGAGGAGGTAAGAGGTAATGTAACAGCAAAGATGGAAGATCAGCCTTCAAGTGAAATCCTGTTAGTAGACTGTGTACATCACTGCATTCAATCTACAGCCTTACTCCTTGATATTAGCAGTTTCTTTGGAGTTAAGTCCTATCAAACTATTAAATGTTAGCAACTGAAATTTAAGAAATAAAGAAAAAGTTTTCTAAATATTAAAAGTAAAGACTTTATAAACCAATTTGGCCTCTCAGAGACATCAAATATCCTTCTCTTATTTTAACTTTAATAGAAAACATCTTCTCCATGAATTAAAACTATAATGGTTGTTCTCTTTACACAATAAAAAGAATTTAGAGGTTCTAAAGGGCAGGTAATAGATTTTCTATTTTCCTGCCATGATTATGTATCCCAAAATATATCTAACAATTATTCAGTTGAACACCTCAAATATATCTTTTGAAATATCTGAAATTGAAAATTCTTAATAAAATACTGCTGCCTGCTTTTCTTTATTTAAAATTATTATTGAAATCACATTTGAGAAACCCCACAATTGATTTTATTCTTAAAACAAGCAGGCATAGCCATTTCTTTATTGTCTGTATGTACATTTTGTTTTTAATAACTCAAGCTAATTTAGAAAATGCTGAATAGAAAACAAGTTAACAATTTAAAATAGAAAAATAGAGGATGTTACACTGTAACATCTGTTCCATCTGCTTACCTCAAAATGTTAAGATATGTTAAATCAGATTTTATATGTCCTTTATTTTATTAAACCAGAGGTTTAGGAAAGATTACAGGAAGATTCATTGATCAATGGGTTGATGAGCCAAATGCTGAAAACCAGATACACTTCAACATTTGGGGAGGTATCAATCATTATGGGACTGAGCATAAACACATGTATGTGTGTGTATGCACACACATATATATAGATATATATACAAACTAACTTATAAAAAATCTAGGCCCAAAAAATTATTTTAGAAATTTTTCTTTGATTCTTTTATTCTAGCCTGGCACTATAACTATAAAATATAGGCCTTAAAGTTAGTGATATGCCATCTTTGGAACTGTGATTTTGTATTACAGTAAATTTGGCATCAAATTTCTCTTAAACTCTTAAAAATGCTTTATGAATTTTTTTGCTATTTTAAAAATACTTTATTTCAGTTATTTTAATTTACATTGCTAGAATATTCATCTTTTAAACATGGAACACTGTGAACTACTCTTAGTAGAAATTAGATCTCCATTTAAGGAACTATTTACCTAGATATCTAAACATTACCAAGTAGAAGGCCTAGACAAATAATATCAAGAAGCATACTGTATGTTCCCAAACAGGAAAGATGCCTACCATTTGCCAAGGTATATGAAGAGCAGTGAAATTCTTTAAATTAATACTGATCACAGTAACTCAGAGGTAGGTACTATATTCATTTTAGAAATGTTTAAGAAACAAACTTAAAGACATTAACTTACCCTATAGTATGAAGCAGAACCAAATATCAACCCCGACTACTGAATTCAAAAGACTATGAAAAATGCAAATGTACAGATATCAATCACTTCTTCATTCAGCACTTTTCAAAAATTAAGAGAGTCATTTGAATGCAGCCTAGTTTTCCTAATGCATATCTGTTTTTGTGGAGGACATGAAAAACATATAATAAAGGTGATTTCTAAGATTAATAGAGATAGATTTAGATCTATCTATATTACCCAAACCCTATTCTGACAAAAAAAGTAAATATTAAAGCATCAATGACACTTAAGAGAGGCATTACATAATTTTTCATTTTCTATTTTGTAAAAATAAAATTTTATTCTAACAAGAAGCTGAAACCCGAACATCATTTAGTTCCCATTCTGGATTACTCTAGTGGTAGTAGACCCGAACACTCTCAGAACCATGGCTAAATGACTCTCAGAGAAAGGGAACAACTGCCATAAAAGGCTTTTAACACTGGATATGGAATCTTGGGAAGAAATGAGAGGGAGAGAAATAATATCAGAGCTCAGCTTGCGAACATAAAATCAGACAGAACTGATATTCAAACGAAATTACTTTCCTGTCATAGTACACAGTCAGCACAATGCCTTAGGGATACGTCAGCCTCTGCCACAATCTAATCTGCAAGTAACTAAGAATCTCGCCATTCCTAGGTATGACATGCTGAAAAGATGTGCAGAGCATGAAATAGTGGGTTCCCTAGGCCCATCCCTAACTCCTCCCACCCATATTCAAATACGAAATAGTTCTCCCATTACCGCCCATGCACTACAGGCTGTGGCCATGAAAGCATTTTCCAAGATGGTGTGTAAAGCCTTATCTTTAAACCACTGTTTAATGTCCTTACTTTAAACCAGCAAGTTTCTTATTGACTCTCCCAAGGACACAAGTATTCCAAAGGGAGGTAGATATGTTCATTTCTACTAAAGTATTTCAACTCTTTCCTCTAAATTATAAACAAAATTATTGACATTGTAACGTCGTTTAGTATATGCCACCATTTAACATAGGTTTGTGTTAATCAGATTGTTAGAACCACACCTAGCACCTTAGGTGAGCATGCTACATCACTGATAATACATAGAGAGAGAGATTAAACCTGAGCAAAGGTTTATTCCCACTCCTTGGTTAAGATGTCTATAAATCTACAACTTCCCAGATTGCTATCTTAGGTGAAGAGAAGTTCTATGATTTATCTGGAAGGTAAGCCTTCTTTCACAAGACTGGACTTTCTAATTTTCTCCCAGGAAATGCTACAATTTAATTCTACTTGAAGGCCTAAAAGAATGAGGGTAGTTCCAAGCAGGGTGCTAACTTATGCCTGCAGGGCATCTCCCTCTGGCCAGGAGGTAGTATATCTTCAAGCAAAGAGCTAACAACCTCTACTCCAGCGACAGATAGTACTACAGGGACAGGTAGGTGCCTCTAAGAACAAGGAGGGCTTTAAATGGGAGAGGATGGAAGTGATATTCAAACCTAAGACCTCCCACAGATTCTTCCAATTCTTGGGTGTACATGGCTTTATCAATCAATACTATAATGCTAGTAA
Source organism: Callithrix jacchus (assembly GCF_049354715.1). Taxonomy (NCBI): domain Eukaryota; kingdom Metazoa; phylum Chordata; class Mammalia; order Primates; family Cebidae; genus Callithrix; species Callithrix jacchus. The sequence continues at coordinate 115,653,548 of NC_133509.1, forward strand.
AAGGGAAAGTGTAAAGTTGTGAACTTGAATAATAATGTACCTCAGCAGGCGCAGGATCAAATTTTTTGAGCTTAATCTTTGAAACCACTGCCAAAATAAAGCTGAAGGAAAAGTCTATTTCATGAGCCACGCCTACTCTGTCATGAATCCCATACCTCCATATTTGCTCACTCAGGATGCAAGGTTTTTGGACTAAGTTGGTGAATAGCTGGGCTTAGGTCACTTATCATCTTGCAGGAAAGACTCAGGGTTTCCACAACTGTCACAGTGCAGGCTGACCGGGGAGACAGGTGCCATTAATAAGTAATTATCCAAAAAACAAGACTAAACTGCTAATAGGAAAAGGGGATGGTAGAAAATAAACCCAAAAAATGATACACGTCTATCACAAATGATAAACCACATCACACACCCTGTGGGACACCATATGTTAGTTCTATCTTCCCATTAATAATTGACCCCCACAAAAAAAGCCATATTTCAGAGACCATATATGTCATGCTTAAATATTTTTAAATTAGTAATTTTGCCTTTTGTCTTTCTGAGTAAAAATGGACTTGGTCCTAGTCATTCCAACCACCTATCTGAATAGGAATTATGTGATTAGTAACTAAGAGTTTTGTTTTGTGTTAGCAATATAGGATTTTGTGACATAAAAATTTCAAAAAGAAAGAGCAATGTAATATCCAGCTTCTGGCATGCAAAGTAAGATTTATCGAGCACAACAGGCTTGTAAAGCAGATTATCAACTTGAGAAAAAAAATACTGTTTCTTTATATCCGTTTTAGCAAATCAAGAGACAAGCTTGTTTAGCTGACCATACAGATTTAATACAAGGCATACCCAAACAGGAATAGGACAACGACACATGAAAGAATCTGTTCCTTTCATGTCTTAAAGGAGGGCAGGGAAGAGAGAGGGAGCAGAACAAAATTGTCTGGCATGTGAATTGATTTTCCCTTGTCTGTGCTGTGTGGGGAGGAAGAAGCTCATTAGATTAGCCAGGGTAAAACTGAAGGCAGAGTGGAGGCCTAGCTTCTTGGCCCTTGTTCCAGACTCAGAAGAGATTGCCTCTCAGGCTGCTCCTCATGACAAAGCCCTATCACCTTGGCGAGAAGGAAGAAGACTCAAGATTTAATCTGTGGATGAGCCTTTGGTTCCTGTGTAGTCTGTAAGGGAAGCAGAGGCAGCTGAGAGTGTAGCCAGGGCACCTACCTGAGAGGCTGCCGTAGCTCTGCTCTGAGGGTATGGAACAGGCTCTCCTGAAGAATCACACTGGACACACACCCAGGTCTCAGAGGAGTGAACATCAGGTTGGCCAGTGCTACAGGGAAGCGCTGCCCAAGACAAAAGGCCGCAGATGTCACATTATAGTGGCTGCAGACTCCAACCAGAGAAACACCCACAGAACAAGCAACAACCAAATGGACGGACTTCACTCAGCAGCAAAGGAGCCGGGGACCCACGTCTTCTCTCCTGCCTCAAACATGCATAAACTGACCTCTTCCTGGGCATCGAAGAGGTTATTTAAGAAATTAAGCTTTTTGGCCCAAGACAGATTAAAAGGGACTGCTTGAAATTTTAAACTAAATCCAACAATTAGCTCACTTTTTCCTACTAATTTTCTTTCCTACTCCACCAGTCTTCCTATCTTAAACACGGGATTTCTGTGGTTTCAATTGTTCAGGTAGAAGTCTTCCCATCATCCTTGACTTATTTCTTTCAAACCCACACTCCTCTTGGCCCTCCCAGCTCCAGCCACAGGAGCCTCCTTGTAGTTCCACAAACAAGCTGGACACACTTTGCATGCCTGCTTCTTTCTAAATGGGATGCTCTTCTCCAAGATATGCACATGAATACATTCTGTGTCTTTCATCCTCAGCTCCCACGGCACTTCCTCAATGGAACCTACTCTGATCTGATTTAAAATTACACTTGCTTTCACTGGCAGCTCAGCCCCCAAAAGCTGCTTCCCTATTTTCTCCCCATGGCAATTATTACCTTCTAACATACTCTATAATTTACGTATTTGTTTTTTGTTTATTGTCTGTCTCCTGCCAATAGAATGTAAACAACACAGCTACAGGGATTTTTGTGTGTTTTATTCATGGTTATATTTCTAGTTTTGAAAATAGAGCCTGGAATTATAATAGGCACTAAACAAATATTTCTTGAAGGAAAGATTAATCAAAGGTTCAAGATTTAGGAGAAAAATCAGATTTGCTATAGACCAAATTAAAGAAATCACATTTTCCCTATACATCCACGTGCCCTTGACATTAGAGCTGCTCAAAGATGATTTACTGATTCCTTGTGTGAGCATTCCTGACCGTATTGTTATTGTCACCCTTCCCAGTTTCCCAGTTCAGGCCCTGGACTGAGTGATGTGTAATGTGAATAAAACCAAAATGGTAACACTTGTATAAAAACAGCAATTAACATTCACTGAATTCTTCCTAGACACTATTCAATCACCTCACACATATCGGGGCACTTGATACAACCACTTACTGGGTAACAATATTATCAACCACCAAGAATAAGTGAGGCAACTAAGGCACAAAGAAGTTGAGAAAGTTATCCAAGGTGGTAGTGTGGTAGAACCAGGACTCAAACCTAAGCAATGTGCCCTAAGAGCATGCTCTTAACTTCACCCTGAGGTTTGTATGACTCCAATAGTTGCTTGGATACCTTGCAGCAACTGCCTTTCTTTTATTATTGCATTTTAGGTTTGGGGGTACATGTGAAGAACATGCAAGATTGTTGCATACATACACACGTGGCAGTGTGATTTGCTGCCTTCCTCCCCATCACCTATATCTGGCATTTCTCCCCAACTCCCCATCCCTGCTGTCCTTCCCCTATTTCCCCCCCAACAAACCCCAGTGTGTGATGCTCCCCTCCCTGTGTCCATGTGTTCTCATTGTTCAACACCTACCTATGAGTGAGAACATGAAGTGTTTGATTTTCTGTTCTTGTGTCAGTTTGCTGAAAATGAGGGTTTCCAGGTTCATCCATGTCCCTACAAAGGACACGAACTCATCGTTTTTGATGGCTGCATAATATTCCATGGTGTATATGTGCCACATTTTCCAGTCTATCATTGATGGACATTTGGGTTGGTTCCAGGTCTTTGCTGTTGTAAATAGTGCTGCAATGAACATTCGTGTGCCTGTGTCTTTACAATAGAACGATTTATAATCCTTAAGATATATACCCAGTAATGGGATTGCCGGGTCAAATGGAATTTCTATTTCTAGGTCCTTGAGGAATCACCACATTGTCTTGCACAATGGTTGAACTAATTTACACTCCCACCAACAGTGTCAAAGTGCCTGCTTATTTGGTAAACTCTGCTATATTGAGCTGCTTTATCATCAAGCAAAAAAAAATTTCTTCAAGATATAAGAAACACAAATACATAAAGCAAAACACTAAACAAAATATCAAAGCATAGAAGGGTTTTTAAAATCACTTAAATTGCGCCAATTAAAAATATATGCTATAAATAAGATTATGTATGTATGTATGCACTTATTTATTTTAACTATTTTTATGGTAAATTTGGAGAGAATGGAACTAGTGAAAAACAAAAAGTTCTAAAGATAGAAAGTAAAAGCTATACAGACTGGCAGATGAGGCAGGAAAAAGAAGGCCGGAGATAAAAGGCAGGCAAAATCAATCACTGTTGTGTTAAAAAACAGTAGAACCTTGGAAAAATCACTTAACCTTTCTGGGTCCAATCCTTCATTTGTAATGGGTTGTTAAGAACAAATAAGTTATAAAAGGACCCTTCTCAGCTCTAACAACTATGTCTCTAAATCCAAATTAAGTGTTGTACATAAATTCTATGGCATCTTCTATTAGACGGCATTCTCTTTAACATTCCATCCAGTTAACAAGCCTTCAGTTATTTAAGACCTTTAGCAAAATTTATGTTTTCATGGCACATTAAAAGGACTCTCTGCAAAACAATACATTTTTAATAATGCATTTAAGTTCTACTTTAATTTAAAATTTTAAAAATCCAAAAGTTTTTAGCTTTTGGAGAAATTAGAAAAAAATACATGTTTACTATTGTAACTGTTTGCTGTCTGATTTTCTTATAATAGTAATTCCAATTCAAAAATATTAAAACCACTGTCACTTTTTAAGCTTATTATTGTGAGATAATTATAAACGTGCATGCAGTTTTAAGAAACAATACAGATCACTTACATAATTTGCTCACTTTCCTCCAGTGCTACCATTTTGCCTAACTGCCATAGGATATCACAACTAGAAAACTGACATTGATACAATTCACTGGCATTATTTGAATTTCACCAGTTCTTACCCATAATTGTGTATGTGTGTGTATGTGTGTGTGAATCTAGGTTCATGCAATTCTATCATTTTATTATATGTGTGGTGTGAACTCCAACACAGTCAAAACAGAACAGTTTGGTCCCAAAGATCCCTCATCCCACTAATTTACAGCCACGGTTACCTCCCTTCCTCCCTATTTTCCTTTAAAATGAAAGAGAAGTGAAGAAAATTATCTGGGCAATAGTATCTTAATTTAGATTCAACCCACAAAATGGTTATTGATAAAACTTTAAACCACTAGAATTAAGAAACTATTTAGATTAACAAGAAAGATACTTACATAATGAGAAAAACACACTAGAAATAACATCATTATCTGTTCCTTACCACACAATTAAATTTAGAATGAAAGTATCTCTGGGAAATAATTTCGATTATGTAGTCCTAGATCATTAGAAGATTTTACTAAGATTAAATTGGGACTTAAGCAGCCAGTATTCATTTGGAGAGCAACAAAAACCACAGAGTAAACATTCTAGCCAAAGAGCTAATTTCAGCCAGAAGAATATTCAAACTAAATTCTCTAAAAGAAGAAAAGATACAATATTTTTTAAATAAAATGTAGGATTTAGTTGTTTTTTTTTTAAACTTCCAAATTTATATTAATAAAATGGTTATGTTTTATGATAAATTTTGGTAACAATGACAGGTAGAAGGATGTTGTGTAGTACCACAAGCAGGTATATATCACCTACATCCTTCTATTTTTGCATTAGCAGCCACTGATGACCATTTGTAATTTAATAAATAAGGAGTTGCAAAACAATGATATTCCATTTCTATTAAAAATTGTTCACTTATTTATTATTTGGAACTTCTAGAAGAAGAAACTTTCCTTAATCAATTCTTTGGTTACTATAACAAACAAAGAAATCATACAGAAAAAGCAAGATAAATTACTTTTAATCTTAATCTATCAGTTTTCAAAATAATAAACTGTTTCCATAGCATCTTTCAACAATGAACAATGAAATCTTACAAAGATCTCAGTATACTTTGCCCAATTTTCCAAAATGGCAATATTTTTCAGATACATATTTACAATATCACAAACAGGATATCAACATTGATATGATTCACTCATCTTATTTAGTTTTCCTCAGTTTCACTTGTGTATGTGTATGTATGTGGTTGTGTGTGTATGTGTTAAGTTCTCTACAGTGTATCACCGGTGAAGCCCAGACCTCCATGATTTCAGATAAGAAATCTCCTGTCATTCAAACTGCTACTGCCATATTAGTAAGATGTCATTTCTCTCTGCTTTCAATATTTTGTCTGTATCTCAAAGACTCCAGTATTTTGAATATTCAAAATAGCATTTATTCAGCTTGGAGTTCACTCAGCTTCTATGATCTCTAGTTTTGTGTCTTTTACCAAATTTGGAGCTTTCACTTATTATTTCTTCAAATATTCTTTCAGCACAACTTTCTCCTCTCCTTCTGTGAATCTGATGATACAAATACTGAGTCTTTTGTTATTGTCCCTATGGCTCTGTTCTTTTTTCTTCGTCTTTCTCAATTTATTTTCTCCCTATTGTTCAAATGAGGTGAATTCTTTCCTCCAGTTGATTAATTCTATACTGTGTTACCTCATTCTACTACTCAACCCATCAGCGATATTTTTTTCTGTTTTATTTCTCATTTCCATAATATCCATTTGGTACTTTTGAATAACTTATTTCTTTGTTGAGATTTTTCATTTGTTTCAAAGATTGCTGAAGAGTATTTATGATTCCTTCTTTAAATACTTGTTGATATTTCCAGTGCCTAATTTATTTCAGTGTTGGTGGCAGATGATTATTTTATTCATTTTCACGGTTCTTGGTATGCAAGTGATTTTTAAAATCATATTCTCGACATTGTTAATGTTATGAGACTGAGTTATATTTAAATGTTTTATTTAAGTAGGCAATCACCCTGGTTAGGTTTCTCATGTGGGTCTTGACCTACTTTTGAAGGCTAAAGTTATAATGATAGTTTCATTTTCAGAGCCTTTGTATTGTTGTTTTGTTCAGCTTGGTTTATCAGCTGTATATTCCACTGGCCCCTGCTAGAGCTGCCTGTGGAGGATGAGCCTAGACTTTAATAGCTTCCTTGGCTTCTCAAATAATAAGACTTTCCAAGCTTACCATGTAATTATATACACTTGATCAGAATGAACCAATTCTTCCAGGAGTTTTGGGGATTCTTTTTCATGGCAAATGGTATTTAAATATCATAACCTTGGTGCTAAAGATACACTCATTGATAACTGCATTGATCTCTGTTTGTGAAGCTATACACAGTACTTTCCACCCAAAACTGATTTAAGATAAAATCCAACATGAGGTCATATTGATACAATTCAAATTTACTACTACATGATTTTTACTTAACCTTAGCAATCTATCCATAAATCTCAGTTTTCAATAATACCCACATAATAATCATTTGATTTATTCCTCAAGACAAACATAATAGTCTAAAATACCAATATCACAATAAAAATATGCTTTTAAAAATCTAATTAAATTTTTTGCTTTTTTTGTCATTAAGGTGTAAATCACTAAGGACATATAGCTATCTTGAAATTTCTTCTGTTCAACATTAACTTTTTTTCAAAATCACATAAAACATTTTCATCATTCTATAGTCCTCTGAAAGTGATTTGGAATCTAGTTAATTTTCATAAGCATTTTTGGACTCCTCAATTCTCCTTTTAGGAATGTATATCAAAAGATGCAGTGGAAACAATACAAAATCCCAATAAAGAATGCTTCGTATGGCAGCACTATCTTTAACAGCAAATTCTGAAAGTAACCCAAATGTCCATCATTAGGGGACATAAAGAAAAAATAGTACATCCAGAATATGTAGTAGTATGCAGCAATGAAAAGGAACGCAAACATTTCTACATCAAATGGAACATTAATCTACAGGATATACTGTAATATAACTATAAAGTTATACTTACATAAAATTATCCTTTTATAAATATAAAATTACTTACATGCTACTATTTAAGAAATGGAACCTGGGAGACTGAGGCAGGAGAACTGCTTGAACCCGGAGGCAGAGGTTGCAGTGAACTAAGATCACTGTACTCCAGCCTGGGTGACAAGAGTGAAACTCCATATTAAAAAATAATAATAAAATAAAAACTATAAGTTTTATATTATTGGGGTTTTTTTTCTTTTGAGACAGAGTTTCATTCTTGTCACCCAGGCTGAAGTGCAATTGTGCAATCTTGGCTCACTGCAACCTCTGCCTCCTGGGTTCAAGTGATTCTCCTGCCTCAACCTCCTGAGAAGCTGGGATTACAGGCGCCCACCACCATTCCCAGCTAATTTTTGTATTTTTAGTAGAGATGGGGTTTCACCATGTTTGCCAGGCTGGTCTCGAACTCCTGACCTCAGGTGATCCACCTGCCTCAGGCTCCCAAAGTGCTGGGATTACAAGTGTGAGCCACTGTACCCGGCCAGTTTTATATTATGTTTTAATATCTGGTAGAATCAATCTTTTCACTTGCTCTTCTTTTTCAGCATTTTGCTGGATATTCTTGCCTTTCATTCTTCCAAATGAATTTTATAATCAACTTTTCAAGATACATTTAATACAATAAAAAACTGACTGCATTAAATGTATAAATTAACTTAGAAATAAATAACACTTTATGATGTCTGAGTCTTCCTATTCAAGGAAATAATGTGCCCTTCATTTTTCCCAGTGTACTTCCACATCTTTCATATGTGTATTTTGGTTTTCCTCATATGGGTTTTGATATTTCTTGTTAAGGCTAATTATACCTAGGTCGTTTATTTCCTTTATCAATAAATGAATGGGTCTTCTTTAGCATTTTATCAACAGGTTTTTTTTTTCTGATTGGTTCCATTTTCACTATTAACAGTTTTGATAGTTTGCATGAAATGGCAACTGAGTAAACCGTTGTGTTAATGTGACAAATCTAAAAACTAGGAGAAGAATTAAGAACAAGGGAGTAGCCAAAACAGGAATTGTCTTAAAAAAAATAAATAAATAAAACAGCACAACAATTTGTGTTGAAATAATAATTGTTTCTGAAGCCTGAGCCTTTTGAGGACAGAAACAGGTATTCCATACCTATAACTATTTGTGAAATATTGCTATTTGTTAAGGACATGTATGAATAATCTAGTAATAAAATCATGCCTTAAATTGATGCAAACAGAGTTCTCATTACCAAATGGTTTACAACAGAGGCCAGTTTATCTGTTGTTCACATCTCCTTACTGGATAGTATGTTACTAGATAAGAGATCTTACTGACTTCCTTTCCTCAAGAGAAATCTTACAGTTATAGTATGATATATTGAGTATAGGAGAGAAGAAAAGTTAAAAATTTCAGATTAAACTCTTGAAAAAGAAACAAAATGTATCTATTTGCATCTACTATGGTGTCAACTGGATTCATACACATCTGCACCACCTATCAAAATGATAATAATTAAAATATATTGTGAAAACATCACAGTAACTTATCAATATCATAAAACAATTTCTTAGACTCTTCCACAAGTTTTTCTAGATATTATAAGTAAAGAAATAGATTTACTTTATTTAAATACTTTCATTAAGTACTACATAACTGAATACAAAATAAAGCAAGTAACTTACAATTTAAAGTTCTCCTAAAAAAATGACAATAAAATTAACCCCTTGTTGTTTGATCCTACATCAACCTGTGAAAAATGTCTACCAACTGGTCAGGAGTTTTATAGTATCTGCATTCTAGTGACTTTAATTGAATATTTTCTTGAACTGAATAAAAAAATCAAAAGTGATTTACAATAACAAGCACTGACAATGTGCAAACTCCAGCAAAACATTTACCCAAAACAATTTCAAGACCGTAATATGATTTTGGAAATAAACCATCTGATATTCAAATTGTCCAATAGTTTCCTCTAAAGTGATACAAAAAAATTATCATCTGAAATCATTAACTTGCACACTCTGAAGCATTAAACTAAATCTTGATAACTTATCAAATATAATGAACATCCATCCTCTTTAGAGAAACAATATAGTAGCTAAAAACAAAACAGCTTTTTGGCTTACATGAGAAGTATCTAATTTCATTTGTTTTTCTGTTATCAAGATATGGTTTTCATTGTTTCTATAGATTGAGTTTAATGTTGGATTGAAGCAATACGACACAATGAATCCACTTAGGAGACCTTTCCAGTAACTACTCTAAATCAATCCTGTATTACTTGCTCTTTTCCTTCCCAATGAAGAAAAAGAACACTCCCTTTAAGTATGGTCTGAAGACTGACATATAAGACTATCCTGTGTGTGTGCATATATGCATGTGTGTCACACTAACATGATACTTGCATAGCATGCATTAATATCATAAAAATCACTTCTTATTCAGACATATATAAGCAAGAAGCTAGCATAAGAGAAAACATGGAAAATTACAGTAGTAATCGCTTTGTTATTTGCAGTAGTAAATAGCAGTGAGAACTCATGTAACCAGAGAGCACAAGGATGATTACCAGAGAGGCTGGGCAGAGCAGTGGGGTGTTGCAGAAAAAGTGGGAATGGCTAATGGGTACACTTATATGTATTTAGAAAGAATAAGAACTAGTATTTGATAGCACAACAGGATGTCTATAATCAGTAATTTAATTATACATATAAAAATACCTAAAAGCTTATAATCCAATTATCTATAACACAGAGGATAAATGCTTGAGGAAATGGATATCCCATTTGTCATAATGTGATTATTGCTTATTGTATGCTTGTATTATAAAGTTTCTCACATATCCCATAAATATATACCCCTACTATGTACCTAAAAGCTTTTTAACTAAAAAGAATGTAAAAAAGAAATTTGAGTGAAAATAATTTCAATGGTGTTTACTTATTCAACTATTTGTGTGCCAATTTACTCATTATCTTTTTCTGCTACAAACATAAATACCTGAAATTAATTTGTTCCTTCTAATCTAATTTCAATGACTATAAGTGGCTACCCTACGGAATTAGTACCTAATATCATAAGTTAATAATTACCTTTAGAAATAAATTTTTAATTGAAATTTTAAGAAATTAATATAAGAGGGTAGAAAAATTTGAAAATATGAACACTAATGTAGAATTTGCCTGTAACACAATAAAGAGTTTGAGATGGTTAACTGCAAGAAAAAGGAGTATATTCATTCTCTAAAGAATTCTATACTGGAAGTTCTTAATCATTTCAAACAACCCTATTACATCAAGGAAGGCTGTCCTTAATACTGTCAGGGTATAAATGAAGTCCCACAACCTATGGCCTTAAGCTACCTCTTGGGCCTAGAGAGGTATATCACACTGTCCCTAGAAGGACTGGCCCATGGAAGGGACACAAATATTTCTTGCACAGGGGCTCTGCCAGTTAGATCAGGGTATTCTGGGGTCCTGGGTACCCAGAGAATGGTTTAGAAAAGAGAGACTGTGGCTATGACTTGGTAGCCATGTATCCATAGACACAGGTATTTATTCTTCATTTGTAGAAGGATTCTCTTAAAGGCAAGCACTCTGGTTGCCTCATCAAAGGCAGCTGGAGATGACAATAATCATCTAGAAATTCTGCCAATAAGCCTATCTCAATGAGAAACACATCAGCTATTCTGTTAATACAGTAAAATGAGAAATAACCAAATCAGTAGCTGTGGATGCACTTTTTCTGAGGCTTGCATTTCCCCCTTACATCCAGCTTAGTTAGGCTGGACCAGAAGTCTCTTCCAAATGCCCTAAGCCAACTAACTCAAATCTGTAAAATACAAGGTTGAATCAACTCCATCCTTAGATAATACCCATCAACCATCTGATCTTTGACAAACCTGATAAAAACAAGCAATGGAGAAAGAACTTCCCGTTTAATAGATGGTGTGGAAAAAACTGGCTAGCAGTGTAAAGAAAGCAGAAACTGGACCCCTTCCTGACACCATACACTAAAATTAACTCCAGATGGATTAAAGACTTAAACATAAGAACTAACACCATAAAAACCCTAGAAGAAAACCTAGGCAAAAACCATTCAAGACACAGGCATAGGCAAGGAATTCATGTCTAAAACACCAAAAGCACTGGCAACAAAAGCCAAAATAGATAAATGGGATCTAATTAAACTCCAGAGCTTCTGCACAGCAAAAGAAACCACTATTAGAGTGAATCAGCAACCAACAGAATGGGAAAAAATACCATTTGCAAAATGGGAAAAAATACCCATCTGACAAAGGGCTGATATCCAGACTCTACAAAGAACTAAAACAGATTCACAAGGGAAAAAAAAAACCCATCCAGAAGTGGGAGAAGGATATGAACAGACACTTTTCAAAAGAAGACATATATGAGGCCAAGAAACATACGAAAAAATGCTCATCATCACTGATTATTAGAGAAATGCAAATCAAAACCACATTTAGATACCACCTCATGCCAGTTAGAATGGTGATCATTAAAAAATCTGGAGACAACAGATGCTAGAGAGGATGTGGAGAAATAGGAACACTCTTACACAGTTGGTGGGAGTGTAAATTAGTTCAACTATTGTGGAAGACAGTGTGGTGCTTCCTCAAGGACCTAGAAATAGAAATTCCATTTGACCCAGCAATTCCATTACTGGGTATATACCCAAAGGATCATAAATCATTCTATTATAAAGACAGATGCACACATATGCTCACAGTGGCACTGTTTACAATAGCAAAGACCTGGAACCAACCAAAAGGCCCATCGATGATGGAGTGTACAAGGAAAATGTGGCACATATATACCATGGAATACTATGCAGCCATAAAAAACAATAGGTTCATGTCCTTTGTAGGGACGTGGCTGAATCTGCAAACCATCATTCTCAGCAAACTGACACAAGAACAGAAAATCAAACACCGCATGTTCTCTCTCATGGATGGGTGTTGAACAATGAGAACACATGGACACAGGGAGGGGAGCATCACACACTGGGGTCTGTTGGGAGGTGCCAAGGGATGGACAGTGGGGGTGGAGGGGTTGGGGAAGGATAACATGGGGAGAAATGCCAGATGTAGGTGATGGGAGGATGGAGGCAGCAAACCACATTACCATGTGTGTACCTCTGCAACAATCCTGTATGATTTGCACATGTACCCCAGAACCTAAAGTACAATTTTAAAGAAAAGATAATAGCCTTACTTATCTGGAAAAAACACAAAAGTTGAATCTAATCATATTATAGACAATCCAGGCAGATAGAGGCAGACTACCAAGTTAAAAAGCTTTTGTTATCAATAATAATAAAATAGCTATCAAGAAGAGCACTTTATGTGGGCGGCATTGAAGTTGAAAAGCAGCCTCCCCATTGCTCCTAGCATTTTCCTGCAAATAAAATGAAACATCACGTCACTCCCTGGAAAACATCTGGTAATTAATATAAAAGATTCTTTATAATCTAATATCAGACCACATTTCCATGGTGATCTTTTCTCATTCTTCCTCTCCTACTTCTGATGAAATAAACTACGACTTCTGACTTTGGAAACAATGTTCTATTCTTGGCTGCCTGAATTTCTTCCTATTTTCTAGTCAAGCACATCTTTCCAAAACTCTATGACTTTGTGTAGGCTGTTTCCTTTGTCTACTTCTTCACCTGGTAAACTCCTATTTAACCTTCAGAGTCCAACTGAAATATTATTTTAGTTCCCTGACCCATCTAGGCAGATATCATGCCTCCATTATCTGTATATATAGCACTTCATTAATATCTACAGCAACACATACAAAGCTGTATTAAAGTGAATATCTCCACTAGCGAACTCTAGCATATTCTAAAGGAGGGACAAGGTCTTACTGTTCTTTACTTTCCTCTGTTTTGCACATAGTAGGTTGATTGTTGTGTATCCATTTAAAGTATACATTTTTAAAAAATAGAATGACATTTTTTAGCATCACTTATACATACTGAATAAAACAGAAGGTTGGAAATAATGATAGTGATTTTATTTTTAATTTTATATAGATTGTATTTATCACTCTACAACTAGCCTATTTGCACAAAGAATCGAGAGTCAGCTGCATGAAAAATGTTGGTTATTAGAAGCTATGTAAAAGCAACTGGAGCTTAGCCGTCCAATGCGGCAGTTTCCTGTTTTATTTTTCAGCATCTAGTATTTATCTCTGTCATTCTGCTGAGTAGTGAAAAGTTAAGAAAATCCAGTTCTCTGAATATTATTGATGCACAGGGATCCAATTTTAATATTTGGAGAAGACAAATCTACTTGGAAGAATAAACTGAAGATTGTATCCTACAGCAGAGGTGAGCAATTATCAAAATGTGAATTTTAGACATCTAATTGTAGGATATACCTCTCACTAAACAAGGCCATGTTTTCATTAGGGCTTGGATTAAAATTCCAATTGTTTACACACTTGGAATTTTAAATTTTCCTCCTGAGTCCACATAGGTTGCATCACCCATTAAAGGCAAAACACACATACACACACACACACACACACACACTCTCAAGGCTACTTTTCTCATTTGGGGTATAAATACCACCATTCTGTTCTGAGCTTGGAAAAGCAGAATAAAAGTAATAGAAGGGGGGCTGTGGTTGAAAAGCCATTATGTAAATGGAGCAAAAAGGTGTGTTTTCGTGTATATGTGATATACATGTAAGCGCATTTATGTTTGTCCAACTAATGAAAAGAAGGCATGACTGACACTGCAGAGTTTATCAAGACCAACCCCAAATCACCTCATATCAGACAAGAATGGACGTAGAAAATTACCCAAACTCTCCAACAGGCAAACCTCAAACTTCCCACATTGTCTCCATGCTAATGGTAGCTATATCATTTCAAAGCCCCCATAAAGCCACCAGCCAAGAACTACTCACCCCATCCCTCATACTCTCTACCCACATCCCATGCCCAACAATAATAAAACCACATCCTAAAAGCAGCAGATCAAGAATTAAAAAAAAAAAAGGATAAAAATTTAAGAATAACAGTATTGTTCGATCACTCAAATATCATCCTATCAAAAAAGTGATTTCCACCCTAAACCAACTGAAGGGCACCATAACACTTAGAAAGACATCAACTACATGGAATTATTTTATTTTTATAAAAGTAATTATAGGCCAGGCATGTCTGTGATCCCAGCACTTTGGGAGGCCGAGGAGGGTGGATCGTTCCAGCCCTGGAGTTTGGGACCAGCCTGGGCAACATGGCAAAACTACGCTCTGCAAAAAGTACAAAAATTAGCTGGGAGTGGTGGTGTGCACCCGTGATCCCAGCTACTCAGAAGGCTGAGATGGGAGGTTCACCTGATCCTGAGAGGTCAAGGCTGCAATGAGCTGTGACCATGCCACTTCCCTTGAGCCTGGGTGACAGAACAAGACCCTGCCTCAAAAAAAAAAAAAAAAAGGAATTATAATAAAATCTGAAAAACATGAAAATGTGCTGATAATGAGTCTTTGGTGAAGACATGCCAATAGTCTTTCTACTCTGAAAATAGGCCTCAATCATAATTCGAAAAATATATAAAATCCTATTCTCCCACAAGAGAGGCAGACAGTAAATAAGTGTCTTGAGCTCCTTGCAATTTGCCAGTCATTGTTCTATTAGGCTGTGGGTGAACACACAGGCAATTAAAAATTTTAAGGTAATTTCAACCACTGATAAATATAATGAAGTATGAAAATGTGAGAGCAAGTCTGAGTTATTGAAGAAGGCCTCTCTGTGGAGGTGACATTAAAGCCAAGAATGATGAGAAGGAAAACACCCTAGGAAAAAAGCATTCCAAACTGAAGGAGAAAGTGCAAACAACCGATGGCAAAAAAAAAAAAAAAAAAAAAAAAAAATGAGCCTGGTTGAATGGAAATTAGTAAAAAGGAAGGCAAAGGAGTGAGAGTCAGTCATCAGAGATCTTCAGGGAAAAGGGTGTCTTGGTCTACTTTATATAACAGCCACTTACATGTTAAGTGATCTTGGATGAATTACTAACCTCACTGGACCTGAGTTTCTTTATCTATAAAATGGGAGTAGTAATAGCACTTACCTCACAGAGCTATGGTAAGGACTGAATATGTTACATGTTAGCACTCAGAACAATACTTGGCACAATAAATTGTGAAATGAGTATTAACCATTATTTTATTAGCATTAATATTTTCTATATCATCACCAGTAAAAAATCATCACTGGCTGGCAGATAAACAATTGAATGAAAGTAAGAGTGGAAACAGAGAGACCACCAGCTAGCAGGCCACTGCATTAATGTCTGGGCAAATGTTGATTTTGAACCAAGATTACAGAATGGGACAGATTCAAAATATATTTTAGTAAGTTGATAAGACTATTCAATGAATTAAATATGTAGAGTGAACCAAGGAACTAAATGTGACTCCTAGTTTTTAACAACTTAACTGAAATAAAGTTCACACACCATACAATTTATCCATTGAAAGTGTACAACCTAATGGCTTTTGGTATATTCACAGAGGTGTACAACCATCACCACAATCAATTTTAGAACATTTCATTACTCCAAAAAGAAACCCCATACCACCCATCACGTTGACACTTATATTCATGCAGTTGTTTATTTCATCTACCAGCCAGAATCACTATTTTTTAATGATGATACAGATAGTAAAACTATCAGTATTTAAAGATTTAATTGTTCAGGACATTTCATATAAACAGAACTATATAATAGGTATTCCCTTATAACTGATTTTTCATATGCATAAATTTTTCAAGGTGTATCCATGTAGTAAAATCTATTAATACTACATTTCTTGTTGCTAAATAATAATTGATTGTATGACTATACCACATTTTATTTATCCATTCATCAGCTGATGGACATTTGGATTGTTTCTCCTTTAGGTTATCATAGACATTTCGCTGCTGTGAACATGTGTGTACAAGTTTTCGGTGGCAAATGTCTTCATTTCTCTTGGGCATATTTCTAGGTTATATGTAACTCTATGTTAAACTGTTTAAGTAACTGACAGACTGCTTTCTAAAGTGGCTACACCATTTCCTATTCTCACCAGAAGTGTATACGGTTCTAATTTCTCTGTATCTTCTCCAACAGTTGTTACTATCTTTTTTATTATAGCTGTCCTAGTGAGGTACAAAGTAGTATCTCTTTGAGGTTTTGCTTTCCATTTCGCTGACGGCTAATATGTTCATTTTCATGTGCTCATTAGCCATTTTACATCTACTATGGAGAACTGTCCATTCAGACCTTTATCCATTTTTTAATTGGGTTGTTTGTCATTTCATTATTGAGTTACAGGGGCAAAGCAAAGTACCTTAAGCAAAGGCAAGGTTAATTTAGAAAGCAATAATGGGCCAATCTAATAGGTATGGTAGTGCACACAAGTTGTTAGCTCTTAAAGTCAGAGACTCTGCTATCATTTACTTTAAACAATATAGTTGTCCCCTTCATGGAACCTAGCAGAACTGAAATCAAGTATTTTAAAGAACATATGAAAGTACTGTAACACTCTCAAAAAAAAAAAATTCTTCAGTTCTAATAGAAGGCTATAACATTTAGAAGTAATTTCCTGCAGAGATTAACAAATTTTACTTCATAGGTCAATTCAAATCAGTTGGCAGTGACTACCTAGAACAGTGTTTTCAGAGTGATAATGAAGTTGTGGCTGTCTCAAAAGAAACTACGTATAATAACAGATTCCATGAGCATCAGAAGGTGTAAATGGGGGCATGTGTGATAGAGCACCGTCCCAAAGAAGGTTTATATATTTTGAAAATATAAAAGCAATTAAAGAAGATTGTTAAGGTGCAAAAGTTAAAAACTTAAGAGAGATTTAGAATACACACTTAATATCATAAAATGATCAAATAAAATGCAAAGACTGTGTTCCTACCAAAATATTGACTTGGTGCCACTTTCAGAATCAGAATACCAGATCAAACAGATCATTGATCTAACTTAGTATGGCATTTCACACACACCCAGAGCCTCTTTCTACTGATCCTCTTTTTTTGTTTGTTTGTTTGCTTGTTTCTTTGGAGACAAGGTCTCACTCTGTTGCCCAGGCTGGAGTGCTGTGGCACCATCACGGCTCACTGCAGCCTCAACAGACTCTCCCACTTCAGCCTCCCTGGTAGCTCTGCCTATAGGCATGCACCGTTACACTCAGCTAACATGTGTGTGTGTGTTTTTGTTTTAGATTTTTTTGAAGAGATAGTTTTTCCATGTTGCCAAGGCTGACAATCCGCATTTTCATGTAACTCAAAAAGACAAAATGATGAGACTTACTTTTTCATGTAGTTGAAGGTGTGACATGAGGTGTGAATAATAGCACCAACAAGTCTTACACAATTCAGTAGTAATGAAAGTCTGTATAAATTATCAATGTCAATTCATGAACTCTAATACAGAAATGATTTCACATTAGTCTGTATATATCACATTTCATCTTTTCAGCAAAAGGAAAGTTGCGTAACACTTGCTTCTAAATACCACTTTCAAAGTGGTGACTCAGAGAAAAATGTAAACAACTAGTTTTAATGACAGACCCCAAATATATATAGCATAAAAAGATAACAATTTTAGTGATGAAATCATATAGTCTACAAGTTTACAACCATTTTGTATTATACACATATCACATATAGATATATTACCTCTCTAGGTTTTCAGAAACTGAAGGGATAGTGAGAATTTGGAATACAGAGTACGTAGTAGCTGAAGAAGTAGAGCCTCAATTTCCAAACTATACAAGCTTAGTTTAACGTGATCTTATAGTGATACTGAGTATTTTTTAATTTATTACAGGCAAACAAAATGGATTCTGAGAGCCCCTTCTGTGTGAATTTAGGGATGTGACTGAGAATATTAATCTGTCAGGACTCTGTAGGGAGAGAGAGCCAAGTCTAACCACTTTAAACCAAAACAAGAGGGCAAGAAAGGCTATATCTGATCAAGAAGGGCATTGGCATAAGGGAGGCTAGATGGATACAAGGGCTTAACACCAGGAAACTTCTCATTTGCCTCATATCTTTGTTTTTTTCTGAGTATTGATTTAGTTCTCTGCTATCACTGACAGTTTTCTCTTCTTCACATGAAATATGGTTTCTGACAGAAAAGTTTTATAAACCTTAGATGGGCAGGTCTTATTTTCTGGACTTGTTACTCTGTCAGGATTTAGTCCAGACAGGGTAAAGTGAGGCAGTCAGCAGAAACCAGCAGATGGCAATGAAAGTGATTCCGCTGCCCTCATTGCTCATTGGCATGAGACACTCCCATCAGGTACAATAATAGTTTACAAATGCCATAGCAATGACCCAGAAGTTAGCACCTCTTTCCATGGCAACAACCTGGAAGTCACTGCCCCTTTCCTTGGAAGTTCTAAATAACCTGCCCCTTAATTTGCATGTAATTGAAAGTGCTTTTGCAGTGCCATTTAATCAAAGACTGCTAACACCTGTAGCTCAGCTAGTCCTGGAATTATTTCCCAGGGGGAGGCTAAGAACCCTCTTGGGCTAAGCACCAATTTTAGGGCTCACCTATCCTGTATCAGTTTCAGTGCCACGACTAAAGCTTTAAAAAGATTATCTTTTCTATTTTGAGTTTGAAATTTTTTATCAAGGAGGGACTAGGAAAGGACCAGACTAGATCACATCTCTTGAAATAATCCCTGCGGTAAAGGGAAATGAGGTGCTGGGCCAGATTAAGTCTGATTATAGCTCCATGTGGGTGAGGAAACAGAATTCATTAGAAGAAAGAGGAGACAGAGGACTGCAAAGTCACCCCATGAATATTTATTATATTTGCCAATATTAGCAGATGAAGCAGAAAAGTCAGAAAATGAAGCTAAGAAGAACAATTTGGAATGAAACTATGGCAATCTAGTTACTAAAAGACAAGTCTTTGTTTTCAAGACCTATTAACTGTGCACCACCACAGCAAGGGTAAAAGATATGGTCCCTGGACATAGAGGATTTAGTCTAATGAGAAAGATGGACAGTATATAATAAATACATGAGCATATATATGCAAATAAAATTATAGTACTCTGAAGTAAATTAACAGGTTGTAAAGACAGAAATACAGAAAAAGAACCTACTTAGCTTTGGTAATAGAGCAAGGTCCCCCTGAGGAGGTGACATTTCAACTGAGACCTAAAGGAGGAGGACAAAGCCATGCGCATAGGGAGGTGGGGGCTGCAGAGGAAACGAGGTAGGGGCAAAAAAACTAGTGTGACAGCTGTGAGGCAGAAATTGCCTCAGAATATGAGAGAAACAAAAATAAGATCAGCATAAACTATGTCAGAACACAATACTCAAGTTGAAGGGGGAGAATGGATGAAGCTGGAGAACAGGCAGAAGGAATGTTGCAATCATGGTAAAGAGCTGGGATGTTTTCCTAAGTGCATGGTCCACTGAAAGGTTGAAGGAGAGTGGTTTAATGTCACAAAATGAATAATCCAAGCTGCCAAGAGGTAAATGACAGGAAAGGGCGAGGATTAAATGTGGATAAGGAAATATTGCGTCATTCCCTGCATACCCAGCCAAGCCATATTCAACAAATAAATCTCTTTATTATCCATGAATCCAAGGATTGTTACATTAACTCTGAGTTTCAACTTCCCCCATAATAAAAAAGGAATAAAAATATCTAAATCAAATGGAAGATTATCTGAGAAATTATGTATTATAAGGCTTGGTATGTGGTAAGTACTCAGAAAATATTAAGTCTCTTCTCATTTACTACCTGTGTAGCTAATAAATGCTCTTCCAAATTCATCAGCAGGTGCTAAGTTTTGAAAAATAAAAAACTAGACTGAGAAAACTTGCTCTAGGCAGTGGAAACAAAGTGTGTAAGGAATGTAGACAACCTAGTCTTAATGGAAAATAACCTTGACTGTAGACAATCTAGTATGAATGGAAAATAACCATGACTTGATCAAAATATTAACCTCTATATTCTAAACCAAAAATCTTAACTATGAATTTAAGTATAAATTCTAAATTCAACAACCATCCGAATTCTCTCCGCATTCTATACAATACACAGAAAACCCAGGTATGAATGTCCTTGAACTGTTCATCTTTCTGATTTGCTCAAGTTATCTTTATCTGCTACCCAAGTACACAACCGTGTTATTCTCTACCTTTTTTAAAAAAGGTATGTAGAAAATTTAAGAATTCAAAGAATCTATGAAAATAATTTCTGTACATCTTCAATTTTCCTTCTTACACATTGGTATTATGTCTGTAAATTGTCTATATTGTAAGATGTCTTAAATAATTTTTACGTATGAAAGATTTTCTCATAACTAGGATTGATATTAAAGCATATGAGCTTTGGCTTACATTCATCATCTTGGACTCCCCAAGAGATCTCAACAACCCTGGCAGTCATACGACAGATGATTCTCTCATAAAAAGAATAAAACCAAAAAATGGCCAGTGTAGATGATCCTCTGGGGCTATGCTGTTCAATATGTCAGCCATGAGCCACATATGGCTATTAAACATTTGAAATGTGACTGGTTGGAATTCAGATGTGCTATAAGGGTAAAATATGTGACAGATTTTGGCATTGCAGTTGAAAAACAAATTTAAAATATCTCAATAATGTTTCATATTGATTATATGTTGAAGTGGTCATATTTAGGATACAATAGATTACATAAATACATGATTAAAATTAATTTCACTTTCTTTTTACCTATTTAATAATTTTTTATCAGAAAATTTTAAATTATACATGTAGCTCGTGTTTGTCTTGTTATATTTCTTTTAGAGAGCATAGCTCCATTATGATGTACATTTTAAATTAAATCAACTCTGCATAAATCTGTTATAGAAAAAGTCAGCATATAAATAAATAAACAGGTGGATTCACGAGTAAGTGGATAAATAAAGTCCATGATATTATATCTCTGGTTAAGTGATTTAAAAACATTGCTAAATAATTGAGGAAAGTGATAAGCATAAATAATTAGCTAAGTGTTTAAGTTAGTATTACATTTTCCCTGGTGAAAAAACATGCATTAAATTAAATGGTTATGGGTTACATATTGTGCGAGGTCATGGAATACCTATGTATTTAAGACAAAGTTACTGCTGTCATGTGGTTTATAGTTTTATGGAAAGATATAAACAATAAAACAAATAAATGCAATAAAATGTTTTTGGTGCTGTGAGAAAGGCATTTAATAGTTCTCTAAAAGAAATGTAAGAGGCACTTCGCTTGTTTCAGAGAATAGACACTAATATCCATTTCATCCTTTGAAGCCCAGGATAGCCAAACGTCCTTCAGTGTGTGGGGGGTGGTGCCCTGAACCATCAAGGATGTTCAGTTTAAATTATTCGTAGTGTCACTGTTGAGAAACACCCAGCATCATGCCATGCTGTGAACAGGATAACCACTGTAGAACACAAGACAAATATGCTAAGTATTTTCTGATGCTGGTTACTGAACACTGTAGCGACTCCAGAGACTGGCCAAATACTGTGAGACCCCATTCTAAGAATGCAATCAACATAAGATTACACAAAATCATCTCTGTTCTTTGGTGTGTAAAATCCATACACATATACACTAACATATCATGTATACATATGTATGTATGTTACAGTCATACATATATATAAATGTAACATGTATCAATAATATAGTTTGCCATTTTCAGTCTCAGAAAAGAAAAAATAAATGTATTGAAGTATATAACAGCTATAAAACAGAATGTTCATATATAAGCTTCTCTTTGAACTTTTTGCTTTACAAATACTTTTGTCACTGAAACAGGAATACCAATCTTGCCATTCTTATCTGATTCCCAATAGACAAGCAAACAGAGATGATGAAAAAAACAATGAGGAGGAGGAGGAGGATAGCATTCTATCATCTGGCAGCAGAGGTCACTCTTTATTCCTTTTAAACATTACTAAGGGTATTGCCAATCTAGAACGGTAGGGTGAGCAAAAGACATTCCCCACTTAATGCAAAATGCCAGAATCCTTAAAGGTGAAATGAGTCAAACTACTGCCATTAATGTAGTGAGTATATTAAGGTAATCACTATTCGATAACAGTAACTTTTAAGTATGTATGAAACCTATACATGTGCCATACTTCACTGTCAGACCTGCTCATCACTTTCACCCAAATCAAAGAAAGATTCTTTAAAGACTCACATTCTAGAATCGTATTCAGGCTGGAGACAACAGAAATGTTTTAATCAATGCTTAAACCTAGGGTAGTGAAGTTATTTGCCTCAAAAATAATGGTGTAGTACCCTTTTTAAAATGTTTTACTACATAAACTTAACTCTATAAGAAGTGAAAACTTTAAACCATAAATTATGGAGGGAAATCTAGCACAATAGTAGAATGGTGTCCAAAAAGTGATACCCTTTTTGCATTAAAATATTCAGGGCTAATTATGGTTTTAGCACTTGTTTTTATCCTTGCTTTGTTCATTGGCCAAACTTAAACACTTCTCATCTCCTTCAATGAAAAGTGGTGCTATTATGTTCCTGGAAGCATGAGCAGGGTTCCTCAAAGCCTAATTTTAAGGTCTTAATTGGCTGAGGCAATGGGAGACCATACAAAGCCCACTTCACAGAGAAGGGCAAGATTGCCAGGTCACTTGAGAACAGATGAAGAGCTAACTGGAAGCTATTGCTGAAACCTTACACAGTGTTCTGGGAAGTTTTAGCAAAGAGTAACTTATGCAGAATGGAACACAATCATCCATCATCATAAAACAGAACCCAGAGGGGTTGAAGTTAGCTTGTAGAAACAGAACAGTTAAAACTGTTATCCTCACTTACTAATCGAGTACCACAACAAATGAGATAAGCCTTATGGAGATTGGGGACTGTGACTGGTTCTGTGGTATGCTATTGCTTTCAAATATTTGGCCTCCTCATGACCTTTTAGGTCTCGGGAACCATGTGCTCACAATTAAAGAGGGCTGCTATTTACTAACATTTTTGTTCATTTAGTATTACTGAACCCAAAGTCTACTTAAAATTTGTAATGCTGAAGAATAATTCATTCATCCATCTGTTTGTGCACCCAATATTTGTGGTGTGTTATGGAATAAAAGACACTTAAGACACTGAATAAAATCATCTCAACTTTCAATCAGTTCAATACTTAATAAGATAATAATTTATCCAAATATATATATATATATTATAAGAACAGCCAATCTGGAATTGTTTTAAGTAAATTATTTCCTTTTTCATCAACCCTAACCAGTGGTGACAGGTTCCTGAAACAAACAAATCAGGCAAGACCAAATTTTATTTGTGAAATTCAAGACTCTATAAAAAAGGAAAGGTAAAAATCTGGAATTAACTTCTGAAAAATGTTTAAATTATTCCATGTTTACCTTAACAATAAAGACACATACTAGAAAAAGATATCCAATAATAATTTACACATTTGGTATTGACAGTAGGACTTATACTGATTTCCATATACTGCCTAGTGCTCAACTGAAAGCTCAGACACCCCCTGAAATTTCAATAAGATGTTTATAAATGTGCTTTACTTTACTATTACAAAAATATATGAGCAGCTTAATGTTTCCTCTTGTGCAGGATAGTTCCCTATGCTATTTCTGACTACATAGCATAGTCTCTTTCCCTCGTTGTTTGTTCCTTTGTTCATTCACTCATTACTTAACTAAACAACTATTTATTGGACACCTACTATATATATATAGAAGTCAATGTTTGAAAATAATAAGGACGTGTCCCTATTACACACCAAGGGTGTTTTATTTCTCTTTTTTTCCCTCTATTGGCAACTGGAATTCAATTCTCAAGTTTAGGTTTACTTTTTGTCATTCTTATTTTACCAATGCTTTTTTTCTTTTTGAGACTGAATCTTACTCTTTTGCCCAGGCTATACAGTGCAGTGGCACTGTCTCAGCTCACTGCAACTTCCGCCTCCCAGGTTCAAGCAATTCTCATGCTTCAGCCTCCCAAGTAGCTGAGATTACAGACACCTGCCAGTAAGCCCAGACAATTTTTGTAGTTTTAGTGTAGATGGGGTTTCACCATGTTGGTCAGGCTGGTCTCGAACTCCTGATCTCAAGTGATCCACCCACCTCAGCCTCCCACAGTGCTGGTATTACAGGCGTGAGACACCATGCCCAGCCCCCAGTGCTTTTTTCCTGCAGATAATATACACCTTCTTCATCTCTATTAACTATTCTAGAACACAAGTTCTTTCTATTTCAGATTATCCACAACGAGAATGACCTGCAATTGATGAAAATTTAATATCCAAGCGGGAAACGTTATCTGACTCCAAGAATTATAATTCGCTAGAATTTTGGTAGAAGAGGAAGCTCATGCTGATTAGAGAAGATTGTAATTCACAAAGTTAAAATCCTGTAAGAAAAATCTCCCTCTGGAGAAAGTATACAACAGAAAAGATCTGAAATTCTTAAATGATATTAATTCTAATTAATTAACTTATATGGAATAATCAGGCCTTGATATTTTTCAGCTACATTGGTAGATCTTTCAGAATCTACCAATTGAGCAAATGAGATCTGAAAAGGCTTTTGTTTCCCAAAACTACATCTTCCCCGGTAAATGCTCTAACCATTCAATTATTACATTTACATTCCTTTACCTGGAATAAGAAAAGGGAACAAGGCGTATAAGGTACTATCTATAAAAACAAGTAAGTAACGTCTATAAGATCCTTTTTGCAGGCAATCAGAATATGTCTCACACTTTTCTTCCCAATATCCCAATCCCCTAAAACAGAGGTACCTGTTACCTTCCCTTGCGGTTTAGAAACCAACAGACATCTCTTATCTCTGATGACCATGACAGCCATGATGTGTTTGAGTTAGCCAAGGCTTCAGGAGCTTATAACCTTGTATTAATAGGGAAAATTCCTATTAACAAAAAGCATGAAGAAAAACTTTTCTTTATAAGTGATCCTGTAACCTGTAATTTATATTCCCACAGAGTGAGTATTTATAGCACTTCATAGTCATAAAAGACAGAAGGCAAGGTCTCTGAAGTGGTTGCTTCTTTGAAAGTACCAAACCTACATAAGAAAAGAACTGCAGAACCAACTAGACCTACTCCATCAACAACCCCTCCGTTTTAAAAAACATGCACCCAAATCTATACACTCCTTTTCATAGCTTTATACGTAAATTTTTGTGTAAATTCTTGGCATTAATCTGAATTAACATTTTAAATTCCCTAAAAACAGAGAGTGTCATCTTCATATATGGAATTCAATGAAACATTACACACTCCAAAGACACTAACAGGCAGTCTTTGAAAATAAGCTGCTTTTGTCTTGCCTATGGCTTGCTTGTGCAAGACAAGTACTTGAATCAGCACAAATTGAACTTAAGGAGAAAAATATAAGCCATCCAGCTAAATATGCATTATATATGTGCATTTAATACTACTGCCTAGCTAATAATACAAATAAGTGGATATTTCAAGGAAAAAAGAATTTAAAAAGAGAGTGAATATAGTTTAATGAGTACATAATTATTAATATTTAAAAAAATAAGCTTTGGAAGTGAGCTGCTGGAAGGTGAACAAAATACTTGAGAACTGGAAATTTTAAAAGGTGGTGGCAGGGGCAGACATTTCCAGGTGCTTCTGGTAGAAAACTGATCTGAAAAAAGGTTACATAAAAATTGCAAATGAAAAATAAACTAGATATTTGGGTGGAACTAGAGCTGTGAAAAAGAAATAAAATCCTTAGTCACCTGAACATAGTTATGGAGGCATGGAAACTAAAAGACAAGTACAATACCATTGTGAGAGAGTTCTAATTGCTTTACATAGAGAAATGTACCTGAGGTCAAACAACACGTCTTGTCTAAAATCGACCTTATGCCAGGACTTAAACAAAAATAAGGTTACAATTCAACTTAGCAGAGAGGGAAATCATAAAGAAAAGAGTATATTACTTTAACATGAAATAAAGATCAATTTACAATAAAGTAAAAAATATATATATTAAAATTTTGCATTTAGAAGCCTCAAGGAAAGCACAGATATCCATGTCAGCTCACTCCAGAAGTCAGAGGGAGTTACGGAAGTGGAGAGGGCAAATCTTTTTTTTTTTTTGAGACAGAGTTTTGCTCTTGTTACCCAGGCTGAAGTGCAATGGCGTGATCTCAGCTCACGGCAACCTCCGCCTCCTGGGTTCAGGCAATTTTCCTGCCTCAGCCTCCCGAGTAGCTGGGATTACAGGCACGCGCCACCGTGCCCAGCTAATTTTTTGTATTTTTAGTAGAGACGGGGTTTCACCATGTTGACCAGGATGGTCTCGATCTCTTGACCTCGTGATCCACCCACCTCGGCCTCCCAAAGTGCTGGGATTACAGGCTTGAGCCACCGCACCCAGGGAGGGCAAATCTTAATGCAATCTTTTGCCAGAAAATATAGAACCAAAAAAAAAAAAAAAAGCCCGAATAACCAAGGCAAAGATTGCATGATTAAGTCTCCAAAAGCAATTGCAACAAAAACAAACATTGTCAAGTTGGACCTAATTAAACTAAAGAGCTTGTGCACAGCTGAAGAAACTCTCAACCTATAGACAACCTACAGAATAAGACAAAATACAACAACAAACAGACAGCCTACAGAATACAACAACCTATACAGAATAAGAGAAAATATTTGCAAATTATGCATCCAACAAAGGTCCAATATCCATAATCTGTAATGAACTTAAACAAAACAACAAGCAGAAATAACCACATTAAAAAATGATCAAAGGACATGAATAAATACTTCTCAAAAGAAGACATGTGGCCAAAAAGCATAGGAAAAAAATGTTCAACATCACCAATCATTAAAGAAATGCAAATCAAAACCACAATTAAACACCATCTCACACCAGTCAGAATGGCTATTAAGAAATCAAAAAATAACAGATGTTGGCATGGTTGCAGAGAAAAGGGAATGCTTATACACTGCTGGTGTGAATGTCAATTAGTTCAGCCACTGTGGTAAGCAGTTTGGCAATTTCTCAAAAAACTTAAAACAAAACTACCATTCAAAACACAATCCCATTATTGGGTACAGTAGAAATATACCCAGTAGGAATAAAAGGAATGAAATAATGTCATTTGCAACAACCCTGGCTTATGGCTGAGTAGTATTCCATGGTGTATACATATCACATTTTCTTTATCCACTCATTGATTGATGGGCATTTGGGCTGGTTCCGTATTTTTGCAATTGCAAACTGTGCTGCTATAAACATGCATGTGCAAGAGTCTTTTTTCATATGACTTATTTTCCTCTGGGTAGATACCCAGTAGTCAGACTGCTAGATCAAATGGTAGATCTACTTCAAGATCTTTAAGGAATATTCATATTGTTTTTTATTGTGCTTGTACTAGTTTACATTTCCACCAGCAGTATAAAAGTGTTCTCTTTCCAACACATCCATGCCTACATCTATTTTCTTTTTAATTTTTTAATTATAACCATTCTTGCAGGAGTAGTTATCACCAAATTTTACATGAAGATATTTGCTTAAAGATAGATACTTAATTGAAACTGTTTGCTTCTCCTTTCCTCCTTTAACCAACATCATTATGATAAACACATTCAGTGAAATATAAGGATTGCTGTGTTTAAAACATACCTCAGAAGACACAGTACACACTACAGCCATTCTCTCTTCCTTGAACTGTCAAACTAAACTCAGCATGAACAAAGATAGAAATAGTAACAAGTATCCAACAGATGCCTCACTGATGTGGAAGAATAAGAGATGGTATTACTTATTACCTCTTTGGAGTGTACGCATTGAATAGCCATAGTCACAGCATGCTTGGAAAATAAGAGCAGTCACTTATTTCAATATAAGCTTACAATTTCACCTCAAGAAAAAATAAGAAAATTGTCATAATCATCAGCATTTCATTGTAACTAAATCATACTATACAGATCTCTCTCCCCTTCTAAATATCTTTTAAGAAAGGAATCCTTCCAACTGCCATAAACGTTTTAGTTTCTGTTAACCTCATAGATTCAAAGTATGCATTCTTACATCTTAGCTACACCCGCCCAACTGTAATTTACATCTCTTTTATCAAGATGGAAAGTGCTTCTTAGTTAAGTTATATTGGGTCATTTTATACACAGAATAGAAGAGCGTAAAGAGAAATGTTCAACATAAGGGCAACTGCTGTAACACTGAGAGACCCAGCTGAACTTTTAGATGGAGACATGATTGTCTAAACTGGGAAAAGGAGGAAGAAACTATGGATCATAAATTATATGTACACCTCTTCTGCACCCAGTGAACTTTGAAAGCTTTGCAAAGAGACAAACACTTCATGAGCAAAAAACTATAAGTTTGTTGGACAGAGCAGTTCTTGGAAATAGTTATTTCATGGAATTTACGTAGATGACTACAAAAACTAATTTGTGCTTTTGAAAACCACAGTGTCCATTAATCACTGTGAATTTTAAAAACAATAGAAAGGTGTGGTCTTGAGTGATTGATTGGAAAGTAGTTATTGCTTTCATGGTGTAGGCACACAAAAGGAACGGTTTGTTTTCAGTTTCCTCTTTATGGGAGAGAAAGGTTGTATACCATAACATTAGAATTAACTTTGTTAATTGGGCCTTGAGGCTTGATGTTCCTGTGAGCTATTCAACAAATTATAGGTAATCACAGACTAAAATGATGTGAAAGAAAATTTTAGAAATATTTTTGAGCTATCACAACAAAGGAGTTAATATCTAACAATAAAACTATTGTTTCTGGATAAGCATTTTTTAATGGTATAGTCATTATGATTGCTTAAAGTCTCTGAAATTTTGACAATTCCATTTTCTTTCAAACATTCTTAACAAAAAACTTGGTGTCTTTAAACGTTCAGGGATCGATCCCAGCAAAGTGATGAAAGACAGGTTGGTTCCAATGTAGAAGGCTCATTGAGGTTGACAGAGTATTGCTGATTTATTTTGATATGTTATATAGTGGTGTAAACACAAAATCAAGTCTCACAAAGTCTGCTCCCATCTGTAACTCACTATCAATCCTGGAGAAATAACCGGCCCCCACTTCCCTCCCAGCCTCAACTGCCTCAACTGTAAAATAGGATTAATAATTTCACAAGGTTATTTTATGAGTTACAAAAGATAACACATTTGAAACCTGCACATTACCAAACTCTCAAAAATGTTAGGTTCCTTCATTTCCCTAATGATCATCTCAAGGAATGAAAGTAAGTAGTTGAACATTAAAATCTAACATCACATGTATAGGGCTGTGGGTAGTGACTTTTTCAAAATATGATGTAACTAAAAAGTTACTTTTAAATATTGAGACAACAAGGTCAATAGTCTCAATAGGGAAAAAAAAAGCAAATCTGTAATCTCTCATGGTTGATGTGATAGAATGGTTTATCTGATCTAGGAAGGAGAGCATGTGTATCAAAATCTCTCCAAATACTACGAGGGAGAACTAGAAGAGCTTAACACTGGACAGATAAAAAGGGAAAAGGGTCAGGCGCGGTGGCTCACGTCTGTAATCCCAGCACTTTGGGAGGCCGAGATGGATGGATCACGAGGGCAAGAGGTCGAGACCATCTTGGTCAACATGGTGAAACCCCGTCTTCTACTAAAAATACAAAAATTAGCTGGGCATGGTGGCGCGTGCCTGTAATCCCAGCTACTCAGGAGGCTGAGGCAGGAGAATTGTCTGAACCCAGGAGGCGGAGGTTGCGGTGAGCCAAGATCGCGCCATTGCACTCCAGCCTGGGTAACAAGAGCGAAACTCCGTCTCCAAAAAAAAAAAGGGAAAGGGAAAAGATTCTTTTGTTGCCAAGCATACTAGCTTCAAAAAGTACATTGAAAACACTTAAGCTAATAAAATTATAAGGGAGTGTACCTTCTGTTGAAGATACCATAATAAGCGGAAAAATAAAAAGGTAGGAGGAAAATCTGCCATCCATTTATCTATCCATCTGCCCCCACACACTAACATCCATTAAATATGTTTGCTTCCTATTAAATATAAAATATGGTGCCAGATGCAATGAGAAAACAAGAAATTAAAATTTAGTATTAAATAACATGTATGCAGATAACCAGAGGAAATAGTAATAAGTGGCAAATGTCATGTAATCCTACCCGAAAGTTTTAATTGCAATGGAGTGGTAAAACAAAAAATTTGCACTAGCAAAGTTGATTTAAAAAGGGCTAGAGTTTACATAGAAAGAGAAGAGAAAAAATGGTAGGGCTTTTATAACAAAATTTAACTTTATTTGATTAGCAGTGGGAAAACCACTGAGGTTTCTAAGCTTGGGAGTCATGGGATCAAAGCTGTGTTTAATGAAGATTCATCTGGCAGAACTGATTGGAGCAGGAGAGTGTGTGTGTGCTTGTGAGTGTGTGTGTGTGTGTGTGTGGTTTCTCCAATAAAATCTGTTAGTTAGAGGTCAATGTGGGTGTGTTGTAAGCAATTTATTACAAAAAATATAAAACCAAAATCGGTGATTTACTTTTTGTATTAATTTAGGAGTATTCGAGGTTATTTCTGTAAGATGTCAGTCTTATTGAATGCATTATTAAACAGCAGATTAATGAATGCAAAAACAAATAGCTGGAGCCCAGGAAACAGTATGACCTTGAAACACCCACCAGAATGTTCCTGCTTGTAAAAGTTATCTGTGTTAGGCTTTAGCAGGCATACAGGTGAGGAACAAGCCCAATAGAAAACACAGACATGTTAGGAAGACCATGCAAGTAAGATGCTTCTGTAATCCTTGCAGGTATGAAGCAATAAAGAGCAAATAAGACAAAGGTAGTATAAAGGTTAATTTTTTATGTCAACTTGACTGGGCCACAGGGTGCCCAGATATTTGGTTAAATATTATTTTGAATATGTCTGCGAGGGTGTTTCTAGATGAGATTAACATTTAAATCAGTGGACTGAAAAAAAAGTATAATGCCTCCACAATATGACTAGGCTCATCTAACCCACTGAAGGTCCCAAAAGAACAAAAAGGCTAAACAAGAATCACTCTCCCTCTGCCTGAACATCTTCAAACTAGGGCAATCAGTTCTCTCTTGCCTTTAAGCTTGGACTAAGACTAGAACTTACACCATCACCTGTCTTGGTTCTTACACCATCGGACTAAGACTGGAACTATACCATAGGCGCTCTTGGGTCTCTAGCTTGCTGACTACAGATCTTGGGACTTCTCAGTCTTCATAACAACAAGGGTTGTGTGTGTGTATTTGTGTGTGTATCTGTGTGTATATATACATATACAGAAATATGCCCTATTGCTACTGTTTCCGGAGAGCCCAGACTAATACAGATGGTCTAAACAGAGAGAGAAGAATGAATATATGAGAAACAACAAAGAAAAACTGTGTAAAATCACCAGTTGTAATGGACTAGGAAATGGGAGAATGTAATCTTCTTTCAAATCAAAAATATAAGGTTAGATTTTAAATGCTCTCAGGAAAACCCTCAATAAATTTTTTAAAAATTCCCTGAAGCTTCAAACGGAAATTTTATGGCTATAAGGCATATATAAGTTTTACCTACAATATGTTGATATCCTGTACTTTTAAATATTTCCATTTTCTAGTTCACGACATGCATATGCTTATTTTCAGCAACTACATCTAGTGTGTAGACCATTCTGGACCCCAGTGTAATCAATAATAAAGATGAATCAAACTTCATATACTAAAAAGTCAATCATAAATTGAAGTTTGAAACCTACTAATGCTACACTAGGCATCTGAAAACTCAGTCTGTTAGAGGATAGAGATGATTTTATTAAATTTACTAAGTGCAGCCTCAAACTTTTTGTTTGCACTTTAGTTTCCTTATTACATGTTTCAGCCAAGTTCTTTTCCACTTCAACCCTTCACAAATGCTGTGCCCTCTGCTGGAATGGCTATGCTCATCGCCCCTCACCAGGCCAAGGTCAGGCATCATTTTCTAAGGAAACCCTGACTTCAATATCTCCCCTACCCATACTCTGTGAACTTAGATCCTCCACATGCTCTTATTATATTCTTTTTTCCTGTTTTAAAATACATTAAGACATTTTCATGTTAGCCATTGACACTGTGTCTACTAGAGCAGTTGGCCTTGCTAGATGGCCAACATGAAAATGTCTTAATGTATTTTAAAACAGGAAAAAAGAATATAATACTGAATGCAGAGTAATAAAACTAGCCTGCATTATTTGTGTCTTCATACTAACATAATCAAAAGTTTAATTTTTTTAATGGAGGAAGGGCCTCACAAAAATCTTTAGGGTCCACAAAATGCAAAATATGTCCCTAGTTACTTTGTATTATTGCTAAGAAATGAAACCCTGATTTTTTTTTTAAGCTGGATGATAGTACCTACCTGGGAATTAAGTGAAATTATAAATTGCTTAAACAGTGTCTGACATATAGCAATAAATGTTAGTTGTTATTACTGTTTAAAACAGTAACTGAAAACACTATTGATTACATTGCTTACAGAAAGATCTATATAATACATTCCTCTTGAATTTAGTTTTCTGATAAGTTTGCTTCTCCCAAGGAGTTTCTGTGCTGCATTTAGGATAAGAACCATGTAACCCATCAGGTATTCCTCCCAGATGTCAGAAAACTGAGAGCTAAATAAAGTGATAAACCAAAACAACTCCTTCTAGGTGCCTAGGATACTATTTCTCTGTTTCTTAATTTTCTTCCTGTGATTTTATTTTTAGATTTCCATTTATGTTCATTTTAACACTATGGTACAAGTCAAATTAAAACAATAAAATTGGAAAATATGACTATATATGACCAAAGGCTTTACAACAGTCTAAGCCAATAAGGACTTTTTGCATTTCAAGTTGACTTATAATCCATGCAACTTCTTTGAATTTTCATGATATGTTTGAAGAAACTATATCAAATATGTATACATAGGCATAAGAAAATTATACACATTTTGAAAATACCACATTTCACACATTTCAAGAACTATCTCAATATATTTCAAGGTTAATTTAATAGATTGAAAGTAATTTTTATATATTCCTAATTTTCTGACAAATGTCCAAAAATGGGTACACATTTCCAAAGAGGGTCAAGCAGGCTGGAAAATTTCTTGATATTCAGGGAACAAGTAGCAGAGAAACGATTACAAATCTCTAACTTCATTATTTTATTGGTATATTAGTTTTCTACAGATCCATTAACAAATTCCCAAAAACTCAGTGTCTTAAAATGACGTAAATTTACTATGTTACAGTTCTAGGTTAGAAGGTTAGAAGTTCAATACAGGTCTTACTAGGCTAAATCAAGTGTTAGCAAGACTACCTTCCTTTCTGGAGACTCTAGGGAAGAATCTATTTCCTTGTCTTTTCCAGTATCTAGAAGCTGCTCATATCCCTTGGTTCATCGTCCCCCTCTTTAATCTTCAATAAGCAGTCTTCAGTTGAGTCTTTCTCATATTGAATCTTTCTGTTTCCCTCTTTCACTTTTAAGGACCATGTAATCACATTGGGCAGCAGATAATATAGGATAAGCTCATCTCCAGGACCTTTAATTTATTCACAGCTATAAAATCCATCCCTTTGTCACATAAGGTAACATATTCACAGGTTCTGGGGGTGATTAGGTTGTGGACACCTTTTGGCAGGGGAGGGAGGGAATAGGCAGGCATTATTATAATTTTGTACACAACACTGTAGAAAAGACAGATAGTACTCATCACAATATACCACCAAAGCAGAAATTCTCTCCCAGAAATTCATTTTTGTAATAATAAATAGTCAAAATATACAGAGTTTCTGTCTGCATTTGTTTTAAGGTAGCTCTAATACAAGCTTAAAAGAAACAAAATACAGCAAATATGTGCTCTGAATTTAATGAAAGCTACTTAGTAACCTAAAAGCTCACGTCAAATCTATTTTAGCACAGGCAGCTTTGTCTTATTCGTCTCCCTCATGAGTGTGCTCATGATTCAGGTTTAAGGAAGAACAGCTTTTCTGAACTATGCAACAGCAGAAATTCACACAAATAATCTATAAGATGGCGAAACCAGAAAATCTAAGGAATCACATAATACATTTAACATTTCTGAATTTTCCAGAATATATTTCAGAATTCTCTTTCTCTCTCTCTCTTTTTCTCTCCCCAATGTTTTGGAGGAGGAAAAATATAAACTTTAAATATTTAAACTCCCCAATCAATACTGGCCTGTTGCCAACTGTCCACTGACTATATTACTGGAAATGTTGAAAATCTTTACCTCTAAAATTTAGTTCATCCAATAGAATTTTGTTACCTTTTAGGCCCATTACACAAGAGTGAAAAGAGGGAGAACTCAGAGACATTTACAGTTAACTAAAGAAAAATGAATCATAACTTTCCATTGCCCATTTACTGACTAAAGACATGAATGTTGATTTTGCATTCAATCAAAGTTGACACCTGCACAGATCTGTATATCAGCAGCCCTAGGAAGATCATTAATTTAATTCTGGTCCTAGAAATACTTAGCCCTGCAGTTTAATTTCAATCCCTGCTGGACTAGGCTGGATTTCGGTTATTAACAGAAGACATATGAGAAACAACATTACTGTAATGAAATATCTACAAGCAGAAGAGACTAAGAATAAAACATATTCTTTAAAATTTTTTGATTTCACTCTAATAGTGGGCATAATTTTTAAAAAACAATTATAAAGAGAGCAAAAAAACAGAAGAAGGGGTAAGTTCATGTTAAATAACTGATGAGTTTCAATATGTTCTCAATTTATCAATTAAAATAATTGCTATTTTAATTATTTTTAATGATCTACACCATTGAACTTCTGAATAAGCTGGTCACAATGTAAAAATAAGATGCTAAGGCCGGGTGCACTGATTCATGCCTGTAAACCCAGTGACTCAGGAAAACAAGGTCTAGGATTATTTGATTCCAGGAATTTGAGACCAGCCTGGGTCATCTAGCAAGATCTCATCTCTATAAAAAATTAAAAAATACAAACATTAGCCAGGCCTATGGCATGCGTCTGTAATCCCAGATTCTCAGGAGTCTAAGATGGGAGGACTGCTTGAGCCCGAGAGGTCAAGGCTGCAGTGAGCCATGAGGGTGCCACTGCACTCCAGCCTGGGAGACAGAGCGAGACCCCATCTCAATCAATCAATCAGATGCTAAATCCAATTTTTAAAAATTAACCAGAGTCCAAATAAATTAATGATATTACATTTAGAAATCATCCCCTAAATTACCTCAGACTGTTTAAATATTACACTCCAATTCAGAATAGAAAAAATTGCTTCTCCCTGTTTTTGGACTAAAGCACACTTCTATGAGTATCATGATTGTAAATTATTTCTTCCATAAGACAAATCTGAAAAACTGTGTGAAATGATTTGCAGAATAAGTAGTAGATGAATGTGTGACAGGGTAACTAGAAAAATAAACCAATATATAAATAATGTATAACCACAACATAAAATATGCAATCCTGTCTAAACTATGTGTTAGAAAAGACATCTACAGTTCGACAATCCCCCCGTTATTTCTGTCTCACAGGTAAATTATAAGAAATTACCCTCTGTTCAGCAATTAACCACCATCTGTAGAAGTAGCATAGAAATTCAGAGGATGAACAGGGAAAAGCAGAAAAATCAGCTGAAAAGTTTCTCAGAACACTGGGAATGATGAATCTAAAGGAATATTCCATTAAAAAGTTGAGAACACCATTGATAGCTAAAGATAAAACAGGTAGAAGTGAATTTTTTGAAGTGCAGAATGTTTTTTAGAGTCAACTTCTTAAATAGTTCAGCAATTTTACAGTACTGAAAGAAAAAAATCTAAGTCATACATTAGTCTCCCCGCTTATCCACAGTTTCAATTTGGTTTCAATCACTGGCTGTCAACTGCAGTCAGAAAATAGGTAAGTACAGTATAATAAGACACCTAGCGACAGAGAAAGAGATCACATTCACGTAACTTGTATCATACTATACTGTTATAATTGTTATATTTTATTAATTATTGTTAACATTTTCTTGTTTCTAATTTATAAATTAAGCTTTATCATAGGTATGTATGTATAAGAAAAAATGGTGCATGTAGGGTTTGGTACTACCTGCAGCTTCAGGCATCCACTAGAGTGCTTAAGAACACATCCCCACACATAAGGGGAGTCTACTGCATCTCTTAACATAGTAAAATAACTCATGCTTACAGCCATGTATACAGCCAGAATAATCAGTGCATAGTGTGCCAGATTTGTCACTAATGTGGCTCTAATGCTTTGGCTATCCATCACATGACAAGCTTTATGCTTTGGAAGCACCTTGCTGAAAACACAGATTTGGCAATCTAGCTCAAAACAATCCTAAGACTTCTACCAACACAGGTCACCAAAGTTTTACATTGCACATCCAGTGGCTAATTCTCATACCTTCTCTCCTTTTCTCCAAATACCATCCTTTCTTTGAGAATATACAAGGGATAAGGAGATAATGTATCTTTCCTCTACTGCCTACTTCTAGTCTATGTATATGTTTACCCTTTCTGTGAGCTTATATAAGCCAAGATCAATTAGACCCAATTATAGATGCTGAGAAACTAACAGTCCAAATAAGAAAACCACTACAAAAAGTGTTGTGATATGTGAATCTGCCAAATATACCAGTGTCTTCAAAATACTAAAAGGATCCTGAAAAAAGAAACCCCTAACTTTTGGCCTTATTCCAAGATTCACTTCTCTACCTTTACTTTTGCCCTTATCCACTCATATCTTCTGGAATCCTGCTATACAAGTTAAACTTCCACCTGTTCAGCCTGTCTCACTAACGGCCCCTTCCACTCAACATTTATAATCAGGCTTAAGCTTTTCTATGATCAGTAGAACATACAGAATTATACTCTCAAAGTTATAGTCATTCTACTCTTAATGACTGAGACTATTTAAAACACATGCAAAGTTTTAATTTTTTTATATTTAGGTATTTTGAATTGTTTTCACGTGTTATACAGAGAGTTAAATTATAGTACAAAATATGGCTAGAATTAATACTAACAATGTTATTGTGTCCCTAAATGAATCAGGAAGCTCTTAGCGAATACTGTCATGAAATGAATAAAATACAAATCCTTTAAATGTTGCTACTGTAAAATGTAACACATAACTGAAATATTAGAAAAGACAAATACTGTTACCAAATTCCAGAGTGTCATAAACAACACATAAATCACTCTAATCAAATTACTGAATCAGCTTCTGCCAAATATTTGCTGATTTGTATTTTGGTTCTGCAGAGTTTAATCAGTATCCAAGTAAATTTCAAAATAGGGAAAAATAAATTTGGGCCAATGACGAGATATAATCTCTCTCTTTCTAAATCTAAACTTTGGGGGGAAACTTTGCTTTCTTTAGAAACAGTAATTTTTTTCACTAAATATTAATATTATGGCACCCTATTAACTGTGTTCCTCTAGTGTTCTTTCATTAATTCACTCATTCATTCAGTTATGCAACAATATTTGACATGTATACTGTGCACCAGGCTCTTTCTAGGCACTGGAGATATAGCATTTGGCAAAACATTAACAAATCACTGTCTTCAGAGAAACTCTATGCAAGGTGATACATATAACAAAACACATTTCTCAAATGTGTGCCTGTCAAAGATTCACTGAGGCAAGAAATAAGGTATCTTTGGGCAGGATACCTTCACACCCACAACCATTACTAGGGTGAAACTTAAAACTGGTGAAATGTATACATACAAATACATACACACATGTACAGAGAGAGATTCAGCTCTATACCTATATGTAGAGAGAGAAATGATGCCTATTTCTTTCAATTCCTGCTTCTTGGCTAAGACACAGGTGCTAACTAAAAACAATCTGGGCATTAGTTCTCTGCTGCAAAGGCATTATTTTATGAAGAGGTGGAAGACCATTTTCTTTCTTCTCCATCCCTTTACCTGTAGCACTTTCCCTTTTATAACTATTCAGATAAGATAACTCCCTAACAAAGAAACTTTGAAATGGCTTATTTCACTCTTAGATGTGCATTCTAACAAATGACACATGACAGTAAGGGACAGATTCAGGAAGCCTTGGTACAGTACATGCTACTGGGAATGGCTACTTTCTATACATTGTACTTACAGCATGAGGGCAGTGAGGAATTGGTGAAGATCCCATCCACCTAATACAACAAAGCCAAAAGAGTATAGTATCTACTCCGAACTGGAAATAATAAGTAACTCTTTAAGGTCAAGGAATTTCAGGCCATGTCAATTTCATCTTTAAGGTCAAGGAATTTCAGGCCATGTCAATTTCTAATTATTCCAAGAAGGAACACTATGTACACATAATAGCCAAAACCACAACCATCCAGTGCCTAGA
This sequence comes from Callithrix jacchus, assembly GCF_049354715.1. NCBI lineage: Eukaryota > Metazoa > Chordata > Mammalia > Primates > Cebidae > Callithrix > Callithrix jacchus. The sequence continues at coordinate 115,692,317 of NC_133509.1, forward strand.
AAGCAAGATCAGTCACTTGTTTAAAAAAAGAGTCCCCACTTCGGTTTCAGGAATAAATAAGAAAATTACTTTCTATATTTGTTCATATTCACTAGTATTTTGTATAGCAAGAATACAACTATACTATAGAAATGGCCCTCCTACTGAAAACTTTTGAAAAATTCCTTGCAACTTACACATAAATCTCAGGTTTTAGTAAACCTGATACTTGCAACATGTTCTTACATTATAACTAAATCTTCCCAGCTGAAGTTTACACCTATTTACTCTTGTCTTTGTTGCCCCTTATAACAATGAAGAATTTCTCAGTGAATAGTCACTAAACTTCTAAGAGCTTCTTGACATTAACCTTTTAATAAATTTCCTCTCCTACAGGAATTTCCAAATTCCAAATTTCCAGACTTAGAGGCCCAGAATACCCAGAAAGTATATGACCCACTCGAATCTATGACTATAACAGCATTCAGTGGCAGAAACTCCTTGTCCCAGGGCACAGTTAACCTGGCAAGAGTCACTTACTATGACACTAAATCAGACAAATTAACTGTGAGATGGCATTAATTCTAGCAAATAGAAAGTTTATCTGTCATATTTCATTTATAGATAGGTTAACTTATTTCTACTTAATAAATAAGTTTCTAAGACGGCAAAGAGAAGCAAATATAAATTTGTATTAACAATTTAACTTTGATGTGTCACAAATATCTAAACTTAATCACTTGTTTTGTTACCTTTTACGTTCTCTATGTGTATCATTGAAAAAAAAATAAAGTTGGCTGGGCGCGGTGGCGCAAGCCTATAATCCCAGCACTTTGGGAGGCCGAGATGGGTGGATCACAAGGTCAAGAGATCGAGACCATCCTGGTCAAAATGGTGAAACCCCGTCTCCACTAAAGATACAAAAAATTAGCTGGGCATGGTGGTGCGTGCCTGTAATCCCAGCTACTCGGGAGGCTGAGGCAGGAGAATTGCCTGAACCCAGGAGGCGAAGGTTGCAGTGAGCCGAGATCGCACCATTGCACTCCAGCCTGGGTAACAAAAGTGAAACTCCATCTCAAAAAAATAGATAGATAGATAGATAGATAGATAGATAGATAGATAGATAGATAGATAGATAGACAGATAGATAGATAAAGTTTAAATCACTATGCAGATAAATTCTGCAGAAAATCTTTCTCCTCTTTTTCCTTATGGAAATCCTGCTTCGTTTTTAATATCCAAATAAAATGACATGCCCTACAAAAATGTCCCCACAGGGACCCCAGCAGAAGTAATAAAAACTCTTTTTACCAAGAACATGTTGCTTATACTTCTAGTAATTAACTTGTTTATAAGTCCTCAACTTTAACAACATTAGCTTGGTGGCAGATTAAAGTGTTCATTATGTCCAAATCCACCAAGCAGTATTAATACTTTTCACACACCAGGCAAAAGATTAACATATCTCTTGTGACAAAAGTTTGGGCTTTTATAATACTTTTTTTTTTTTTTACATTTTGATTTTAAGAATTAGGTAAAAAATGTATACCCTTCCCTTCTCCCACCAAATCAACTACTTCCTGACTTTCCTCTTTCTCACAATGGCAAAACCATTGAGACCTTTGAATCTCCTGTGAGTCCTCTCTCTTCCTTCCATGCTTGTTGAGGACCTTGAGCTGGTCCTCCACAATGACTTTTGCATTTGTTGCCTGTTTTCCAATTCCACTATCAAGGTCCTTTTTCAGTCCCTCTTTTCCTTTTATAGAGAACATATCAATAGGCCTCTAACTGGACACATTCCCATAATCAATACTAATAATTTAACAACAGAGTTCCAAAATACATGAAGAAAAAAAAAAGGAAAAAAATAGAAAATGACCAAAAAAGTGACAGTGATATTTAAATGTTTAATGAAAAATTTCATAGTGAAACAATTTGGCAGAGGACATTTATAAAACATTTCATAATAAATGCAGAACATAGTTTATTTTCCAAGTGCATATGTAAAATTCATAGATAGAACAGACTTCTGACCATAAATGAGTCTCAGTAAATTTCAAAGAATCAAAATCATGGAGAGAACATTCTATGACTACAAAGACATTAGGTCAGAAACCCATAATAAAATATATCTAGAAAATGCTCTACATATTTGGAAATTAAGCAGTACACACACACACACACACACACACACACACGCGTGCGCGCACGCGCGCGCGCACCCATGGGTCAAAGAACAAATAAGAGAAATATTTTTGAATTCAAAGTAAGTAATAATGAAAACATAACATAGCAAAATTTGTGGAATGTACCTAACGCATTACTAAAATAAAAATGTATGACTTTAAATACCTATTTAGGATATAAAGGTAAAATAAAGACTCCAACTTAAGAAGCAAGAAAAAGAGCAAATGATATACAAAGGAAGTAAAAGAAAAAAATCACAAATAACAGGAGAGACAAATAAAAAATAAAAGACAAACAGAAAAATATTAAAAATCTGAAAGCTATTTCTTTGAAAATAATAATAAAATTAATAAAGCCCTCAGTAAGGCTTACAAAAAATGGAAGAGAAAAAACAAATTACAATAATAGTAATACAATAGAAAGCATCAATACAGATCTTTGAAAATTAAAAGGATTAAAAAGGGGGATATTATGAACAATTTTATGCAAATAAATTCAACAACTTAGATGAAATTGACGAAATACCCTGAAAAGCACACATTCATAAAATTGGCTCAAGAAAAACTAGAAATTCTGAATGGCCCTATATTTATTAAATAATTTGAATTTGAAATTTAAAATCTTCCCCAAATGAAAACCACCAACCCAGGTGTCTTCATTGACAAATTCTACCACATATTTTAAAAAGAAACTTTATCCAAATCCTCCCAAAATATAAAAGAAAAAGATCAAATTAGCTTATTTGATGAGGTGACTATTAGAATAACATGTAAGTCGGATAAAGACACGATAAAAAGCTACAGACCAATATTCCTTATGAACAGAGATGCAAAGATTCTTAACAAACAATTAATAAACCAAATCCAGCCACATGTAAGTGAAAAAATACAAAGCATATTTTATCCCCAGAATGCAAGGTCAGTTTAATATTTTCTGGAGGTCTCAACCACTTAAGCCAAGAATCAAGAAAAAAAGGAAGAAGCAAAAATGTCTTCATTTACAGATAATGTAATCATGTTTGAATAAAATACTAAATGCTAAGGAACCACCACCAACAACAAAATGCTACTAGAACTAACTAATGGTCTTAGAAATGTTGCAAAAACAGTTGGTTAATACACCAAAAAATCAATTATATTCCTCTGTACCAAAAATAAATGCTAAAATTTAGAATTTTAAAATGCCATTTATTATACCATTAGAAATCACAAAAATAGAAACACACCTTTAAAGAGAGCGCTGTTTGCTGAAAACTACAAAATATTTATGAGAAAAGAAAAGATGACCTAAATAAATGGATAGATCCAGGTTCATGGACTAGAAGACTCATTACTAAGATGTTCTTTCACCTCAAATTAATGTATACATCTCACACTATCCTATCAAAACACCAGTATGTTCTTTCTAAAAAACTGACAAGCTGATTTGAAATTGTAAAAGGAATTAAAATGCTCTGTGGATAAAAAGTGAGAAAAAATTAACATTAAATTATAAACATAGATATAAAAGCAATCACCTTGAGAGATTATGAACATTACAGTCTTACCTTCTAAAGCATTCTGGGAACCATTCAAGACCTTTAAATAATAATAATAAGATATTATTTGTCCTTTTGTCTTGCTGTGATATTGAGGCTGGAGTGCAGTGGCTTTTCACAGGCACAATTATAGCACACTACTGCCTTAAACTTCAAACTCCATTTTTTTGTTTTGTTTTGGTTGTTTTTAGAGTCTCACTCTTGCCCAGGATAGAATACAGTGGCGCAGTCTTGGCTCACTGCAACCTCCACCTCCCAGGTTCAAGCAATTCTCCTCCCTCAGCCTTCTGAGTATCTGGTATTACAGGTGCCTGTCACCACACCTGGCTAATTTTTGTATTTTTAGTAGAGACAGTGTTTTACCACCTTGGCCAGATCGGTCTCAAACTCCCAATCTCGTGATCCACCTGCCTTGGCCTCCCAAAGTGCTAGGTTTACACGCATGAGCCACCGTGCTGGATCTACCCAAACTCTTATTCTTAAGCTATTCTTCTGCTTCAGCCTCTGAATTAATTATTTGCACTTTTTTTTTAAGAGGAAGTCTCACTCTATTTCTCCCAGGCTGGAGTGCTGTGGCATGATCTCAGCTCACTGAAAACTCCGCCTCCAGGGTTCAAGCTATTCTTCTGCCTCAGTCTCCTGAGTAGCAGGGATTATAGGCACCCACCACCACATCTGGCTAAGTTTTTGTATATTTAGTAGAGATGAGGTCTCACCATATTGGCCAGGCTGGTCTCAAACTCCCAACCTCAGGTGATCCGCCTGCTTCAGCCTTAATTATTTGCCTTTTTAAAACACAATTTCTCATGAATGTAAATAAAGTTTCTCCAGAGCTTAAGTGACATGTATTATAACAACAGATTAAATGCAGAAGCAAATTTGAGAATGTGACTTCTCTTATTTTAAGCCAGCAATTTAAAAAATATTGACTTTGAAATTAAAATTTTTGGCAAAAATGCAATATATCACCACTCTTCTGTTTTTTGACTTGGAAAATAATTTTTATTAATGTTTATGTTAATATGTAATGAATATTTTTTAATTCTCAGTTTTAATTTTAATATGGTAAATATTGATACAGATAATGCACATTAATAAAAACTCTTTGGGTGGCTCACGCCTGTAATCCCAGCACTTTGGGAGGCTGAGGCAGGTGGATCACGAGGTCAAAAGATCAAGACCATCCTGGTCAATATGGTGAAACCCTGTCTCTACTAAAAATACAAAAAATTAGGTGGGCACTGTGGCGTGTGCCTGTAATCCCAGCTACTCAGGAGGCTGAGGCAGGAGAATTGCCTGAACCCAGGAGGCGGAGGTTGTGGTGAGCTGAGATCGCGCCATTGCACTCCAGCCTGGGTAACAAGAGCGAAACTCCGTCTCAAAAAAAAAAAAAAAAACCCTTTGGGGCCTCAAAAACTTGAAAGCAAAGTGGTCCTGATACTAAAAACTTGAGAATCACTACAGTACAAGAACAATTTCTAAGTAGTACATGTGGGAAAAATAATTCAGATTACTAAAAGGAAAAACCAAAAAAATATATTTTAGAAGGGATTACTAAATGTTAATATTTAGATTTTCTTAATGAGACACACTATTAAGCCTCAGTTCTTAAATAAAATTCACCAATAAAGCAATAGGCTAAGGCCAACACAACAAAAGATACACAGAATTGTTTTCTACTTCTCCCCATAATGAAGCATCCCCAGTATAACAGAAATGAAAGTAGTCCTCCACGTCTCATGTCCAATTTTAAAGTTAGATTCTGCCTACACATTAAGCCCTGTTTTCGTTTTCCTAAACTCTCCTTCCCTTACGCTACTGTTTCAACCATCGTGATTACAACCTTCTAATATATTATATAATTTCCTTATTTCTAACATTTGTTTTATGTCTCCACCCCATAAGCTGAACAAGAGGAGGGAGGTTTGTTTTGTTTTTTCCTGCTTTATTCACTGATATATTCTCTGTACCTAGAATAGTGCATACTTGAAAATAGGCACAAAATATTTATTGAATAATCTAAGGAGTATTTTACTGAAGTAAATGTAAACTTCAGCATTTTACTAGGACTGAAGCAGTACGTCTTATCAGTTAATTCCTGCACACAGCTAGCCAATGCAAGTATCACATACTCAGGAGGAATGCTGTGGCTGAAGAGTTTTCTCTTCTAGTCCCAGAAATGAAGAAAGATAAGGAGACAAAGACAAGCAAAGGAGATGGGCTTGGACACAGTCCAAACTGGATGCAGTGGAAGTAGGTTTTTTCCAACCCCAGGATTAGGATTCCATAGACATAGACAAAGAAAAATGAAAGAACAACACACCTCTCTTCTCCCGATGTATTTCATCCAGAAGTTGCTCCTGCCTTTCTATTTGTTGAAACAGACACTGCAGCTCAGATTCCTTGTTTTCAGTCAAATTCCTGAGTTGCTGTCTGCAGAGCATCAGCTGGTGTCGCAGATTCTTCTCTTTGTTTTCTCTTTCTTTCAGTTCCTCACAAAGCCATTGAAGTTTAGTCTAAAAAATGACATTTATATCTAATGGTTAAAGAAATTCAGAAAAGTGTGGCATTTCAAAACATAAGGGAAAAAATGAGTAACATCATGATAATTTGAACAAATATAGATAATTACCAAAGTTTTGCAAAATTTTTAAATACTCGGGTTTAATTTGCATAATGGTTTATATCAATTAAAAGTCGGTTCAGAAATTAAGCCATAATATTCAGAGATTTTTATAAAATATTTGGTGTCATCCTTATAAAGACCAAATTTGGCCTATTAGACCTTCAATAATATTATAGGTAATCCTGTGATTTGATACATAGGGCATAGTATAGGAATTTAAAAATCAAATACATCCCAGAATAGACCGGAATAGAACTACAGACTTTTTATAAAAGAAGTATTACTTCAGAAAATCTTTTAAAAGATAACATTCCTAGCATGACTTCTGAAAATGCTTATTCCCATTGATCTAGCTAATTAGGTAAGAGGAGAGATTCCTTATGGACTAGAAGATACAGAGTTAATGTTTACACATCTAAGATACAAGGAAAGTGAATTTCGGCAACTCTTCTCCACAGACTCTAATCTCACCTATCTTCTCACCTATCTTTTTCTTTATCTCTCTCTCTCTCTCTTTTTTTTTTTTTTTTTTGAGATATAATCTCACTTTGTTGCCCAGGATGGAGCTCAGTGGCAGGATTTTGGCTCACTGTAGCCTTGACCTCCCGGGCTCAAGCAATCCTCCTGATCAGCCTCCTCAGCAGCTGGAACTACAGGTGCCTGCCACCATGTCTAACTGTTTTTTGTATTTTTTGTAGAGTTGGGGTTTTGCCATGTTGCCCAGGCTGGCCTCAAACTCCTAAGCTCAGGAAATCCACCCATCTCAGCCTTTCAAAGTGCTGGGATTACTGGTGTGAGTGACCACACCCAGCCCTCACTTACCTTTAGTATTCAGATATTTAGAACAAGAATGGGCAAATAAATACTTCTTCCACCTTCAGTACAGCAGTATTTCAGTCAAGCCTCAGGATGTTCCTAAGTCAGGCTACCCTCCAATTTCTAGCTGATTTTAAACAATCTAGATAGTCTTCATCCCAATAAGAAGCAAAATGAGAGAAGCAGGAGATGAGATGGAAAACTTTAGCTAAGGGATAGTTTTTCTAAGTAGCACTCACTCATCCATAAGCAGGAAGTTTTTAGTCCTCTAGAAGTCTAGGAGCTTCTTAGGACAATCCATAATCTATTAGAAGAGGCTGTGATCAAATAGCTTAGCCTATGATTCAGTACAACTGGGATATGGCCCATAGACTAGGACTCCACCAATACACAAACTTTCAAACACCCCAGCAGCAAAGAAGAAACACAGCCCATTCAGTCAGAAGGCCCAGACAGTGCCTCTGTGACATAGATCAAAAATCACTGAAATGTAAGCAATGTATTTTATGTGAAATATACTGTCTTAAGGAAAATCATGCCTTTGAACATAAAACCTGCATCATAATTATAAATATAAACTCTCATCAAAAACAAAAGGGGGCCGTCATAACAGTTCCTCTTCTGGAATGATGGTATATAGAATTCTGTGGAACTGGTCCCTAGTGAAATAGCTGTAAGTGCTAAAAATAATTGTTTAAAAAACTAACATTTCTAAATATTGTCCTATGGCCACACAGCAAATGAAGAAACATTTATTCAATAAACTCTATTTAACCTCATTAAAGTGGCATTTGAGACATAAATGACTCCCTCCTTCCTACCCTCAGTATGACAAAAGCTCCACTCCTCATTCTAGAAAAACTCTGCCAAGAAAACAGTCAAGGTACATGATAGCATGCTGGATGGGCAGATCATCAGGATTTTTCAGTCTTGCAGCTCTGATTTGCAGAAGCTAAATTCCCAGCAAGTGCAGCAAGATGTTGAGAATCCCTCCCTCCCGCAATGTCTGATAGGATGGTTACTCCACCCCAGGCACAGTAGGCTGAGAATACTGGAGTCTCAACTACCATTTCTCCAGGCCACTTATAATAAAGCTGTACTTATGAATACGCCTGATGGATACAGATCTTTTAAAATCCTCAACAAAATACTAGGAAACAGAATCCAGCAACCTATAAAATGAACATCATGATTGATATGGTTTGGCTCGGTGTCTCCACCCAAATATCATGTCGAATTGTAATTTCCAATGTTGGGGTAGGGACCCAGTAGGAAGTGACTGGATCATGGGGGCAGTTTCGCCCTTGCTGTTCTCATGATTGTGAGTGAGTTCTCAGGACATCTGGTGGTTTAAAGGTGTGTAGCAAACCCCTTTGCTCTCTCTCTCTCTCTCTCTCTCTCTCTCTCTCTCTCTCTCTCTCTCTCGTCTCCGTGTGAAGACAAGATGTGCCTGCTTCCCATTCACCCTTCCACCAGGATTGTAAGGTTCCTGAGGCCTCCCCAGCCAAGCACAGGCTATGGAACTGTGAGTCAATAAAACCTCTTTTCTTTATAAGTTACCCAGTCTCAGGTAGTTCTTTACAGAAGTGTGAGAACAAACTAATACAATGATCGAGTGGAAGTTATCCCAAGAATGCAAGGTTTAAGATAGGAAAATCGTTAATGTACTATACCATACTAATAGAATTAGGGACAAATGCCATATGATTATATCAACAAATACAGAAAAAGAATATAATAACATTAAACATTCCTTCATAATAAAGACACTCAAAAAACTGCAAATAGAAAAAACTGCTTAATATGATTTTTAAAATATCTACGGAAAACCCACAACTATTACCATACTTAACAGTAAAACTCTGAATGCTTTTGCTCTAAGATCAGAAACAAGAAAAGGATATCAGCTCTCACCACTTCTATCAAGGGTTAAGAAAAGGCAATTATACAAAAAATAAAAGGAAATAAAAATATGTAGATTGAAAAGGAAGAAGTGAACATATCTCTATTTGCAGGTAACAGGCTTATATAGCATCAAAAAAATATTTAGTTACAAATATAAAACTGCAAAACTTATATTCTAAAAACTATAAAATGCTTTTTATAAAACTGAAGACTAAGTGGGAAGATATCCTAGGTACATGGATCAAAAGAGAATATTATTAAGATAGGAATACACCCCACATGCATTGGTATCGGGATCCCTTTCAGAATCCCATCTGGCTTCTTTAAAGAAATTGATGAGTTGATCCTATGTTTCATATGGACAGGCAGGGGAATGAAAATAGCCCAAAAAAGATCTGGAAAAGAACGCAGTTGGAGGATTCATGCTTATCCATTCCAAAGCTTACTACAAAGCTACAGTAATCAAGATGGTATGGTATTGGCAAAAGGACTGATATACAGATTGATGAAACAGAATTGGAAGTCTAGAAATAAACTCATATATAAATGTCAATTGGTTTTCAACCACAGTGCCAAAACAATTTAATGTGGGAAAGAATAGTCTTACAAACAAATGGTCCTATGACAACTAAATACACAAATGCAAAAGAATTCATTTATACCCCTGCTTCATACCATATATAAAACCTAACCCAAAAAGGATCATAGACCTAAATGTTAAGAGCTGAAACTATAAGATTATTAAAAGAAAACACAGGCGTAAATCATTGTGACCTTGGCTCGGCAATGGACTAGAAAGTGGTGGACTAGAACTGGTGGTTGGATTTGTAGGTAACAGCTAAGGGGTTCTGGTTTTCTACTTGAGGTGATGAAAGTGTTGTAAAATCCAGCGTGGTAATGACTGCACAATTCTATAGATATACTAAGAAGCATTAAATGGTGCATTCTAAATGGATGAATGGTATATGAACTATACCTCAATTAAGCTGTTATTTAAACAAAAAAAAAGGAAGGGTAGAAAGTAAGTCAATATAGAAAAACAAAGCTAAAATTATACCTTTATGAATAAATGAGACCTGGCTTTAGTGCCTGCTATGCAATCTCTAGGTCTCTGTCTTGTCTGGATGTCATTGGCTAAACACAGGAAGTTCCCAAATTAAATTGGGCTACATACTTCCAATTATGATTGCAGAAATTTAACAAAGCATACTTTACCTCTCAATATTCCTCTGAAACATCCATGCAAATACAAAACAATAAAAAGCTTCCATAAGACAGAAAAGCAGGAAACAGGGTCAAGTCTTTGCCAGATAAAATAAGTACTTTCTATTATAACTTTCTACTGAAACATTAAGGAAGAATACAGGAAAAATCTGAGATGGTATACCACCATCCCCCTATGACAATCAAGGCAGCGAATTGGGCCGTTCTTTAGAAAGAGTTTTCTACGTAGAGTAGGAAACACTGAAGGCTGGAAATCAAGAGATCGTTGTAATATGCCAAACAAGTGAAAATGCAAAGGGAAGAACCAAACTGCACATTTTTGAGATATGATAGTTCCTCACATGTTATGGTTAAAGTAGGGAAAGTAATCAGTAATGTTCAAGAATATAACCCACAACGGCCAAGTTTCTAACTTACAAAACTGTGAGACAGGCTTTAGGTGTAACCCTAAGCACTCTTAGCCATGGTGGCCACAAAGAGATACACCTTCTGCTTGACCAAAAATGAGGAAAGAGTAAAAAGGACTTTGTCTTGCTACATGGGTACCAACTCAAGCCACAGTAAAATAAAGCACCAAGTAGACTCCTAAAGTTCCTCACTCCATGCCCTAGCTCCCAGATAGCATTTCTAAACTTACCCTAGGCCAGAAAAAATCATGTCACCCAGAAGGGAAACATACAAGCGTGGCTGGATTGACCATTTCCTGACTAAAGAGCCCTCGAACCTTGAATAAACATCAGGCGTAGTCAGGCAATAGCTGCCATAAGCCTTGCGAGAGATTCAGTACTGTGCTGGCTTCAGGTCTGACCCAGCATAGTCCCAGTGGTTGCAGACACAGAGATACTTGTTTCAAACCTTCTCCAGCTCCAGGCAGCTCAATACTGAGAGAAACACCATGTTTGTTTTGGGGGAAAGTCTGGAAGAGAAAAAAAGACTCTGCTTGGTAATCCAAGTGCTACAGAGAACAGTACGGAGGTTCCTCGAAAAACTAAAAATAGAGCTACCATAGGATCCAGCAATTCCCACTGTTAGGTATATATCCAAAACAAAGGAAATCAGGATAACAAAGAGATGTCTGCACTGTCACATTTGTTGTGGCACTAATCACAATGGCCAAGGTTTGGAAGCAACTTAACTATCCATCAACAGACAAATGGATAAAGACAACGTGGTGCATATGCACAATGGAGTACTATTCAGCCATGAAAACCAGTGATATCCCATCATTTTCAACAATGTTTATGGAACTTGAGACACTACGTGAAGTGAAATAAGCCGGGCAAAGTAAGACAAACTTCACATGTCTCACTCATTTCTGGGAACTAAAGATTAAAACAATTGAACTCATTGAGATAGAAAGTAGAATGATGGTTACCAGAGACTGGGAAGGGTGGTGGGAGAGGGAGGCAGTGCATATGGTTAATGGGTACAAACACATAGTTAGATAGAATGAGTAATATCTAGGATTTCATAGCACAACAAGGTTATTACAATGAACAATAATTTATCATGCATTTTTAAATAATTAAAAGAATATAATTGGACTGTTTGCAACACATGGTAAGAAATAAGTGCCTAAGGTGAGACAGAACTTATTTACCCTGATGTGATCATTACACATTGTATGCCTATATCAAAGTATCAACTTTTAACAGATAAAAAGTAAGCAATTTTGGCAAACAAAAGAAATACGTAAGCATAGGATAAAATTTAAAAGAGAAACACGAAGAAATACATTTTTAAAAATAGCAAAATGAACATGGACTGATAAAAGATATGAGGTTTACAGCTGACCACCGACTCTACAAGAGGCCTTGTGAGACAAGTAAAAAAAGAAGACATTTTTCAACCTCCTGTCAATTGGAAGATCACCTGTTCCAGGAACAAGTCACTACTAGACAACATAGTAGGATTTAATCTGGCTGGTATGCATCACAAATGGCAAATGTGAATAGTACAAGTGCAAGGTAGAAAATATCAATGAAAGAAGTGGATACAAAACATCATGGAAATGTATCTGTTTCTCTTAAATCTACTCTAAGAAAAGTAACAGTGCGAGCATACTGATAAAATGCAACACTTTTCCCCCATGTTGGAAATCAATAAAGAATGCAGGGGACTATGTCAAAGAATGTCAAGAATTCAGGGGACTACGTGGTCAGGTCCATGGTTTTTCTCATCTCCAACTGTTTTCTGCCACATGAGAATAAAACTCCACTTTTATCAGATCTTTTGATGTTTCCCACATAAAAATTCCATACTGTATTTATGCAATTGTCTAATTTTTCATATGTTTGCTACCAATTCAATTTTTAATAACCTATGTGTCCAAATAAAATGGGTCTCAGCACAATCCTTCAGTAATCTTTTCTTAACCAGTGATTTAACTGCAAATTTAAAAAAATCACTTCACATTTTCTTTTCCCCAATGCTTTTCCACTGACTCCACCCCAGTCTTTCACCTTTGTTTACTACCTATGGTCACTGCTACTGCTAAGCGATGGTAGTGGAGAAGCAACCAGTCTGTTTTGTCCTAACAGGAATACTAATGGTTCTAGGGAAAAAGCAAAACAACAACAAAAATCCCTAACAAGGGATTAGTCAGGTTTTATATGTGTTATGGATTCAATTCTGTCCCCTCAGACATCATATGTTGAAGTTCTAACCCCAAGTGTGACTGTATTTGGAGACTGTATTTGGTCATTAGGGAGATAATTAAGGTTAAATAAGGTCGTAAGAGTGGACTCTATCTAAGAAGGATCCTGTCCTTACAAGAAGAAGAGATAGCAGAACTCTTTCTCTTCTAGTGTCACAGAAGAAAGGTCACATGAGCAAACAAAGAGAAGCTGGCTATCTATGAGCCAGGAAGGGAGGTCTCGCCAGAAACCAAACCTGGCATGCTGATCTTGAACTTCCAGCCTCCAGAACTGTGAGAAAATAAATTACTGATTAAGTCATTCATTGTGTGGTATTTCGTTATGGCAGCTGGAACAGATTAATATAACATGACCTATGGCTTCAGGCTACTCCTATGAAGCCTTTATTCCATTGTCAAACAAAATTAAAAATAGGCTATATATATTTTTTATGAATTGCAGAATATATTATTAATTCTGCAACTAATAGGCTATAGTTAGATACTTTTTATGTATGCAGACTATATTATTAATTCTATAAAATAAAATATCAAATTATGGAAATTTAATCAATCCATAATCAATTATGAGAATTTGTGTTTGTTTGATAAATACCCAGTATCTTCATTAAGTATCCTGAGGAAGCAGCTTGGAACACAATATAGAAATAACTTTATCAATTCCAAATAATAATTAGGTGACAAGCCTATTCTTCAGAGCAAAAACCATTCTATTAACCACTCACAGGAGTATTTTAAAGATTACATAATAGGTTCATTTATTTAACTACATCAACAAGCATTGCTTAAAAAACCAAGATATAGAATGAATTTGTAAATACAGCCCTTTTTTTTGAGACGGAGTATCGCTTTGCTGCCCAGGCTGAATGAAGTACAATAGCGTGATCTCGGCTCACTACAAACTTTGCCTCCCGGGTTCAAGTGAGTGTCCTACTCAGCCTCCCAAGTTGCTGGGATTACAGGTTCCCACTACCAAGCCAGGCTAATTTTTGTATTTTCAGTTGAGATGGAGTTGCGCCATGTTGGTCAGGCTGGTCTCAAACTCCAGACCTCAGGTGACCTGCCCATCTCAGCCTCCCAAAGTGCAGGGATTACTGACGTGAGCCACTGTACCCAGATTATGGCGTTTTTTAACCTTTGTATTGACAGCTTGCAATTAGATGGGAATATTAGTAAGTGTCTAGTAAAACTACCAAAATGATCTTTTTAATCTGTGAGAATCCTCTACTGAGTCCTAGGGTAATAATATACTAAAGCCACTAGGAAATGACTCAAAGCTAAAAATTAAGGACAAGAGAAAATTTAAATAGATTACAGCTTATAAAGATAGCAATAATATTAGGACTTAGAATTTTGCACTTTTAATTACTATGCTTCTTTTGCCAAAGCTCTAGACAAGATTTTGAAAGAAAATGTTTTTATAAGAACCAGAGGTAAAGAGGATGGCAATTTTTTAGAATGTGGTCAGCCACCAAAAGAAGAATTAAATTAGAAATGCAAAATTCAAATACAAGTCAACCTAAAAATATGTAATTTTTTCAGTAACACTTTCTCCACTTTTTTACTGTTATACATATAGAACAAGAAAAAAGTTAAATAATATCCACAGTAGTACACATACTTCTGTTCAATTAACTGAAAATATTCCATGTAAATAATCTGTATTTCCAACAAATCAGCCAAGATACTTAGTATAACATTCTCCTTTCTATATCAGAAGGATAAAATGTTAGATATTTATCCACATCTATTAACAAGAATTAAATACACTAGGCCTAAGACTTCTCACACAATGTTTTAAAAAATCCACATCAATAAAAAGACATAAGGTTTATACTCAAGTGTGGATTACACAACCAAGGAAGAGAAATGATGAAACAGAGTTCCAAGACCTGAAGTCTAAGCTCTCCTCAGTAACTAATTAGCTTTATGTCCTTAGGTAAAACTAAAAACATCTTGGGCCTCAGTTACTTCGGCCTACAAAATGAGGCGGTCAAATTACATGATCTCTAAAGCTGTGTCAGTTGGACAGTATGAAAAAGCAAAAAGTTGTTAGTGCCTAGAATACATTATACTATAAAAAGTGCGACTCTTGGGGTGATATCAAACAAGACAATATAAAAAAAAAAACCATCTCTCTAAATTTGAAAGTATATTTCTTACCCATCTAATCTCCAAGTTTATAGCTATGATCAAATAAAACCAGTACTTGGGAATTAACATATTCACTGAAATCTCATCTGCTTGTTATTTATTTTTCTATAATATTTAAGTTGAGGAAGTGCCTCCACTGGGAAAATGCAGCATGCCTAATATAATTACTCTTTAAAAAAATTAATGAACATTTAGCCAGGCATTGTGATAAGTGCTAAAGATGTAATGAGGAACAGGATAAGCACAGATCTTCCCTAGTAACATTTACAGACTAACGAAACAGAAGCAAATGGGGAATTCCAGTACAATGGGTCAAAGGCCAAGAAAAAAAAAAAAAAACTACATCTTTATACCATCAAGAAAGTATATAAATTCACCTTTTTGTCCCTCAAGGGAATAAATAATACTGGATCCTGCAATTAAATGTGTTTCATGAACAACAGTGCACTCAGGATCCCATATCTAACACCAGCTTCTCTTTATTCTCTATGGCAAAACAGTAATTTAACATGCGGGCTCAACAGTGATTCTCTCTAGTCTCTGGGTCCCATCTGAGAGTGCCGGCCTGCTCTAGATTGACATGTTGTCCCTACTATCTCAATGTGAATATCTTTGCTGCTTCTCATTTCTTGAACAAAAACTGTGATGTTGCATTTGTCCTTGCTTCTCTTGGGGCCTTCCTGTCCAAAGAGAAATTTCTGACAATCCATCTTTCTGGTGGAAACTCTTTCAATACTGCTATGAATTTGCCTGTCTGGGAATTTGCATGTTCATTTATTCAGATACTAATCCCTGACTAGAGTCTTCTACTTTGGCTAGAAAGTCCTGGAAATCTCTTTCTCCAACACCCTGGAATATAACATCTCTCATCATGTGCATGCTGTCAACAAAATTACTACAATCAGTCCTTTCCTTTGAATGTTTGAACAATTCAGACTCTCACCCTGTCTTACTATATGGCAAATCCTTCTTAGCTGGTCTTGCTGCCTCCAGTCTTCCCAACTCCAAACTACCTTTCACCTCTACCAAAATGATGCTTCCAAAACATAAATATAAGCATGACACTCTGTTGTTCAAAACTCCTTTGTGATTCTCCATGCAATGTAGATCTGAATCCAGGATCCTCAAAATGACAAACAATGCTCTACTGGAGGAACCTAAGCCCTCTGCCTGGAGCCCCATCCTCCATAGACATTCTCTATGTCATACGTTCATATATTATGATTTCCAAATCATGTCAGCTTTTCTGCATTCATCAAACTGCTTCTCTACCAAGCCTTTCCTAGAACTTTGGTCTTTGCATGCTTGTTCTTTGCTCTTGACCTGGCTGGTGTCAGTATTCGTCTGGGACATCCGCCTCCATGGCAGCTTGTGCACACTTCTAATTATAGCTCTGACTTACAAGACTGAAATTATCTGTACATGTGTCTGTCTTTCCTAAAGCCCAGGACCGTATCTTGTTCATTTTTAATGCCCATGGCATGTAACAGCATCTGAGACATAGTAGTTGCTCAGTAAATTCCATTAAGCTGAAGAAAATTTGGCCTTACAATGCCTTCTCAGAACTTATTACAAAAACATATCCCTAATCCGTGGAAACTGCTTACCTGGCATTCCTTAATAACCATGTGATGATTAACACTGAGTGCCAAATTGATTAGATTGAAAGATACAAAGTATTGATTGTGGGTGTGTCTGTGAGGATGCTGCCAAAGGAGATTAACATTTGAGTCAGTGGGCTGGGAAAGGCAGACCCACCCTTAATCTGGGTGGGCATAAGATAATCAGCCGCCAGCATGACTAAAATATAAGCAGGCAGGAAAAATGTAAAAAGAGAGACTGGTTGAGCCTCCCAGCCTACATCTTTCTCCCATGCTGGATCCTTCCTCCCCTCGAACATCAGACTCCAAGTTCTTCAGTTTTGTAACTTGGACTGGCTCTCCTTGCTCCTCAGCCTGCAGATGGCCTATTGTGTGACCCTGTGATCATGTGAAGAAATACTTAATAAACTCCCCTTTATAAATATATCTATTCCATTCATTCTGTCCCTCCAGAGAACCCTGACTAATACAGACCATCTCAACCCTCTTCCTTCCCATAATTTCTTATTATTACCATTCAGTAGCTATTTTACCTGTAAGTATAGTCCAACTCTTAGTTGGACTTCATATTTTTATTATGCCACCAGTGCCAACAAGGCAGCTGTGATGCAATCTTCACCCAATCTTTGTTTTCTAGAATTAACGCTAACAGAACAAATTCATTTGGCAGATTTATGAAAACAATTACTGAATGCCCTCAGAGGTCCTTCTAATACTGCAAGACGTCAGAATGGACTATCTGAAGAGCAATTCTACTTTCCATATAGCTTTTTGTCTTCTGATTTCAGATCTTATCTTCAATACTTATAGAGCTGTCCAGTCATAGTTCATGGGAATTACAGTATTGTAACCCATCAATAACCTAAGCCATCTTTCTAGCAAATAGATTCAATTCCCCCTTAGACAGTTGGTCAGCATGGTATTTTTTATCACAACCTGTTTACACTGTAGAAGGAATAGTTGTCTCATGCAGTATTAGAACTGGTCTGATCAGAAGTTCAATCCCATTAAATGATAAGGGAAAACTACTCACTAGCTCCCAAATTAAAGAGCTATGATTAAGTCATCTCTGGCTCTCATAATTTAACTGAACTACAGCAGTGAAAGCTTTCTGTTCAGAAATGATAAAGATTTTAACTTGAAAAAAATTCTAAGTACATTGCTCTTGTTGTCAGAATTGTGAAGTTGAGAAAAAGAAAAAAGAGAAATGCAATATCAATGCACAACCAAAGTTTCTGGCCAAAACATTCTGAGACAGCAAAACATGTATATTCTAAATTGCCTATTCAGGTGGCATAAACATAAATTTGCATTTGTTTCTATCAAAAATGGCTAGAAATGCAAAGGTTCACTGTTGGTAAAGCAGTAGAACAAAATTCTAATGTTCAATCACTATACTTTTATTTTCTTGTTAAGAATGCTTTGTTTTAGTAGGCTTCTCTAATGCACAGTTGGCCTTCAAAGGTAAATCTTATCTTTCTATCATCTCCCATCCATGTCTTACTCACCAATCTCAGGGCATTATATGTGATTTTACTCAAATATTCTCATCTTCATGCCACTGTTCTACCCATAACTAGCTAACTGGAGAACTCGATATTTTTGTAAAACCCAGTTTAAATATTGCTTTTTTTCTAGAAGCTGTCTATGACATGCTGGCAGCATCATACCTTTCTCCCAGCATAAACAACAGAATTAGCTCTTCCTTCTTCTGTGTTCCTTCTGTGTTCACCTATATCTATAATCTGGTTCTTAATATTTCTACAGTTTTATTTTCCTTCATTCTCTAATTCTATGCCTATATATTTAAGTTAACTTTTAGATGTTAAAATACAAAACATGGAGGTTGTGTAAATGAACTGCAGTGATCTCTTTACTTACAACTAAGTATTACAGCCCCATATGCTTAGTTACACTACAAAATAAATAGCTAAACCAAATAGGATAGCTTAAAGATCATAAATATTATAATAACTTTAGGATTCAAAGATTAATTACCTTGCTTTCTGCTAACCAGCGATGTGGGTCATAATGTATATCAGGACCAGATGAAAAAACCTATAAAAGAGAAAAGAGTCTATCAGAAACACATTTTTTCTCTGACATAAACATATATAAATGAAATTCTTCACCACAGCATCCAAAAGTTTAGTCACACAATTTAAGGATTAAAAAAACAAAAGTTTGCCCTAAGTACACAATCAGCTCCAAACCACCATTCATTTATATGACTCTTTATGTATGTAGTCATTAGTTTCTGTATTAGCAATAATACTTTGACAAAAAGATCAACTATCAAGCGCTATCATTGCTAGGATCTGTGGAGGCTGATTCTATGGACTTCCATATGGCAATCACCTTCAATTAAAGTCAGTTTACTTCATTTTTGTTTGTTTCTTTTCCTCAGTCTTTTTCTACATAATGTATTTCATAAAATGTTATATGTGATTACATAGAAACAATTCGTTCTCTCACTTATCCTTCTTTAACACTAAAAGGGACATTTTGTCTCAACAGTGGTATCAAGACAGAAACTCACTGACATGACTTCACACAAACAATGCTTTGTATTTCAAAATAATAACAAAATGCTACAATCATAGGTCATCTACACTAGCTGCCTTGACCTCCTTCATGCCAATTCATTTATAAAATCCCTTGCATCTGGCTTTGTCTTATTACTAAAGTATAACTGTATTCAAAGTTGGCAATGACTTTTATAATTGCAAATACAAAAGTTTTTTCTTAGTTCATACTTTCGTTGAACTCTGTGCTACAAATAATATTTTTGAAGACCTCTTTCTCAAATTTGCCTGTTTAAAAATATCCTGTCCCTCTACAAAGAGATGTCTATTCCTTTTCTCAAAAACTTTCATACCTTCCGAGCTGTGTGCACACTGCTTCTTTGTCAGGAATACTGTAACTCATTCAGACAAATGCTGAAAGCACATTGAGTGCCTACCACATACCACATACATGAATATTGTATTCTTTTATTTTTCAGCCTGTTGCCCAGGCTGGATTGCGGTGGCGAGATCTTGGCTCACTGCAACCTCTGACTCCCGAGTTCAAGTGATTCTCCTGCCTCAGCCTCTAGAGTAGCTGGGATTACAGGCACACACCACCACATCTGACTAATTTTTATATTCTTAGTAGAGACGGGGTTTCATCATGTTGGCCAGGCTGGTCTCGAACTCTTGACCTCATGATCCACCTGCCTTGGCCTCCCAAAGTTCTGGGATTACAGGCGAGAGCCAATAAGCCCAGCGAATATTGTATTCTTATATCCAGTTTTCCATCATCCACCTTTCTCTCTATCTAAATCTCACCCAATCCTCATGTCCTCCCTGCCTCTTCAATGAAATTTTCCCTAATCACCCTAGTTCACCGTATTTCCCTCCTCTTCCAACTCTCTACTGTGTTGCTGAATATTTGCAAACATCCATTTGTCATTGCTTAGAATATACTTTAATTATTTTCTTTTTCATTCATGTATGTCATACATGCCAATTAAATCTGTGGCCTAAGATATTCATGTTTAATATCAAAATAAAAGATAACTGGATATAAGTACAAGTAATGTTCATATGTTATTATTTGCTTGACAGGTTTATCTATAGCTTCATGTTTAAGAAGATAGCCTTAACCATTTAACAAATGGTGAGTATTCCGCATAGTGTCTGGCACAGAGAACACAATCCATCACTGTTACTGAATATCAAGATGTCACTATCAATAAATAGGCTTCAAGGTCTATTATAAGAGCACTATAACAGGCATTTGTCTTTAAAAATATAAAGAAAGAGAAGCCATATGTATTTATGAACATATTACAAAAAAATAGGCACTACAAAATGATGATAGGCAACATTGAGTATCTACTAAGTGCAAGATATGTGACACTATAATATGTACCTTCTGGCTGGGTGCCGTGGCTCACCCTGTAATCCCAGCACTTTGGGAAGTCAAAGGGGTGGATCACGAGGTCAGGAGATCAAGACCATCCTGGCCAACATGGTGAAATTCCATCTCTACTAAAAATACAAAAATTAGCCAGGTATGGTGGTGGGTTCCTGTAAAAATCCCAGCTACTCGGGAGGCTGAGGCAGGAGAATTGCTCGAGCCTGTAAGGCAAAGTGCAGTGAGCCAAGATCACACCACTGAACGTTAGCCTGGTGACAGAGTGAGACTCCATCTCAAATATATATATATGCACCTTCTATATCTTATCTGACTTTATCTTCTCAATGAGTGAATTTACAATTGAGGACATGGGCCTAGAGCAGTGGCTCACGCCTGTAATCCCAGCCCTCTGGGAGGCCGAAGCAAGCAGATCACCTGGGATTGGGAGTTCGAGACCAGCCTGACCAACATGGAGAAACCCTGTCTCTACCAAAAATACAAAATAGCTGGACATGGTGGTACATGTCTGTAATCCCAGCTACTCAGGAGGCTGAGGCAGGAGATTCGCTTGAACCTAGGAGGTGGAGGTTGAGGTGAGCCAAGACCGTGCCATTCCACTCCAGCCTGGGCAATAAGAGCAAAACTCTGTCTCAAATAATAATAATAATAATATTAATAATAATAATTGGGGACATGAATTCTTAGAGACAAAAGAGTTTACTAACTTATCCAAGGTCATGTATTAGAAATTTGCAATGACTTCCAATGTGAACCTCCACCTGTCTTGATCCAAAGCCCATCCTCTTCACACTCTAAAACTGAATGAATACTCAGACCAAGTCTTGTGGAAAGAGAGAAACTAAAATAAGTGCAGTGCAGAGCTAATCTATTTACTT
The DNA here is from genome assembly GCF_049354715.1 of Callithrix jacchus. Lineage (NCBI taxonomy): Eukaryota > Metazoa > Chordata > Mammalia > Primates > Cebidae > Callithrix > Callithrix jacchus. The sequence continues at coordinate 115,713,801 of NC_133509.1, forward strand.
GAACTCTTGAGTTATCAAAAAACTGGCCTATGAGAATGATACATCTTTAATTCAGACACTTTCCTAATTGTTTCATAATTATAGTGATTTATTGTATGTCTGTATTTCACTGTCAAACACTTACATGCCATAACTAAAGTGGAATAAGTAACAAGTACAGTGACTTGAAAAAGAAAAATGTAATTAAAAATAACATCAACATTGTCCAGGACATTTCTGAAACTCATTTATTACATATTGATTTTCTCATCTATTCCATAGCACTGTTACTCTCTCTACATATAATGACTGAAAATCTCATCAGCAATATTTCAGGAATCAAGACTAAATGGAATTATTCCTTTTTTGAAAACATTTTACATTCTTCCACAGTCTCTCAGAACTATAAAGCAAAGAATAAATTTTATCTTTACCACATCCCTGGGTGGTTTCTTGAGTATGTTTCTTGAGTGCTATATTCTTAAGCATTTCATTTTTTCCCCCAGGTTTATGGCAACAAAACAACAGAAGTTACTAATGAAGAGTCCCACAAAGAAAAAACAGTTGACTCTTTAAAAATTAATAGAATTTCTTTTCTTTTAGATTTACTTTCCACCCAAAACTTGGATTGAATTAGCCTTTCTCTAGGGGAAGAAGTGTAAAACCCATTACTACAGTCACTCTATGTCTGAAAGCCTATAAAAAATTGGATGCTTTTTGGAATATTTTGGAAGGATAATTTGTGGTTAATAAAGAAAGAAAATATTTAAACAATCTGCTATCTGCACATCATGTTTTTGCCTGCAATTGCCCATAACAAGGTGTGTATATATATGCATGTATGTGTGTGCCTATAAATGTGTGTGTGTGTGTGTGTGTGTATATATGTATGTCTTACAACATGATTCAAATGTTTTCATTTTACCTTCCCACATGATTGAAAACAAACCATCCTGTTACAATTATTTAAATATAGAATAAATATTGCACTGCTAATATATACTTCTAGATAAAAATTAGGATTTTCAAAGCTACACAGTCATCAAATTAATGCAAATGTAACGAGTTTTAAATTTAAAAAGCAGCATTAGACAGGAAAAAAAAATAAGTCAGAATTATAATGGGCCCTACAATAGCTCTAAAAAAGTTAGTTTTTCCCCTAAAGCCAATAACTTCTCATATTAGACTCATACCTTTTCAAACTAACACTTGAACTTAAAAATATATATAAATGGGAATACATATTGTAAAAATTCCATCAACTCTACCAGTCTATTAATTAAAATATTTCCATTAACATCAAATTCTAAAAAAGCCTTGACTGCAAGAGAATTATATTTTCTCTTAAACACAATTTAAGAGAGAAAAGAAGGCAGAGAGAAATAGCAAGAAAAAAACAGGGGAACACAGTAGCATGAGAAAGGAAGGTCATTCTAGAAGAGGAAAAAAGACAAATAAATGTCAAATCGTAGAAACTCCTGAAAAATAAAAAGCATTTCAGCATAATATCAAAATGTGAGCACCATCATATCAAATGCAGTAGGGGGTAAATGATGCTAAACTGTAGTGTATTATGGTTACACATATCAAAGCAATGTAATGCCATCTGTATGTAAAATAGCAGCAAACCCATAGTTGACAGAAGTGCTTACCTGCAAGGAATACAGAGCATCCATGATCACTTCTGTTTTTATTTATTATTTTAATATGACTATACACTGGGTAGCAGTATTCTATTTGTTAAAATTTAAAAAACTAAATTAAATCAATTTGTTTAAATAGGGAAGGCGGATAACATAGTGGTTGCTAATTTAGGTTCCGGAGTTAGACTCCATAGGTTTGAAGTCCTAGTTTCGCGTTTAACCAGATGTACAGCCAAGGGCAAGTTACTTAAACTGTCCAAACATCCCTTTCTCTTAAGTAGATTTAATCTGAGTAACTAAAAATGGGTTGTTTCAGAGGATAATGGAGAGACTAAAGTACCATGTATACTACAGTACCTATACTATAGTACTCAATAGATGTTAGCCAGTAATATACTAACAACAACAAAAATAGCTTGTCAGAGTAAAAAACTCAAATTCCAGGCCTCTTTACTCCAAAGGCTATCTCTCTTATAAGACTGTTTTTCTGTTTCTGTTTTTGTTTTTTTTTTATGGAGACACAGGCAATTCAATGGAATAACACCACTCATTCTCTCACCATGACTGTGCAATAGATTCAGTGCCTTGTTCTAAGAAATGCAAAATGTTATTTTGTTTCATAAAACTTTCTGTAATAATAATCTGACTACCAGACATTAAAAATCCTATTATAATTATATATTAGGAAACTAACTGAAAATATAAGGTGCAATGAAAATTCATGATTACTTTTAATTTTTCCATAGAGTCCATGGAGAATGTTTTACAAGCTGCATCAATTTCCTTTCCTATCACTCCAAGAATGGATTCCTGTTCAGTCTCCAAGCAAAGAAGTTGATCTTTGAGCTGCAATCTGGCCTCTTCCATCCTCCTTAAGTGCTCTTCTTCAATGCTTATATGTTTTTCCTAAGGCATTGACAAGAAATTAAACAAGTTGATTAGTATTAAGTGGAAGCAAGAAATACTCGAAATATCTGTTCAGCCAACTAAAAGAAGTAGATTAGAAAAGAAATCTGACTCCATCAGTCCCATTGCTTTACCAAACAAAACTTTGATCTACTCATTAACTGAGGCAAAATTACAGAGTTCCACAGTAGGGCAGTTTGGGAACTGGTGAGCAGATACTTGGCAAACGAAATCATAATAATTCTCTAACAAAAATTAAAAAAAGAAGTAGAAAAGAGAATCCTTTCCCATTTTAATAACATATTCTCACTAATGAATGAGAGATTAAAAGCTGATGTCAGACACTGACTTCGAGCTTTCACTGAACATTAGTAAAACACCAGAAAATATAAACTGCTAAATACGATGCTAGTTTCTTCATTTGAGGAAAAAAATAAGTGCTACCACCGCTATCCCATCAAAACATAGTTTTAGAAAAAGTCTAAGTTTTCAAATGCAATCATACCACATAAATGCTTTTGAGTCATGAAAATTTGAAAGAAAGATGGAGGTACTTTTCATCTTGTCATTATATAGTTAATGAAAAGGGGTTTCTAAGGAGCCCTTTAAGAGATTACAAGGACTTGGGAATCCACTCTAGGTAAAAACAATTCTAAATCATTATGATTATACAGTTCCTTTACCAGAGAAATTCCAAATGCATAGGGCTTGTAATAAAACAACAAAATCACTAGAATTGTATGTCTAAATGGTGGACCAAAGTCATGATGGCCAGCTATGACACCTTCAGTCATCACACTGTAACCTAATCATCTTCATCTGGCCTCTTAAATACGACAAAACCAGGGAAATTATGTGAGCAATAAATCCAATCTGAATTGAAAAGAAAACAAGGAAATCCACTCACTAAGAATTAGAAAAAGCAGAATTATATTTTACTAAAAGAAACATAAATGATATTTCCTTTCAATTCAACTTACTTTAAAAACAAATGAAACACTCTCTGCCAGAAAGGACAGACCCTTTCATAATCTGTCTTCTGTACTTCTCGCCTCATCTTCCTCCTTTCTACTCTCTCAGAATTTGATGACTAACAGTATCTTAAATCTGCCTATATATGTCTCCCCAGACGACATCTGACTTGTACAACTTGGCTTGAAGTTGTGCTACTCAAAATGGGGCTGGTAGCCAAGAGACATTTATCTTGAGGAATTTGCCTTAGTCCATCATCCGGGTCTGGATCTCAGCTTTGTAAACCTAGGAACTGAAATTTATTTTTGGTACTCAGAGTGGTACTTTCAGCAGCAGAGTAACATTAAGCTCACAAGAGACTAATGTGTATGAACTAGAAAGCCACTTAATTAACTACATTCGTTTATGATGAGAACCATAACTACCATATGAATCAGAATGTCCATGTCAGCATAACCAGCACATTTTCTCTCTATAGACATATCTAGATGGGAAGGCAAACTATAATCAGACTATTGGTTAATGAACAGGAAATCAGAGCAAGCGGAGTTTCTTTTATTAAACAATGTTTAAACAGCAACGGACTAATCAAAGTCCAGCATGTTCACCATGCATCAGGAATTTATGAACCACAATAACAGAGGTGCTCCATTCTTCTAGGCAGTGTTTGCATGGAGGGTGCCGAGGTACATCTCCCTTTCTTCTCTTTCCACATTGAGTTTCTGTCCAAACGTTCCCTACCAATTGATATTAATACATCATTTCTTTAGATTTATTGATATTTTCCCAAGTCTTGCTAACATTTAGGAGTTTTTTAAAAAATTAACATCCCAGCTCTGAAAAGTATTTGATAATTGCATCATTTACTCATTAGAAAGCAACCTTATTACTAAGTCTCTAGATGATACTTGCCTCCCTACTGTTCCTATGTATCTACCACCTATATCTTCTTATCTTTCTAAGTTTATCCCTTAAGGATGCTGTGTCCTTTCTTCCTGAACTCCTAAAGCAAATCATTCCCATTGCATGTTAGATATATCATAATTTTTAAATGTTTTTTCAAAATGTAATATAAGTATTTGCTTGTATACCAATCTCCCCCAATAAAATGCTAATTTTGGGAGTCCACAAAACACATTTTTAATCATTTTAAAACTCCCCCACTTTGCTGAATAAATGATTTAAACATTTTTTGAAGACTCAAATTCAATATGCCAAAGATGATTTCATCAATTATCATGCAAAGCTTATAAGCTCAGAGGCTACTGAGGAGTGCTAGGAGGTTTCTCCCACACGTACATAAGGCCTCCTGATGGTGCAGTATTTTCACAGTCTGATATTAATAAAGAAAATAAATACCTTATCAAGGGCCACTGATGTATTCAAAGACTGCCCATATTTTACATCTAAGCAATTCAAATAATGTTATAATTGATCTTTCTTTTCTCACTTCCCTCATAGCCATCTCTTTCCTCCATTGCTACTTTTCTGTGGTCTTCATTACTTGTCTCTTATAATAAGAAGACAGAACTATTTCAATCTTTTGACATTCTTGAGAATGTTGATATTGTCAGAAAAACCTCTGTTAAGTTCAGTCTTTTTAGAAAACATTCATTTTTTTCTAAAGAAACATTCTAAATGAATGCTTTCATTCATTCTCTTTAGAAAACTTCATTGTCCACTTGCTGTCCTCTGTAGGAGAGTTGCATGCTATGGCCAAGCTCTCTTTGAAGTAAAAGCTATAGGACTATGGGTTCACATGACCTTAGAGATCAGTAAGTTCAACTACTTGCTCCTTCAGGATTCCCTTATTTGGCATTTTTGACAGATGAGCCATCCAACCTCTAAATGAACATCTCAAGTGTCAAGGAACAGAGTACCTGACAAAGCTGTAAACTCTCTCCATCAGTGTCTGAGCTATATGCAACAATCAGAGTAAACAAATGAATCCTCCACCCCAACTAAGCCTCCTAACCTTCTAAGTAAAAGCTTTTCTGTTCTTTTCCCCTATATTTTATTGATTAGGCTTCAGACACATAGTGGTCTCCATTGTCTGCCTCTATTCCAAGACCCTAAATCTAATAGTTAAGTAAGCTTTTCTATACCATACTTTGGCAGTTGTAATTTCATTCATTCATTCATTCCCTCATTCAACAAATATTTACATAAGTCCTAGTCTAGACAAGACATTCTAGGGTGCACTAGAGATGGAGTAAGTGATTGCTTCTTGGCCTTTTGGCTAAGATCAAGTGTGGAGATAGAGTAAATGACACAGATAGGCAGGCTCCTACACTCATAGAGTCAACAAATATTTCCATGAAATGTCATTACTTTTGTACCATTCTTCTGGTTTGGGCATATTTATTTGAAGAATAATTATGGTACCCAATGAATTAGTGCTTTCTCCCAGATTCATGTTTTAGCAATAGATGTGCAACACAGCTAATTCCGAAGGAGGGGTGGGACCAGAAATTGGCCAAAGTTAATCCAAGTGTCCTGTTAGATTTAGAGGCATTCAAATAAGTAAGGGCAGAAGATAATATTTAGGCATTATTAAGGCTATTCTCTGGTTTTCTGGTCAATTCAGAGGGGACAAATATCCCGATTCTATAAGATTAACAAAAAGTTACCACATTTCTAGAGAACCAAAGGCAAAATGTGGTATTTTAGAGAATGCTTAGAAATACAGAAGACACAGTCTAAATTCAGTGTTTTGGGGTGAATGGACACAGATGCCTGGAGCTTAGGGAAAGGACATAACTTCTTTGGAGAGCAGGAAGGAAGGCAGATTAAGCTGACTACAGCAGTCTACGAGATCCAAGAAGAAAGATATCCTAGAAAATGGCTGAGTCTGAGAAAGAACCTCAGAGAATAAACCAACTCCTGATTTTACATTTTAGGTTAACTAAAGCTCAGACAAAGTAACTCGACTAAAGCGAAAGAACCTACGAAATACAACCCATAACCTGATCCCCTGACTAGTATTCTCTCTTCAAATGCTAGAAAGGCCAAGGCCTTAACATTAGAATTTAGAAAAACAATGTGAAAATTTCAGAAAAGTTCTTGGCAGGTTATGTGGGGACTAATGTAGTCCTAAAGTAAAAAGAAGAAATCAAAAATTAAATTCTGAATGAGCCCTATCATAAACAAAAATATATGACATACATATTGACATATTCAGAATAGAACACAATCAAAAGCACATTGAACATGCATAATATCCCAGACTTTTAGGGGCTATCCATCTATGCTGAAGAAGTACCTGTGTACACACTAAATCTGCTTTAGTCCAATTTTCAAAAGTGTGCTAATCACACACTAAACAAAGTATAGTTCCATCGTCAAGACAGCAAAGGTTTTATGAAGCCTCTCTTTTAGGACAAGAAAGGCTCATATTATTGACAAGTATAAAGAAAACATAAAGCTACTGACAATCTCATGATAAACACACACACACACACACACACACTGCTGAGTGGTTTGATAAACTGACCTATAATTTAAAAAACAAGAATTGCTGTTGTATTTACAGATTTATGTTTCAGCATGCTCTTTACAACTGAGAGAATTCACTTTCCTAGAGGCACTAAAGATCATAAGGAGCTTGATCTTATCATAAACACAAAAACTTCAATAAAACAAGAGCATGTCCAAAATAGTATCTCTTTGGTAAAAGTTTATGAGATTCCTTCAATATTTTAAGAGTTCCAGAAATGCCACTTTATTTACAATATGGCTATCACATTAAATAAAAACAGTTCATTAAACACCTTAAATAGAAATATGATGTTAAATAAAGTACACTGATATGACTAAATAAGTCATTAATTTATAAAGGTAATGGTTTTCCTGCCCTGAAAACTACTTGAGTAAGCAAGTGTGACAATATTTCAGTCCCAAGGCCATCTTTACATACATCAACAAAGGGTAGGGGAAGATAGGATAAAAGGTAGAGAAAGAGAGAAATCAAAAAGGCTGAAAATAAAACTAATGGAATTTAAGTAAAGTTACTGTAAATACAGCTTGTTAAAACTACTGACATGCACACATCCCCAAAAAATTTTTGAGGAAGAATATGTTCATAGCTTAAGATAACTGTTATACCTAAACTTTAAATCCAGGACACTAATATTACAAGGCAAATTATGAAACTATCCTGAACAAAAATTGGATCTATCTGGAAGCCATTTTTCTGACTCTCTAAAGAAGGCTCACATTCTTACACTAACAGTTGACTCAGCTGCAAAGAAATTAGCATACAACGTGAAATGTGAACCAGGGCAGAAACTACATACAAGAGTAACTAAAAGAGAAGATATCTGCAATGGATTTTATAGGAAACGTGGAAGGAATTTAAGCTCGAAAATTACACACAGCAGTTTCAATTGTTTTATAAAATGGCAAAAAAACAAATAACACATCAAGTGCTGGTCCCATCATAACCACTTTTTCCAAGCTTATTTCTTAAGAGTAGATTTTTACATAATGGAGATCTCCTTAAACTCAAAACTTGGCTATATATGAAATACTTAGACAAATAACAAAAAAATAAGACAAAGCAAAAGTAACTCTAAAATCAAGAGTTCAGATGAATTTGAAAAATCTCCATGGATTCATCCAATGTGTATCGTTTGCCCTCTGGGAAACAAACGCTTCTCAGGAATACACAGGCAAAGGAAGGGGAATTCCTAATTCAATATAAAAGACTAGTAACACACCTTTCCTTCTGCATCCACATGGATGTTATAACAATGAAAGATTATATGAGTTCTTACCCAAGAATATTAGGTGCCCCTTATCTGTACTACCATAAGAAGTTACGATTAATAGTGTGTTAAGAGCATGTGAGACCCTTAGTAAAACAAGAGAACTAATGGAAAAAAGGAATGGTAAATGGAAACATTGGCTATAAGATTTGATGAAGATTAAAACTTGGGTATGAAAGGCATTGCAATCTATAAACTCTTTATAAAATTTCTGCTATGCCACTCACTACTCTGTGTGTCTTCTATGCCTGTCTCCCCATCAGACTGAGTTCCTCTAATGTGAAAACCTTATTCTTCTTTCTTGATATATTCCAGCCCCTACTAGATTGTCTCACATAGCAGTCATTTGATCAATCTTGTTGGGACATATATCAGTTTTTATGTTCTACTCATTGAAAGCATTTTTTGAGCATATTAAATGTGGCAAGCATAGAACCAACAATACAACAATTTTTAAAAGTCATAAGAAATTTTTAATCTCTGAACTCAAATAACTTTTTGTCCCACAGTAAGATAGTTTTCTTTTGTTGCCACAGTTAATGATTTAATCCATTGAGGGCAATCATCTTGTCAGTTGCAGGCTATTGTAACTATCAAGACAAGACGGTATCCCAATAATGAGCACCCTGGAAGTAGTAAGAAGTAATCAGATGCAGAATCAATTTTAAAGTAGAGTCAATAAGATCTGCTGATGAACTAAATACGGTTCCATGTGTGAGAAAATGAGCTGGTTCTTTACATGTATTTAACGGGCAAAGAAACACTGTAAATCCTATTCTAAGATTGGCTTCTAAAAGAAAAATGCTACGATTTTGTGGGTTAGATACACTCTCTTCCTTCTCCTCTGATAAGCAGAGAAGTGCTTTATGCTATTTCCTTCAAAGGAGGGGAAGAAGTTATGATTAACATTGTGTTAAGACTATGCCAGAGCCTCAATAAAACGATGGAGCTAATAGAGAAAAGGGATGGCATATCAAAACACTGGCTACAAGATTTGACGCAGGCTTTGGGAGGTCGAGGCGGGTGGATCACAAGGTCAAGAGATCGAGACCATCCTCGTCAACATGGTGAAACCCCGTCTCTACTCAAAATACAAAAAATTAGCAGGGCATGGTGGCGGGTGCCTGTAATCCCAGCTACTCATGAGGCTGAGGCAGGAGAATTGCCTGAACCCAGGAGGCAGAGGTTGCGGTGAGCCGAGATCGTGCCATTGCACTCCAGCCTGGGTAACAATAGCGAAACTCTGTCTCAAAAAAAAAAAAAAAAGATTTGACGCAGGTAAAAACTTTAATGTGAAAGACTTTCCAATGTATAACCTGGTCTTAGGCAAACTTACAAAAGTTTGTTTCCATAAACCAGAATCAAAAAAATGGAAATTCTAATTCAAACTTTCAACCCCATTAAAAAAAATTATTCTGCCTCAGGCTTTTCAGTATCTTTTTCTGGGAACGTATTGAGCAGTACAAAGACAATTAGCAGCATAGTCAAAAGGTGTTAGGATATATATTGGACACATTCCTAGAAATTAATATTCAAAGCTAAAATAAAAATACCTTCTAAATGATAGTTTATGCATTCATTAAGGTTTTTACTTATTACACATTTCTCTCAAGACAAATGCCTGGAAATAGAAATAACATGCGTTATTTAAAAATCAGCACCTTTTGACACATTTCTATTTCTGAAACAAAATATGGACAAGGGAACAAACAACTAGAGTTTCAAATTATGCATTTGGAATGAACACTGTTTAATTTTCAAATGAATAAAATTATCATTCATCTTGAGAGAAGTATTTATAAGGTTTCTTTTTTTTTTTTTTTTTAATTGTATTTGGGCTCTGGGGTAAATGTGCACATCTGGCATCCTGCAGGACTGTTGCATAGGTACATACATGCCATGGTGGTTTGCTATCTCCATCCCCCCACTCCCCCATCGCCTACAACAGGCATTTCTCCAATTGTTACCCTCCCCATCTTCACCGACTCCCCTCGCTGTCTCTCCCCTCCCCTCAATGCCCCCATCTAGCCCTGTGAGTGTTGTTCCCTTCCCTGTGTCCAAGTGTTCTTATTGTTCATCACCTGCTTATGAATGAAAACATGTGGTGTTTGTTTTTCTGTTCTTGCGTCAGTTTGCTGAGAATGATGGTTTCTACATTCATCCATGTCTCCACAAAGGACACGAACTGATCATTTTTTATGGCTGAATAGTATTCCATGGTGTACATGTACCACAATTTTTTGTCCAGTCAATCATCAATGGGCATTTGGGTTGGTTCCAGGTCTTTGCTATCGTAAACAGTGCTGCAATGAACATACGTGTGTATGTGTCTTTATGACAGAATGATTTATAATCCTTTGGGTATACACCCAGTAATGGGATTGCGGGGTCAAATGGAATTTCTCCTTCTACATCCTTGAGAAATTGCCACACTGTCTTCCATAATGGTTGAACTAATTTACACTCCCACCAACTTTGTAAGAGTGTTCCTTTTTCTCCACATCCTCTCCAGCATCTGTTGTCTCCAGATTTTTTAATGATCGCCATTCTAACTGGCATGAGATGGTATCTCAATGTGGTTTTGATTTGCATTTCTCTAATGACCAGTGATGATAAGCATTTTTCACATGTTTGTCAGCCACATATTTGTCTTCTTTTGAAAAGTGTCTGTTCATATCCTTTGCCCACTTTTGAATGGGTTTGTTTGTTTTTTTCTTGTAAATCCGCTTTAGTTCTTTTTAGATTCTGGATATTAGTCCTTTATCTGATGGGTAGATTGCAAAAATTTTTCCTATGCTGTTGGTTGCCAGTTCACTCTAATAATTGTTTCTTTTGCTGTGCAGAGCTCTTCAGTTTAATTAGGTCCCATTTGTCTATTTTTACTTTTGTTACCATTGCTTTTGGTATTTCAGTCATGAAGTCCTTGCCTGTGCCTATGTCCTGAATGGTTTTTGCCTAGGTTTTCTTCTAGGGTTTTTATGGTATTAGTTGTTATGTTTAAATCTTTAATCCATCTGCAGTTAATATTTGTATAAAGTGTAAGGAAGGAGTCCAGTTTCAGCTTCCCGCATATGGCTAGCCAGTTTTCCCAACACCATTTGTTAAACAGGGAATCCTTTCCCCATTGTTTGTTTTTGTCTGGTTTATCAAAGATCAGATGGTTGTAGATGTGTGGCACTGCTTCCAAGGCCTCTATTCTGTTCCATTGGTCTATATCTCTGTTATGGTACAAGTACCATGCTGTTTTGATTACTGTAGCCTTGTAGTATAGTTTGAAGTCAGGTAGCATGATGCCTCCAGCTTTGTTCTTTTTGCTTAGGATTGTCATGGCTATGCAGGCTCTCTTTTGGTTCCATATGAAGTTTCAGGTGGTTTTTTCCAGTTCTGTGAAAGTCATTGGTAGCTTGATGGGGCTAGCACAGAATCTATAAATTGCTTTGGGCAGTATGGCCATTTTCGTGATATTGATTCTTCCTAACCATGAGTATGGAATGTTGTTCTATCTGTTTGTGTCCTCTCTTATTTCCTTGATCAGTGGTTTGAAGTTCTCCTTGAAGAGTTCTTTTACCTCCTGTGTTAGTTGTATTCCTAGGTATTTTGTTCTCTTTGTAGCAATTGTAAATGGGAGTTCACTCATTATTTGGTTCTCTGTTTGTCTGTTATTGGTGTATAGGAATGCTTGTGATTTCTGCACATTGATTTTGTATCCTGAGACTTTGCTACAGTTGCTTATCAGCTTAAGGGGGTTTTGGGCTGAGACAATGGGGTCTTCTAAATATACAATCATGTCATCTGCAAATAGGGACAACTTGACTTCTTCTTTTCCTAATTGAATGCCCCTTATTTCTTTTTCTTGCCTAACTGCTCTGGCTAGAACTTCCAATACTATATTGAATAGGAGTGATGAGAGAGGGCATCCTTGTCTAGTGCCAGTTTTTAAAGGGAATGCTTCTAATTTTTGCCCATTCAGTATGATATTGGCTGTGGGTTTGTCATAAATAGCTCTTATTATTTTGAGATATGTTCCATCAATATCTAGTTTATTGAGAGTTTTTAGCATAAAGGCTTGTTGAATTTTGTCGTAGGTCTTCTCTGCATCTATTGAGATAATCATGTGGTTTTTTTCCTCTGGTTTTGTTTATGTGGTGAATTACATTTATAAATTTGCGTGTGTTGAACCAGCCTTGCATCCCCAAGATGAAGCCTACTTGATTGTGGTGGATAAGCTTTTTGATGTGCTGTTGGATTCTGTTTGCCAGTATTTCATTGAAGATTTTTGCCTCAATGTTCATCATGCATACTGGCCTGTAGTTTTCTTTTTTAGTTGTATCTCTGTCAGATTTTGATTTCAGGATGATGTTGGTCTCATAGAAAGAGTTAGGGAGGATTCCTTCTTTTTGCATTGTTTGGAATAGTTTCAAGAACAATGGTACCAGCTCCTCTTTGTATGTCAGGTAGAATTCAGCTGTGCGCCTATCTGGACCTGGACTTCTTTTGGTTGGTAGGCTATTAATTGCTGCCTCGACTTCAGACCTTGCTATTGGTCTATTCAGGGTTTCAACTTCTTCTTGGCTTAGTTTTGAGAGTGTGCAAGTGTCCAGGAATTTATCCATTTCTTCCAGATCTACTGGTTTATGTGCTTATGAAGCTTAGTTTGGCTGGATATGAAATTCTGGGTTGAAAGTTCTTTTCTTTAAGGATGTTGAATACTGACCCTCACTCTCTTCTAGCTTGCAGGGTTTCTGCCAAGAGATCCGCTGTGAGTCTGATGGTCTTTCCTTTGTGGGTGACTCGACCTTTCTCTCTGGATGCCTACCCTTAGGATTTTTTCCTTCATTTCAACCCTGGTGAATCTGACAGCTATGTGCCTTGGGATTGCTCTTCTTGAGGAATATCTTTGTGGAGTTCTCTGTATTTCCTGGATTTGAGTGTTGGCCTGCCTTGTTAGGTTGGGAAAGTTCTCTTGGATAATATCTTGAAGAATGTTTTCCAACTTGAATTCATTCTCCCTGTCACATTCAGGTACGCCGATCAAGCATAGATTAGGTCTTTTCATATAATCCCAAAGTTCTTGGAGGCTTTGTTCATTTCTTTTCACTCTTTTTTCTCTAATCTTGCCTTCTCGTTTTATTTCATTGATCTTTTATCTCTGATATCCTTTCTTCTGCTTGATTGATTTGGCTGTTGAAACTTGTATATGCCTCACAAAGTTCTCATGCTGTGTTTTTCAGCTCCATCAAGTCGTTTATGTTCTTCTCTAAGCTTGTTATTCTAGTTAGCATTTCATCCAACCTTTTTTCAAGGTTCTTAGTTTCTTTGTATTAAGTGAGAACAGGATCTTTTAACTCAGAGAAATTTGTTATTACCCACTTTCTGAAGCCTGCTTCTGTCAATTTGTCAAATTCATTCTCTGTCTTTTTTTGTTCCCTTGATAGTGAGATGTTGTGATCCCAGGGAGAAGAAGAGGTGTTCTGTTCTTTGATGGTTTCATCCTTTTTGGGCTGTTTTTTTTTCTCATTTTTATGGATTTATTTCCCTTTAAACTTTGAAACTGGTGATTTCAGGAGTCTCTGAGTGGACATTTTTTCTGTTGAAGTTGGAGCTGTATCTTTTTTGGCCTGTAGAGGGCGTTTCTGGGCTCTCTCGGGTTCAGTCCAGTTGTTGGGTGGGTGGTCCTTCCCTGGAGTTTGTTTGCAGGTGAGATTGGCCCCGCCTTCCCAATGGCGTCTCTCCTTCCCCACCTAGATCTTCCTGGTTGGGGTGAAGCTGGTATATTTGCTGCCAAGCTCTCTAGCAAGGGCTTCAGTTTAAGTTCTGTGAAGGTGGGGCATGCCAGACCTTAGGATCTGTTTCCCTGCTTTCAACTCTGCCTCCCTCTGTGGGACTGTCTCATTGGCATTAGTCCAAACTCCCACCCAGGTTCCTGTGACAACTTGCCAAGCCCAGAGGTAGCTGCTACTCAGATTTGCATCGACTACTCATGGTACCCCACCGTCTGGCAGGGCTCTCGTGGACCATGGGTTGCAGGAGGGATGAGGTAAGCACAGAATGCGAATGGGAGTACTGAGGGGGTTAGGCCCCCAACCCCCAACCCGACTACATGTTTCACGTGGGGACACGCCCCCGCCTTGATTTCCCACCCTGGGAGGCTCTTGCCCTACAGCTCCTTTCCTGGACCTATTTTCAGTGCCCTGTCAGTCCCACAGAAATGAACCTGGCACCTCTTTTGGAATTGTGAAGTCCTCTAGCCCTCTGTGTCTCAGTCACTGGGAGCTGCATTCCCATGCTGGCTTCTCTCGGCCATCTTGGCACCCCCCAGCCCCCCTCAACAGTGTCTTTAATAACCATCAAGATTTCTTCCTCTCCTCTTTTTTTTCTTAAAGGATACTGAAACTTGCATTTATTCTTATGAAAGAATATTTTTAAGCTTAAAAATGAATGTCCAAATAAAATAACATGTATATAACAAGCACCTCCTAGATGTTTTTCCTAAAATGTATTGAATATTGCTTGTTCAACATTACACAACAAAATGAATTGAGTCAATAAGCAATTTAAATGCTGATATAAGAGAAACTTAATGAAAACAAACCCAGACATTCACTGTATGTTCTCTTTTAGGGTCAACCAAAGCCAGCTAAGACTGCTTAACTGCCAGCAAGGCACTGAAACAGATGTGATACAGAACTTTCACATGGCCTATTCCATTGGCTTTTTACACCTCAACCAATGGTATATACCATTATTTAGCCTGATACCAACACTATGGGGATCACTCACAACTGTGGAACTAAATGAAATCAAGCTAATAGTAAGGGATTTTAATGGAAAGTGCAGAACACATTTGCTTTCTCCTCTATACCCTTATAGTTATCAACCCCTCAGTGAGTTTGGGATGAAATGGCAGGCCTCTTAATCAAGTCCAAGTCAGGGGTAGTACAACTTGTAAACCTTGCCTTTACTCCTGGAATTCACTTGAAATCAACCTCTTTGATTATAAAAAGTTGGTAGAAAAGTCGTTGCCAATTGAATTGTTTCAAAAAAGGTTCACCATAGCTGTGTTCTAATTCAGAAAGTAGAAACCGGAAGTACTTCTATCCACCTTTAGTTTTTTCCCCTCTCTCTGCCACAGCTGCACATATAAATGCAGCCTCTCCCTTCCCATTATATATTCACTTCGTTTTTACATTCTAAACTTTTTTCTTAACATCTGACATCATGTTTCATAAATGGGAAGCACTGTTATTTCAGCCTACTCTCTGTAAAAGTCAAGTACTACTCTGGGCTTAATGACTACATGTGATTCAATTAAACATACTTTAAATGAAAACTCCTAATATGTATCATTTGCCTTCAACCATTTTATTATTTTTTTTTTACGAAGACAGGAATCTGACAGGAAATTACTCATAACATCCTGCTTAGTATTTACTTAGAGTATCTGGTTTAAATTTGCTTCCAAATTAATGTGTGGTGGCTACAACTTTATTCTACTCCCACAACTTAAAAATAGCTGTAGCACCAAAAAAAAGACCACAGTCTGCCTAAAAATGGCCTAAAGTGTAAACATTAAAGTAAATGCTAGAAGTCAATAGCTCAGTTGCTTCTATTTTTCTGATTTCTCTGGGAAAATCTGAATTCAGAAAATTCTGCCTACTGTCATCAAATACCTCTTAGTCAAAAATGTGACAATGTGATTTTGCAAAGTAGTGAGGACTTCACAGAATAGACATCTGACAATCATATATTTTTCCACATCATCAAAAAATAGCAATCCTAAACAGATGGTTAAATTAGAAACACAAAGTTTAAAAACACTGATTCACTTTTTCCTCTCACAGATACCTTTTATGTGGAAAGTTCGGGTTTTAATTAAATTTTTCTAACAAAAAATTTGTCAGACTAAAAAATAAAAGAGTATATGGTAATTTGTTGAATAACCCTTAATTTAAATCCAATGCTAAGAGTTCAATGAAAAGACACAAATATGAATCATTTTGTTGGCAATAAAGGAGAAGAATATAAGGAGTATATGCTCATATCCTGTTTCTACCACGTTTCTACGCAATGTTGAGCAAGCCACTATATTCTCTCAACTTCAGTTTCCACCATCTGTAAAAATGGGCACCATAAATACACTTGCAAGTGTGAATTGTAATTACCATTTTTTAAAGATCTGTATGTTGTTATAAGAAAACGATTTCAAGTGTTTTTATCCAACATAATGACAGCTTTAAAATGTTACTATATGTCACTTTATAAATGACTTAACTAAAGCATTTCATGGGAAGGAACAAAAATGCATTTCTATGTATCCTGGTCTATTCAGCACAAGTTCCTATCAATTGCTATAGCCTTAGATGTCTCATAATTTGTGGTCTTAAAGTATCTCTTAATTGTTTCATTGAAGTTTTCCTCATCTTCTGAAAGAATTAATGGCAGAAATTAAGTTTCTCTAAAGAGAACTAAGTGTAGCTACTGAAGTAAGTATGTATTAAATGAGATAGCTGGGTATCTCCAATAACACTAGCCAGAAATGGCTCTTACTGATTCTGATACAATGGAAAGAATAGGATCGGTAACCTTGAGTCCTGTTTCCATTTCTACCCAAGGATACCTGGGAGCTCTTGAGTAAGTCAGTTAATTCTTTGGGCTAGAACCTCATCTGTAAAATAAGGTATTGGGAGCTGACCTTGTCTTTAAGATTATGTTTCATCTGACCTTATGTTTAAAATTCTTATACACTTTAAAATAACACTGATACCAAATGTTTTGGGAATTAATGTTATGGATAGTACACATGGAAATAGTGGGGAGAAGAGGTTGCAGTTCTCTGACAAAGGCCGTACCCACAAATCCGGAAACTCATGTCCCTAAATGAGAACAAAAATTCCTGTTTTTGTGCCTGAAAGTCACCTTTTGGCCCACCTACCCCCCTATCCTGTACCCATAGAAACCCCAAACTCCTGGTTCCATGAGCAGAAAAGAAGACAAACAGAAAGGCAGAAGAATGGCAGAACAGTATGACAGACAAAAGAGGAGTGTCTGAACATCGAGAAGAGTTGGGTTGGGGACAGTTGGAGAGATAGGCCACTGGATGGCCAAATTCCAGGGGAAGATCATCTTCCCATTCCATCCTCCTTCCAGCACCCCATCCATCCTGCTGACAGCCACCTCCACCACTCAGTAAAAACCCCACATTCATCCTTCAAATACGTGTATGAACTGATTCTTCCTGGATGCTAGACAGGACCTGGGAACCAAGACAGCACTGAGCTGGTTAACACTTAAGCCATCTGGGGATGGCAAGGCTAAAAAAGCACACTGTGACACATGCCTACTAGGCTTTAGTAGTCACAGACACCTCTCTGGATGCTGCTGTGGGGCCAGATCCCAGAGGTACTTGCCCCAGCTCCTTCACCTGCCCGTCTGTGTGCTCCCCCCGCCAATAAGAGGTTTCATCGTGCATTGCAGCCAAAAAGACAAGCCACACACCCCTGTTGCACATCCTGTGACGGGGACAGGGAACTCTCCCGTCTCATTATCAGCTTTGCCTCAGTAACCCAGTGGTAACTTGTAAACTCTGAAACAATACTTATTATAGAAAAGCTAACATAGATTTTTCTGGAGCAGAAAACCTGAAAAACTACTGAAGAATCCTGCAACATTGTCAAGGCTAGCTAACTGAAAGGTGTAAGACAGCATCTCTTGTAACAGAGGAAGCTTCTTGTATTATAAAATGAAAACAATCAGCAAAATTAAATTATTCCTTCACTAATACTGGAAAATAAATGTCTTTGTTATATTTGTGTTCAACTTAGGAAAACAATCTCATAATATTTCTATCATTTCCTTTACAAATTTTTCTCATTGTGTATAAATACATCTGCATAAAATATTGTACATATTATTTGATAAAACAGCCATATTTATAAAACATAGGATGAAGAAAACATACATTGTATAAAGAGAATAATCTATAAAATAATGTCAATTTCAGTATTAACTTTTTAAAATATGTAAAAATGTTCAAAATTAAAATCAGTTTTTCTTTTAAGATATCTACTACAAAATGACTTGTATCTTTACAAAGATAGCCAATGTCATTTATAAATTCATAGCTATTTGCATAAGAATTTTTTTAAATTACATCAGATGCAGATCTGTATAGATCAGACATTTAAAACCTTAGTTATGTAAACTTTAATGTTGACTGGTTGAGCACAAATGATTTAATTATGCACTAACTCTCGTTGATTCAGATTCCAGTGAAACCAATAAAAATATATTTCTGATAGAATAAACAGGTAAATGTCAGGAAAATCAAAGGATTAATATTTAAAACAGAAGAAATAAAATATTTCACTGTAAGATGTTAAGCAAAAGGAATAATACATTTTAATGATACCATGGATGGGGGAAAATTCTTTCTGTAATATTTCAGGGTAGCTGTTTTGCCCTGGTTAGAAGCTCATAAAAAAGTACCAAATAGATATGCAAAACTCTGTGGGTTGCATAACCCTTGTTCTCTTTGTCATGTAAAACTGAAAAACAACCGTTGACAGAGCAAGATAAGATGTTGGAAAAAATGCATTTTAATACCGCATATCACCACTGAATCCACGAGGAAAATATGCTAAAGTCAGTTATTCTGTGGATATTTAGCAACAGCCAGTGTTCTACCACTGTTTAATGCTATCACTGATGCCAAGGATTTATATAAATTTTGATGCAGTTTTAATACTTCTTAGCTTATCAGGCAATAATAACATGACATGAAACATATCTAAAACAAATCACACAAAATAATAGCAAGCCTTTAAAAAAAGATTGTGTGTATTGGGAGCCTCAGTAACATCACACATTGATGTTGGGGATGGGTATGCAAAATGCTACTTTGTTAGGCAAATCAGAAAGCTCCCCCCACCCAGCCACCCCTTTTGATTATAGCAGAGCTGGCCCTTCAATCCATAAGGCCTCATTTATCAAGTTCATTGCATTACTTATATTGTAATTTTCAGGCTACTAGTCACTGGGTTTTCCTTCCTTGTAAACATATTTTTATTTTGTTTTCTTGCTTTTAACTGCCCTATATGGGCCACTTTATACATGTGTGTATGTGTATCCATATTTCTTTACATTTATACATATAGGTATGCGTGTGTTTACAAATATGCCTCTTTGTCCATAATTTACTTATAGATTACCTACTATGTGACAGGCTCTGTGCCCGGTCTTGGAGATGGAAATATGACCAAAATGTAATTCCTCTCCTCAAATATCAAGCATAATTACAAAACTGCCCATCTGTTTGGTTTGCTTAACACATGCCTTCGAATATCACTTGCTGATGAACCTGCCAGCTCTTTTCACACGTGTGCCTCCTTTGTGGATCAACTGTTTCAAATGATTCAACATAGTCTGGTTCTAAACTTCCAATCAGCAAAGTTCTGTTGCTTTATTAATAGGTAAATCCTAGGTACATTCTTTTTATTACTACCACATCATTAGGCTGACCGTAGGCAGTCATTCCATATATGCCAATCAGCTGACGGCTTGAACCAGTAGTCCGCATATATTTGGAAACATAACAATAACAAAATAATGGCAGCTACCACTAACCGATTTCTTATGAGATACCAGATACCATGCCAAGCACTTTACATACGTTCTCACACTTAATCCTAAAAAAGGTATTATTATGCCTATTTAAAGGATGATAAAACTGAGGCACTGAGTTTTAAATAACTTGCCTAAAGCCACACAGAGAGAAAAAAAATTCAAACTCAAAGTTTTGCCCATAATCATTATGGCTATACTACTCCTCAAAGAGAAAGTTCCTATCTGTAGTTAGCTCAATCCAACAAAATTTGATTCATAGCTAAGTAAACTAAAAGTTGGATCACCACAAACAGGTGAATCACTCTAAAGTGCATAGCAATCATGTATACCAAAAATAAAGATTAGAAAGCATATAAACTACATACATATAAGCGTGTGTGTGTGTGTGTGTGTGTGTGTGTGTGTATCATTAAGATTACATATCATTTTAAGCTACAGATACCATCTTTTCTCTCCGTTAGCACCCATTATCAGGACTTGAGTACACAGTTAGTCAACAACAAACCTGTATCTTAAATCTGTCCTATCCTCAACATCCAGCACAATGCCTGCCACATAGCAGATGATCAATACACAGCAATACTATAATAAAATCATTAACTCTTAAAGCTCTGTTCTGAAGTGAATGCTCCAGTTATATGAATGCGTGATAATGCACGTATCTGAAATATCATAAATAGAATCTGTGATGAAGCATTTATTTTAAGTAAGCAAGGTATATTTGACAGTTTGCCTCACTGCAACCTCCTCTCCTCCACCCAGTTCAAGTGATTCTCCTGCCTGAATAGCTGGGATTACAAGTGCCCATCACCACACCCTGCTAATATTTGTCTTTTTAGCAGAAAAGGGGTTTCACCATGTTGGCCAGGCTGGTCTCGAACTCCTGACCTCAAGTGGTCTGCCCACCTTGGCCTCCCAAAGTGCTAGGATTACAGGTGTCAGCTATCACACCCAAGGGACATTTTCAACATATCAAATTTTTCACCACTATTTCTTAAATGCAGCTAAGGAAATACAAAACATATCAATGCAATCTTCTGGCTAATTTCATAAATTAGAATTGTATTATGAAAAAGTTGAAAAATTTAGCATTATCACCAGAGCCACTACAACCTGGCAATAGATACATTAAATACACATGAACATTAGACACAATCCAAACAAAGCATGACATAGAACTAACCGACAGCAGCTGTCAAGACTGTAGGCCCAGATTTAGCAACATAAGCACGTTTACTCATAAACTCCTAACTAACTTACACTTTATTTCCTTGGCTTTAACAATTACTAGAGAACTACATAATTAATTTTATGTTTATATATATAATTTTTTACTACTCTCTCTCTATATATTAATAGTAGCAACACTTGATACACAACAAAAAGCAGAAAGGTAAGCAAAGCTCTAAGAAAGTTTCTTCCTAGAAGTTTATGAGTAGTAGTTTTTGTTTTTTTTTTTTTTGAGAAGGAGTTTCACTCGTTACCCAAGCTGGAGTGCAATCGCAGCTCACTGCAACCTCCACCTCCTGGGTTCAAGCAATTCTCCTGCCTCAGCCTCCCAAGTGGCTGGGACTACAGGTGTGCGCCACCATGCCCAGCAAATTTTTGTATTTTTAGTAGAGACGGGGTTTCACCATGTTGACCAGGATGGTCTCGATCTCTTGACCTCGTGATCCACCTGCCTCAGACTCCCAAAGTGCTGGGATTACAGGCGTGAGCCACTGCGCCCGGCCTATGAGTACTTTCACGACAGCCCACCCAGTGCTAATTCCTTTCACCACAGATTTTATAACCCTGATTGAGGACATATGTGCATTCATTTGTCCCATGTATATACCGTCTTATCCTTTATCTATACTTTGATGGTCATTTTTTATATTTCACTTCTATTACCTTCAATTTCAAATCCCTTCATGATGTGGGTGGAAGACAGAGAAAACAAATTTAAATATTCTGTCATCTATTCTTAGTTGGCTTTTTCCCAGAAGAGAACCTCAGAAGTAGTGACTTCTAAAAATATCTACTATATCCAACACCTGATATCTGGAAGTCACTCGATAATTTTATACATCTACTCAAAGGAAAGCAGTGAGCCTGGTGTGGATGTACCAAAGTTACAACCTTCTCACTATGAGAATTAACAGTCACAGTGCCTACCACATAAGTGGACACTTAACCATCACATATTTTAAGCCTCGGTTTTGTCACAGATTAAAAGGGATCAATAAAGCCTAACTGCTATAGACTGAACCTGTATATCCCCCAAATTCATAGTTGAAATCTAATCTCCAGTGTGATGATATTTGAGGATGAAACCCTTGGGAAGTGATTCAGTCATAAAGGTAGAACCCTCATGAATAGGATTAATGTCCTTATAATAGAGACCCCAGAGAGCTCTCTCTTCACTTACATTATGTGAAGACACAGCAAGAAGAAGCATCTATGAACCAGAAACCATGCCCTCACCAGACACTGATTCTGCCACCACCTTGATCTTGGACTTCCCAGCCTCCAGAAGCATGAGAAATAAATTTCTGTTGTTTTTATTCCATCCAATCTATAGCATTCTGTTATAGCAGCTCAGACTAAGACACTAACCCAAAGAGTTGTAAGAATGAAATGATGAGTAGACATAGGTAAATCAGGTGGCATAAATATCTGACATAGAGTAGATCCTCAGTAAATCATCATTCCTTTCTTTGCTACTTCATCTCTAAATTCCTATTTTGAGAAACAGAAAAAGATTAAAATCAATTTTTTATACTTCAAATGTATTAGACGCTGAATGAGTGGTTGAAAGAATAAAAGTCACAGTAGTCTAATAAACTGTCATTTTT
Organism: Callithrix jacchus; assembly: GCF_049354715.1. NCBI lineage: Eukaryota > Metazoa > Chordata > Mammalia > Primates > Cebidae > Callithrix > Callithrix jacchus. The sequence goes on from NC_133509.1 coordinate 115,736,526, forward strand.
TTCTGTACCAATACAACTTTCCTGTGAAAGATTACAATTATCATTTATTAATATGTAAAATATATTCTAGAAGAAATTAAAATTGAAATTAGAATTCACTCATATTTTTACCCTTTCTTCTAGTTGATCCTTCAAACACTGATATTTTAGCTTCAGTTTTTTGTTCTCATTTTCATTCTGGGTTAATTCCTCTGTCAGTCTGTCACACTGTGATTTCAACTTCTCCAGCTGACAACGATGAACTTTAGCCATATTCTTCTCTTCTAAACTTTCAGCCTGAGAAAAAGAGAAGAAAAAAAGAGAAAGTCCACTAGCCTTAGCCAAAATACACCAAAGAAATTACACATTTTAAAACACATCAAGATTTTAGCTCTTTCAAAGCATTCATATATAAACATTAAACAAACAGGAAATGTTCTTCGCATGTATTCAATCGCTCATCAGTAATTACCAAGCATTTACAAAGTGACAGATACTGGACTAGATGCTAAATATATCAAATATAAACAGTAAGAGAGTCAGATGCAACAATCTAGTTGACAACATTGAACGAGAAGTGCCTGTCGAAGGTGAAAGCTGGATATTTTGGAAATCCAAAGAACAAACACCAGCTCTGATAAGAAGGGAAGGGGTTATCAGAGAAGTGTCCCAAAGGGGAAATACTAGATGTTACTAACTGATAAGTTCCCTGGTCTATAAATGGGGCTTAACATTCCTGTTCAACTTCACTCCTGGTTTCTATGAAATAACTGTGTACTTTTTATATAAGTCATTATCAATACTACTCTTATGGGGCTAAAAAGTATTATGAAGTGTAACAACCAAGAAACTACAAATGTAATATGAAAAAGTTTACCAGTGACTTTTTTCAACATCAGTAGTGTAGTAAAATACCTACTTATTGATCTTTGGGGCATAACCAGAATCACCTTTAAAAAAAAAAACTTTGGGAATAATCTATTCTATATAGAAAATTCAGTAAAGATTTGTCAGGTATGTGGACGTAAAGAATTTTAAAATAACAATAATGTAAACACCATGTGCCAGACACTGCTCCAAGACCTTTTGGTCTATACTTGCTCCTCATCCTCACAACAACCTTTGAGAATGAAATAAGGTATTACTATTGCCCTTATTGCAATAATAAGAAAGAAAGAAAAGAAAGCTAATCACTTGCCCAAAGACACACAGTGAGTAAACAGAGAGTCACGATTTGAACCCAGGAATTCTTTCTAATGTCCATGCTTTCAACTACGCCACACTACCTCCTAAAAGGTACAATATCTTCAGGTTTTAAAAACCAACTTGGTGCAACTAGAAATGCTAACAAAACACACCTACCAGTTGCTAACAGTCTGTAAACAATCACATTTAATCTGTTTAAAATATATGTTATAATGCCTAAAATATGTTTATTTTTATAAGTTTATTATATGAGTTTAATTAGGTATGTAGGAACATAATCAATGGAAACAATTTCCTGAAAGAAAGAAGTTTTGTGAGTTTTAGACAAAATCTGTATTTCATTTACCCCACAAAATTTACCTAAGACCTGATGCCACATTAAATTAACAAAGAAATTGATTTTTTAATGAGCAATCCTATATTCACAGCCCAAAATAAATTAGCAAAATAAAGTCTCTCATCAAGAAAATTGTTCAGTTACGATTTTAAGTTTCAGTAAAATGCTTTTACTTTTCTTTATGTCCTATCAAAAGCATAGGTGAATACGAAGAATTTCCCCCTAAAGTCGGTAGTGTGCTGCAGCCAGCTCACAGGCACTGTCAAAAGCCAGCTGTGCTCTTCTCTTCCCAAGTTCATCCCTCTCCAATGACGTCTCATTTGTAGCTTGAAATCAGCCAAAAACCGGATATTCCGAAACACCAAACTTGGTAAATGCTATAAACCAAGTGTTTTCCACCCACAGGAAGTTTGTTTGCAAATATTTATCAGCACACCAATACTGAAGCTTGACTAACAACTTACTTATTGTTGTGGTTTTTATTACATTTATATTTCATTTTAGAATTTATAAAGTGATGTTTTGTGCACAAGAACCCAGTGATACGGAAGGACATCACTATTCCTATGTTAATGGTGAGGTACAAAAAAGTGAAATAACAGCCAAGATCATATGGTCAGCAAATGGTAAAAATGCAGAACTCCAATCCTGCATCTTTTCATTCCAAACAAAGGCTCTACAAACTGATTTTGCTGAAATTATAATTAGGTGATAGACCAATATCCTGAAAATATTAATAGCAGATAGACCATGTCATTAAAACAGTTTAAATTTAAATTTAAAAATAGGTATGAGGGGGTGATTCTAGACAGAGCAAAAAAATACAACTAATTTGTACAGAGAAAAAATATGGACGACTTATCAGAGCTTTTTAGACTCAAAAATGTAATAAAGTTAGGCTGAAAGACAAAAATATAAGATGTGTAGAGCCACTTGTTTAAAACCTTATTGTGTGCACAATTCAATATACTACATCTCCTATGATGGCCTTTGTTATCAACTCATTTTAATTAATATAAATAAGTAAAAAGTATGGATATATTAATAAAATAGCATGAGGTGGTGATTGTTCCTTAAGGGTAAATTGTTTGGCTTCGGCCGGGCGCAGTGGCTCAAGCCTGTAATCCCAGCACTTTGGGAGGCCGAGGCTGGTGGATCACGAGGTCAGCAGATCGGGACCATCCTGGTCAACATGGTGAAACCCCATCTCTACTAAAAATACAAAAAATTAGCTGGGCACGGTGGTGCGTGCCTGTAATCCCAGCTACTCGGGAGGCTGAGGCAAGAGAATTGCCTGAACCCAGGAGGCGGAGGTTGCGGTGAGCCGAGATTGCGCCATTGCACTCCAGCCTGGGTAACAAGAGCGAAACTCCGTCTCAAAAAAAAAAAAAAAAAAAATTGTTTGGCTTCAAAGGAAACTGCTAGGCTCATACAATCTCTGGTCATTCTTCTAACTCCTGTGCAACCTCAATAAAACGTTAGGAAATAGCTTTAACACCCCTCCCAGATCTCAATATTTCAAATTAAAAAAAAAAGTTCAAAGGTTTCAAAAGATCCGTGGAAGGCATAAAAATTCCAAATTCTTTACACAAAGGGAATTTACTAAAGCTTTGTTATCATCTCAAAACAAATGAACTCAAAGCACTTCCTAAAGAAAAAATGAGGAAATCAATTTTGCCACATTGCATGGAGAAATCTAAACCAAACAGATCATAAAGTAAGTCAGGAGCAAATGCACTGATTTCTAGCTTTTTAAACATTTCAACTTATATCCACTGAATATGTTCTGTGTGTATAGCACATTATGCTAGATACCATAAGGGATACAAAATGGCTTAGATCTAATGCCTGTCCCTGCAGAGACTTGTGAACATGCAACAAACCAAACCACAAGGCAGCCTCAATGTGCGGTATCTGAGGCACCAACAAAGACCTACAGAAACACAGAGGACCAAGAGATTAGCTCCACCTCAGTTGAGATTTATTCCAACTACAGTGGATCTATAAAAGAAGTAAAAACTGGGGCCTTAAAGGATTTGGCAGAATTATTCTTCCTGCAGACTAGGAGGCTAACTCGGATGGAGAATAAGCAGTGAAAAGTATGCATGGGAATCTATATTTGTATGAGGAATATTGGTAATGAATGCACATGAGTAAGGGAGAACTATTTCAAGGGGGTCTGGACTGGAATGGAGACTGTGTTACAGAGACAGTAAAAAATCAGTGAAGGTTTTTCAGTAGAAAGTGACATACTCAGATACATATTTTGGGAAAGGAAATCGGATAGTATCTGAAGGCTGAAAGAGAGGAGTTGGGGGTAGAGAAAGGAAATAGGGGGATGTAGGGAAGTTCCTTAGAAGTATGACTCGGTTGTCCAAGTTTGCAGTCTGCATTCTGTTTTCTAGTATGACAAATGATATACTATCCATATGCCAATGAATCCGTGAGCAAATGCAATTACTATGAAGCAAGTTATACCTCTATTACTCTATTTATCACTGAAGAATGCATATCTGAATGTGAGAATTATGGTCTTATAGAGATGATCTTGAACTTGCTCTAACTGAAAAAAATATTACTAACTCTGACCATTGTTTGGATTATTACACAACCTAAATAATGGTGATAAGGAGGGAGGGAGTCAAGATGGACGATAGACACAACTCCGGGTGCACAATACCCAGTGAGAGAGATGCAGAGATCCAGAGATCTCCTAGCTCCAACCGAGGTGCATTTCAATGGGTCTGGCCCAATGGTGAGCAAAGCCCAGGCAGAGCAGACCAAGGTGGGGAGGGGTGCCGCTTCACCCAGAAAGTGCATCTGACCGGTGAGTCAGGCTCCCCCTCTGGCACTCTGATCCAGATATAACGCTTCCCCCAAAGCCTCAGCAACACACAGAACAGGGGATCTTTGCCAGTCAAGAGCAAGGAATTGCAAGTGCAAAGTTGAATAATAATCCAGGATGGTGTCCGGGATTGGGACACAGATCTAAGCAAACACATAAGCCCATAAGCCAGCCGGGAGAGCCTGTGGACTGAGCTATCGCTCCCTCCCCGTACCCAGAGAAATAGGGAGCTGAAGATCTGAGGACAGACTGAGCAGCTGGGCAGGCCCTTCCCTCATGAGGCAGAGAGGGAGCTGAAAACTGGGAGACAGGCAGTGGGGATGGGCGGGTTCCTACCCTCCCCAACAAACCCCAGAGGGCTGAAGCACTAACTCCAGTGGGTTGCACAGCCAGTGCCACAGTCTGAGCTGAATCCTGAATGATCGAGCCCTATGGAGGAAGGACATAGCCCACCATTAAATGGGTGGGACTAGGCCTCAGGTTTTAACAAAAAACACGGGAAGCCTAGGTAGCAAAGGGATGGCATTCTTGACCACCCAGCAGCACCTCCAGGTTAGTGGAAGAGGCAGGTCCAAACTCCCAGTGTAAACAAAAAAGACCCAGGAAGCTTACCTAGCAAGCTGAAGGCAAAACCATCCAGGACATAGGCATAGGCAAGGACTTCATGACTAAAACACCAAAAGCAATGGCAACAAAAGCCAAAATAGACAAATGGGATCAAATTAATATTCAGAGCTTCTGTACAACAAAAGAAACCATCATTAGAGTGAAGTGGCAACCAACAGAATGGGAAAAAATGTTTGCAATCCACCCATCTGACAAAAAGCTAATATCCAGAATCTACAAAGAACTAAAACAGATACACAAGAAAAAAGCAACCCCATTCAAAAGTGGGCAAAGGATATGAACAAACACTTTTCGAAAGAACATATATATGAGGCCAACAAACGTATGAAAAAATGCTCATCATCACTGGTCATTAGATAAATGCAAATCAAAACTACATTGAGATACTATCTCACACCAGTTAGAATGGCAATCATTAAAAAATCTGGAGACAACAGATGCTGGAGAGGATGTGGAGAAATAGGAACACTTTTACACTATTGGTGGGAGTGTAAATTATTTCAACCATTGTGGAAGACAGTGTGGCGATTCCTCAAGGACCTAGAAATAGAAATTCCATTTGACCCAGCAATCCCATTACTGGGTATATACCCAAAGAACTATAAATCATTCTACTATAAAGATGCATGCACACATATGTTCACTGCAGCCCTGTTTACAATAGCAAAGACCTGGAACCAACCCAAATGCCCATCAATGATAGACTGGACAAGGAAAATGTGGCACATATACACCATGGAATACTATGCAGCCATAAAAAATGATCAGTTTGTGTCCTTTGTAGGGACATGGATGAACCTGGAAACCATCATTCTCAGCAAACTGACACGAGAACAGAATGTCAAACACATGTTCTCACTCATAGGTGGGTGTCGAACAATGAGAACACGTAGACTCAGGGAGAGGAGCATCAAACACTGGGGGCAGTTGGTGGGGGCTAGTGGAGGGACACTGCGGGGTGGGAAGGGTGGGGAGAGATAACATGGGGAGAAATGCTAGATATAGTATGCACCTATGCAACAACCCTGCATGACCTGCACATGTACCCCAGAACCTAAAGTAAAATAAAATTATAAAACAATAATGGTGATAAGACATAAGTACTAGTGAGAAAGGATATTCTAGTTTCAACAACACCCTCAAGAAAACCACAAGCTCCTTAAAACAAACTATTCTTTAGGCCATGCCCATTTCTCCTAGCAAATCATTACAAGTTTGTCCTCATGCAAAAACCCTGCCTTCTTTTGACATCACACTATTTCTCATCGACCCCCACTTCCTTGCCGGCAACAGCTGACTGACCAGTCATCTTCTTCACTGAGTTTTCTGGCATGTGACCAATTAATACCTTCACAATAATATCTTAAATATCCAAATGTCCATCCCACAAGATAAGTTATTTGGCCTGTTCTTTCCCAACCACCTTCACCAACACTGCATAATAGCAACCACTACATGACCACACCTTAGACTTTAACTCTGAAAACTCTTATAATACACTGCAATAAAAGAATGCCTGACCTCTGACTGCAGATTTATTTATTTATTTTTTTAGGAGATGGAATCTCAATCTGTCACCAGGATGGAGTGCAGAGGCACGATCTCCTGACCGCAGATTTTTATCCCTCAACTTTCTCATTCCTTTGGCCACAATCTTTGTTCTTCAATGTTAGCCACATGGAAGTACTTCACATGCTTCCAGACTAGTCTCATTCAGTTTGTACCAGTCTTCTTAATAGTTTTCATCTTCTCTGTTCCTAATTTCTTGGTCCACTGCTGTCCTAGTCTACTTAAGAGAGAAGGACAATCAGTCAAGATTTACATCAATTTCCCCAGATCATCTCTACCAACTTACCCAATTTACTGGTCTCCTCTGAATCCTTCAGAGGAAGAGATGCCTGGTCTCCTGTTGAATGCTATATAGTCTATTTTTTATCAAGTCCCCTCACACCTCCTCAGGTACTTTCTCCATTAATTTCTGTTGAATGAAATGAAGGCTTTTTATACTTCTTTAAGCTTGCCTGTTACATTTATCACTCTTATCCTACCTGTATTTCCAAGATATCACTCTCTTCTGATTGTCCTCCTATCTCTTACATGGTCTTTAATTTTTATTTGCTAGGTCCTTTTTCTAAATTCTTTCTTTAAAACATTATTAGTGTTTGAAAGTCTCATCCTCTTCTTATTCTGTGTACAATCTCATCCAAATCCCATGATATCAGCTACCACCTAAGAGTTACTGGCTCGCAAATATTTCACTCTAATCTCAATTTCTCCCTCAATTCCTGACCCTACCAATTATTATATACTAATCTGTTCCACCTAGACTTTCTTGGTTAAGCTTAAAGTCCCTCCCATCTAACACAATATGCAAAAAGCAACAACAACAACGACAGAGCAAACCAGACTTGCCACTGTTCTCTTCAAATCTTCTATCCCGTCTGTATTCTCTACGTTGGCAATAGCATCGTTATCCACCTAGTCACCCAAAGGCATTACCGACCCATCCTTGAGGGTAAACTTTTTCCAGAATAGCAAAGCAGTTAAGAATATAGTCACTTAATTACCTAAGTTCAAATGCTTTTCCTACCACTCTCCTGCTGTAAGACTGTGGGCAAATTACTTAACCTTCTGTATCCCCATTTCCTCATCAGGGAGAAAATAATACCACACAATCTGCAGGGTGAGGTGGGTATGAAATGATTAACACTTGTAAAGTACTTAGAGCAGTAACTGGCACAAAATGTTGAAAAAAATGTTTACTGTATTATTATCACAGTCAGTCAGTCAACACCTAATATATATTTTGTCTTCTATAAGATCCGCTCTTCTTCTCCATATCCCTAATTCTACTTTTGTTTATGTATTTAACATCTCTGAAAGATTACTATTTCATAGTTCATCAATATTAAAATGTGTATCTTCCACATTTTACCATCTCTGACCTGGGAGTTCTTATACTTGATAGCATATCATGGTTTCATAGGCAGGAGGCAGCATTTTTATTTCTTAGGAGCATATGCATCTAGTAATAACAGCAATGATGCATCTTACAAGGTGTCTTAGGTTTGATAAAATACAGTAAGGGTCTCTTACCTATTTAGCCTCCATTCTGACCCGCCAATACCACCTGAAGCCCCCAAATCCACTAATGCCAGAAGGCTATCTAGGACTGGGGAAGAACTCATAAAATAGCTATATCGTTTTACAGATGTCAGCTATTTCAATATCATTTCATCTTGCATCATAAGCATTTTTAAAGTAGTAGTTACATTCAAAGACTTTTAAAAAACATTATAATAATAAACCTTTGAACATTTATCCATTCATTTATTCACCTATATTCAGTAGATATTAATAATGTTCCAAAAATCTGTTCTAGGCACCGGGGATATAGCTATAAGCAAAACAGACAAAAATCCTCATCGTCAGAGTGTTCATTCTATTAAAGGGAAATTAAAAAATAAATAGTATGGAATCTGTATCATATGATGGTAAGTGCTATGGAAAAGAAAAGAAAAAATCAGGAAGAGGAGCAGATTTATCACACTCCTGACAATCCTGTTACAAAATGATTGCCCTGCATGGTGATAATGCTAATAAATTAGACTTTAGAAACATTTCCTCAAATGCAAGACCCCAATTAGGCATTTACACAGGCTACTTTGATTTGGAAAAGAAGGAGTAAATCTCAAAAGCTTTGGGTTTACACAGCCCATAAGCGGATCCACTTTAGTTACCATACTAATAAGGACTGTGGTTATAGCTTCTCTGGCCTTGACGAGTCTTTGCCTTTTACATTTTAGGTGGTCATAAATGTTGGATAAGGGCACGTTTCAGGTCCACGACTTACTGCCACCTCTGCCTTTCCTGAACTCCCCAAACAGCTAAATGTTCTTTATAAAGGGCTTCCATGCTCTGAAATACGTGCTCCCAGGTGGCTGTTATAACTCATTTCAACCTGGCTGAACAGGCATGAATAAGCCTCTTTATTGTTGGTTTTATCTTCCCTTCAGTGCTTGGGAATACAGAATGATCTCTAAAAGTTTACGCTTTATTAACTTCATGAGCCACCAGAAAAATTCCTTCAGTATCATCAGGATAATTCAGCACAGGTACCTTCAGTGTCCTGATATGATTCTCAGCCTCACTCTTTTCTTTCTTAAAGTGCTTCATCAGCTCCTGGATATTTTGTTCATGCTTCGTTTTCACACTCTGCAATGATGATGTGAGATCTTTCAGCTCCCTCTGGTGCACATCTCGTTCCAGCTTTAACTGTGTGATGATGGTATCTGTTTCTTCATCCCTGGATTTTGCCTGTGCAGTGAGGTCAGAAAGGTTCTTAAGCACTGCTTTCTTGGCTCTCTCTTCCTCGGCCAATTTATTAGCGAGATCTGCTCGGATGGCACTCAGGTCCTTGATGGACTCTTGCATCTCAAGAAGCTTAGCTTTGTCCTGGGCCTGGCTCTTCTTGAGCTCTGCAATTTCTTCCTCCAAATGAGCTTTCTCAGCTTTCATCTGGCCTTGGATCTTATTCTGCTTTTTCAGTTCGCTTTCCAGTCTACGGATGGTATCCAGGGAATTCTTGACTTCCAATTCAAGATCAGCTTGATGAGCCTTAATATCACTTAGTTTCTCCTCCTTAGAGTGAAGCTCCTCCTCCTGAAGGGCACGCTTTGTTAGGACATCGTTCAATTCCTTTCGAAGATTCTCTATTTGTTGTAATGCTGCATACAGCTGGCTTTTCAATTCATCCTTTTCTTTCAAAATCTATCAGGTTAAGAACATGAAGTAAAAACAAATGTTACTGTAAAATTCACCATAGAGTCTGCCAGTTCGCAAAATAAAGTTAAACCCATACAGAGGGAAAAAATTCATCAATAATTTTTGTATTTTTTCCATTTTGTAATAAAAACACTTTTAGGCCAGAAAGGGGGGAAATATATAACCATCCTGACATAGCAACACACTGAATGTATTTCAGATTTTCATCACCAAAACTTATTTCAATCCATGGTCACAAATAATTATTTAAGTGTAAGATAAAATTGGGCAAACAAATGGGGAAAGAAAAGACTCTCATTATAAAGAAAATTTACCAGAGGTTGAAATAATACAGTATTACCTAAAATAACAATGATGTGCATTCCAATGATACACTTTTAAAAAGGAGAAACTCCAGAGATGGAAAATAATAGAGGGAAACATGCAGATACCATCCAAGAAAGTGTATGGTACATTCCGCCATTATTTTAAAAATATCAGTGGTGACAAAAACTCACCAATATGCAACAGGGAGCCTTGAAGCCCACAAAGGTAAACATGAGATTAAGTTAGGAGAGGTTGGGAAATGGCTCACGTGAAAAGTCAAGGGCCCAGAAGTCCATCATTCTATGCCAGCTTCTCTACGATTTACATTGAGGGACAGAGGTCAAGGGTTAACTCTTGTGGCCTCTAATTCTCACCACCAAATCATTGAAAACAAAATGGCTCCCCTGGGCAGCCAAGGGAGCCAAGATTGTTTTCTATTCAACACTGGCGCCAAAGGTAATCTCCGTACTGACTTACTGATGCTCACACCAAGTCTTGAAACAGGCAAGAAAAAAAGGAACCAGTTAAGACTCATTTCAGAATTACAAATAGAGTTAAAATGCAAATATTTGCAAGACATTTCTACACTTTACATTTCATACTTTAGTGTAAAACAATTTATGATAAAAATTTAATGAGTCAATCACTCAAAAAAAAAAGTTTCCCTAATCCTTCTCAGTTTTAACTGAATCAAAGAACACAGAGCTAACATGAGAACTAATAAAAGGGGAATAAGCAAATTTGATTCTCAGTTCAATCATGGGCAATTCTATGGCCTCAAGAAAATTCTCTTACTAGAGAAAATAATAATAGCTATTTCATAAGATTGTGATGAAGATCAGTGAAAAAGGGGAAACAAAAAGTTGGAGAAGAATTTAATTTCAAGGAGGTCCTAGGGTCTCAGGGAGGTCTTTATGCAAGGTAGTGATCACAACTGTAAAAACAGCCAGGCACAGTGGCACACAACTGTAATCCCAGATACCTGGAAGGCTCAGGCAGGAAAATAGCTTTGGCTCAGGAGTTCGAGACCAGCCTAGACAATATAGCAAGACTCCATCTCTACTGTGAAAAGAGTGGATAACTGAAGAGAAGGAACTCTGGTACACAGATGGAGGATTTCACTTTCAAAAGAATGTAAGGTAGGAGCAATATAGATGAGCCTAAGGGTAGATGCATTATTTTTCTATTGCTGCATAACAATTTCCAACAGACTTAGTAGCTTAAAACCACACTCATTTTTTATCTCACTGTTTCCAACAGGTCGAAAGGCCAAGCAAGGTATTCAACTTAAGGCCTCCTAAGACTAAAATCAAATATCAGCTGGCCAGGGTTCTTGCCCAGAGGCTGAGGGGAATCTATGTCCATGCTGATTCAGGTTTCTAGTAGAATTTGTTTCCATACAGTTGTAGGACTTTGGGTCCCCATTTCCTTGCTAGCTTTTGGCCAGGGATTATTCTAAACTTCTAGAAGCCAACCTTGTTCCTTGGCTCGTGGACTCTGCCATCTTCAAAGTTTGCAACAGCTGGATGAAGCCTTCCCAAGCTTCAACTCTCTCTGACGTCCCCGTCTCTCAATAGCCAGAAAAAAACTTCTGTTGAGGACTCGTGATTAGATTAGGCCCCGCCAGATAATGTGATAATGTGATCACAGGCATAATGTCTTATCATATTCATGGGTTCCAGAAATTAGGGTGACTTCCTGGTAGGTGGGGGTCATTCTACTTACCGAACTAGAGAACACAAAAACTGACAGAATCAAGTTTGTGCTGTAAAGATAAAGTGGGAGGGACTGAACGAGGGTAGGGGCCTTCAATATAGTGATATATGTTTGAAGCAGATAACTTAGCCCTCTTGGCATGAGTTGAGAGAATTACAGGCAGTGCTGAGGATTAAAAGAATATTTTCACAATGAAGTCCTACCATGTAAAGCATCTTTAATTATGAAACATTATGTCTTCCTGAAATTGGATTAAAAAGCAAAGGTATTTCTTTTTCTCACAAAACAGGAAGTCCAGAGGTAGGGTTGTTCAAGAAGAATCCCTCAAAGCTCAGGCTCTGCTATTCTGTAACTCTCCGTCTTTTACTCTCTTTGCAGTATTCCAAGCTTCACATCAATTCCTGACAAAGATGATAGCCTCGGGGCAGACAGTCACAGACCATGTGGGTCAAGTATGGAATTTCTTTGGCAGTACAGATACTAAAAACTAAGCTCTGCCAATTTGCTTCTGGTTAATTGCTTACCTACAAGCATAGCTTAAGATTTTGTCTAGACATTTTCTCTGAGTCTGAAAATGTCAATGTCTTTACTACCTTCTCAATACCCTGGACATACCGAGGGCCCTCAGTTGAGTAGCCTTTATCTTGAGGCAAATCAAAACAGTGGAATTGGGTCCCTTTGGTCTGGCCAGGAATGCTTAGGTACTTGAAAGGATCCCAGGGAAAAAGGCTTGATTTAACCTCTTTTTTTTTTTTTTTCCTGTTTCCTGCCTCCCTCTTGTGCTTGCACTAACTTCAGTTTGGATAAATAATTTTGCTTTTCCAAGCCTAAGGGGTTCCAAATTATCAGACTCATAGTCAATTTGGATTGCAGACTTCAGGGTTCCCACTTTAAAAAACAAACAAAATGCTCTGCTTTTAGACCAGTTTCAACTTAAACTTGTCTTTATCTTGTAAGACCTTTCTAAAGGCTGAAATAAGTACACAACATACTCCAACATCCTAAAGTTTTCCAACCAGTCACTTAATACTACCCTCTGATTCATAGCATCAATGCCTCTAAATATGATTTCCGATGGTTTAAACCAACTGCTTCCAACCACATAGCAAGGTTTATCAACTTTCTCTTCAGAACAATATGATCCTCTCTTGCCCCTAAACCTACTTCTCCTGTAGGACTCCTAACCAGTCCCACAATTTCAGTTCTTATTTCTAGAACTCAAATTTTACATAAACTTGAATTTCTTCTGCTGAGGGTAAGAGAAAAATCCCAATCTGAACTGACTTAAACCACAAGAAAATCATTCCAGCTATTCATACATGACCACTGAGATAGGTAAGGGGGGAAAAAAGGAAAAGAAAATCATTCCAGGCAGAACTGCTCCAGACACAGTATCTGAAAGCTCTAGGTTCACCTCTCTGAAATTTTGTACTTAGTGATGGTCTTACATTAATTATCAAATAGAATGTATAGGGGATGCGAGGAGGTAACCATGACTACTACAGAAGCCAGTTGACACTTCTCTGCAAGTTTTGCTCTTACTATTTAGGAGAAGGAATGGAATAAGTGGAAAGTGGAATTGACTCCAGATTACAAATCAGTAAAACGTATGAGGGAGAAGAAAGAAATTGAAGATGTTGGTGAGAACATCATCAAAGTAGCTTTCAATGAAGTCCAATGTGACAGGAAAAAAATTAAATCCAGAAAATGTCTAGTAAACCAGAGGAATGTGGAAAGATCAAAACTGGGTATTAATAGCTGAAAAGGCTAGGGAGTAGGGAATAGAAGAATTATGAAAGATCAGAGACTGAGCTTTGAAACTGAAGTTGGACATGGAACAATTGAAGATAAAATTTAAACACAGAAATTAGACACTGAAGTAGAATTATTTTAGTTAAGGTCACTGTAAAATAAGACATCAGTGAATTATAAGGATACAGACTTATACTCTGTAGGTTACAGACTTGAACTCTGAAGTTACAAAGGATGATGGCAAGAATTGCATGTCATAAAACAGGTTGATGTGAAGCCAAGTGCTAAAATCCTTGAGAAATGTAAGGGCATAAACGAGAAATAGCCCGCACTCAAGAGGAAAAAGGGGAAAAGAATGTTCTAACCAGGCAAACCGAGCTTCCAAAAAGGGCAAAAGAAAAGATTATTGAAAGACCTGAAAACAGGTGTGTGAAGCCAAAAGCACGATACTGTCTAAAACCATGGCAGTTACAGGAACAGAAGCCAACTCCTCAAAGACCTGAACACAAACTATTATATATACAGTTAGGCTTTTCTTAATTACCAGCAAGGTAGATGAGGGGATTGTTAAATGTGTGTTTTGTTTTGTTTTTACCTGCATGTGAGGGAAAATGCAGGCAGACGGCTGGACTGTACTAAAACACAGTCTAGCATTTCTTGAACTACATATGATAGGACTGCATATGCATTAAAAAATGGTACACTTTGGCATTGATCCTTCTTACTTTCAACCATTCAAAAATTCAGGTTTTACAAGATAGCATATAGTATATAAAACTCTTTTTTTCCGTCAGCAGGAGGGAAATACACAGAAGGAAAATATGGTAATTTAAGATTCTTGACATCAAATACTATCAAGCAAAAAGCTCAATATAGAAGCAAGTCAGTTATTCTGCCAATTCAGCATGGGAGGAAAAAACCCTAGGAAGGATTCCCATTATCCATATTTTTCAAAATGAAAAAAATTGGAAATATTCAGAAAAGCATATACTATGATCCGAGTCCAAATCCAATTTTTTCCTTTATCGTTTCCAAAGCACCTGTACAAACCAATGATTTCAAAAAGCACCTTAAAAGAAAAAAAGAAGCAAAAATACCACAATTTACGACTAGATTATTTGTATCTACAAACTTTCGGTCTCCTAATATCTGTTATCTACGTATTCCTAAAGTACATCATGATTCCCTGACGTAAATATCCTTTCATTGTCTTTTGAGGAAAGTATACAATTTAATCTGTCTGAGTTTTTTTATTTTTCCTGCAGTGATATGTGATTTGATATTACACATTCTTCAGCAATGAAGTAGTTTTACAATATGATACATATCTGATCACCTTACTAAGATTCCGGAAATGTAAAAAGCAGGAAAAAAAAAATAAATCAGAGAATTTTTTTCTAAAATTTATATCTAAAAATATACTAAAAGGTAAAAAAGCCTTTTGTCTTTTAGTATTTTTTTCAGTAGTTTTTAATTTTTAGGTATTTTTTAGTATTTTTTATTTTTTAAGTAGTAAATCTTAAAGCAGAAAATAATTTATGCTAGAAAGAGAAAACTGGCAGTAGGCACAAAACCATATTGCAAATATGAGAATAGAATCATATCAGCACATAAAATGACTCATTACGGCTACTTTTTAGGTAATTAATTTATTCTTTAAGCCACAATGTGTTATATTTGGAAATCAGTATAATTTTTATTTTAATAAACATTTCCAAATACCTTGGAGTCACTTTTTGAAAATAATTAGCCTTAAAATCAAAAAGAAAAGTAACTGTATTATAAATGCCTTAAGGTGATTTTGTGATTTTATTAAGAATTAAATATCCTTTAGAAATAATATTCTGTAATATATTTAAAAAAAATTTATTTGCAAAATGATTTACCATGTATTTCCACATCACAGATTTACTGAACACATTCTTACTCTTTTTCCTTGAAAAACCACTGCCCTAACTGCAACATGCTGCATTAATTTTTAAGGCTTTTAAAGGAGAAATTACAATGCCTGCTGTGATGATTGTGTTACAACCCTAACTGTAGCAATTGCTTGAAAACTGCTTCTTTGCTTATCATTAGTAATGCTAAGTGATAAAAATAATTGGAGGTATTCTGGGAAATGATTGTTAAACGATTTTTAATATTCTGAAAACTCAACCTAGAAAAATCTCAGCACCATGAATTGGGATACTGTCTGATGACAGGGACCCTTCTAAATCTCTTCTAATTAAGTAAAATCTCCAGATGAGATTTTCAATCAATCAGTTCCCTAAACCACTCCTCTCTCTAGCTACCTGCCTTATAGTCAGGCTCATTGAGCCAGTTGCCAGATCAGGCTGACAACAGAATAATCAAGATAGAGCAATTTCCTGGGATCAGATCAGTTCAGACACAAGTCTGAAAGCTTTAGAACTGCTTTACTTCAGGGCAACCAGCCACCCAGTATGTGTCAGATGGGTTGAAAAGCAAGCCACAGTGAGTACAACATGATCATTTCTTTCATCTATATGTCTGATAAATTCCTATGTAAAAGATAAAGTATGTTTTCCATGACAGCTCATCTGAAATAAGCATCTGTCACTCTTAAATGCTGAAAATTGATTTTATGAAAATAATCCCCTACATTTTGTTTTCTTTATAAAGAAAGTCAACTTATCCAAATGATTATTCTTCTGGAATGTACAGAGTTCTTGACAAGTGACAAATGACAAAGCACAAATGATAAACCGAGAATGAACATGGATAAAAATCAATCATGACCTTCCTGCTTATTATCTTATAAACATCTGGGTTTAATTCAACCCAAAGATATATCAGATGAGAATCAACATAGGAACATAAAATCCATTTAAAGTAACTGATTATACCAGAGAAAAGATAATGTGAAACGCATACATAGATCAGTGAAATGCTTTTTGTTGCTATCGAAAGGGCATAAAAGCAAAGTCTTGAGAGGGCTGTGATCCTATAACACTGCTCAGTCAGTAAATTCCTCAGTGTCACGCATTCAAGTAAAGCCCATTACAGTTGCTGCCAGAAAAATGGCCCTAGTAACTACCACATTTTTTAAAAGGCTTCTTTCTAACCAATTGAAAAATATAAATAAATGGGATTTAAAAATACATGCACTGGGAGAAAAGTTATATGAAAATAAGGAAGATTTAGTCATTTTCTTCCATTGGAATATTAGAAGATTAAAGAATAATTCAATTCAGAAAACTTACACCTAAACTGGGGCAAAGGGTAGATCTATGTATGGACCAACTCTGAAAAGCCACTTAAAACTAAACTATGAAAAGGCTTAAGTAAAAAAATTTAAAATTAACTTTTGTAATTTGAAATAGTCAAGACATAAGGATTCTTCTATCAAGGACATATGGATTATATGCACAGTATGGTACTCAAATGTTTCCTCAAAGGATGGATGAATAAATGGTTGGGTCACATCAAAAACCATTCCTTGGAAATGTGGCTTTTATACCTGGTTATTCTTGTCTGTCAGTTCATCAGCAGTTTCAGATTGTTTCTCCAATGCTCGCTCTAACTTCTTGTGTTTAAGCTTCCACTGCCTAATGGATTCTTGAGCTTTCAGTTTCAGGTCTTCCCTCCTCTTCTCCGCCTCCTCTCTCAGGGCCTCTGACTGCTGGAGCTCACTGAGGTACTGCTCAGCCTGCTTGGTTGCATCCTCCGCATGGCGAGTCAGCTCTGAGATCTGAAGGTCAGCATGCTTGCGCTCAGCCTCACATGTGTCAAAGTGCTTCTGGATTTCCTTAAGTTGATCCAACATCTGCAGTTGCTGTTTTTCCCCATTCTCCAGTTCACGTGTTAAATTCTAGGAATAAAGCACGTAAAATATTAGGAACAAATCCTTGTCAACGATGGATGTGTAGCATATCATCAAACAAGAATCTCTAATGTGAGTGAAATGGAAATCATCTGTATTAAAATTCACTAGCAATCAGTTTAGAAAATATGAGTCCTTTTCTTTGTATTTTATAACAATGTTAGTTGGGAATAATTTTTTATATAAACATTCCCCTTTTTTTGGACTATTTTATTATCCAAAAAGGGAAAATATGTGTTTTCAATTGACTGTCACTAAAATAAAAGGCTCCTTAGAAGAAATAGTAACAACCTAGTGTTTTGTCCAACTAAAGAAATTTCAACGTTTTAAAATGTGTCAGGTTCTCATAAAACTATTAGTAGCAATCGTATATAACATTTTGCTTTCTGGCAGCAAAACAAAATTATAATAATAATGTAAAAATAAGTAACAATGAAGTGACAGAAATATCAGCATAGATAACACTATATTAGGCTCTCTATAAAGTGTTTATAGATTGGTTGGTTCCAGATAAACCATCACAATATTATATATTGAAGCACTTATCTCAAGCTGTTATGAATCACTATAGTACAGACTTATAAATACACTTAATTTAACTTTATTTGGAATATTTCTGTAATCAAGAAAAAAACCTTCAGTTTAGCTTCCCTAAAACCAAGATGGTGATTATGTATTTGGAAATTACACTAAACCATCAGGATTAATACATATTTTAAGAATAAGTGAATAGCTATTTAAGTTTAAAAATGAGAAGATACTGTTTTATGCAAGTGTATACAAATAAAAGAATAATCATTCACATTAAGCCATTAAAGAATCTTAAAATTAAGGCACTTTTGTAAAGCTTTGTAAGAAAGTAATAAATTCAGAAATACAGCACTTACAATGAATCACATAAGCTGCCCCTCCTAAGCCTTAGTTTCCAAATACTTAGTGGCAACAAAAGTGACATAAAAAGGTCATGTGTCCACATAAGAATGGGTTCAACGGCTAGAATGAGGCTGTGAGTTGGATAAACAGTAAATAACATCTCCACGGTACTAAGACCCAGACCAATGAGACTAGAAACATTTACCAAGCTCCCTTGGCCCCAAAAGCAGAATTTCCAGATCCAGATTCCACGATCTATGGCCCAAATAAAGTTAAATATAATTTTCCTCATGATTAAAATCATGGTTTGACATTATGGCAAACATTTTTTAAATGCCTCAAAAACAAACTTCACTTTCTGGGCAACAAGTTTGCATTTGTCCAGTTTGTTAAATTCAATGCAGCCTGGAAGACGCTCCATCCACCCAAAATAGTAAACTGAGAACTGTGTACTTACTTGTTTGTGTAGAAAATTTTAAAATAAGATCGGAAAACCCTTGTAATTGTGGTTTACCTTTTGCTCTTATTCTACAAGTTTTACCAGTATGCTAGAAATCAACTTTATTAACAACCAGTAATCAGGTGATTCTCATCAAAAGAGAAATGGAACTGATTTTTCTTTTCAACTAATACTTGGAAAGATAGTGGTTATACTTCCTATTTATCAGGCTTATGGTTAGGAAATACTATTAAGACATAGTTTTAATACCAGAGAAGCTAACTCTAATTAGGGAGGTAGTCTCACCAACCACTAAATTACAGTAGATGGTACTAGGTGCTAAAACGTGATGGAGAGTTACCTAAAGGGGTCTATAGTCTATAGTGTGCCTGCAGAGGGTCTCCCATGGGAGGAGATTTAAAAGAAAAGGAGCTAGCAATAATAACCAAATAACTATGATTATGACTGAAGTGTACTGAGTACTTGAGTTGTACCAAAGATTGAATGCTTCATGTGAATTACCTCATTCCACCCCAACACAAATCTAAAATGGGTCACTACTATCCCCATTTCGGTGAAAACTAACCAACATTTGCTGCAGTTAATAACTTGCCCAAGATCACATACCTAATAAGTGAAGGCATAGGGATTTGGACCTGGATAGTCTGATTCTAGAGCCCATGTTCTCAAGCTGTTGCTAAACTTCCAGATTCTCAGATGACCCCAACTTCATGCCTCTTCAGTCACCCACTGCCATGGTTTTATTTTAGTGTTGTTATCACAACTGCTACCTTTAAAGCAAGAGGTTCCTCACTCCACCCTCTTCCCATAACTCTGGCTTTAATTACCCATCTAATCAGCTATTACACCCTCTTCCTTCTGCTATACCTATGCTGCATTGTCAAGGAGAGAACTACTCCCTTGAGATTTCTTTTACTATCTTTAAATCTTGGCTCTCTAACCTAACCACCGTATTTTTTCACTTTAGTCAATCTCTCACTAAACACCTCAGACTCCTTCTTTAAACTGTTCATTCACTGAACTTTAACAACAAAACCACCAACTCTATATGAACTTAAAAAAATTCCCAATTCTTATGCCAAGTTGAGTCTTATAATAAAAATCACACAAGACTACCAGTTGATGTGACCACACATTGACAGTCAACTCACTGGTACCCAGAAAGTATTCCACATGCCTCTACCCAGCTCACATAATGGCCATCATTACAAAATGTCTAATCTCTCTGACTCTACCATTTTTAACCTTGGTTTTAATATGTACTATAGCTCTTCCTTCAGAAGTAAAATTGAGGCAGTCAGTTAATGCAGGATACCCCAAATATGTCCTACTTGTAATATTTTTAAATTTACCAGTGGTCAGTTTCTTCTCCTTTCTAGCCTCCAAAGAAAGAGGATTCTTCCTTAGACAAATAGCTTTTCTCTGCAACTTTTCTACTTGACTATTCTGCTTTACTTCTCTCATCTCAAAAACTAACAGTAAAGATCTTTAAAAAATAAAGAAAAGAAAAAAACACCAACAAAACCACTTTCCTCAATCCTACATTATCTTCTACCCAGTACTATGTACTCATCTTCCTCTTAAGCCAAGCTCCTGGAAAAAGTAGTCCATACTTGATACCCCCACAACCTCATTTCAGTTCACTTGTGTCTGGTTTCCATCATACTATGAAAACAGCTCTCACCAATATCCCCAAAGATCACCTATAGCTAAATACAAAAATTCTTAAAAATCTTATAGTGGGAGGCCGAGGTGGGTGGATCATTTAAGCCTAGGAGTTTGAGGCCAGCCTGGGCAACATGGCGGAACTCCTGTCTACTAAAAACACAAAAATTAGCTGGGTATGGTGGTGTGTGACTATAATCCCAGCTACTCAGAAGGCTGGGGCATAAGAATAGCTTCAACCTAGGAGGCAGAATTTGCAGTGAGCTGAGCTTCCGCCACTACACTCCAGCCTGGGCCACAGAGCGATTCAGTCAAAAAAAAAAAAATTCCTTCACTTAGTTTCCTTGTAGCATGTGATGCTGTTAATTACCCCTTGTTCATTCTTAACTCTCTTCTTCCTTAACTTTTGTAATACCACTTTTTACTAGTTCTCCTTCTTCTCGTTCTTTCATAATCTCCTTTCCTGAATCTCTTTTACCATTTAGCCTCTTAAATATAAATAACTCCATACAGTGCCAGTATTATGCATCATTCCACCTACACAATATCCTTGGTAGATAAGTATTTAGGTAGTCAGATATTGGTAGGTATTAGTGAGTCCTACATTCAGAAGCCATGCTAACTCCTCATCTCCAGACTTTCAAATATCTAATGGCTTCATAACTTCCTCAGAAATCTCACAGGCATCAAAAATGTAGCAAGTCAAGAAGTGAATTTATCCGATGACCAACTCCTAACAAAAAAGTGGCTCTCTGATGAGGGAGGATGGAATTGAGCTGAACTGTGTATTTAAATAGTGAGAAGCTCTGAAATAATTACTGTAGGAAAAGAGAAAATGAACAAGAGATAGATGTTTAAAAGACAACAAACGGAAATAAGGTTCCAGTTAGATAGTCTCAAATTTATAATGGACCCAAGAATATACCAAATTCTTTGGATTTCTCCAGCAACTCTCTTGAACGCAGAAGCAAAATAAGTTCAGGGTTATTTTTTCTTCTGTAATTGCAGAGCAACAACAAGAAGCACAGGATTAACACATTCAAACCCAGAGCTCACTCAGGCAAACTCTTTTGTTATCACATTTAAAAACTGTGGACTCTTATATTAACATGCTACATGCAGTAATTCACTTTGAATAATATTTGAAAAGATCATGTCATTGAATGGGTATGTAAGGGTAAATGAACAGAAAAGGGTGTGGATCATTTTGTAAATAATTGTGTTTTTCACTACTCAAGAGAAATCAGGTTTGAATTTGTCCTGGATGAACACCTTCCCTAACCGCCCTGAATCTGGAAACTATCAGTAGCTACTGCTTTGCTCTCAGCCTGTGTTATGTTTCAGGGAAAATTCATCATCAAGGTCCTTCCTATATTCTCCTAAGGATCCTATTCAGCCATTGTTTTGGCATTTCTTTTATCCATCTTCCTCAAATAACCAATCAGGAAAATCTAACTGGAATAAATATTTATCCCACATCAATCAAAGGACTATACTACAGAATCCTCATATCAATTCCCAACACACATATACCCTCACTCACATACTTATGCACATATACATAGAACACACAAGTGTACAAGTGTATCATAAACCCATAGATAAATGCTTTCAGGGTATTTATAGTAAATATTAAGGCATGAATAATAAATATTATTTTCCTAATGAACTACATCAAATGCTAGGTGAAAAGCATTTTTCTTATATTCCATTATAATGATTTTCAGTTCCATTATTACTATTATACATTCCTAAAGGCATCTACACTGAAGAACTTTTTATATTTTGCCACTAAAGCAGAATGGTTAAATTTCATATCACTTAATTAAGTCCATGTTTATTTCTCACTATATAAGCAGTGTCACATAAAAGGAACAACTCAAAAATAGATTTATCCACATTACCACAAATTCTTTCCCATATACTAACAAAGGCTTATAAAAGCTCCAACTAAATATAAAACTTTAAACCTTTCAATTCCACTTCTTTTGTCTTTCTTTCATCAAGTGGGAAAAAAATGTTGATGGGTAGTTGTGTTGAAGGTCTCAGGTTTGCTGGTAATTAGAAGGATTTACAGGACTCAGCATATTATAGTCATAATTAAGATTTTATTAAAGTAGAAAGATATGAAGCAAAATTAGCAAAGCAAAAAAGGCACATGAAATGAAGTCCAGTGGAAACTAGGAGCACACTCTGAGTGCCCACTCCCAGTGAAATTACACAGGACATGTTCAATTCCTCCAGCAGTGAATTCCATCAACTTGTATAAAGTGTTGTCTATTGGGAAAGCTCCTTGTGCCCAAAGTTTTCCTAAGGGCTGGTCACCTAGGCACCATCTACCTGTACAGAGCAAAATTTTAGACTCTCAGAAACCAGGTGTTCAAAATGTATTTTTTTGTAGTCTAAGTATGGTGAATTTTCCTTATTATTATTTAAGGAAAACTTCATTTCAGTGGAGAAAACTACTTATCATCCAAGTTCTCAACTGCCAGGAAAGGGCCTACCCTTATAAGCAGGGTTTCTTAGGGCTGGCTGTCTCAGGCCTACCCCGTTCACTATTTTCTGCCCAGTGATAAAGCTGTCAAACAGACAGAAAGAAATGAAAGGTTAAATGGCCTAAACAAGTTCTTAATTATTTCTTAACTATAAATAATACTTGGTAGAAAAGAACTCTCTCCCTTTAAAATAGACTGTCTTTGATTACCACTGGCTCCCTTTCTAATTTCTGTAGTAGTAGCACTCAAACGCTAAAAGAACTACTCAACCTACTCATATGAATAGATATTAAAATAAAGATAGAAAAGAAATATTCTTTTTAAAAAAAAATCAACAGTGGAAATAGGTTCTACCATAAAATCCAAATATAACTGATCACACTCAGATTATAATTTTACATACGTTGAATAAAAAATAGTATTTATCAAGTTGAAATTACAGGAGTGGAAATATTGGACAAGGCATGAAAATAATGGAGCAAATTTACAGAATAACGACTCAGCCCTGTCGAGCATATGAATACCTCTCCAACCACTTTTTTCCTGTGTTTCATATTCATGGAAAAAAAAAAAACTGCTAAGCCTGCATTTAAAACATTTTCCATGAGGGAGTATGGGACAGAAAGTAGACTACCATATAGGTGGCAACAATAACTACTTATTTGTTCACTAATGGAGCAAAAGTGTAATATAGTATAATGCAATTTCTCCTCTACTCACTGTTGACAGTGAACACACACAAAAGACTGGGCACCTTGGTGAACATTTAAAAACATATATCAAAAATGAAAAATCTACCCCTAAATAAGCCAGGATACTCTAAAATATAATCATTTTCATTTACAGCATTTATGTACTTTGTTTAGAAACTTGTAAGGATAAGTGAGAAAACTGCCAGACTGTAAAAGTCCCATCTCTAGGAAGACAGTGGCATATCACAGAAAGAGAATGAGTCACTCGGGCTTGTGTTCAAATCAGCTCTGCTATCCTGTGATCTTAGAAGGGTGCTTACCCATCATGAACCAAAGCAATGTCACTTATAAAATGAACTCAATAACACCAACTTCCAGAGGAAGGATAACCTACATGAAGATAAAGCACCCAAAAGAGTAAGAGATACATTTTAGAAACTTGATAAAGAGAAGTTTTTATATCTGACTAGAGACAATGTTAGAACTAGTGACATAATCCAATGCCACATTTTAGAGATCAGGAAGTTGAGGCACAGGGATAGTGATCAATCCAAGATGAGGTAGACAGTTTTTCGCAGAGAAAGGATCAAACACAGGTCCCTAATATTTAATCAAATATTGATTCCACTTCACTATGTTAATGACTTCGATATTAGCCCAACAACCCCTTTAACAACTAAGTAGCCATGTTCCTTCCAGACAAGAGGAAGTCCTGGATAGGAATCATACAATCTTTGATGCAGAATTTTCATACGATCTTTGATGCAGTGTTTTTGAAATGTTTGTGAACTGAGAAAAAAAAATCACAGGGTAAAGTTAACTTGAGTTAAAACTAAACCAGGCATAGTCTACTTATTTATTCCTTTCCATGTTAAAGACACTAGGCTAGGCACTAAGAAAAGTACTTTAGTATAAGTACTGATTGAGGTGAATATGAATGAGTAGGAGGGAAGAGACATCAGTGTTAACTAGTAGAGACAGGATTAAAATTAGTAGGTTTCAAGAGAAACTATCTTTTCAGCAAGACCTCAGAAATAAGATAAATAAAATATGAAGAGGCAAACTAAAATGTGAAGAGAAAAGATCTGGTCATTCAATTGAGCATTCAATAACAAAAAAAAGTATTGGCAACAAATTTCACCATTGGTAAATGATTATGACAAGTAATAGCTTGAGAGGGCTAAAGAGAGATTGAAAAATAAGGTCAGGTGTTTATCAGTTCAAGGAGTATTTCTGGCTGAGATGATGGGGTTTTCTAAATATAAAGTCATTTTGTCTGCAAACAGAGACAGTTTGACTTCTTCTCTTCCTATTTGAATACCTTTGTTTCTCTTGCCTGATTGCCCCAGCCAGAACTTCCAATGCTATGCTGAACAGGAGTGGTGAGAGAGGGCATCTTTGTCTTGTACCGATTTTCAAAAGGATTGCTTCCAGCTTTTGCCCACTCAATATGATAGTGGCGTGAGTCTGTCATAAATAGCTTTTACTATTTTGAGATATGTTCCATCAATACCTAGTTTATTGAGAGTTTTTAACATGAAGGGATGCTGAATTTTATCAAAGGTCTTTTCTTCATTTATTGAGAAGGAACTTAAACATATTTACGAGAAAAAAAAAAGCCCATCAAAACATGGGCAAAGGACATGAACAGACACTTCTCAAAAGAAAACAGTTACATAGCCAACAAACTATAATAAAAAGCTCAACATCACTGATTATCAGAGAAATGCAAATCAAAACCACAATGAGATACCATCTCACACTAGTCAGAGAAGTGATCATTAAAAAGTCAGAAAACAATAGATGCTGGTGAGGCTGTGAAGAAATAGGAATGCTTTTACACCGTTGGTGGAAACATAAATTAGTTCAACCATTATGGAAAACAGTAGGTTGATTCCTCAAGGATCTAGAACCAGAAATAGCATTTGACCCAGCAATCCCATTACTGGGTATATACCCAAAGGAATATAAATCATTCTATTACAAAGATACATGCACATATATGTATATTGCAACACTATTTACAATAGCAAAGACATGGAATCAACCCAAATGCCCATCAATCATAGACTGGATTAAGAAAATATAATACATATACACCATGGAATACTATGCAGCCATAACAAAGAATGAGATTATGCCCTTTGCAGGGACATGGATGAAGCTGGAAGCCATCATCCTCAGCAAAGTAACACAGGAACAGAAAACCAAATACCACATGCTCTCACTTGTAAGTGAGAGTTGCATATTGAGAATACATGGACACAGAGAGGGGAACAACACACACCAGGGCCTGTTGGGGGGTGAGGGGAAGGAACTTAGAGGATGGATCAATAGGTGCAGCAAACCACCATGGCACAGGCATAACCTATGTAACAAACCTCCATGTTCTGCACATGTATCCTGTTTTGTTTTGTTTTGAAGAAATTAAAAAAAAAAAAAAAGATCAGATATTGACTTGGAGGGATACTGAAATCCAGTTTAAGCTTTCAAAGGTTTTCCAGCAAGAGAATAGTATGATCAGATATGTGCTTGAGACAGATTAATCACCAAAAGACTTTATGCTAAGACTAGGATATTCAAATATTGTGGCAACATTAAAAATAATTGAACATCATCCTTTAAAAGCAGGAATGAACTTTTAGAACCAATTCTCTTCTCATCTGAATTGAATTTTAGCAATTAAATTCAATGGAGCTGGTTTATCATATATAAGAACAAACTGTGGCATTTGAAAGACTGGAAAAGAAAAGAATGCATTTGTCAGTTTTTCTGAAGACAATACACATTTCTGTTCAATTCAATAAATATTTACTGTACTCAGCAATATTCTAGTTGCTGAGACATGAGATGAATCAGATAGCATATTTCTATGTTCTATTGCTCCAGAGAACCATACACTGTAGTGGCAAGACAGACACCTAACGGTTATTTTTAATAAATGTGATATATATGAACAATTATTGTTCTCTATTTCAAATCTTGCCTCTCTTTCCAATTTACACCACCTAGTATATGATAAAACTTCATTCCTGAGTGCCTCTATCTGATTTTATGGTGAAGAAAGAAATGATACTTTCTTCAAAACAACAACCCCTATGTTAAAAAAAAAAAAAAATTAAGTAGTGGCTAAGGAAACAAAAGATAATTTAACAGTTACTACTGAAAGTATTTAAGAGGAAAGAGTGGGCAATGGAAAAAAAAAGAGACAGAAACAGAGGTGGGGGAAATAAAATGAATTTCCATGCTAGCCAATCCCGGAAGTCAAGCAGCTTCTGACAGCACTAATGCCAAAGTATGCCGAGTACTGTCTTCTTTCAGGATCAAAGTTCCCTTAACACCCGTGTCAGTGAGGGAAAGGGGTTGACAGAAAAATGGGGAAGAGGAAAAAGATCAACAGGTGAATCTGATCAACAAAACACTGCTCCCAAATATTCATAAATAAAGCTTTTTGTAAGACAGCAATTTAATTTGATTCTACAACATTTAAAAAGAATGGTCCCAACATAGGGGACAGTACAAATAGGCAATCAATTATTTGTAAAGCCTCTATTTCCTCCTGAAATTTAGTGAAGAAAATAAAATCACTTGTGCAATTTATTCCATTTTCCTAGTTTTATGATATCTGAGAAAACCTGTTCTAAATTTTAGGACAAAAAATAAATAAATTATTATTTTAAGGTTTATACTAGCTAAACTGTCAGTTATGGTTATATCATACACATGACCTAACAACTACATTTTTATAGTTACATTTTTATATACTTACCTGCATATATAAAACACACTTTTTAGTATACTAGAATAAACATGTATACTGCAAAATTATGTGGATGTTTACATTATACTTATTTTACAGAACATAAAAAATAATTTTAAAAGTTTAATCATTTTTAAATAATTAAATGGTTTTATAACTCTGAATTAATGACAATTTCATTTTAATATAAGTGTTTGGTTACAAAACCTTGATGTGCACGTATCAATTATAATATTTCTTATATAAAAACATATGTGTTTCATAATACAGTTTCCAGAAGCATATAGTACAGTGAAAAGCAGCAATTGCCTAAATGTATCAAAATGATATACTGCAATGATAATGATATTTCAAACACAGGCATATAAAGTTCTACTCTTTACAAGGGAAATGCAGTAACATTAAAGTTAATAAGTGGTAGAGAAGCTAATGACAGAGTGCCACTTGAAATATAATCCAATTAATTATCTATAACACTGACCCTATGAACAAAAATTAAAATAATCCCTACCCAAAATACAACTTCTTTAAAGTAGGGACAAAATAAAAATATTGAATGAATATAAATGCTGCATATAAATGAGACACAAATACCACAGTGAGAAAAACAGATGATGCAAGTGCAAAAATGTATATATACACATATATAAATTGTATTCATATTTTGTACTGATTGAAATTAGACTCACTTCTAGCATGTTGGAACATTTTACAGTTTCCATGTGACCAGTTAATTGCATTTAGAGATGATTCAGTTTTAACTAAACTAAAATGGACTATGTGGGAAGTAGAAAAGTTTTACTTCAAAGTTTCCATATTAAGGTCTGAAAGGATAATTATTTCTCACTTCAAAAATCTCTATTCACTATTAACCCCGCTAATCTAGTCCTGTTAAGTGCTTTAGCCTACTCATGCATGCCTGGACAGACAGGCCTAGGCAAGTCCCAAACCAAAGTTCATGTCATTCCTTGTTCGGAAGTACTTCCCTGATCAACTAATGAGCAACTTCCTTTGTTCTTTGTTCTCTCTTTCCCTAGCCTATTTAGGAAAGTCTTAAGCTGTTAGCCAGTCAGGTCAACTATACAATATGAGGTCCCATTCCAGCCAATGGAAACTGGACACAGCAGCAGGGTGGACATGTCATGTTATAAATAATACTGTCTCCTTTGTCCCAGTGTGCTTTCATGGCAAGAATGCAATCAGCTGGTACCCTTTCTGCAGAAGGTAAAACTAGCCTTGCTGAGAGATCCTCTGTCTCAGTGTTGATCCTTTTTGCAACACTGAGAACCTGTTTCCAACAGACTAGATGCTTTAAAAAAAATCTTTCGAGAAATTGTAGACTGAATATAACATTACTGATATGTGTATATGTATTTATAAACATGACATTAGGATTAACATAAATTCAACCAACATTCACTTGGGTGCCAACTATGGACACAATGCTGCTCAAGGCTAATGAAAAATACAAGGCAAAGTCCTGTTTTTCAACTAAAAGAAAACCTGATTAATGGCACTGTTGTGTATAACCCAATAGCAATCAGCCCCTACTGCTGCCTCCATCTAACATATTCTCCTATCATACGGAAATCCCAAAACTGAATGCTCAACACTCTCTTGATCTGTCAATTAAATGCAATGTTTAGAGATTTGGAATGTGGAAGTGAGGCAGGGACCATATTCTTGCTAATTTGGGCATCTTGCTACTAGTCATACACACCTTATTTATTTTGTTCTGTAGTGGATCTTACACTTTGTGCTAGCTAAGAGGCCTTTGCCGCAGCAGCCTCCCAATCCCTGGAAGCCTAAGCAGGGCCAGGTCTGCCAATGATATTACAAACACTAATAGAATACCAGCAGTTCTATTTCCCATACTAACCTCTAACTGATATTATAAAGTTTTGCTTTTACTAAATAAACAAAAGAATTAACAAATTTAATGAAATTTCACCTGAAATTTTCAGATTCTCAATTTAAGCCATTGCCTACTCACCTCTATTGGGAAATTAGTTTGACATATGCTTTCATGTTTTGATGCACTCATTCATTTCAGTATAATTTGAGTGTTTCATGAACTGATACTGAGAGGACAAGTAATCAATTTTCCACAGTCAGGAGAACTAAGGCAAGTCTCTTTGAATAAAAAAACTCAAATCAATCAATGGAAGTTGAGGAGCCCTGAACTATACCTATATGAAGCTAAATTAGGCTATCACTCATTGAGACCATGCTATTTAAAATGGCATTTTTTTTTAAGTAGTGATTGGTTGAAAGTAGATTAATATACTTAAAACATGTGAGTCAAGTCTTTTTAATTCAAGCAAAACTCACTAACAATCTTTAAAACTTGATTCAAATTCTTAATGAGTTAATTAGCTGACAAACAAAACATCAGGGGCCATGGTAATAACCATATCCCATATGTTCTTCCTTCAATATATAACCTACTGTCTTTTCTGCTATTCTAATTTTGACCATGTATACCATTATCATTTTCTTTTTGGCCAAACAGAGCAGAAACACACAAACATTATCAATCCCAAATAATGGGTTTTTAGTCTTGGTGATTAAAAATAGTTATTTCTAAACAAATCCTATGAGAATCTATTTGCTTCATACAACCTCTTTGTACTTTTTAATAAAACATGATATTAAACTTAAGCAAAGTACAGAAAATAATGTTCTATTAATTAAATACATTCATCTCTCAGAAATAAAATATTAACTTCTCTTTCATTAGCCGTGATGTTGACTACATGGAAGATTTTAAATATGCATTTCTTCGGAGTGTTTAAC
The DNA here is from genome assembly GCF_049354715.1 of Callithrix jacchus. NCBI lineage: Eukaryota > Metazoa > Chordata > Mammalia > Primates > Cebidae > Callithrix > Callithrix jacchus. Next base: position 115,766,664 of record NC_133509.1, read on the forward strand.
TTAAAACACAAGGGACATGTAATTAACATCTAGGCCTCAGTAGCACACGAGGGAAATTCTGACCCTGGAAGACATATCTCAAAGTACATTTCTGTTTTCTTAATTTATCTCACACTCTATTAGATTGATAATTTTAACACTGCAACTCTGATGTTTAAAGTAGGCACTTTGGGAGAAGAAAATTTTAATATAAATAGGATAAAACTGTTCTGCTTAAAGTAGATTGGTATTTGAGACTGCTTTTGATTGAGGGAGATCAGCCTAGTTATGCATTTGCTATGAAATGCAATAGGCCAAAGCAGGCATCAATAAAAGCCATACACCTATGTCTCACCAATAATGATGTGGCAGCAGAGAAGACTAAGATAAATTACACAGATCAATTCAGAAAAAACATATTATTTGACACAACGAATATTGAAGAAGAGAAACTAAATGTAACATAACACCTAGTATTATTGCCTCACATCATTATAGAGCATTACGGTTTATTTGAAAGAGAACAGACACTTTATCTTACATAATACAATAACCTTGTGCACTTGGAAGAAAGCAATTTTTCTATTTTAAACATGAGGAAGAAACAAAAATTAAGGAAAGCTAAATAGATGAGAGACTTTGTTTTCCAACAATAAACATAGTTTCAAAGAAATGTAATAATTTTTTTTATTCGAGTAGACATAGAAAGGGGTGGCTTTGGGCAATTTTTCTTTAATCAGGCCCTCAATAAAATATATCAACCTCCCCCATAAAGCTACCCAATATTCAAATAAAGTAAAATCAGTGTACTTTCTATGCCACTAAGAATTCAAGACATGGCTCCTAACCCAATTTCACACCATCCAATCACATTGCCACCTATTAATTTCTACTTATGTTTAAATTAAGTAAAATTAATCAAGATGACTATCTAGAGACACAGATACCTGCTCTCTATAGACACAAGAACCAAAATTGCAAATAGGTTCTCATACCTTAAATAGAACATCTAGGAGAGAACACTAGAGTTTAACAGAGAAGTCACAATAACCACCAGGGACACACAACGTACAGGAAGCAAGAGACCAGCTCACCTGGGACCAGCAGAAAGCTGAGAGGAGACTGGTATTACAGAAAAAAGGGTAAGTGAAAGAACTTCAGCTGTTCAAAGTCTCACCGTGAACTGCTGTAATCTGAAACACTGGAGAGCTCCTATATCTAGATGAACCCTAACAAGGACACAGATCTGAATATCCCTGCACCAGACAGGAATTTGTGCTGGGTTACTCACCTCAACCCAGAGACCTAAGCAGCTACAGCTGGGTGCCATTGTGAGAGCACAGCCATCATAGGACTACATCCTGCCCTGGGAACCACAGTCCCAACATCTACACATCCTAGGTGCTCACGGACATCTCCCAGTGTCTACCTACAGCGGCATAGAACAGGCTGAACCCAAAGGTAGTGCAGGGTCTGTAGTACTCAAGCACACAGGGAGTATGTCTCAGGGAAGGAAGGGTAGAGCACATCAAAAAAAGCAGCCCCTGAAACAAAGGATACCAAGGCAAGTACCTTTCAGAGCCCAAGAACTCACTGACTGGGACCATGAGAAGTGACCCCACCACCAGCAGTGGCACAAACTCTATGCTTGGCCTCACAAAGAGAGGGAGATCCCCTCCCACTGGCAGTGGTCTTTGTGCTCAGACTCACAAATAGAAAAATGAGATGCCTTCTCCCCCTCTGCACACTGCTGCAGGCACAGCCAGTGAAGTAGCCAGACGTCTGCCTGTATGGGGTTGTGCATGGCAACTATGCACAAATGGCAGCATAATCTCTGCACCCAGGCTTGTGTAAGGTCAGGATTCCTCCCCACCTCTGCATGACTATGCAGTGCTTTGCCATGGAAAGCAGGAGAGCCTGAGAACTACGTGTCTGGGCTATGTGTGGTGACCCTGTACTTCACCTGCCGCCAACATCAGCATACACCTCTTGGAACCCAGAGGGTTATCTTACCACTGCTACTGCCATCGCTCATACCACACCACCTGCTTAGGGGTCTGAGCATATACCTGGACCACCGCTACCACTACCTGCATGCAAGCAAGCCATATGAAGACCCAAAATCTGCCCTGGATCCCAAAATCAGGCATGCTCAGCCCACCATTGCCACTATGAAGAACAAAAGACTTGCCCACTTGATACCTCTATCCCCAGGAAAAATTCACCACAGCCTCCACTAATAACTGTACCCTAAACCACCAAGAAAACAACAGATACTGCTGATGCTTTTGACAGCTAAAGAAATCATATGGAGACGATGCTGCCACAGGCACCCAGAATAAAAGCCAAAGGGCCCTTCCCAACCAACACCATTGCTGCATCTTCAAGAAATATTCCTCCCTCAGAAACCAAATTCAAAAAATTGGAAGAAACAACCATTATGACAGATACACCAATATCAATGTAAGAACACAGGAAGCATGAAAAAGCAAGGAAATACACTTTCAAACAAAAACAGTAATTCCCCAGCAAGACATCTTAATCAAAAAAATTCACAGAATTCTGAAAAAACAATTCAAACTTGTGAAACTAAAGAAGCTCAGTGAAAGACAAGAAAATTACAAACAAATAATAGAAGGAAGTCAGAAAAACAATTTGAGATATAAATTAGAAATTTATGAAAGATACAGGTATCATAAAAAAGAACCAAGCAAGAATTCTGGAACTGAAGAATTCCTTGGATGAAACACAAAACACACTTGAAGGCTTCAACAACAGACTAGACCAAGCAGAAGAGAAAATCTCAGAAATCGTAGATCAATCCTTTAAAATGACTCAATCAGGAAAAAAAAAAATGAACACAGTATACATAATATTTGAGACACCAGAAAGTGACCAATATGAATTACCAGTACACCTAAGATGAGGAGGAAAGAAAGTGATTCAAAAACCTACCTAACAAAAGAATATATAAAAACTTACTATAGTCTTGCAAAATCTTTAGACAACAAGATACAGATGGCCCAGGGATCCCCAATAAGATACAATGCAAAAAGATATTCTCTATGGCCCATTATAGTCAAACTATCTGAAGTGAATCACAAACAGGAAATTCTAAAACCAGAGAGAGGAAAGCATCTAATTACTTATAAATGAACCCACATTAGACTAATAGTAAACTTCTCAGCAGAAACTTTATATACCAAAAGAGAATGGAAGGATATATTCAAGGTACAAAAAGGGGGAAAAAAGGTAGGCTAAGATACCATATCCAATATTATTATTTTTCATATATAAAAAATAAATTCTCTCACAGACAAGCCAAAGCTGAGGGAATTCAAAACTACTACATCACTATTGTCAGAAATGCTCAAGGGAGTCTTAAACCTGGAAATGAAAGCACAGAAGTTACCACCATGAAAATATAAAACTCACTGAGAAAGCAAATATAAAAATGAAAAAAAGACTCAAATTGGTACCACCACAGAAAATCAGCAAACCACAAGGACAATAAGAGAGAAAAAAGGGAAGAATATACAAAACAACCAGAAAACAATGAACGAATCGAAAAGAAAAAAAACTCACATATAAATAATATATCTGAATGTAAACAAATTAAATTCTCAAATTAAAATATACAGATTGACTAAATGGATTTTGAAAAACATGACCTAACTACATGCTTCCTACAAGAAATGTATTTTACCTATAGACAAATGTATGTTGAAAGTAAATGGATTTTTAAAAAATACATATATTTCACGTAAAGAAAAAAAAAGCAAGCAGAAATGGCTATACTTATATCAGATAAAAGAAACTTTAAGTCAAAAACAGTAAAGATAAAACCAAAAAATTCAAAGGTCGTTAAATAATGACAAAGAAATCAATCCAGTAACATGACATGACAATTCTAAATATGCACCCAACACAGGTGTGCCCAAATTCATTTAAAAAAATACTATTCAGCTAAAGAAAGATATAGAAATCAATACAATAATATTGTGGAATTTCAACTCCTCACTCACAGTATTAGTCAAATAATATAGACAGGAAATTGAAAAAAAAAAAAGAAAGAAACACTGGACATAAACTGGACTTTGGACCAAATAGATCTAACAGACATTTACAGAATATTTTATCCAACAACTACAGAATATACATTCTTCTCATCATCATATAGGATATTCTTGAGAATCAACCATATCTTAGGCCACAAAAAAAGTCTCAATAAATTTTATAAAATGAAAGTCATATGAAGTATCTTCTCAGACAACAATGGAATAAAATTAGGAATCAGTACTGAGAGAAACTTTGGAAACTCTACAAATGCATGGCAATTAAACAACATGCTCCTAAATGACTATTTGTTTAATAAAATTTTAAGAATTAAGATTTTTAAAACAAATGAAAATAGAAACAAAACCTATAAAGGAGAATCTCAGAATTTGAAGACCAATCTATTAAAATGATCCAGTAAGAGAAAAAAGAATAAAAACAAATGAACAGAGAATTCTGTGGAACATAGCAAAAGTAGCGCTGAAATGGAAGTTTAATAGCAATAAATGCCTACACTAAAAAAACACAAATATTTCAAATCTAACAATGCACCTCAAGGAACTAGATAATCAAGACAAAGCTCAAAATTGGCAGAAGGAAAGAAATCATAAAGATCAGAGCAGAACTAAACAAAAAAGACTAAAAAAGCAATACAAAGTATCAATGAATAAAATGTTGGTTATTCAAAAATAAAGAGAATGGATAGACCACTATCCTAGACTAACAAAGAAAAAAACCCAAGTAAACAAAATCAAACATTAAAAAGGAGACACAACAACAGACACCACAGAAATACAAAAGATCATCAGATTACTATAAATAAACATCAGAAAACAAACTGGAAAACCTAAAGGATTGAATAAATTCCTAGAAACATACAACCTCCAAAGATAGAATCATGGAGAAACAGAAAACCTGAATAGATCAACAATAAGCAGTGAGACAGATTCAGTAATAAAAATCACTCTAGCATAAGTATACAGAGGAGCTAGCACCATTTCTTCTGAAACTATTCCAAACAACTGAAAAGGAGAGACTCCTCACTTACACATTTTATGAGGCCAGCATCATCCTGACACCAAAACCTCATAGAGCTACCACAAGAAAAAGAAAACCACCAGTCAATATTCCTGATGAACACTGATACAAAACTTCTCAATAAAATCCTGGTAAACCAAATCCAGCAGCCTGTCCACCACAATCAAGTCAGCTTCATCCCTGGGATGCAAGGCTGGTTCAACATACACAAATCAGTAAAGATAATTAATCACATAAACAGAACTAAAGATAAGAACCATATGATTCTCTCAATAGACACAGAAAAGGTCTTTGATAAAATTCAAGATCTCTTCATGTTAAAAACTCTCAATAAACCACATACTGATGGAACCTATCTCAAAACAGTAAGCGGCATATATGACAAACACACAGTCAATATTATACTGAATGGGCAAAAGATGGAAGCATAACCCTTGGAAACTGGCACAAAACAAGGATGCCCTTTCTTACCACTCCTATTCAACATAGTACTGGAAGTTCTGGCCAGGGTATTCAGGCAAGAGAAAGCAGTATATTCGAATAAGAAAAGAGAAAGTCAAACTGCCCCTGTTTGAAGATGACATAATCCTATATCTAGAAAACCACAGTGTCTCTCAGCCCAAAAGCTTCTGAAACTGATAAGCAACTTCAGCAAAGTCTCTAGATACAAACTCAATGTGCAAAAGTCACAAGTATACCTATATACCAACAACAGATAAGCAGAGAGATACATCACAAATGAATTCCCATATACAATCACTACTAAGAGAACAAAATACCTATGTATGTAGCTAACAAGAGAAGTGAAGGTCCTCTTCAAGAGGAACTATTAACACAAGTCAGTTCTCAAGGAAATCAGAGAGGACATGAACAAACGGGAAAACATCCCATGCTCATGGATATGGAGAATATGAAATGGCCATACTGCCCAAAGTAATTCATAGATTCAATGTTATTCCCATTAAACTACCACTGACATTGACATTGATATTCTTTCACAAAATTAAAAACACTACTTTAAAATTTATATGGAACCAAAAACGAGCTGTATAGCCAAGAAAATCCTAAGCAAAAAGAACAAAACTGGAGGCACCTTGCTACCCAATTTCAAACTATACTATAAGGCTACAGCAACCAAAACAGCATGATACTGGTAACAGACATATACCAATGGAACAGAATAGAGAAATCAGAAATAAGACTGCACATCTACAACCATGTCATCTTCAACAAACTTAATGAAAACAAGCAATAAGGAAAGGATTCCCTATTTAATAAATGGTGCCAGGGGAACTGGCTAGCCATATGAAAGAAATTAAAATCGGACACCTTCCTTACACCTTATACAAAAATTAACTCAGGATGAACTAAGGACTTAAATGTAAAACCCAAAATTATAAAAACTCAAGAAGAAAAATCTAGGCAATACCATTCAGGACATAGGAATGGGCAAGGATTTCATGAAAACATACCAAAAGCAATTGCAACAAAAGTCAAAATTGACATATGGGATCTAATTAAACTAAAGAGCTTTGGCACAGCAAAAGAAAGCATCATCAGAGTGATCAGACAACCTACAGAATGGAAGAAAAATGTTGCAATCTATTCATCCAACAAAGTTCTAATATCTAGAATCTACAAGGAACTTAAGTAAATTCATAAGAAAAAAACAAACAATCCCACTAAACAATGGGCAAAGGACATAAATGGACAATTCTCAAAAGAAGAGGCACACTTGCAGCCAACAAACATATGAAAAAAAGCCCAACATCACAGATCACTGGAGAAAGGCAAATCAAAACGACAATGAGATATCATCTCATGCCAGTCAGAATGGCTATTATTTAAAAAGTCAAAAATGACCAGGAAGGTGGCTCATGCCTGTAATCCCAGCACTTTGGGAGGCCAAGGTGGGTGGATCACTTAAGGACAGGAGTTTGTGACCAGCTTGGCCAACATGGCGAAAACCAGTCTCTAATAAAAATACAAAAATTAACCAGGCACAGTGGTGAGCATCTGTAATCCCAGCTACTCGGGAGGTTTGAGCTTGAGAATCACTTGAACCTGGGAGTCAGAGGTTGCATTAAGCCAAGATCATGCCACTGAACTCCAGCCTCGGTGACAGAGTGAGACTTTGTCTCAAAAACAAAACAAAAAGTCAAAACCCAAGAGATGCTGGTGAGGCTGGGGAGACAAAGGAATACTTTTACACTGTTGGTGGGAATGTAAATTAGTTCAACCACTATTAAAGACCTAGAACCAGAAATACCATTTGACTCAGCAATCCCATTACAGAGTACATACCTAAAGGAATATAAATCATTCTATTATGTATATGCATGCACATATATGTTCACTGCAGTACTATTCACAATAGCAAAGACATAAAATCAACCGAAATGCCCATCAATTATAGACTGGATAAAGAAAATGTGCTACACATATACCACGGAATACAATGCAGGCATAAAAAGGAATGAGATCCTGTCCTTTTCAAGCACATGGATGGAGCTGGAAGCCATTATCCTTAGCAAACTAACACAAAAACAGAAAACTAAACACTACATGTTCTCACTTATAAGCGGAGCTGAACAAGAAGAACACATGGACACAGGGAAGGGAACAACACACACTGGGGTCTATCAGGAGGGTCAGGAGAGGGAGAGCATCAGGAAAAATAGCTAATGCATGGTGAAGCATGGTGGACTTAGTACCTAGGTGACAGGTTGCTAGGTGCAGGAAATCACCATGGCACCCATTTACCTGTGTAACAAACCTGCACATCCCACACCTGTACCCCAGAAATTCAAATAAAAGAAAAATTCTTTCATCAAAGAAAAGCCCAGGATCAGATGGGTTCACTGTGGAATTCTACCAAATGGATAAAGAACTAATACCAATCTTCCCAAAGTATTTTTAAAAATTGATGAGGTAGCAATTATCCCTAATGCATTGTACAAGGCCAACATTACTCTGTTACCAAAACTAGCCATGGACATAACAAAAAAAGAAAACTACAAAGCAACATTTCTTATGAACATAGATTGGGGAAAAAAAGAAAAAAACTTCAACAAAATACAGTAAATCAAATCCAACAGCACATCAAAAAGATACTAGACCATGATCAAATGGGATTTACAATAGGGATACAAGGGTGATTCAACATATGCAAATCCATAAGCATAATACATCACATCAACAGAATGAAGGAAAAAACCATATAACATCTCAATAGACACAGAAAAAGTGTTTGATAAAACTCAGCACCCTTCATGATAAAGTCTCTTAACAAACTAGGCATTGAAGAAACATGCTTTCAAACAGAAAGGCCATGCATGGCAAACCCACAGGTAACTTTACACTGAATGCAGAAAATTGAAAGCATTTCTCACTAAGAACTGAAACAAGAAAAGAATTCCCACTTTCACCACTCCTATTTAACATAGTACTGGAACCTAGCAAGAGCAATCAGACAAGAAAAAAATAAGTAAAAAGTAACTGAATTGGGAAAAAAAAAAAAAAAAGAAGTCAAATTGTTCCTCTTTGCAGATGGCATAATCTTAGAGCTAGAAAAACCAAAAGACTCCACCAGAAAAGCCTTAAGACTTAAAAACTCAGGAAAGTTACAGGATATAAAATCAACATCCAAATGTCAGTAGCCTTTCTATACATTGAATTAAACAGCTGAAAAAGAAATAAAGAAGGCAATCCTATCTATAAGAACTACCAAAAAATAAAATAAAACAAAATACCTAGCAATAAATATAACCAGGATGTGAAAGATCCCTACAAAGAAAACTATGAAAAAACTAATGAATGAGACTGAAAAGGACACAAGCTAATGGAAAAACATCCAATGTTCATGAATCAGAGGAATTAATACCATTAAAATGGCTATAATGACCAAAAGAATCTATAGGTTCAATTCAATCCCTTTCAAATCACCAACATATTTCTCACAGAAATAGAACAAACAATTCTATACTTTGGCCTTTCTTAATGCCAAACAAATAGCCCAGACAATCCTAAGCAAAAAGCAAAAAGCTAAAGACATCATATTATCTGAGTTCAAAACACATTATGAGAATACATTAACCAAAACAGCATGGTTTTGATATAAAATACACACATACATCAGTGAAACAGAATAGAGAACTCAGAAATAAATCCACTTACTTGCAGACAACTGATATTCAACGAAGTCACCATGAATATTTATTGAAAAAGGGACACCTATTCAATGAATTGTGCTAGGAAAACTGGATAACCATATGCAGAAGAATGAAACTGGACCCCTATCTCTTACCATATACAAAGTCAATTCAAGACCAATTAAAGACTTAAATATAAAACCCAAAACTATAAAACTACTAAAGAAAAAGAGGGAAAACACTTCAGGACATTGGGATAGGTAAAGATTTATGGCTAGCTAAGACCTGAAAGCACAGGCAGCAAAAAACAGATATATGGGACTATATTAAAGTAAAAACTCTGCACAACAAAGGAAACTATCAACAGAGTGAAGAGACAACTATGAAAAAGAATATGAAGATTTCTCAAAAACTAAAGACAGAACTACTATATGACCCAACAATCCAACTACACTGTATCTAGCCAAACAAAAAGAAGTATCTTAAAGGAATACCTGAACTCATATGTTTATTGCAGCACTATTAACAACAGCAAAGACATGGAATCAACTAAGTAACCACCAACAGATGAATGGATAAAGAAAATGCAGTATATATACACAATGGAATACTATTTGGACATGAAAAAGAATAAAATAGTATCATTTGCATCAATATGGATGGAACTGGAGGCATTTTGTCAAGTGAAATAAGCCAGACACAAAAATATGTAAACAACATTGTTTCACTCATGCATTGAGAGTTAAAACACTTGGTCTCATGGACATAGAGAATAAAACAGTAGATACCAGAGATTGGAATATGAGTAAGGATGATAAAGAGAGGTTATCAATACAAACACACTGTTAGAAGAAATAAGTTCTAACCTTTGACAGAAGCTAGGTTGAATATACTTAGCAACAATAGCATGAACATTTCAAAGTAACTAGAAGAGTGGACTCCAAATGATACCACCATACAACAATGATAAACACTTAAGGTGAGGGATACACCAACTACCTTGACTTGGCCATTATTCATTATTTGCATGTAACAAATATTCTTTTTTTCCCCCATCTATGTACCTCACAAATATGTAAATTATATATCAATAAAAGGGAAAAATGTTTAAGCATACTGACTTCAAGTGCTCATAGGTACATATGACTAACCTATATTGAACAGCACAGATATAAAACACGTCCACCACTGCAGAAAGTGCTATTGGATTATATTAACCTAGACATTGATATATAGAGCTAATAACATAATGGCTTGATATTCGTTATAATTTTCATCTCTTTTATATCTGTAAGTGAGCCCTTTTCTAATTTCAAATGTTGATCATGCATACTCTTTTTAATTTTACATAAGGGGGCAAAAAAATGTTTGTTCTCAATAAATATAAATAGGACAATAAGCTTGAGAATAGCAATGTGACTGAACATGATATAGTTTTTTAAATCTAGCTTTAAATGTCTGATCAAAGTTCACTCTACTTTGCTATTTGACTTTAATTATTGTCTTAGCTAAAATACATATCTCACTTGTTAATGTTAATAATTTATCTATAGACTGTGTTGGAGTTTTAAATGTCAATTGGGAATAGAGACAGTGTTATTAATTCCTTTCCAAACAGATGCCTTTCTTTTTCCTTTGATTATTACAGACTACTATGCTGTTAAATAATAGAAGAGTCTGCCTCATTAAAATCAACATTTCGTTTTTAAGTATGGTGTTTGCTATAAGGTTTATATACTGTTCAATATCAGGAAGTTTCTGTCTCATTCTTTTTATTAAGAGTTTCTCTAATGGATGTTGAATTTTCACAAGTGCTTTATTGTTACCTGTTGATTTTTAAAGGCTATTTTAAAAATCAGTTGGAAAATGGCATATATGTATGTGTGTGCATATATATGCATATATATGCAGGAGAGATACTAGGGCAGAAGCCCGTGTGTGTGTGTGTATGTGTATGTGTGTGTGTGTGTGTGTGTGTGTATGTGTATCTGTATGTGTGCGTGTATTATCCAGATAGATAACAGTCCTTTGGTTATTCTCTTCTGTGTGTGTGTATGTGTGTGTGTGTGTATGTGTGTGTGTGTGTGTGTATTATCCCTATAGACAGACAGATACATAGATAATAACAGTCCTTTGGAACTTTGCATAGATCAAAAACTCTATCTTTTTTATTTTCCACAAGATTTATATATTTTTAATTTTTTCACATTTTTATTTTAGGTTTGGGGACATATGTGCAGGTTAGTTACATGGGTAAATTGCATGTCATGGTAATTTATATGTAGGGTTTTTCAATCCTCACTCTATTCTCACCCTCCATCCTCCAGTAGGCCACAGTGTCTACAGTTCCTTTCTTTGTGCCCATATGTGCTCAATGTTTAGCTCCCATTTATAAAAGAGAACATGCAGTAATTGGTTTGCTGTTCCTGAGTTAATTGGCTCACGATAATGGCCTCCAGCAGCTCTATCTATGTTCCTGCAAAGGACATGATTTCATTAGCTTTATGGTTGCATAGTATTCCATGGTGTGTATGTACTGCATTTTATTTATCCAGTCCACTGTTGATGGGGATGTAGGATGGTTCCATTTCCTGTTATTGTGAATAGTGTTGCAATGGACATATATAGGTATGTCTTTATGATAAAAAGCCTTATATTGCTTTGGGTATATACCTAGTAATAAGATTCCTGGGTGGAATGGTAGTTCTGTTCTAGGTTCTTTGAGAAATCTCCAAACTGCTTTCCACAGTGGGTAAACTAATTTACATTGCAACCAGTAATGAGTAAATGTTCCTTTTCTCCACAACCTTGCCAGAATCTATTTTGTTTGTTTTCTTTAACTTTTCATTAACAGCCATTCTGATTGGTGTGAGGTGATACCTCACGGTGTGTTTGATTTGAACTTCTCTAATGATTAGTGACGTTGAGCACTTTTTTCATATGCTTGTTGGCCATGTGCATGTCTTCTTTCGAGATGTGTCTTTTCTTGTTCTTTGCTCATTTTTTAATGGCATTATTTTTTGCTCATTAATTTCTTTAAGTTTCTTACAGAATCTGGATATTAAACCTTTGTCAGATGCATAATTTGCAAATATTTTCTCCCATTCTGTAGGTTGTCTGTTTACTCTGTTGATAGTTTCTTTTGCTGTGCAGAAGTTCTTTAGATAGAAGTCACTTGCCAATTTTTGTTTTTGTTGCAATTGCTTTTGGAGTCTTTAACGTGAAGCCTTTGCTAGGGTTTATGTACACAATGGCATTTCCTAGGTTTTCTTCTAGGGTTTTTACAGTTTTAAATTTAACATTTAAGTCCTTAATTCATCTTGAGTTGATTTTTCCTTATTTAAAATTTGTTAAAGTCTAGTTTATAATTGGTTTTTCAATTGTGATTCATGTTTTTGGTACCCTAAGAAATCATTGTTCATCCAAATATTGTAAAAATTTTCTTTAAGAAATAATTAATTTTTTAATTGTTTTATTTTCTCCCATGTATGAGCTTGGAAATTACATACTCATTATTTTTCTTTTAGTGATACACTAAAAATCACTATATACATACTTCATTTAACATATAAATTTATAATTTTACAACTTCCTTCACTTTAGAATTAAGAATTTTAAACCATATTAACACAATACACACTTTCACACTTTCCCAAATTATGCAGTATTATTGATGTAATCCTTGTTTTATAAAGAATCGAAATGTGGAACAGCATTATTGTTTTTTAAGTCAATATTCATCTAGACTTTTCCCAAATTTTTATCCCATATACTGAACTTCATTACCTGCTATATCTTTGTTCTTTGTTTCTACTTGAGAAAAAATGTTACATACTTTCCTTAGTGCTGTTCTGCTGAAATTCAATTAATCAGTATTTGTTGTGTAGAAATTACTTTCTACTCTTTAAAGAAAACTTCACTGGATATAAACCTAGGCTGGCAATTATTTTCTGTAGCACTTTGAAATATCCTTCCATTCTTGTTTCCATTTTGATCTTTTAAGGTAACACATCTTCCTTGCCCCTTGCTGCATTTTGAGAGTTTTCTCATTCAAGTTGATTTTATTAATTTTACAAAAACATGTCTAGATGTGATTTTCACTGTATTCATTTTACTTGGGGTTCTTAGAGCTTCTAAAATATATACATTGATGTATTCTCTCTTCAAATATTGCTTTAGCCCTAGTCTCTGTCTTGAGGACTCCAATTATCTATATCAATATTAGAATATCAGACCTATTTACTATGCCCCACATATCTCTTATTAACTTTTCTGTATTTTCTATAATTTTGTCTTTTTGTTATTCGGCATAAATATTTTCTTCTGTTACACTATTTCTCCCAAAAAGAAAGACTTTCAGAAGGACAGTTTAAAGAGCGCAGCAGATCCTCTTCCTAGCACAACAACCATTATTTAACTGGTGATAATTATATTGGTTTAAAATATATATATTGTACCTGAAAACTTTCACAAGGGCCCAAGGCAAATAAAAATGTATTTATTCCCTTATCTCTCACCATATACAAAAATCAACTCAAGGTAAATTAAAGACTTAAATGTGAGACCTGAAGCTATAAAAATACTAGAAGAAAACCTAGGAAAAATACTTCTGGACAGTAGTCTAAGCAAAGATTCATAATTAAGATCTCAAAAGTACAAGCAACAAAAACAAAACAAACAAATGGGAATTAATTAAATTCAAAAGCTTCTGCACAGCAAAAGAAAAAATCAACAGAGTGAAAAGATAACTTGCCAAATGGGAGAATATATCTGTAAACTATACAAAGGATAGGAGTCATCCTTTTGCAATAGGAATGGAAGAGCCCCAAGCCCATTTCTTAAGATTTCGAGTTTCCACTGTCCTAATCCTAACTTCAAATCTCACTATGATTACATCTGTAGTTCAAGCGGCTTTTACAAAGTACCATTGACTGGGTGACTTATAAACAACAAAAACGTATTTCTCGCAGTTCTGGAAGCTGGAAGTCACTGATCTGAATACTACCTTGCATGGTCAGGTCCTGGTGAAGACCTTCTTTAAGCTGCAGACTGACAACTTTTTTATATCCCCACATGGAGGAAAGGCAATAAGCCAGCTCTCTGACCTCTTCTTAAAAGGGCATTAATCTCATTCCTGAAGACAGCCTCATGACCTTATTACTTCATGAAGTCCCCACCTCTAAATATTATTACTTTGGGGATTAGATTTCAAAATATGAATTTTGGGGGAACACAATATTCAGTCCATAATATTGTCCATCCATTCTGAAAGGGCCTGATTGTTCCAGGAAACCAACACTTCAGTGCTGAGTGTGAGTTCAATGACTGTCACTTTATTGAGAGCAAGGATTGTTTTGATTTGTGCATTCCTATAACCTAGGAATCATCAAAATGTATTCAGTAAAATACTGAATAGTTTTTTTCATTGCCAAGTAGAAGATAGGAAAAACAGAACATAAAACCTGAAACTAAACAACATATTAAATTATATAACCTAATCATACACATAGATGGAGGCCTCATAAAATACTTGAGTAATAATTATTAAAATGTGTCTACTATTCTCTTAAACCCTACCTACGTAACTATCCAGCTCTTATTTTCAGTTATATCTTGGTTGTAGGACTTGTAGTTGATTCTTTTGACAACTTCCTGACCTCTGCTAGAATTAAATATATGATCTAATTTTATAATATATTAACAATCATTATTTTAAAGTTGTTTTATATCTGAAGAGTCTATAAGCCTATTTACATTATTTACATTTCGTTTTTCCTTGTGGCTTTTGGTACAATGGTCTTGTTTCCTGGTATGCCAGTTAAGTTTGATTGAATGCTAGACGCTAGACACTGTATATGACAAATCATAGAAATAATACAAAGCTCTGGATGATCCTATCTTCCTCCCTAAAACATTTACTTTTGTCTTGATGGGAAGTTAGGATAGGGGTAGATCCAAAGCTATGTTACAGTGCTACAGTCTTTGTGAATAGAGTAAGTGTATTTTAAGTTCATTTGAAATCCTAGGGATTAACCCTCTGGGCATCCCAATTCTGAAATACTTACCAGAGTATTTCACAGCTCCTACCACAGTAGGAAGAGGATCTGCTGCGCTCTTTAAACTGTCCTTCTGAAAGTCTTTCTCTTTGAGAGAAATAGTGTAACAGAAGAAAATATTTATTCCTCTTCAGTGGGCCTATAAACTCTGCTCAGTTTGTAATCAGAAAACATTTCAGGAGAAAAGAAGGGCCAAATGTCAGAAATGCCACTCTGTACTTGCCTCCCCAACAAAATACTTGAACCCTCCTGCCCTTGCTGCCTAGAGATCGCTCTCTGAAACCTTCAAACATAAAAATATGTCCTAGCGGGACCGGGCACAGTGGCTCACACCTATAATCCCAGCGCTTTGGGAGGCAGAGGTGGGCGGATCACCTGAGGTCAGGAGTTCGAGAGCAGCCTGGCCAACATGGTAAAACCCCATCTCTACTAAAAATACAAAAATTAGCCGGGCAGTGGTCCTATGTGTCTATAATCCCAGCTACTAGGGAGGTTGAGGCAAGAAAATTGCTTGAACCTAGAAGACGGAGGTTGCAGTGAGCTGATACAGTGCACAGCCTGGGCAACAGAGTGAGACTCTATCTTAAAAATAAATAAATAATAAATAAAAAAAAATGCATTTATTCCCTTATCTCTCACCATATACAAAAATCAACTCAAGCTAAGTTAAAGACATAAATATGAGACCTGAAGCTATAAAAATACTAGAAGAAAACCTAAAACAAATTATTTTGGACATTGGTGTAAGCAAAAATTCATAATTAAGATCTCAAAAGTACAAGCAACAAAAACAAAACAGACAAATGGGACTTAATTAAATTCAAAAGCTTCTGCACAGGGAAAGAAAAAAATCAACAGGGTGATTTTTTTCCTTTTCCTCTTCCTTTAATGAGAATTGCCACAAGTTTGCCAAATTTATTAATCTTCTCTAAAAGCAAACAAAAGTCTAACATTTTATCATTATAGATTCCCCCAAAATAAGATGCTCTATAAACACATTCTTCACCCAAGTAAAGTACTAGAAATTAAACATGATTAATGGGTTTGAAAAACATCTTGATAACATTGACCTTTGTTTACATTAGTCATATGTTACTTATTAACAACTAAAAGAATGTTTTCTCCGTACATATAAATAATTTAGCTTTACTTTTTACAGAAATACTTTGTACTATTGGAACATTTTGAAGAGCATAATAGACCTGTTGAATTTTGTTACTGTTTAAGGCTGAGTACAATCTTATTTCCTTATACCCTTATAGAGAACTACCTGAAAACAAACATCTAAAAAACAATTTAATTTGCTAGTTAAAATGATATGCTATCAAGTTAAAATCACTCTAAAGATAAGGCAACTATAAAGACTACAGGAATAATGGATGAATAGTTAAAATTGGCTCAGTATAAAGTCTACTAACCCCCTTGCAACGGTATTTGAGGTAGCCAAGAACTGAATAACTATTAATTACTTAGATACTCAAGGAACATTATCTCATTTGTTTAGTGTCATCTATTTTTCCATAGCAAGTCCTTAAATAATTATTCCCAAAACTGTATTTTATCTTTCAAATTGCTTTATATATTTAATAGATTCACAGCTAATAAAGTTATCAATACTTCATATTTTCTGAGGAACCTGTTACATGTCACACATACACACACACACACACACAAATGTACAAAGCTAAAAATCACAAGGCCCCATTAACTTTTTTTAAGAGATGAAGTCTTGCTCTTTTACCCAGACTATAGTGAAGTGCTGTGAACATGACTCACTGCAGCCTCAATCTCCCAGACTCCAGTGATTCTCCTGTCTCAGCCCCCTGTATTATTCCATTTTCACACTGCTGATAAAGACATATCCAAGACTGGGCAATTTACAAAAGAAAGAGATTTAATGAACTTATAGTTCCACGTGGCTGGGGAGGCCTCACATTCATGGTGGAAGGAGAAAGGCACATCTGACATGGTAGCACACAAGAGAAGAGAGATTGCACAGGGAAGCTCTGCTTTACAAAACCATCAGATCTCATGAAACTTATTCATAATCATGAGAACAGCACAAAAAGGCCTGCCCCCATGATTTAATTACTTCCCACCAGGTCCCTCCCACAACATGTGGGGATCCAAGAAGAGATTTGGGTGGGGACACAGCCAAAGTATATATCATTCTGCTCCTGGCCCTTCCAAATCTCATGGCCTCAAATTGTAAAACCAATCATGCCTTCCCAAAGTCCCCAAAAGTCTTAGCTCATTTCAGCATTAACTCAAAAGTTCATAGTCCAAAGTCTCATCTGAGACAAGGCAAGTCCCTTTCACCTATGAGCCTGTAAAATCAAAAGCAAGTTAGTTACTTCCTAGATACAACAGCGGTACAGGCATTGGGTAAATACAGTCATTCCAAATGGGAGAAATTGGCCAAAACAAGGGGCTACTGGCCCCATGCAAGTCCAAAATCCAGCAGGAAAATCAAATCTTAAAACTCCAGAATGATATCCTTTGATTCCATGTCTCATATCCAAGTCACACCAATGCATGAGGTGGGCTCCCATGGCATTGTGCAGCTCCACCCCTGTGCCTTTGCAGGATACAACTCCCCTCCTGGCTTCTTTCACAGACTGGCATTGAGTGTCTGAGGCTTTTCCAGGTATACAGTGCAAGCTGTTGGTGGATCTACTATTCTGGGGTCTGGAGGACAGTGGACTTCTTCTCACAACTCCACTAGGCAGTGCCCCAATAGGGACTATGTGTGGGGGCTCTGACCCTGTATTTTCCTTCCACACTGCCCTAGCAGAGGTTCTCCAAGAAGGCCCTGCCTCTGCACCAAGCTTCTGCCTGGGCATCCAGGCATTTCCATACATCCTCTGAAATCCAGGTGGAGGTTCCCAAACCTCAACTCTTGACTTCTGTGCACCTATACATTCAACACCAGGTGGAAGCTGCCAAAGATTGGAACTTGCACCCTCTGAAGCAACCACTCTACATTGGCCCTTTCAGCCATGGCTGGAGTGGCTGGGAGGCAGGGCACCAAGTCCCTAGGCTGGACACCACATGGAGATCCTGGGCCCAGTCCATAAAAGCACTTTTTCCTCCTAAGCCTCTGGGCCTGAGATAGAAGGGGCTACTGCCAAAGACTCTGATATGCCTTGGAGACATTTTTCCCATTGTCTTGGAGGTTAACATTCAGCTCCTCATTACTTATGCAAATTTCTGCAGGCAGCTTGAATTTCTCCTCAGAAAATGAGATTTTCTTTCATATTGCATTGGCAGGCTGCAAGTTTTCCAAACTTTTATGCTCTACTTCCCTTACAAAACTGAATGCCTTTAACAGCACCCAAGTCCCTTTTTGAATGCTTTGCTGCTTAAAAATTTCTTCTGATAGATATCTTAAATCATCTCTCTCTAGTTCAAAGTTCCATAAATCTCAAGGGAAGGAGCAATATGCCACCCATCTCTGCTAAAACATAACAAAGAGTCACCTTTGCTCTGGTTCCCAATAAGTTGCTCATTTCTATCTGGGACCAACTCAGCCTGATCTTTATTTTCCATATAGCTATCAGCATTTCAGGCAAAGCCATTCAGCAAGTCTCTAGAAAGTTCCAAACTTTCCCACATTTTCCTGTATTCTTTTGAGTCTTCCAAACTGTTCCAACTCCTACATGTTACCCAGTTCCAAAGTCACTTCAACATTTTTGGGTATCACAGCAGCACTCCAATTCCAGTACCAATTTACTGTATGAATCTGTTTTCATGCTGCTGATAAAGACATACCCGAGACCAGGCAATGTACAAAAGAAAGAGGTTTAATGGACTTACAGTTCCACGTGGCTGGGGAGGCTTCACAGTCATGGCGGAAAGTGAAAGGCATGTCTTACATGGTGGCAGACAAGAGAAGAGCTTGTACAGGGAAACTCCGCTTTACAAAACCATCAGATCTCGTGAGACTTATTCACTATCATGATAAAAGCATGGGAAAGACCTGCCCCCATGATTCAATTACCTCCCACTGGGTCCCTCCCACAACAGGGAGATTCAAGATGAGATTTGGGTGGGGACACAGGCAAACCATATCACCCTCCAAGTAGCTGGGGTTACAGGTGCATGCTACCACACCCAGCTATTTCTTGTAAATATGTGGTTTCACTATGTTGCTCAGGCTGGTCTTGAACCCCTAAGCTCAGGCAATCCACCAGCCTTAGCCTCCCAAAGTGCTGGGATTACAGGCAGGACCCATCATGCCTGGCCCTATTTAATTTACATGTAAAAAACATGAGGCAGAAATTATTGTGGTTTCAGAAAATAAAGAAACTTTAAAATAGATACTTTATTTCTAAACTTTTTTAGTGGCCACATTAAAATGACAAACTAGTCAGTATTAGTAATACATTAAAGAGAAAATTATTCAATCCACTTCTGCTTTCTGACTTTGTAGAAATATCCACACAACGCAGAGTTAAAGAAAACAGAAAACTACCTTTCTTCATAACTCCCAAAACTCATTTCTTCATACAGATGAAATATCTGAGAACTAAACTAAGTCTTCCTAGGTATAAAGGTTAATTTAGTTATAGGATTTTTACTTGTAGAACATCTCTGCCAATAGTCTTCTTCGTGAAAAATATAGAAGTATAGAGCATTTAGTAATCTGCCCACAAATCAGAGTAAATTTGGTTAATAACAAAATCAAAACTCCTTTCCACTAGATACAAGAATTTTATTAATAGCTTATCTCTCCAAAGTTGTGGCCAATATTTGTTTTCTTTATAATTTAATCTGGGTATTAGAAATTACTTACTACTCAGGCAATAGCTTATTTTACAATATGCACTTAGATAAGGAAGAAATTAAGATTTAACAAATGAAGTAGAACATGAAATTACAACCAGGGTAATTAAGGTCTCTAAGACCTTTGGTCTCCAAAATGGGTTTAATCTTGTTATTAAAACTAATATTGAAGCAGGAATTGTCATACAGTAAAATGGTCAGCTTTATGGAAGAAATGCATGAATCAAGAGTTTATGCTAAAACAATGGTAAAAGAAACAACCCTCCTTCTGTTTCTATTGTACTAATCATAAAAATAAGTTATTGTTGATTATCCTTTCTTTTTTCTACCATTCTCTCTCTTTAAAAAAATTAAAATCTGGCATTACACTCCCAAAGTTTCTGCTAATGAATTATCATGTCAGTTGTCACTCAATTATCACTTTCGACATTTAATCTAAATTATGTTCAGCACCTTGTTTTTTTCTTTCTTTGAGGTTCTTCCTTGAATTTAAAAGTCAAATTTTTTTTCAAGAAGAGTAAGTTGATGGAAGATAGAGGGAGAGATTAAATCAGGAGAAATCATTGATCAAGGATGCTTGGAATTCTTATGAATACAAATAGCCTATCAACGTTAACAAGGTTCAACTTGAGTTTAGAAGAAAGGAAAAGTGTACTTAGTATTTTCTATGCATGTACAGATTCAATGTCTTAGGTACAATTTAAAAGGTAAATTTTGCAAACTCAAATGTAGCTTTCTTCTATTGTTTTTTAGGAGCCATTTTTACTGTTTTTCTCTAATATAAATTAACTGCTTGAAGTATATACTCTGGATCAGTAAAAACTAATGCAATTAGTGATAGTTAGTAAAGATCCCCTTAAATACCAACAATTCTTCCAGAAATGGATGTGCTTTTAAGAAATGACCATATAGCAAATATTAACTTTAAAAATAACAATAAAATTTTTACAACTTATTATTTCATTCAACAAATACTAATTAAGCACCTAGTATAGCTAAAACTGTGTGGGAGCACATAGGGTCACAGAAATAAAACTTGTTTCTTAAAGCATTTATAATCTGAACAGGAATAGAAGCTTTAAATTCATACGTAGCTCCCAGAATGCCACAAGTTTGAATTATAACATGAATGCATACTGGTAAGGGGCCCAGAGCAAAATCTGTGCACAGCAACATATCAAAAGAAAAATTGAACCTTAGATTGAGCATCAGAGTGGAAGCATAGAAGATTGCTGGAATAAGAAGAGATGTCAGTTCAACAGACTCCAAGAATTAAGACAGAATCTAGCTGAAGTAAATAGCATCTCTGGTTATAAGGACTCTGCAAAAAAGGAGCTGGGGGGTTGAGAAGGTCTACTATAATCATGAACAAGCAGCCCTTAAAACATCATTATTCTCTGATTCTGTGTTCATTAAACAATTTTTTGGTTACTAATTCTAAAACCAGAAAATTGGGAGATTGGTGCCCTGCACAATAGAATACTGTTTTAATATCTGTAGAGAATGATGGTTTCTAGGTTCACCCACGTCCCTACAAAGGACACGAACTCATCGTTTTTACGGCTGCATAGTATTCCATGGTGTATATGTGCCACATTTTCCCTGTCCAGTCTATCATTCTCAGCAACTGACACAAGAACAGAAAATCAAACACCACATGTTCTCACTCACAGGTAGGTGTTGAACAATGAGAATACATGGAAACAGGGAGGGGAGCATCACACATTGAGGTCTGTGGGAGGGAACTACGGGAGGGACAGTGTGGGGTGGGGAGTTGGGGAGGGATAACATGGGGAGAAATGCCAGACATAGGTGATGGGGAGGAAGGCAGCAAACCACATTGCCATGCATGTACCAGTGCAACATCCTGCATGTTCTTCACATGCACCCCAAAACCTAAAACACAATAAAGTATATATATACACTTTATATACATATATATATAAAGAAAATAGCACACAATAAAAAAAAAAAAATATATATATATATATATATATATCTTTAGATGACTCCAATAGGGTAAATCAGTGAAGTGGTACTCTTTTATGTATTCGGTCTACGCAAAAGTAATTGCAAAAACCACATTACTGGCTATACTTCTCTCTTCTGAGTTGCATTGTTAATATGAGCCAGTCCCCTGGGTCACACACAGAAAACTCAACTTTCCAGATGTGAGGACAAGACCTTGAAACATGATGTCTCCACCACGGTAAGGGCACCAAAGCTCACTCTGTCTTGGTGACAGGGCTGCTGGCTTTCTCCTGAATCTCTTTCTAATTTACTTTGGTCCACCTTGAATGTGGTTTGTTTTTTTTTTTTTTTTTTGAAATGGAGTTTCACTCTGTGACCCAGGCTGTAGTGCAGATGTGTGATTTCAGCTCACTGCCACCTCCACTCCCAGGTTCAAGCAATTCTCCTGCCTCAGCCTCCCAAGAAGGTGGGATTACATGTGCCTGCTACCATGCCCAGATAATTTTTGTATCTTTAGTACAGATGGGGTTTCACCATGTTGGCCAAGCTGGTCTCAAACTCCTGACCTCAGGTAATCCACCTGCCTCAGCCTCCCAAAGTACAAGATTACAGGTGTGAGCCACCTTGCCCAGCCCACTTTGAAATTTTTAACAAAACATATCCAGATTACTTCAAGAGAGTGTGAGAAAGGCACCATAAGAATAGCGATATGGACAAAAGCATTATTCAGAAAGAAGAATTATCATTTATAGCTGATATAATCCAAAAAAAGGTCCATGGTGGAAAAAGTTTAGGAGTTCCACAAAAAGAAAAGACATTCAAAGTTGTTCACAGAAACAGTGAACAACTGGAACAAAGGAAAAAAAGATGGAACTGAGGAGGGAAGTTTAAGACAAAAGGAATTATTTGACAAGACCACATGTGAGATTCCATAGGAGAGCTATAAGAAAGTGAAGGTTAAAAAGGGAAACATCGATGATTGAACAAATCATAAGAACTAATACTATATATGTGTTCTTGGGCCTGACCAATAATCTCATTTTGTGCATCTTTTTTATTCATATTTGGTCTCTGAAAAGCAACTAAAGAAGATTACTCTCTCTTTTTTAACTGAATGTATAAGGCAACAACTTCGTACTACCTGATATTTTCAAGAAACAAAGCAGAGACTAATTTCAAGAAAATTCTCCATTGTTAGAGGTGGCAATAGAGTAGTCTACATCCTAATATCTCACAAAATCTGCATAAGGCATCTCTTTGAGAATAGTTTGGGAACAAAGATATTCAAATGGCCTCCAAAAGGTGCCGTAAGAATATTAGTGACATGGACAATAATCTTGTCCCATCTTAATAGTTCTTTTACAATGAAAAATAAAGTGTAATCAGAAGTGTCACTAAATCAGAAACAACAGCTGCAAAGTTAATTAACTATTTTATTGTCCAAAATAAGAAAATCTGAAAAATAAATTAGTTAATGCTAATGTCTTACAGGGATAAACACTGTCTTTATGATGTCCTTTGCAATGGCATCTAGAAAAAAATTTATTATCGAAAAGAAATTTATTCTTAGAAGCAAGACAAACTCAAAGGACTTTCTGTATCAATTTTATTTTTATTTTTACTTATTTTTTAGAGACAGAGTCTCACTATGTCACCTAAGCTGGAGTGCAGTGGCACAATCACAGCTTGCTGCAGCCTTGAACTCTTGCCTCAAGCAATCCTCTCACCTCAGCCTCCTGAGTAGCACTACAGGCACAAGCCAGTGCTCCCAGCCTGCATCTAATTTAGATTCACTGTGAGAAACAGAGAATTGGCTGCATTTGTGTTCTTTGCTATGCTGCCAGCACCTAGAACAGAGGCTGGCAGGTAACAGGCAGACAATAATATTTGATGTGTGAGTAAAAACCTCTCCTCTATTTGTTTTTCACACGCAAACTCTATACAACCAAACCAAACTAACCCGAGGGGATTCAAATTCTTCTCCTAACCCATATGAAACTGTAAAAGAACTATTAAGGTAGGACAAATGGAAAGCTAGGAATCTTGAATAAGAGCATTATTAGGCTATCATAAATGATTTTTTAATGCTCACATATTTGAGATTTTTTTCCAATTTATACCATGATGGCAAGTGAAAAAAACAATGTGAAGGAAGGAAAGAAGGGAGGGAGTACCAACGTGTGGTTATGAACACAGAGCAAAGGGATTTTTTAGTTCTATCCAGCATAGTTTTTTAAAAAATACATCACTTCAACAAAATAATCATATTTTAACATTTTCATTAGCAGGATCAAAGGCTAAAATAATACCCATGAAGCAAACTTTAAAAGTTGTATAATTACCATTGCTCTGAGACTATTTCAAGTAAGTCTTTATTGAACATGTAGAGGGCTTTGTAAAGAATACGTCAATATTTCAGTATCTTTACAATCTGAATCTTGAACCAAATTTAAAAGACATTTTCTACTGATGTGCTGACAAGATGAAAGAGAAACACAGACAAGAAACATTAAACATTTCCTTTGGGTTATATAAAATTAGGTACTTTTAACACCAATTTTCTACCTCTCATTTTAATTTTGGAAATACTTCAAATGCAACTTATTACAATTAGAACACAACTTCACTCATAAAAACAGATACAGGGAGAATTAATACATATCTATTTCCAAATGTGTCATCCATTTTTAATCTAATTTGCATAATTGTCATTTGAATTAAGCCATTTCCCTTTTTGAGGTCTTTTCCTTTGATTTTTAATATATACTGATAATCACCTCATCTATGCCAGATAAAAGCAGGAAATGGTAGCTGCCTAGTTACACTTCATTCATGATTCCCACATCATCCACGATTGCTACACAACTCTAAATTAATGGAGGCATCGCAGCTCCATCTCATGTAGAACAACTAGAGGTATGAAAACCTTCGTGGATCCAAAGAGGAATTATCAGTAACACCTTTTTAATATGCATTCTGCAAGTTTCACCTGCAAAATAAATAATAATTCACTGTTCCCTCAAAGAAAAAAGGTCCCTTTTGTCTGTAGAAAGGGTTCAGTTGCTATTAGAACAAAAATATTTTCCAATTTAGAAATAGTAAAGAATTTTTCTGTGAAATAATAAAGGAAAATAATCCTGATTCCTGGTTTGGGGATCCTGAATTAAAAAGAAATGAATGCATAGGAATTTCTACATATAAGAAAATTAGTCATTAATATTATATTATCAATATTCAAACTAGGGTTCATAAAATATCTTTATATTAAAATTTCATTCAGCAATTCCATGAAATAAAATTAAAATATTTCTAATACAGTTTAAAAAGAGAAAGTCACCTCTACTTGTGCTGCCAAATGTGCTTTTTCATTGTCTTTTCGCTCCATGCACCGTTTCACTTCCTCTAACTCAGATGCCATTGCATTGAAGTTCAGCTGCACTCTCAAATCTGACATCTGCTTCTCCAGATCCTGTTTTTCCCGCTCAACCCCTTAAAAGACAAAATGTGAAGTTCAACAGTTGTTCTTTATTCACAGGAGAATGTACTTTCAAATAGTACTGAGCCGTGGTGTTTCCATATTCTAGCTAACATAATACATTTATTGACACTGTTACTCAACAGAATTTACCAGCCTGTTGTCTCAAGTTTTATACAGTTTTCAAAAACACATACATTGCTATGTCATCAAATATTATTCCAGTTTGATACTAAAACTTAAAATATTACCTGATTTCTACTGCAATTTATTTCAAGAAAATCATACACATTTTTAAATTTAATTTTCCTCACACCTCTACACTATCTCCAAACAGTAAAACAAAAATAAATAATATAAAAATTCATACTCAATGAGCTTACATCCTGATGTGGTTTGGCTGTATCCCGACCCAAACCTCATCTTGAATTATAGTTCCCATAATTCCCACATGCTATGTGAAGGGACCAAGTGGGAGGTAACTGAATCATGAGGTTAGCTCTTTCCATGCTGTTCTCATGATAGTGAATGAGTCTCACAAGATTTGATGGTTTTATAAAGGAGAGTTCCCCTACATAAGCTCTCTTGCCTATCACCACGTAAGATGTGCCTTTGCTTCTCCTCTTCTCCTTTCCCTTCCATCATGATTGTGAAGCCTCCCCAGCCATGTGAACCTATTAGTCCACTAAATCTCTTTCCTTTACAAATTATACAGTCTCAAGTGTGTCTTTATCGGCAATGTGAGAACAGGCTAATACACATCCCAAAAATAGAGACAAAATATAAAGTACTTTATGGAGTCTAAAATGTCAACAATTGGAACATAAACTGTCACTTTAAAACTACTATCTTTCTAGTGGTTTTCTTTCCAGAAAAAAAAAAAAAGGAGAGAATGAAAGAAGAAAACAGTAACAAATCAAATGTATACATCATTCATAAAATACATTCCAACTTCAGAATATTAGTGTTCAAAATTATACATGTTAGAATGTAAGACATATGGGCATTTCAATAGGATAAGATCACTGATAGATACATGTGATTATACAGAAAGAGTACAAACAGGAAAAGGGATTAGCTCCATCTCAGTGAGGAACTAAGGTAGGAAGAACAGAGATATAAGTCAGACTTAGGAATGAATACAAAATTTCTCCAAGTAAAGGAGAAGTTGGGGTGTATTTAGGGAAAGAACATACCATAAAGCATACAAAAGGTACAAAATTGAATTTAACATTCAGGTAATTGCACACACAGCAGTTTGTTTTCTCTTTAGACGGAGTCTCGCTCTATTACCCAGGTTGGAGTGCAGAGGCACAATCTCAGCTCACTACAACCTCTGCCTCCCAAGTTCAAGCAATTCTCCTGCCTCAGCCTCCCGAGCAGTTGAGACTATAGGTGCCCACCACCATGCCCGGCTAATTTTTGTACTTTTAGTAGAGAGGGGGTTTCACAATATTGGCCAGGCTGATCTCCTGACCTCATGATCTGCCCGCTTTAGCCTCCCAAAGTGCTGATTACGGGTGCGAGCCACCGCACCCGGCCCCACAGTAGTTTTACGCAGCTAATACATTTCATATGATATCAGTGTGGGAGGAAGGAGAGTCAACAGAGTTTGTGTTGCTAGGAAACTTAGAATTTATGCTACAAACCAAGTGTCAGCAAACATTTTCTATAAAGGATCAGATAATAAATATCTTAGCTATATGACTTCTGTCACAACTAGCCAGTTCCACCATTATATTGCAAAAGTAGCCTAGACAGTGTGTAAATGAAAGGGAGTAGCTGTGTTTCAATAAAGCTTATTTACAAAAATAGGTGGCAGTCTGGATTTGGCCCATGAGCCCTATTTTCCCTACTTCTGATAGTTCTCCAACCAGCAAATGTACATATTTATCTATTTGTAAATGTATTTGATCATTTTATAAACATATATTTTATTTATATATATGTGTGTATATGTATATTTGTGTGCATATAACTTATGTCTCAATAATATGTATATATCAATATGTTTCCTGATATATATACATGGATGTAACATTAGAATGAAGATATTATATAAAATATGAAGGCACCTATATGTATACTTTATGAAACATACATTTGATGTGGAGACATATTTTGGTATGCTTACTTATATATACATATATACTACTAAAGATAAATATACACATACGTCTATACATACACACATGTAGTATATGTAATGAAACATTTACCAAAGTTAAAAATATTTAAAACAAAAAGTATAAAATATAAACAGCATTACAAACACTCCATTTTGGAGAATGCTTGGTCAGTATAGGAGAGCAGTTAAGATCTCCAGTTTGGGAAAAGAGTAACTAGAGTCTGCTGCTTCCCTCATGTGTGATCTTGGGCAAGTAACTCAACCTATTTATTCTCAGGTCCTTTTTTTTAAATCATTAAAATAGAAATAAGAAATAAGAATAGTGCCCTTTAGTAGTGGAAAGGAAGATAGATTACAGAAAAGCCAGAACAGTAAGACAAGAGAATACTACATGTCCTGTACTGACTCAAATATGCTTAAGCTGGGGCAGTGAGAATAAGAAAGAGAATGTAGCAAATTCAAGAGCTATCAGGATGTATAAATAGGCATGAGGTAGAGACTAATTAGATAGAGGAGAGAATAAATCATTTCTATGTTCTTTGCAATTTAGGCTTGGATGTCTGGATGGAGGATGATGCCATACACTGAGACAGGAAAGAAAAACAGGTTTTGAGGAGAGGATGAATTCAGCTGCTTATCTGTTGGTCTGTAAATATCAGAGCATTCTGAAGAACAGTATATGAAGATATCCAATGACCAACACCATCTGGAGGTCCAAAGGTTAGGAGAGCAGAGTTAAATTTAGGAATTATCACTTTTAGGTGATAATTTTTAATCAATTCCTAGGCAGAAATACTAAGTAACAGAAGCCATGAATAAAATACTAGGCAAAACCAACATTTAAAAGACAAACTGTGAACTAAGCCAAAAGATTCAAATACAAAGAATGTAAATAACTAAGGCAGGAGAAGTAGGAAAGGCAAGGGACATGGAAGTCAGAGGAAGCGTTTCAGGAAGGAAGGAAGAAAAATTAAGCAGGTGACAGTAAAATAAGTAATAAACGATCTCCTTGGAATTGACAGAGGAGATTGCTAGCAAACCACACAAAGGCAATTTTACAACTAGAGGTGGAACCAATTTGGCAGTGGGCAGAAGAAGAAATAGCAGCTGAAAACAGGTAAGTATGATTTTTAATGTAGAACGGTCTTTAAATAATGTAAGTATTCTGTAAAGATGAAAAACTCTACAATTGTTAAAAGGTGATGAAGTCCATTATCACATATATAAAAGACCTCCCAAAATTTTTCCAAACCTGATAAGTAGTCAAGAAAAGCTCGACAGTTTTAGTCCTCAAAGACTTAGAACAAAAATAATTACATTTTATGAGGTATCAAAACATATAACACATGTGTTGGGTCTTTTTTCCAGCAATTTCCATGTGTTTCTTTTAAGAAATTTGATGAAGAATCTAATAGCTTAGGATCTGTTAAAAATAAGTGATATTCTGATATTTAAATTATATCACATGAAACTTAATGGCATAGAAATAAAAATATGCTATGGTTTGGATATAGTGTATTTGTCCTCACCAAATCTCATGGTGAAATTTTATCCCCACTATGGCTGTATTAGTAGATGGGGCCTAGTGGGAGGTGTTTGGGTCATGGAGATGGATCCCTCATGAATGGCTTGGTGCCCTTCTTGTAGTAGTGAGTGAGTTCTTGCTCTCCTGGGAACCGACTAGTTCATATGAGAGTGCGTTGTTAGAAAGCCAGTACTTTCCTTGAATTTGGTCCCTCTTTACAGATGTCCACTCCCCATTTGAACGTCTTTGCCATATTTTGATATGAGGGGTAAAACCCCTCACCAGAATTCAAGCAGATGCTAGAGTCATGCTTCTGGTACTGCCTACAGAATTGTGACACAAATAAAGCTCTTTTCTCTGTACATTATCCAGCCTCAGGTATTCCTTTACAGTAACACAAAACAGACTAAGAAAATATATTAGAATAGCTTTGTCAAAAATGTGTCATCCATTGAAGATTTTCTGGCAATGTGGAAATTCTCACTTAGGCAACACATGGAGGTGTCTTTGGAAAGCCCGGGACAATGTTTACCTTCCCTGAATTCAACTCCAGATGGATTAAAGACTTAAACATAAGACCTAACACCATAAAAACCCTAGAAGAAAATCTAGGCAAAACCATTCAGGACATAGGAGTAGGCAAGGACTTCATGACCAAACACCAAAAGCATTGGCACCAAAAGCCAAAATAGACAAATGGGACCTAATGAAACTCCACAGCTTCTGCACAGCAAAAGAAACAGTCACTAGAGTGAATCTGCAACCAACAAAATGGGAACAAATTTTTGCAGTTTACCCATCTGACAAAGGGCTGATATCCAGAATCTACAAAGAACTAAAACAGATTTACAAGAAAAAAAACAAACAAGCCCATTCAAAAGTGGGCAAAGGATATGAACAGACACTTTACAAAAGAAGACATACATGAGGCCAACAAATATGAAAAAATGCTCATCATCACTGGTCATTAGAGAAATGCGAATCAAAACTACATTGAGATACCATCTCACACCAGTTAGAATGGCGATCACTAAAACTCTGGAGACAACAGACGCTGGAGAGGATGTGGAGAAATAGGAACACTTTTACACTGTTGGTGGGAGTGTAAATTATTTCAACCATTGTGGAAGACAGTGTGGTGATTCCTCAAGGACCTAGAAACAGAAATTCCATTTGACCCAGCAATCCCATTACTGGGTATATATCCCAAGGGTTATAAATTGTTCTACTATAAGGACACATGCACACGAATGTTCACTGCAGCACTGTTTACAATAGCAAAGACCTGGACCAACCCAAATGCCCATCGATGATAGACTGGACAGGGAAAATGTGGCACATATACACCATGGAATATTATGCAGCCATCAAAAACAATGAGTTCGTTTCCCTTGTAGGGACGTGGATGAACCTGGAAATGATCATTCTCTGCAAACTGACACAAGAGCAGAAAATCAAACACCACATGTTCTCACTCATAGGCGGGTGTTGAACAATGAGAACACATGGACACAGGGAGGGGAGCATCACACACTGGGGTCTGTTGGGGGGAAATAGGGAAGGGACAGTGAGGGGTGGGAAGTTGGGAAGAGATAGCATGGGGAGAAATGTCAGATATAGGTGAAGGGGAGGAAGGCAGCAAATCACGCTGCCATGTGTGTACCTATGCAACAATCTTGCCTGTTCTTCACATGTACCCCAAAACCTAAAATGCAATTAAAAAAAAGAATTTCACCAATAATTTGAGCATTTGAGTAGAAAGTCTCATTATTGGAATAATACAGAAGCAAAGCAGTATGAACTCACCTAATATAAACCATTATATATAATTTCAAAATTACCATTACTAAACATGAACTTACATCCATCATTAAATTCCATAATTTAAATTAATACCGCCACTGAGAAAGTATCCTAATATTTTTCAAACACAAAGTGTTCCTAGTCCACATAAAAAGCCAGTGATACCACTCATAACCACTTCTGAGGTGTGATTACTTTTTGTCACCAACTCCAGATAACAAAAAAGAGAGGGTCTTAACTTTAATTTCTCACATATTGAAAACTGAAATAAGAGAATGTGAAAAACAGAGTGATACTTACAATTTAAGTACAAAGACTGGTACACACACAAACATATGCACATATATTTAAGCATGGGGATAGGAGACTGGAAAAATTAATGCTTTTTGCAGGCTCTAAGAGAAAGCCACAAGTTAAATAGGTCTAATAACCAAAATGAGTTTGAACCAAGCAGGGAAGATATTAAAATACAATGATGCTAAATTATTATCAACTTATGAGAAAATTTTTAATAGATCAAGGAATAATATCATGTGAGCATCAAAAAGGAATGCAATTCTAAGGATGAAAAGTATTTCCTAAGAAAGACCAAAAAGCTCCCATACAAATTATCACATTATTAGGTATAAATCTACAATTTACCTCTCCTAAACCTCCAGTCCTCCTCTTGTTCATTCTGATAGTTTGACTGTTGCTTGGAAATCTGAGATACTTGATGCTGTAAATGTTTTCGATCACCCTCTGCTTTCGTAAGTTGTGTACGCAGTTCTTCTACCTAAATACATAGTCAAAAGTCAAACATCCGTTTTCACAATCAGAAAAAGATTTACTTCAAATGGGCTAAACACACACTGAATCCAGGTTAATTTCCTTCTGAGCATAGTGGAACAGTTTCCTGCTCCATTTCCTCATTCCTCTCATTTCGTCCACAAAGAATAAATGAATGCTTTTTCCTTCTCTGCATCCATGGTGGCAAAGAAAGTGACCGGATTTTTTTAAATCACTTATTTTGTCCTCATTCTACTCCATTACTAATAACCGAAACCACCTTCGATTAAGTATTATATGTTTTTATATTTTTCTATTTTCACCCATTTGCTTTCATATAAACATGGTCTACTGGTTGTTAAAATCAAGGGAAATAATCATGATTTAGAATATTTTGATATTAAAATCATGCTCAAAATAAGTATGCAACAGATGCTGTTGAATAAACTCTAAACTACTTGAAGGCAGGGACTGATTTGTTCATGTTTCTATCCTTAGAGTCCCAAATTACCTAGCACATAGCAGATACTTCCAAATAACCATTAAACACGTTAGCAATGGCAAAAAGATTCAGCTAAAATCACAAGGACAATCTAAACAAAGAAATCTCTTGCTTCAAAAACTGAAATTGGAGATTATAAGTTGGAGTTCCAAATAAATCAGAATGGAATTAAATACAAATATAAACTTCCAAAAAGGAAAGTTTGAACTCTGCCAAAATTAATTCCATGTGACCATTGGCTGCAGAACAAAGGCAGTGAATGTTTTCAACTGTTTTGTAAAACAGGTGCTATCTTGTATTTTCAGCACCAGTTGTCAGAACCTAACATTCCTTCTGAACATCTATAAGGCTTGACATCTTTGCCTACCACTAGCATATTCTAAAGGTGAGTTATATAACACACACTACAAAACAGAAGAAAGTATAATTGCAGCTTGTCTTAAACAGAGAGAGGCAGTTAGAAACTCATAAGCCCTTATCCAATGTATGTAAGATGGTTATTTAAAGTTATTGAACTTTAAACATCAGAAGCACCAAACTCCCATTATGGGCTGATGGAATGCAAAATGTTATACTTAAAAATCAAGCTTATCTTTGGTTATAAGGGTCAGGTAGTATCTCGAAAACATAAATTAAAGACAATGACATATTCAAAGTAACGTGAACATGCAATAATCTCTTTTATGTAGTTTACTTCTTCCTTTACTTTCCAATGCTTCCTGGAATAAAATTAAGTTCCTGGGAAAATTTTATCTTATACATTCAGTCTTACTTTTACACTGCTCATGCTAAGTGAGATAAGTAATAAGTTGTAGCAGCAATCAGCAAGATACACTGTCACAGTGGGGACCTTGGCTGGTGTCTGTACTAGCTTTTTCTGAATTTCCCTGAAAGAATTTTATCTTTTACTTAGGTGTGCTAATATATATTCCTTAGGAAAAAATTTTTCTAGACCCAGTTTTTTTCTCCTTTCACAAAGATATTTAAATAGAGATACTCAATCCTGATTTAATGTAAAAGTATATTATAATAGTTTGCATAGACTTACCTGATGCAAAAGTGTTTCTCTGCTGCCTTCTGATTGATTCAATAACCTTCGAGATAGCTCCAATTCCTGTTCAAGCTAGAGTTTCAACAAAGGATAAAGAAAAATGGAGCAGAAGATAACCTAATTATTATGGGCACAGTTTAAAAGAAAAAAGTGGAAAAGTTATCAGAAGACATTTACAGCTAATGTAAAAGAATAAATATCTCACTATGAACATATATCAATACTTCCATTAAAATAATGTTAATTGTATAATATAAATTGAACTAGACCAGGCCTCAGGAAGTCTGGGATGTGGTAAGTTTCATCTCACGCCAGTCCAAGTCTCTTCTCCTTAGGCCTCCATTCTGCCATCTCTAAAGTAAGAATTTTATATTAGACAGTCTCTGAGATCCTTCCAGTTCTAAATTACTTTACTCTAAATCCTAAGGCAATTTTTTCTTTAAATTAGAATATGTAGTGTCAAATTAACTAAATTAGAATAAAAACTGCAGGGACATAATGGCTCAAAAGTTTCATCTAATTGGTGATTTCCTATATTCCTAATATTTCTAATATTCATAAGACATTCCTTAAATTTTTAAATGTCTAAATTTAGAATGAGACATTTAAAATTTCCTTAATGATAATGCCATTAGATAAATATCTATAAAAAATGTGACCAGTTAGGTGACTAAATATTCTGCAAACTCCTAATAAGCCTAGATGATTTCAAGTTGAAACATGTAATGGGATACAACACAAGTTTGCTAAAAAATTTGGACCTTATATGTGCTAGACTTGTTTGCATTTTGTAACAGTAAGATTTCATAAAAATCATACATTTATATTAAGACGCTTGTAAGTGCTTATACTTAAAGTACTTATCCTAAATTA
Source organism: Callithrix jacchus (assembly GCF_049354715.1). Classification (NCBI taxonomy): domain Eukaryota; kingdom Metazoa; phylum Chordata; class Mammalia; order Primates; family Cebidae; genus Callithrix; species Callithrix jacchus. The sequence goes on from NC_133509.1 coordinate 115,800,825, forward strand.
TCGTTTCCATTGAACAGCTGCTATCTGTATATTAACCCTTTCATAACTGTACATGTGGTAGGTGTGCCTGCAGAAGAGCGTTAAGGGAACCTTGTGATGATGGAACAGTTCTGTATCCTGATGGTGGTAGTGGTAACAAGAATCTATACAAGATAAAATGGATAGAACTTCACACACCACACACACAAATGAGTATATATAAATCTGGTGAAATCTATATAAACTAAGTAGATTGTACCAACACCAATTTTCTGGTTTTAATATCAAATGGCAGTTATGCAAAAATGTTACCATTGAGGGAATCTGGGTGCATGGGACCTCTCTGTGTATCTTGTTTTACAATATCCTATAAATCTGTAATTATTTCAAAATGTATCTTTAAATCCCATTATATAATTTTTAAAAAATTATACATGTGGCTCATAAAAAATTATACATGTGGCACTTTTTAAAGAAAAAGTGCAGTATATGTGGGAATCACAGAATCCATACAAAATATCATCTGACCTGTTGTTTAGTCTCTATGAAGAAATAGAGGAAAGAAACCACACTTCAAGCAAAATAACTTTGAAATCAACCAAAGCCCATATTCGTCATAATCCCTGTGTAATTTCTACATTGCAACTCCCAAAGGGCAAATTTAATGACCTAACATACTTTGCTTACCCTAAAAGCAGAAAGGAAGCTGCCTTTATATGAGTTGGTGAAATAAATAAAGGAGGTAATGGTAGGTAGAAAACAGCGATATGGAGTAAAGAGCAGGGCAAATTTTCACTTCATCATTCATTACTTTGAGTTCATCCTTAAATCTACTTATTTGCAAATTAAGGAAGAGTGGTTTGGCCTCTGAATTCCTTTCTAACTCTAAAGTGCTAAGCTCTATGTATTCATAGACATGAACACACAGTTCATAAACATGAACATATGTCAAAGGTCTCTATTTTAAAAGAAACAGAAAATGTGTTCAGAGAAAAGTAAAGTTTAGCGCACCTCTCAGAAAGGGGAGTGGTCATAGATGACAAGGTAGCAAACAACTTGCATATCTGTTTCCAAGAGCAAGTGCTAGCAAGTAAAAGAGGTGTTGAGCCAATTGATTCCACACTGAAAGATAAAGATCTCACACTGTTCTAAAGGATCCTGGGGACACTTTTCAAGGCACTCCACAAATACCACTGGCCCAAACCACTTTATTCTTTGAAAGAAACTTTCAATATCTTACTTGATTCTTCTCAGTTTCAGTTTGTCTTAGCTTATTTTTTATTGCCCCTTCATTCTCATCTGCTTTAGTTTCTTGTTTCTTCAATGCCTGGAACAAAAAAGGCAGAAAAAAAATTATTCCAAAATATATATAAAACTGAAAGTCACTAGTACAATTTATTATGTTAGGACTGAGGAAGATTTGGATATGAGTTACACAAAATCTATAAATAAATTACAACCTGCTCATTCAGTGTAGCCCTAAGAACACTTCAGTGGAGATAAAATATAAACAATTCCTGATCATCCTAATTAATATTCACGTCATTTCCTTTGTTCTCCATTTTTGGGAATTTTATTACATTATTTACAGAGCCTAGATAGCTGATGGTTTTCTTGGAAACAAATCTTCTTTTCTACAATTTCCCCTCTTTAATAAAATGAGAAAAAACAAAATAGACATTTTAAAAATTAACTACAAAAGTGTTTATTTGGGTTTGTTTCTATGTTAAAACAAACGTAAAGGAAAAAAAATCATACTTGGAACTGTCTTTCATAACATCTGAAACTCATTCCATTGTTTAAAAAATATTTTTTAACAATTTTAGTGTTTAGACTTAGCAAGGTGTATGTGTAAAGTCCATAAGACTTGTGAAAAGCCAAGCTGCCAGAAGCTTTTGCCAACAAGATCAACAGAAAAACAATTTTCAGGCAAACAGCAAAATAAATTAAAAATTGCTTTGATGCAAGTTTACTCCATCATTTCGGCTCCCTCTGCCATAATTCCCACTCTCAAATAGCAATTGAGTAAAAAAGCAGAGAAGCATCAACAAAATGAAAAATAATTATGATTTGAGAATAATATTACCACATTTTTATAGTGTTTAGTATGTCAAGGCATTCTTCTTCTTCTTACATATAATAAATATGTTACATATATTCAAAATATACATTTAATCCTCATGATGATTCCATGAGTTATTATTATACTAAGCCCATTTTATTAAGGGGGAAATTGGAGCACAAGGGGTTGAATAATTTGCCTAACATCACTCACCTACTTTGTGACAAAGACAGGATATACATTCTGGCCGCCTGTCTCTTTAACAATTGAGTGTACTGCTTCGTCATATTGAAATAATAATACCAACCTTATAGGGTGGTGGGGAAAACTAAATGATTTGATATCTGTAAAGCACATAAAGCCTGGCTTTATCTGCAAGGCACATAAATAGCTGGCTCCTAACAAATGTGCAATAAAAGGCCACTGTTACTACTAAAAATAATAATAGCCTGGTAACAGACTGAGGCTCTTAAAAAAATTAATTTAAAAAAATCCAAATTTCCATATTTAAGTTGGTTGAATAAAAGAAACTTTAATTTTCTTGGATACTTAGAAATTTGCTAAAATAATCTTGTGCTACTGATTTCTTCCTCACTTTCTTCTTTCAACATCTGATAAGTTATTCATAATGTTGACTTTCCAAAATAATGTACTCTTCTATTATAGCTCTGCTTGCTACCTAAAACTTTAATAGCCTACTTTTTTAATTTCTCTGTTTACTCTAAGTATATGTAAGTCTTAAAAAATGTTGTCAATGAGAACTTAAATTCTATTGTTTTCAATAAGGAGCAAAAGTAAGATACTAAGGAACAATTCAAAGCAAATTACTACATTTCCACTATATCTAGAAATGCCATTAAGTTTGAACACTAGCTCTGCCTTCTGTATACCATGAGTCAGTAAACAAGTAAACACAGATGCAATATTCTACCCCAGAATATTGAACCCATTTTTCTACATAATCTAGTTCAAAATGAAAGACAAAAGAAGGAAAATCTAACACCTAAGATCCATTAAATATATATTGATGCACTTGTAAACACTGAAAACACAGCTAGTACTCAAAGAGAAACATTTTTAAATCAAAATTACAAGCCATTTCTTTAAACCTTAATAATAAATGTTAACTAATTTACTACCTTTTTTAAAGGTGTAAGCCTGCACTGGATTTCTTTTCCATTTGACTTAAATCAAGCAACTTAGAACTATATTAAAACTGACTCAGTAAAAGCAGTTACAGAAGAAGAAAAAAAAAAATCACATGCCAATGAATTTCTATTACTATGTTATCTTGTCCTTTAAAGCTTGTTTGTTTCTTAGGAGCAGTTTAGCCACAAAGCTGTCATGTGCCCTGCTCCAGGATTTACATTGTCTTTTACATGTTTAAGATCACAGCAACAACACGGAGCCTTAATAGAGTCCCTGGGGCACATTTAAATCTTTAATAACAACAAATTTTCTTCTTTCCTTTAAATGTGCAGTATTGTGTATTGTACCACTGCATTTCCTTACAAGTTACTGAGTCTAAATTCTCATACTATAGATATTCAAAACAATATAGCTCTAAAAGGAAAAACAATATAGCTTTTCCTTTTAGAGAGTAGTGAAAAGGGGAAAAGAAAACTGTTTGTAGACCTCTCACTTAACCATAAAACGCTCTACAACTTTGACAACAAGCATGTTTATCAAGAGGCTCTAACAGATAACACACTCCAAGATGTAGAACAAATAGGGAATTAAAGGCCCTTTGTCTGCTTTAAATGGACCAGCAAGCGTGGTTAAGAATGATGCCATTGGAGTGAAATAAAAATCACATGTCAATTCCCACACAAGCCAATGAAATTTCCAGCGAAAAATTATGAACATAACCTTTCCCAATTTATTCTAATCACTCAGCAGTGATTGCATGCCTTTGGTCACAAGGCCAAGAACATGTAGATCATTCACTGGTAAACTAACAACACTATAGAAAAACAAGTCTGAGCTCATGTTAAACAGTCAGTATTATTTACTTGAAGGTACAAACTATCAAATCAGATTTTATTTCCAGTAACATTAAAGAATGAAGAAGTTATATCACTGAAAACTAGAAAATCATTGTTCTTACTCTATTTTATAATTAAATTCTTCACATGGGCACAAAATAAAAGTCAGTGAACAAGTAGTTTAAGCTTAACAGAATATAATGAGACCCTGATCCAAATTAGATCACATGAGCTATACATTGAAGTTACAAGTTGTTTATATTTATGTATATTAAAATTTTGAAGTAGCTTTAAGGACATTGTAATATTTTCAATCAAGCAAAAATTCTATTAAGTACTGAGTATATACAAAACACTATCATGGAAACTTTACTTACTTAAAAATTTTTTTAAGGTGGAAAACTGATGTCTATCTCCAAAATTCTTTTTTGGACACCTAACAGAGCTCCAAAGCCATCAAACATCAATAAAATAATACATATTTTTGAAGGGCTCTATATGCATAATGCAACAGAATGTTATTGCTTAGAACACATACTACTCATTTATATTAACACAGATTTTCCTGTCATGTTCTTTGAATTTCTAAATTACACTTTTTCTCAAATCAAGTTAGAGATTCCACCCCCATGAGAATTAGCTAAAGTGATGGAAAATTTTAGCCTTTAAGTTCATCCAGTTGGGGAGTATCCGTGCCAAAAAAACCAAAACAAAAAAAAAGTAAGTTTCTTTTCAAGGCAAAAAGCAAAACAAAGCATTCATATTCTAAATCCCTGAACTAATATCTAATTTAAAAATAGCTAGGTGGATATTAAATTGTTCAAAGAAATTTATTTTTTAGCCATGACCAAGGAAAGGAAATTCTATACCAACAACTACCCAAAAAAAAAGAAAAAAAAACCCACATACCACCTACCACATACTTTGGTAGGTGAAAAGTATAAATGCTTGATAGAAGTCCAAAAGGAATTCAATAATGATACTATTATGGTACCATATATACTTGGGGATATCGAAGTAAAAGAGAAATTCAAAAATCTTGGTATGAATTGCACTGTGTGTATCTTCCAGGCAGAAATGGTAAGCACATCGCAAGTAAAGTCACAAGATACAACAATTCCTGTTTTTCAAAGGGTAATATCCAATATCTTGTAGTTAAGTAGGATTGATCATAAGTTAAATACTATTTCTGATAGTAATAGTAATCCTGAAAATGTTCCTTACAGCAGCTCAAGGTTTCATTTTGAGAATAGCCTAGATTTGTTTTTTTCATTTTTCTCTTCTTATGATAAGATGTTTACTATTTCAAGAATGCCAGGAATCCAGAAGGGCTCTTATAGGAATTATCTTGGTGGAAGAGACAGATGCTTTTTACTGACCTATTTTCCCCAGTGAACAAACATCTTGGTTCCGCTATGTCCATACCTACGGAATCTACGGCTGTTTAGGGCATCTAGTGCCAATGAACCCAAACGAGGTTATGGTTCAATCACTGATTCCCTTTGCTCTTTTTGTGGCCACAATCTTTACCCTAAACCTAGTCAAGGGCCTTACAGAAGACTAACTAGACCAGAGACTATGAAGGAATCAGCAAAAATTCAATACCATGACTACAAAAATAACTCAAAGGTAAAACCCCTGTTGACTAGTGTCAGGATTTCATCCTTCAAATGTTATAAATTTGCCAACCTGCAAAACCAAACCTTAATTACTTCACAAAAAAGCCAGTATGCTAAAAAGACATACAAGCCTTTCAACTTCTTTAATTCAAAAGCAACAATGGTAATGATATGATTCCCTAACATGCCATTGCTTTTACTGGAACAGATTATATTTTATGCAATCTTTTACTTAATAAAAATCTTGCAAGTAAAGTTAAATATGAGCCCAACAAGTATATTTTCCAGGATTTCCTTCAAAATCAAAAAACAAATGCTCCTATTAGAAGGTCTGTTTTTATCCGAGTAGTTTCCTGTCAAAAAGAGATGCATAGTTTTATTAGAAATCCAGAGTAATATAATACTTCATTTGACTTTCTAAACACAGGACCACTGAGTTAGGACTGTTGACAAATAGAAGATCATAGATAATTATGGAAATTTAATTTAGAATTTCTCAAGTTGTATATCTTTGAACAGAAAGCTCTGTAAATACACAACATCTTTCACCGTCCAGAGTTAGAGGATGTTATTTTATGCCTTTGGGTTTAGGAGGGTTTTTTGTTTTTGATTTTTACTATTTTCTAATAAAAATAAAACAGTACTAAGTCAAGGAGTAAGTCTATCTGCAGCAAAATGATTTTTGTTTGTACAATATTACTATGCACCCTGTAGTTGCCCAATAAATATTAATTGATAATGATGGAAATGGGCTTTAAAAACAGATGGCCTAGCGTAAGTTCACTGAAAATATAGATAGAAATATTTCACTCTTCAAGAAAAGCATAACATAGAAATTGAATAAGTCCTACACACAGAAAATCTCAGTCTATTGTCAGGCAGCTGTTCAGTCAACAGGAGCAGCAGACATTTTTCATCATCATCACAGCATTAACAGCATTAAATGTCTATTTGCATATGGTGCTGCATGAAGTGACTCACACAGATTCATACAAGCCTGATTTGTTATGATTTACAATGACAGTATTGGCAAGAACATATAAGTACACATATCAAAGGAAAAGTGATTAAACATACTTTGAGATCTAGTAGTATGTGGTATGAACATAAAAAATGTGTCAGACTTAAACACAACTCACAATAGCAATAGGAGTATTTATTTATCATGTAAACTTCTATCCTTCCTCAATAGAATTTCAGGTGCTTTACAAGAACACTTATACATACAGTTAAATACTAAATAGAATAAAGAAAGGAGTCAGAGGCCATAAAAGAATAAGTAATGACTCTTCAAGAACCTAGAGGCTGAATGTAAGGACAATAGTTACTGGTGGGAAAAGAAGAATAAAAAAATCATATGAGGACTAACTCACGGTTAGGAGGAGGACAGGATCAAGCAAGCTATAAGCAAATGGATCACCCCAGGAAGACATCCTGAAAACACACATCTCACAAAAATACTTACGTAAGAAAGTAAGATCATACACATGGTAGAATTTTGGAGAAAGTTAAAATAAGGAACTGAATGGAGCAGAAAGTACATTGCAAGCATTTCGTAATTAATAATCTTAAGTATTATTTTCTTAATAAAGTAAAAACTTCAGAAGATATGACATAAATGTTAATTATATAGGAATCAGATTATAAGAATTTCATGACAACTTACATTTACTCATCATCTCATAAAACTGCACCTTCAAGGAATCTAAAAGCTAACAGCTGGCATGCTACTTCTTCTATCATGTAGAATACATTTCTAAACTGTCCATTTTTGTTTTATCATTATTCAATACAGGCCACTGACATATATTATTAAACTGGAATATTCTTTAATCCAGCCAGCTATTTCCCAATATCAGAAGATGATATGGCTTGTGGAGACTGTCTACAGTACCTAAGAAGCTTGCTCAGTAAATGGAAATTCAAGTATCAAGTGCAAGGTAAGAGACATCCTCCCAGATCTCTTCAGAATTCTCTTCTATAGAAGCTTTAGGGGAAAACAATATCTTTCACTGGAAAAAATATTAAAAGTATTTTAGTGTCATCTGCAAGAGGTTGAATAAGGGGGCAAGGAGGGAAATCAAGAAAAGGACTAAAGAAGGCAACTGAAGAGCATGATGTATCTCGGACCTGCATGTTTCATGCTGTGCCAAATAGTGTCCAAATGCCTTTGAAAACTAAATCCTATAATAGTCAATCATTCTTCACCATCCATTTCCTTTTTATCAGCATGTTGACATTAATGGTTCTCTCACAGTCTTAGAGAGAACAGGATTTATTTCATCCTTGCAAAGAAAAAATGTGTTGTTACCACAAGTAACAAATATAAGAAAGAAAATAATTAGCATGGTGTACAATGCTAAGACAAAGAGCAATGGTGTGAATCAAAATGACAGAAAGTCAGAATCTACCTAAGTGTTTCAGCCATTGGCTGGTAAAGTGCTTGACATAAAACTACAAGCAATGGAACAAAATCACAGTCATAAAAGAATTTCCTAAAATAATGTGAAAATACAGTCTTAGCAAAAATGCCTAAGTCTCTCACTCAAACCTTCCCCAAGGTGCCATAAAGAGGTAATTATTTCCCCTCAGAGATACTCTATCGACTACACAAATATGGAATAATGCCCTTGCTACATTACAATGATAGTTAACATCTCTATTTCATTAACTAAACCAGGAGTCCCTAAAATGTAAGACCATATTTTAGGTATCTTTAAATCCCTAGCCTCCAGCACAGTACCTGAATTATAGTAGGTACATGATAGTATTTGCCAAATGAATATTTTACTGAATGAATACCTACTATACAGGATGCAACATTTATTCATTCATTCCTTCAAGAAGCATTTGCTGGGTCCTTACTCTATATCAAGCACTGGTCCTGGTACTGGGGACGCAGCAATGAGCAAAACAGAGAAGTCTCTGCCTTCATAAAGCCTGCATTCTTTATGCAGGGGACAGAAGATTGACATATAATCAAAGTGTTAGGAAAACATACAGCCGTGCAAGGAGCTCAGGAGTGAAGTATTTTATCTATGAGAGTCAGGAAGGGCTTTCTGAAGTAGAGTTCTGAACATGAGGGCACAAACCATGCAACTGTTTCAGAGCTGGAAATTCCTAGCTGTGGGAATGAAAGTGCAAATGTCCAGGAGTAGGAGGTACCTGGTATATCCATGCAAAAGCAAGATGGCAAGGATAGCTGGCCTAGAGTTGGCAAGAAGAACAACAATAGAAAATTAGGGATTGAGCATGGTGGTTCACACCTTTAATTCTAGCACTTTGGGAGGCCAAGGCAGGAGGATCACATGCAGCCAGGAATTTGACACCAGCCTGGCCAATATGACAAAACTCCATCTCTACTTAAAATACAAGAAATTAGCTGGGCATCGTGGCACATGCCTGTAATTCCAACTCTCAGGAGGCTGAGGCAGAGAATCACTTGAACCAGGAAGGCGGAGGCTGAAGTGAGCCAAGATCGTGCCATTGCACTCCAGCCTTGGAGGGAGTAAGACTACATCTCGAAAAAAAAGAAAAAGAAAAAAAAGAACATTAGGGTGAGAATTCAGAAACCAGATTAGAGGGACTTTGTTGCCTAGAGACTTTAGATTTCATTCTAAGTATGATAAAGAAACCACTGATTAGCCAGGCATGGTGGGGCATACCTGTAATCCCAGCTACTCAGGATGCCAAGATCATGCCACCGCACTCCAGCCTGGGGGGAAGGGAGGGAGGGAGGGAAGGGAGAAAAGGAGGGAAGGAGGGAAGGGAGGGAGGGAGGAAAGAAGGGAGGGAGGAAAAGAGGGAGGGAAGACCATTGAAGGGTCTTGAAGACAAGATGTGACATTATCTGTTTCTGTAAGAAAAAGACTACAAGGAGGTAAGAATGGAAAAAAGGAGGTTACTGCATTAGCCCCTGCAAGAGAGGAAATGTAGTGGTAGGAGATGAACAGTTTCCAATTAAAAAAAAATTTTTTTTAAGTAGAGCTGATAAAAATTTACTGATAGACTTGGTGTAAAGAACAGGAAAAAAAAGAGAAGGCAAGGACACAAAGGAAACATATAAAGGTTTTAAAATATAAAACAAATTATTTTGTTATCAAGATAGTTATCTATCTGTTTAAGAAGAAATATATGAGCTAATTATTTCAATGAACCACATAAAAGAATAAGATTCTGCACCTTCCAAACAAGTTCACAGATCAGGAAGAGAAAGAACTGGAAACGGGGAGCCCTGAAGACCCAAGCTCACCCACGCTTTGTGGCTTTGATTCACAGCATCACTGTAAGTTCATTCCCCATCCAAGACTAGCACTGGCGAGGAAAGCTTCGGGACCTCATTCTCAGATAATAAACATGAAACTATTTTCTCACAACCATACAAGACCCATTAAATGATGAGATAACAAGGTTATAGTTCTAAATACTATCCTAATACTTGGCCACAATATGGACACAGATGTATTAGAAATAACCTTCACAGTTTCTTGTTTTTGAACAATAAATAATTAATACTACAACTTTTAATATTTTCAAGAAGAGATCTGGGGTACTTAATAGAAATACAAATTAACTAGAAATGCCATGAGTCATGAGAGCTATAAAAAATGCTTTTTTAACAACTAAGGAAAAGAAAAGGCAAAGGATAATCTTTTAACTAACCACAGAATACCAATAGAAAATAAATATAACTGGATGGATGGACAGCAGTTCACAAAAGGAAATGACCACCAAAAACAAAAAAATGATAATTAGGAGAAAGAGCTCTTGGTCTATAAGATGAATATTTAGACAAAGCATCTTCGGGAAAACTCTGCATGCACAGCTTGAAAATATTAAAAGTGAAAAAGGGAATGGGAATACATGATTCCCGGGAAATAAATGCTCATATCAAATTATAATCTGTTTCACTAGATATAAATAGTTTCTTCCAGAGAAGGAGGGAGTGAAGGAGGAAGAATGAAAACAGCTGTAACCCCCAAGAGGAAGCCTGAAACTATAATACGAAGGCACATAAATGACAGTTTTCATGATAAATACAGCAGGTGTCTTCATAGAAAATACACAATGTGTCACTTTTTAACAGTGGAGAGTAACACCATTTCAGATTTAAATTTTAAATAACAGAGTTAAATAATTAGATTTTTTTCATTTGTGAGGTTAGTGCTAAGTACACTTTCAGAAAGCCCTATAGAGCTGAGGGTATACGTGCAATAAAGAATTGTTTTTCAATAAACTTGGCCAACTTCAATAAAGTGCTTACCACTTCACAACTGATGGTTTTATACTGACGACTAGTGGTCAAAACGTAGTAATTCCCTATCAAGTATTCTATGACTTTTATCAATTTATTTAAAACATTTAATGCAAATTATGTGAAAACCTAAATTAAAAGATCTTGCTCTTACAAACATTCAGAAAAACACACAGAAAAGAAATTGTATCTGCAAATTCTCTTTAAAAATTCTTTCTATCCATCATTTGCTGTATCTTAAAACTCACAAAGGAAACAGTTCCATGAAGTGTCAGTTTATACACATCCACACAGCTATGTTAACACTTCTTTTTCAAAAATCCATAATTAATATTTCAAAGAGGCCTTAAGAATTCATGTTTCTGAGCATCTCCATTCTAAATTTCTTTTTCAAACTTTGTTAAACACAAAAATATCAAAAATCCAGCTGTCTTTATTATCAGTATAGTTTGAAACCAGCAAGCTATTATATGAAAAATGTTATTTTTATAGAATTGAATTATGTTTAACTGTAATTGAATTCTTTAAGAATATTTACGGAATTTTAGTTACATCATTGTAACTACTACATTATTAAACTTCAAATAAGTTAAAATTGTGTAACTTTTCCTTTCTTGTCTTCAAGAATGAGAGTAATAGAGTAACACAAGGTATAAAAACCTTGGAGTGAAATTTATCAAGAATGTTATATGCAGCTGAACAAACATTTACCTTTGGAAACATTAATTTCTTCAGCACCTGTTCAGTGAGCTCCGTGTGATACACACTGTACTACATGACACAGACACAAGGGTAAACTGGATGCACAAAGTCCCTCCAGTGGAGTCTACATTATTCTTTGGCAAAAGACATGTGATAGCACAAGTAAACAAATAATAATTATATATTATGTTAAATGCTATTTTTAAAAACAGAGTAATATAGCCAAGCGAAGTGGCTCACACCTGTTATCCCAGCACTTTGGGAGGCCAAGGCAGGATCCCCTGAGGTCGGGTGTTCAAGACCAGCCTGACCAACATAGAGAAACCCCATCTCTAATAAAAACACAAAAAATTAGCCAGGCATGGTGGCGCATGTCTGTAATCCCAGCTACTCAGGAGGCTGAGGTAGAAGAATCTCTTGAACTCAGGAAGCAGAGGTTATGGTGAGCCGAGATTGCACCGCTGCACTCCAACTTGGGCAACAAGGTCGAAACTCGGACTCAAAAATAAAATATAAAGTAGAGTAATGTGATATGATATGATCATAAGCAACGGAGCTGAAGGGGGTGATTTTAGAAAGGGAAGAGGAACAGGAAAGTTCTCCCTAATGAGGTGACAATTGAGCCTGAGGAATTAGAAGGGAAAAGTTATACTGAGTCAGAAGAAAAATGTTCCAATAAGACACTGAGAAGAAACCAATGTGGCTAGAACATAGATATCTTAGACTTATAAGTACTGTATGTTTAAAATTTTACAACAGCTATCAAAAGAACAGACATATAATCTACAGCTTCAAAGCAAACAAAGTATAAAAATGAATATATAATACATTCCACTCCAAATAGAAAAGGGAAAAAGAACAGAAAGAGGAGAAGTTAAAAAAACAAAGATGATAAAAACACTTTCAAATAAACCAATAATCACAGTAGGTATAAAATGATGAATGCACCCATTAATTTGTAAGATAAAATTTTCTTTAACTTAAGCTATAAGGTGTTTTGTAAGAAACATGGAAAAATGAAAATACTAAGGAAAGATTAAAGAGGGAAAAAGATATGCCATGAATAAGGTAACCCTAAGAATGTTAAAATCAAGACGCATCCCTTATAATATTTTTTAAATAATTGACCAAGAATTTAGTTATATACAAGATACCACACGCACAAACAGATAAATGAAAACGAACACAAATCACAGGGAGAAACTGATAATCTTTATAACAACGGGAAGCTTTAGACTGATATATTTACTAAGAATGTAGAAAAACAGAACAAAATTTACAAACGATCTGTTAAGTTTATATGTGTGTATGTATGCTTGTATAACATGCACAAGCACATAAAATTCTGCATCCAAAACACAGAAAAACATTTGTTTCTTACTCCGGAGTACTTACAAAAATTGGTCTTAGAATTAGGTCAAAATGGAAGTTTCAACAAACTTCAAAGGAGTTAAATTAAAAACAAGTAATAAAAAGATAAGCATACAGATATCTCTGAAAATACCAAAAGACATTCCTAAATAAGTCTTGAGTTATAGAGAATATTATAACAAATTATAAAAGATTTTGAAAAAAACTACCATAAAATAATAGCATAACAAAGCACATGGTAATTTGGTTAAATTTTCATTATTCATTTTAAAAAACAGAAAAATCAATCAAGCATTCAATTTCCAAGTCTAAAAAATAAAACAGAATAATCCTTTAAATGAAGAGAAAGAATAACAGTTAACAGCAGAAGCCGATGAAGCAATAAGCAAAGCAGGTCAAAAAAACTAATAAGATAATCATATTTCTAGCAAGACATTAAACATAAATTACCAAACTGACTTAACAAATAGGCTGTGCAAGCCATTAAACATTAAAAAAAAAAAAAACTGAGAATCCACAGCACCAAAGATTTTTTTTTTTTTTGAGTTTTGCTCTTGTTACCCAGGCTGGAGTGCAATGGCACGATCTCGGCTCACCGCAACCTCTGCCTCCTGGGTTCAGGCAATTCTCCTGCCTCAGCCTCCTGAGTAGCTGGGATTACAGGCACGCGCCACCATGCCCAGCTAATTTTTTGTATTTTTAGTAGAGACGGGGTTTCGCCATGTTGACCAGGATGGTCTTGATATATTGACCTTGGGATCCACCCGCCTTAGCCTCCCAAAATGCTGGGATTACAGGCTTGAGCCACCGCACCCCGCCAGCACCAAAAATATATTAAGCACAAATTGTTTTATGGACAGGTTTCAACAAACATTTAAGAAATAGACAATCCCTCTGTAACACAAAACTAAACTATGAAATCCACCTAACTCATTTTATGAGACTAATGTAACCATGCTTCTAAAACCAAAAATGTCAGTGCAAGGAAAACTGATCTCAATCATAAAGATGAATATAAAAATCCTAAGAAAAAAATAGGAAGTTAATTCAGCAGTGTATTAAAAAACAAAACATTATAATCAAGTTCTCAGGAATGCAAGGAGGGCTATTGATGGACTCAACCATATTTAAATCAACACATTTAAATATCAAAAGTTAAGTGCTCATTAAGAAAACTTGATAAATTTCACAACCCATTTATGATTTTTAGAGTAAATAAATAAATAACAACAACAAAACATCTCATGGCAACATAGGAATAGAAGGCAATGGTCTTAATGTGACAAAGGTTAGCACTCAAAAGCAGGGGCAAACACCGTATGATTAACACTTAAGAATCATACAAATACAGAAGTAACACAAAAATTCTTGCTATCTTTGCTTCTATTCAATATTAGACCTCAGGTTCTAACCAGTGCAATATGATTAAAAATAAATAAATAAAGAATGAGACTAAATTGCCTTTAATTTCAAATGATATGATTATCTGTAGACTAAGATAGTATGTCAGTAAATCTATTAATAAACTGTAAGAACTAAAAAGGGCACTGAGAAGATTATTGGATATAAGAACCACATTTAAAACCGGTTGTACCCCTGTATGCTATAAATAACCTAACAGATGCAATTTTTAAAATCCCATTCCGAATAGAAAGAAAAACCATAAGGTGCCTAAGAATAAGTCTAGCAAAAGAGATCTAGGACCTTTATACAAACAATTATAAAACATTATTGGAAAACATTAGAAAAGACTTTCTCTTTAAATTAGTTTGTACTTAATACAATTGTAATCAAAATGCTGGCAGGATTTTTCACGGAATAGGACAAGGGGTTTTCTTTAATATTTACCAAAAAACAATAAAACCTATAATAATTAAGAAAGAATGATATTAGTACAGGGATAGACAAGCAAATCAATGGCAAAGTATATAGACGCCAGATAGATATTGCAGGAAACTAGATATACAACAGAAGTGGCATTTAAATTAAAGTAGAAAGAACCAATTTTTTTTTCAAAATGATGCTGAAGCAACTGATGAGCCATATAAAACGCAAATTAGAGTCCTTCCATTCTCCTAATAAAAAAAAAAAATCCCCAGGGGTAGGAGAGGAATCCCATAAACCCAATAGTTTAAAATGAGCAAAAGTCATACATAGGCACTCTATATAAACACAAACGCAAACTGCCAAGAGATGTGTGAATAGATGCTCAAATTCACTGACAGAGAAATGCAAATGAACACAAAAATGAGTTAACACTTTATACTCGTCAGGTGGCAAAAACTTAAAAGAATCATAACCTCTACTACTGATAAGAATGTGGGGGAAAGAGCTACTCTCAACCATTGCTGGCAGAACAATGTGCAGTTTCTGAACCTCTGGAAAAATAAGATCTATCAATGGCAATAAAAGACCACACTAGAACCACGTCAACTACTTGGGTAACTTTCCAGAAAGCACTGGTGAGCAAAAGGGAAAAGCAAGAAGCAGAAATGTCTACAAAATGTGATCTCATTCGCTGAAAATGAATACATGACCAAAAAATCCCGATATATGCAAAGGTGTATATAGTCTATATACATCAGTCCAGAATAATTAAAAGCAAAACGAAAACTATAAAGGGATACATTCCAGGCCATCAACACTAGTTCCTTTTTATAGGGGATAAGGGAAGTGGTTTGTGATCAAAGAACAGAGGGGAAAGAGAGGTGGAAAAAATCAGCCATGTAAGTAAATAAATAAATAAAGCTGTATTGTAAGAGAATGTTTATTTCATATGATCACATTTAGCTATATTTTTAAAAAATCCTTTTTTTACAAAATAGTTAATAATAAAAATGTAAAAAGAACTATGTGAGAAATAAACCTAGTTAAATATAGGACCAAAACAGTATATTTATATGGTCACTACTTAATATATCAAATAAATATTAATATTATCTTCAAACACTAGAAAGACAAAGTTTCAAAACTGGTAAATTAAAAGAGACGTATCAAGAAACAGTAACATAAATAATCAGAAACAAAACTCACATAATATGTAATATAGAAACTGGACAGTGAGAGGAAAAAAATGCCATCTTTACAAAAGAAGAAGAAAAATAGTCAATGGGATTAGAGCTGGTTAAAAGAATAAAAAGTGTGGCTCAAAATAAGCCCAGATTTATACTACATACACACTTTTACCCCATGAACAACAAACACTAGAGTTAGGAGCTTAAGGATTTTCGCTGGCTACACACATTTTCCAACAAAGTAGTATATGTGTGGTTGTCCTATTGTGATAGTGCTTTCAGCCTGTTGGTGGTTTGAGGGCTCTGACACCCTGCCTGTGCTACTCTCTGTCTACCAAATGCCATGGGGCTCACAGAGTGAGTCAGGGACTCAATTCTAGAGCTTATGTCCTAAGAATAAGAAAAATAAGGTACATCCTCAGAGTTTTCCGCCTGCTTTCCACAGGACTGTGTTTGACTGTTAAACTCTCATTTACTTGTAAACTCTTTCTTCAAGATTAGAAAGGCTGCTGAGATGGTCAATGGAGGGTGATTTTAATGGGGATTTAGAACATCTAATAATATCATAGGGAAAGGAAAACTTATGAATAACTGTATGCAAAAATGTAAGCGATAACTACAAAAAAAAGGCATTGGTTATAAAAACAAGAGGGAGGTAAAGTGAATGATCAAACAAAAGTTTTGCAGTTGAGCCTTGGAAAGGTAAGTAAAGGTGAGTCCAAAATCCACCAGCCTTGGAAAGGCCTCCACGACTTCATAAAAGTAGGAGACTCTGGAACAGAAGTGCAGGAAAAGGGGTTAATGGAGCCAGGTTAGAATATTTGCCTGACTAGGTTCTCCCCTGCTGTGTGATACTCGAAGTATCACAGAAGCCTCAAGGGAGATGCAAATGCTATTAAGAACACATTAGAAAAACATCCTAGGTTTCACGGAAGCTTCCCCCCTAATGAGTCCAAACTAAATACATTAATAAAGGGTACCAGAGGCTTTTCTTATGTGTTATCTGTATTACTCAGATTCTCTGGAGCCACAGTTATATTTCGGGACATAAATGAATAGCTATTTCTTCATTAGGTCTTACAAAAAAAAAAAGATAAAGAAAAAAATTTAAAAAGTATCAATTTTTCTTAACATGGCCTTATTTTATTGATGAGGTTCACATAACCTGGTTGTCCCTCAGACAGACTAAAAGTCACTAACCTGAGCTCCTACCTTAAACACTTAATTTCTCACTCAATCTTCACCATCGTCTATTAAGATTCCATGCACTTTCCTATCCCAGAGACGTCCCCATGAAACATCTTTTAATTTAAAGGCACCTACATCTATATGTAAGCACAGAATATTGTTGATGCAGATAAGAGAGAAACTAGCAACTTATTATGCTATCAAATGTTCTGAAGGGGGCCAGCCATGGTGGCTCACACCTGTAATCCCAGCACTTTGGGAGGCTGAGACAGGCAGATCACTTGAGTCCAGGAGTCTGAGATCAGTCTGGGCAACATAGCAAAACCTGTCTTTACAAAAAATACAAAAATTAGCTGTGTGTAATGGCGTGCGCCTGTAGTTCCAGCTGCTTGGGAAGCTGAGGTGAAAGAACTGCTTGAGTCTGGGAGGTTGAGTCTGAATGAACCATGATAACACCACTGCATTCCAGCCTCGGAG
Organism: Callithrix jacchus; assembly: GCF_049354715.1. Taxonomy (NCBI): domain Eukaryota; kingdom Metazoa; phylum Chordata; class Mammalia; order Primates; family Cebidae; genus Callithrix; species Callithrix jacchus. Next base: position 115,818,476 of record NC_133509.1, read on the forward strand.
AGTATGACTCTGTCTCAAAAACATGCTCTGAAGAGTGTGAGCGTGTATGTGTATGTGTCTCTAGCATTTATCTCATGTTTTTATTTTCTTTTTCTTTCTTTTTTTTTTGAGACAGGATGTCACTCTGCACCCAGGCTGGTGGAGTACAGTGGTATGATTCCAGCTCACTACAACCTCTGCCTCCCAAGTTAAAGCAGTAGCTAGGATTACAGGTGTGTGCCATCAGGCTGATTAACTTTTTTGTTGTTGTATTTTTAGTAGAGATGGGGTTTCACCATATTGGCCAGGTTGGTCTCAAATTCCTGGCTTCAAGTGACCCACCTACCTCGGCCTCCCAAAGTGCTGGGATTACAGGCATGAGTCACCATGCCCAGCCATGTTTTCCATTTCAAGTAATTCAGCTGAAGATGAAGAAATTACATTCAATGTACATGAAACAGCCAGTAAAAAATGAGTCAGGAGTTTCCAGGATGCAAAACCAGAAATTAAAAATTTATCTAGGATTTTATGTAAATATTGGACCTTCAAAAAAGTGGTTTTGGCTTGTATTTACAGTCTAAATCCCCCTTTGCCAACACTAGCACCCACCAAGCCTACCCCAACTCCACTAAACTAACCAATCAAGCCAGGATACTATCAAGCACCTAATCACAAGGAGTTTATAATATGATAATTTACTTCAATGTTATATGCTTTATTGTGTACAAAGAAAAGGCTGATGGTTATAGGCATAACAATACTTGAATATAGGTCAGGTGTGGTGGCTCCCTCCTGTAATCCTAGCACTTCGGTAGGCCAAGGTGGGCAAATCACTTGAGGTCAGGGGTTTGAGACCAGGCTGGGCAAAATGGTAAAACCCCATCTCTACCAAATATACAAAACAAAACAAAAAATTAGCTGGGCATGGTGGTGCCTGCCTGCCTGTAGTCCCAGCTACTAGGGAGGCTGAGGTGGGAGAATTGCTTGAACCCAGGAACTCAAGGCTGTAGTAAGCCAAAATCATGCCACTGCATTCCTGGGCAACAGAGTGACCCTGTCTCCAAAAAAAATTTTTTAATTAAAAAAAAACAAACTTGAATTTAATTAGTAAAGTTCAAAGTATCATCTATAATTTTAAAAAGATAATATGAGGCTGGGCGCGGTGGCTCACGCCTGTAATCCCAGCACTTTGGGAGGCCAAGGTGGGTGGATCACGAGGTCAAGAGATCGAGACCATCCTGGTCAACAAGGTAAAACCCCCTCTCTACTAAAAATACAAAAAAAAAACATTAGCTGGGCATGGTGGCACACGCCTGTAATCCCAGCTACTCAGGAGGCTAAGGCAGGAGAATTGCCTGAACCCAGGAAGCGGAGGTTGCAGTGAGCCGAGATCGCACCATTGTACTCCAGCCTGGGTAACAAGAATGAAACTTCATCTCAAAAAAAAAAAAAGATAATACTAAAAGAATGTCATACAACCCACATAAAATATTCATCTCTCTTAAAGAAAAGGCCTCTGTGAGATACAAAAACAAAGTTGTTTAAAATACGATATATGAAGGTCCTCACCAAATAAAGAAAATCTGGCATTAATGTGGCTTCATTAGCACATGAGTAGTTGAGGCTCAAAAATGGAAATGGATTCCTGGGCGTGCATGGCCCTTTTGTTCAAGTCAGGATAAGCAACAGAAAAGAGTGAACAATTCTTCGAAAACGCTGAAGAAAAGAAAAATGGCTTTCCCTTGACCAATTTCCAATGATTAACACTGTGTTTTTTCATTAAATGGGAATAAGTAAAGCTCTGAGGACCTCAGGACCCACAAGATAACTAAAACGCAGCAGGTTTTAGCCAAAACTACAGACTGCCTCCCCTATGATATATCTTCAAATATCCGCATTCTGTAATTTCTAATGAAAACTCTTAATGTCTTAAGTTTTAAATGTCATATCTTTCATTAACATTGAAATATACATTTTAAGAAGGCAAAAGAGCACAGTGGCTAAAAGTTCAGGTCCAGCTGCTCACCTATAAACAGGAAATTTAATTTCTCACCATAAATAGGAAAAAATGCATCAATTACTATTATCATATGGTATAGGAATTTCCGTTTTAATAATCAAAAAGAAGAAAAAGTGTTTCCTCTCCTTAAACATGACCTTTCCAGAACAGTCTAAGCCATTTAACACGGGAGCAGGAAAATACATCAGCTTAATCTTTCCTAGCTTCCACTACTCTGTTTATAATCTAAAACCAGTTTTTAAAAACGTATAGGTCACTGCTTATATTAAAGTGACAAAATATGAAATTAAACAGTTCTTATCAATAGTGATCTCCTATTATATTGTCAGAGATGGAATCCAAATCACAGCTCAAGCTTTTAATCAAATTGACAATTACAATGCAAATACCCAGGCTCTGGTGTCTTAAGAAAAGGGAGTGGGAAGCAATCTTCCTCTCCCCTCTTTCTTTGTAATTTTGTGCATTCTGCAAAGAGAGAAGAAAATAAGTACAGAAAATTTCTCTAATTTTCCCTTGCAGAAAAGAACAATTGTCTCTTTAGTACTATTTTTATGCTCACCAGATGTAATTTGCTTTGAGAACAAATGTATAAAAATCAAGGTTAAGAAAAAAAAGCCTACCCACATGCTGTATCTAATTATTCAACAACATAGCCTCTTCAAAGTAATTACCAACTTACAAGGGTATGCCTTCTTCTGTGAAATGGAAGGAAATGGAATTTCAGAAAACAAAAGCAGATTTTTCTATCAGCTTACACTAAATTTTAGTGTAGCAATTTTTATTCCTAATTCTCAATTAACAGTGAAAAAAACTTTTAAAAAATCTGTTAATTTATAAAGGTTAATAATCTATAAGCACATGTAAGTGTATTTTTAGAATTCTTAGAAAAATCATTTCATAAATGAAAAGAATTTCCATTTGATTTGAATCTTTTGGGTTTCTTGTTTCTACTTTTTATATTTTATATACAGACCAAAGAAACATTTAAAAGAAATTTCAACAAATTAATTTTTCTAAAATGACAGTAACAAAATATAACCAATATAATAAAATAAGAATCCATAAGTGCACACAACAAGAAGTTCTTTCTTACAGTAGTATTTTATAAATGTAGAAGGAATAATAAATTTTTTTTAAATCACTATCTGGCACTACTATAGTAGTAATTGTTTCAGATGAGTCAATAATAGATGCTAAAATTAGTGAACGAATGTATGCTAGAAACAGGATATGTTCAAGTCCCAAAGAGCTGCCCTATAAAATAAATAATTTAAAAAGAATAATTGTAACCTTACAGTGGATAAACCCACCTGGTAGGCAAGACCATAACCAAGTGCTCGGTCTTTACCAGTAACGTAACAAACTAACATTATGTGACTCCTGATATGATATTATGGGAAGGATATAACTCCAATTATCTGAATTTCAAGCCAAAAGTCCATACCTGAATGAATCTAGTCATGAAGAAACATCAAGAAACCCAAAATGAAAGCCATTCTACAAAACAAATTGTTCGTACCCTGAGAAGTCATCACTCATGATGACTAAAAAACTGTTCCAGATTAAAGGGAACTAAAGAGACATGACAGCTAAATGCTATGTGTGAACCTATATTTTATCCTGGACCAGGAAAGGACACATTATAGTAGCAAAATTTGAATAAAACCTATAGATTAAACCATAGTATTTTATTTATTTGAATTTCCTAATTTTGATTGTTGTATTGTGACTATAAAACATACATATCAAATTATTTAGATGAAAAATGATTTTTTAATCAAATGATAGACAAGTATTTATATCGTGTCTGCAAACTGAAAATATTTCACAAAAAAATTACATATATGTGGATGTATCTAGAATAAATGACAAAGCAAGACTGGTGAAATATGAATAAGGGAATCTACGTAAAGGTTATACAGAAATTCTTTATTCTAAATTTTCAACTTTATCTACGTCTGAAGTTTCAAATTAAAAAGAGTACCTAAAGTGTAACTATTCTCCATTTTGAACTGGTTTGATAAAAACCTAATTCAAGAGTTGTAACACTTTTTCTGTAAAGGGCCAAACTGCTAATACTTTAAACTTGTGGGCCATATTTACTTGTGGGCTACAACTACTCAACTCTGGCCCAGTCTATGCCCAGAAAAATTAATCATAATAATTATACTTTCAGTTAACATTTTCTGAGCTTATGACAGACAGTATATTAAGTGCTTTACTACCATTATTCATTTATTCTTGCACTAATCTAATGAGGTGGATACTATTATTATTTCCATTTTCCACAGACAAAACTAGCACTTAGAGAAGTTAAGAAACTTGCCTAATTAAGGTCACACGGAGAGCGAGTATGAAACCAGGGAGGTCTGATTCTATATACTGAACTATAACCAATGTTATATTAATACTTCTCAGATGTGTTGAATTATACTGTCACATGCAATAACCATTTTAACATGGCTAAATAAATATCCAAATTCAGGATTTACATCCCATGAAAGCGTTTTTCACAAACCTCCTGTAGCTGCAGGGACATGAATCCCAGTTGATCTTGGCGTCTTTCCACCATCTCCCTCTCTGTACGCATCTCTCTCTCTAGTTCCTGAAGCCGCCGCTCCACCCGATCTGAAACCTTAATAAGAAAAACGGTAGCATTTTTAGAACTCAGAGAAACAGTAGCATTATAGAATGAGGAAGCAAAAACAGACTAAATTGAGAAGACAGTTTTATACCAGATACACTACTGTTTAAAGCATTTAAGACTGTTTTGTTTGCAAGGCCCTTTCTAATAACACTAACATGAAATAGCTGGCAAAAAGCATACTCAAAGTTACAAAAAAAAGTCATCATTGCTGTCCAAATAATCTACATTTGGATCCCAATAATTGCCTCAAGTGCTCTGAAGTATGATATAATTCAGTTGATCGGAGTTACAAGTAATACACTAGAAAATGGTGCCCTCTGGTGAGTTAGAATGTAAATACCAATTTTGCTAAAAATTGTTATTTGTTAGCCAATTAATGATAAATGGTTCTATCTAATTAGTTCTTTTCTATTTTATTATGCATGAGCATGACCTGCATATGAAGGCATTGATGTTTATTTGTAGGAAATAATTAAGAGGGCTTTACATTAGCTTGTGAATCTTTTCTATCGTGATCTCCTAAAAATAAACAAGCTTTTATAAAAGATCAAAAACTAAAGTCAAACTGAAAAAATGTTTAATTTGAACTCACTAAAATAAGCCTGAAAGAATTTTTCTTTCTGACACAAAATTTCCCTTACTAAGAGTTGCATAAATTCAAACACATCTCATGTACATCATTACACGCCCACTAAGTAAAATTTACAATGTCTATATTTGGTACAGGAGGACAGGGAAGACATTTGTATTCATATAAGAGAAGCAATAAACAGTTCCATTATAAGAAATCTTTCATCACCAATTATTTATATGACAAAGAGTCAAGAAAAGTCCTGACAAGGAATGTTACTGGGGTCGTACAAATGTTCTAAACTGAATTATGGAGGTGGCTGGATAACTCAGTAAATGTACAGGAAAAAAAGTCATTAAATTGTACACTTAAAGCATTAATTTTATGGTATATTACAGCTCAATAAAGATTTTTAAAAAATAAACACAAGTTTACTTAGGCAGAGCAAAAGTTTAGTTTACCCTGAACAGCAGGGATTTTAACTGCAAAACTTACTTTTAAGTGGATTTTTTTCTGCCTCTACCACTGCTGAGACAGAAAGACCAATTCTTCCTCAGCCTACTCAACATGAAGGATGAAGACCTTTATGATGATCAACTTCCATTTAACAAATGATAAAAGCATTTTCTCTTCCTTATAATTTTCTTAAAGACACTGTTTCTTTACTTTATTGTAAGAATACAATATATAACACATATACAAAATATGTGTTAATCTATGATGCTATTGTCAAGGCTTCCTGTCAATAGTAGGCTATTAGTAGTTAAGTTTTCGGGGAGCCCAGATTTACACTGTATCCCCAGACTCTGCCTTCAAATAGCTATCTACTGAAGATTGACAATGAATAAGCAGTTAAAATTTCTCTGATTAAATTCAATGAGTTGAATGACTTCTACATTTTAGAAAAGAAGGCTGGTCTTATCAGAATCCTATCAAAAGTAAAGCAGTCCAAATAACCACATACTGAAATCAATATCCAAAATTATTTAAACATCAGCAACTTTGCCACCATTAGCTAATACACGTGACAATACAGAGTTACTATATTTGGAAGATTGCTTCTCGATTTATTTATTTTTTTTTTTTGAGACAGTCTCACTGTCATCCAGGCTGGAATGGAGTGGCGTGATCTCAGCTCACTGCAACCCTCCCCTCCCAAGTTCAAGTGATTTTCCTGCCTCAGTCTTCCTAGTAGCTGGGATTACAGATACCTGCTACCATGCCTGGCTTATTTTTGTATTTTTAGGAGAGATGTGGTTTCACCATGTTTGCCAGGCTGGTCTTGAACTCCTGATCTCAAGCAATCCGCCCGCCTCGACCTCCCAAAGTGCAGGGATTATAGGCATGAGCCACCATGCCCAGCCTTCAATTCCTTCTAAGTAAGAGTTTTATTCAAACATAATTTCATGTGTTAATATACATATATATTGTGAAATAATAACTATAGTAAAGCTAATTCACATACCTATCACTTTACTTAGCTAACATTAGTTTTGCGAATACTATAGTCATCATTCTGTACATTAGCTCTCTAGAACTTATTCATCCTATATAAAGGAAACTTTGTACCCTTTGACCTATATAACCCCATTTTCCTGACCCTTCCCCAACCCTGTCCTGCCTCTATGAACTAGACTTTTTAGAGTTCACATATGAGATAATGCAGTATGTATGTATGTATGTATGTATGTATGCATGTATGTATGTATTTATTTATTTATTTATTTGAGATGGAGTCTTGTTCTATTGCCCTGGAGGGAGTGCAGTGGCACACTGCAACCTCTGCCTCCCAAGTTCAAGCGATTCTCCTGCCTCAGCCTACTGAACAGCTGAGGCTACAGGCATGTGCCACCACGCCTAGCTAATTTTTGTATTTTTAGTAGAGACAGGGTTTCACCATGTTGACCAGTAGTGTCTCGATCTCCTGACCTTGAGATCCACCTGCCTCCGCCTCCCAAAGCGCTGGGATTACAGGCTTAAGCTACCCCACCCAGCATTATTTATATTTTTGTATCTGCCTTACTTCATTTAGCATAAAGTCCTTCAGGCTCATCCATTTGTTGTTGTAAATGACAGGATTTCCTTCTTTTTTAAAGTTGAACAATATTCCATTGGGTGTATATACGTGTGTGTGTGCGCGCACGCGCGTGTGTGTTTATCTGTTCTTTGGTCAATAGATACTTACATTGTTTCCATATCTTGACTACTGTGAATAATGTTGCAATGAACACGGGTGTGCAGATATCTCTTCAAAACACTGATTTCCTTTAACATTAATATCAAAATTAAGAATAAAACTACCGAGAGAGGGGACTCAAGATGGCGCTGTGAGAACAACCCAGGATTGGAGCCCGCGTTGAATTCGCAAACGGTGAGTCAGTGCTGCATTTCCAGACTGATCTTTGTTGCCCACAGAACGGGGAAACTCCCAAGTATAAAAAGACACGGGACGCCAGGCAGTAGGTCTGCCTGGCGAAGCCGGCAGCCGGGGCGGCGGCGGCCGGCCCTACCCAGCAATCCCCACAGGGCGCGCTTGTCCGGGTGCCTTGTTGAACCGGCAACCTGAGACTTGAGAGGGCTGGACTTGAGACTGAACGAGACTTGCACAGTAGCCCAGCCCAGGGGATTGCAGGGACAGATCGGTTGGGATACCCAGTGGGACGAACAAAACCGCGATTTCAAACTATCCCGGGCAGACGGTCCGAGACGCTCTGTGGGGGAGGGGCGTCCACCACTATGGAGGCAACCTGCCCCAACTGATATACACGCCCACTGCTGAGGCAGCCAGCCGTTGCCGAGGCAACCCGCCCCAACTGAGATACACGCCCACTGCTGACGAAGCCAGCCGTTGCCGAGGCAACCCGTCCCTACTGAGATACACGCCCACTGCTGACGCAGCCTGCCGTTGCTGAGGCAACACGCTACAACGAAGAGACTCCGCCGCAGGGCGTGGCGGAGACCACAGCAGAGCCGGCAGCAACAGCGCGAATCACACAAGAGCAGGGCGGAGCCTCGGCAGCCAAACAGTGGCTAGTCTGCCTTTGAGCTGGGCAGGACACCTGATCGGACATCCAAAAATAAAGCCCAAACCCCTCAACACAGAGCATTTGAGAAAAAAAAAGGGTTGTTTAATGAGCTGTGTTGCAGCAGAATCAAACATAGCAGCCTAACAGCCCTGAATGAACAACAGAGTGCACAGCTCAGCAATTAAACCCCTATAAAGTACAAACTGTCTCCTCAAGCAGCTCCCTGACCCCTCTATATCCAAAAGACTGTCATTAGGCAGGCATCATCCTGGGACAAAGAGAGCAGAAAAAGAAACTGGTAGCATCCCTCGCTGTGCCACGGCTACTAGAGGTGCACCCCAGACAAGCAGGGTCTGGAGCGGACCTCAACAGTCATACAGCGAAGGGGCTAGACTGGTAGAAGGAAAACCAAGCAACAGAAATACTTCATCATCAACATTCTGGGTGTCCACTCAGAGACCCAAACGAAAAGTCAGCAACTACGCAGACGACCAGCGGACAAATCCACAAAGATGGGAAGAAACCAGCGCAAAAAGGAGGAAAACACCCGAAACCAGAACACATCGCCTCCTAGAAAGGACCAAGACTCCTCACCAGCAAGGGAACAAAGCTGGACGGAGAATGACTGTGACGAAATGACGGAATTAGACTTCAGAAGATGGATAATGAGAAACTTTTGTGAGCTAAAAGATCATGTATTAAATCAATGCAAAGAAACTAAGAACCTTGAAAAAAGATTTGAAAAAAGATTCGAGGAAATGATAACAAGAATGGATACCTTAGAGAGGAATATGAATGAATTAAAGGAGCTGAAAAACACAATACGAGAACTTCGCGAAGCAAACGCAAGTTTCAATAGCCGAATTGACCAAGCAGAAGAAAGAATATCTGAAGTCGAAGACCAACTCAATGAAATAAAACGAGAAACCAAGATCAGAGAAAAAAGCGCAAAAAGGAATGAACAAAGTCTCCAAGAAATGTGGGACTATGTGAAAAGACCTAACCTACGTTTGATAGGTGTACCAGAAGGGGACGAAGAGAATGAATCCCAGCTGGAAAATACTCTTCAGGACATCATCCAGGAAAATTTCCCCCACCTAGCAAGACAAGCCAACACTCAATTGCAGGAAATACAGAGAACACCACAAAGATATTCCGCAAGAAGAGCAACCCCAAGGCACATAATCGTCAGATTCAACAGGGTTGAAATAAAGGAGAGAATACTAAGGGCAGCCAGAGAGAAAGGTCGGGTCACCCACAAAGGGAAGCCCATCAGACTCACAGCAGATCTCTCGGCAGAAACACTACAAGCCAGAAGAGAGTGGGGGCCAATATTCAACATTCTTAAAGAAAAGAACTTTCAACCCAGAATTTCATATCCAGCCAAACTGAGCTTCAGAAGTGAAGGAAGAATAAAAACCTTTGCGAACAAGCAAGTACTCAGAGATTTTGTCACCACCAGGCCTGCTTTACAAGAGCTCCTAAAAGAGGCACTACACATAGAAAGGATCAATCAGTACCAGCCATTCCAAAATCACACTGAATGCTAAAGAGCTTCAAAATAATGAAGAATCTACAACAACTAACAGGCAAAACAGCCACTTAGCATCAAAATGGCAGTATCAAATTCACACATAACAATATTAACCCTAAATGTAAATGGACTAAATGCACCAATCAAAAGACACAGACTGGCAAATTGGATAAAAATCCAAAACCCATCAGTGTGCTGTATCCAGGAAACCCATCTCACATGCAAGGATACACAAAGGCTCAAAATAAAGGGATGGAGGAAGATTTACCAAGCTAATGGAAAGCAAAAAAAAGCAGGAGTTGCAATTCTCATCTCTGATAAAATAGACTTTAAAGCAACAAAGATCAAAAGAGACAAAGAAGGCCATTACATAATGGTAAAAGGATCGATACAACAAGAAGAGCTAACGATCCTAAACATATATGGACCCAACACAGGAGCACCCAGATACATAAGGCAAGTTCTTAATGACTTACAGAAGGACTTAGACTCCCACACAATAATAGTGGGAGACTTTAACACTCCACTGTCAATACTAGACAGATCAACCAGACAGAAAATCAACAAGGATACCCAGGGCTTGAACTCAGACCTGGAGCAAGCAAACCTGGTGGACATTTACAGAACTCTCCACCCCAAATCCACAGAATACACATTCTTCTCAGCACCACATCACACCTACTCTAAAATTGACCACATAATTGGAAGTAAAGCACTGCTCAACAAATGCAAAACAACTGAAATCATAACAAACAGCCTCTCAGACCATAGTGCAATCAAGTTAGAACTCAGAATTCAGAAACCGACCCAGAACCGCACAGCTTCATGGAAACTGAACAACTGGCTCTTGAATGTTGACTGGGTAAACAATGAAATGAAGGCAGAAATAAAGAAGTTCTTCGAAACCAATGAGAATGAAGACACAACGTGCCAGAACCTCTGGGACACATTTAAAGCAGTCTCTAGAGGAAAGTATATAGCAATAAGTGCCCATATGAGGAGAATGGAGAGATCCAAAATTGACACCCTATCGTCAAAATTGAAAGAGCTAGAGGAGCAAGATCAAAAAAACTCAAAACCCAGCAGAAGACAAGAAATTACTAAGATCAGAGCTGAGCTGAAGGAGATTGAGACACGAAAAACCCTTCAAAAAATCAATAAATCCAAGAGCTGGTTTTTTGAAAAGATCAACAAAATAGACAGACCACTAGCCAGATTGATTAAAAAGAAAAGAGAGAACAACCAAATAGATGCAATAAAAAATGATAAAGGGGAAATCACCACAGATTCCACAGAAATTCAAACCATCATCAGAGAATATTACAAACAACTCTATGCACATAAACTAGTAAACCTGGAAGAAATGGATAAATTCCTGGACTCCTGTGTCCTCCCAAGCCTAAACCAGGAGGAAGCTGAAACTATGAATAGACCAATAACAAGGTCTGAAGTTGAGGCAGCAATTAAGAGCCTACCTCACAAAAAAAGCCCAGGTCCAGATGGGTTCACAGCCGAATTCTACCAGACACACAAGGAGGAGCTGGTACCATTCCTTCTAAAACTATTTCAAACAATCCAAAAAGAGGGAATCCTTCCCAAATCATTTTATGAGACCAACATCATCCTGATACCAAAACCCGGCAGAGACCCAACGAGAAAAGAAAACTTCAGGCCAATATCCATGATGAACATAGATGCAAAAATCTTCAATAAAATATTGGCAAGCCGATTGCAACAGCAAATCAAAAAACTTATTCATCATGATCAAGTAGGATTCATCCCAGGGATGCAAGGCTGGTTCAACATACGCAAGTCTATCAACGTAATTCACCACATAAACAGAACCAAAAACAAAAACCACATGATTATCTCAATTGACGCAGAGAAGGCATTTGACAAAATTCAACAGCCCTTTATGCTAAAAACCCTCAATAAACTCGGTATCGGTGGAACGTATCTCAAAGTAATAAAAGCTATTTATGACAAACCAACAGCCAATATCATACTGAATGGGCAAAAACTGGAAGCATTCCCTTTGAAATCTGGTACTAGACAAGGATGCCCTCTCTCACCACTCCTATTCAATATAGTACTGGAAGTTCTAGCCAGAGCAATCAGGCAAGAAAAAGAAATAAAGGGTATTCAAATAGGAAAGGTGGAAGCCAAATTGTCTCTATTTGCAGACGACATGATAGTATACCTAGAAGACCCCATCGCCTCAGCCCAAAAACTCCTGAAACTGATAAACAACTTCAGCAAAGTCTCAGGATATAAAATCAATGTGCAAAAATCACAAGCATTCGTCTACACCAATAACAGACTTAAAGAAAGCCAAATCAAGAGCGAACTGCCATTCGCAATTGCTACAAAAAGAATAAAATACCTTGGAATACAACTCACAAGGAACGTAAGGGACCTCTTCAAGGAGAACTACAAACCACTGCTCAACGAAATCAGAGAGGACACAAACAGATGGAGAAACATTCCATGTTCATGGTTAGGAAGAATTAATATCGTGAAAATGGCTATACTGCCCAAAGTAATTTACAGAATCAACGCTATCCCCATCAAGCTACCATTGACTTTCTTCACAGAACTGGAAAAAACCACCATGAACTTCATATGGAACCAAAAGAGAGCCCGCATAGCCAAGTCAATTCTAAGCAAAAAGAACACAGCGGGGGGCATCACACTACCGGATTTCAAACTATACTACAAGGCTACAGTAATCAAAACAGCATGGTACTGGTACCAAAACAGAGATATAGACCAATGGAACAAAACAGAGGCACCAGAGGCAACACAACATACATACAACTATACAATCTTTGATAAACCTGACAAAAACAAGCAATGGGGCAAGGATTCCATGTTTAACAAATGGTGTTGGGAAAACTGGCTAGCCATGTGCAGAAAGCAGAAACTGGACCCCTTCCTGACACCTTACACTAAAATTAACTCCAGATGGATTAAAGACTTAAACATAAGACCTGGCACCATAAAAACCCTAGAAGGAAATCTAGGCAAAACTATCCAGGACATAGGAGTAGGCAAGGACTTCATGAACAAAACACCAAGAGCATTGGCAACAAAAGCCAAAATAGACAAATGGGACCTAATCAAACTCCACAGCTTCTGCACGGCAAAAGAAACAGTCACTAGAGTGGATCGGCAACCAACAGAATGGGAAAAAATTTTCGCAGTCTACCCATCTGACAAAGGGCTGATATCCAGAATTTACAAACAACTCAAGCAGATTTACAGGAAAAAAACAAACAAGCCCATTCAAAAGTGGGCAAAGGATATGAACAGATACTTTACGAAAGAAGACATATATGAGGCCAACAATCATATGAAAAAATGCTCATCATCACTGGTCATCAGAGAGATGCAAATCAAAACCACATTGAGATACCATCTCACGCCAGTTAGAATGGCGATCATTAAAAAATCTGGAGACAACAGATGCTGGAGAGGATGTGGAGAAAAAGGAACACTTTTACACTGTTGGTGGGAGTGTAAATTAGTTCAACCATTGTGGAAGACAGTGTGGCGATTCCTCAAGGCCTTAGAAATAGAAATTCCATTTGACCCAGCAATCCCATTACTGGGTATATATCCAAAAGACTATAAATCGTTCTACTATAAGGACACATGTACACGAATGTTCATTGCAGCACTGTTTACAATAGCAAAGACCTGGAATCAACCCAAATGCCCATTGATAATAGACTGGATTGGAAAAATGTGGCACATATACACCATGGAATATTATGCAGCAATCAGAAATGATGAGTTCGTGTCGTTTGTAGGAACATGGATGAATCTGGAAAACATCATCCTCAGCAAACTGACACAAGAACAGAAAATGAAACACCGCATATTCTCACTCATAGGTGGGTGATGAAAAATGAGAACACATGGACACAGAAAGGGGAGTACTAAACACTGGGGTCTATTGGGGGGAAAAGGGGAGGGCCAGTGGGAGGGGGAGGTGGGGAGGGATAGCCTGGGGAGAAATGCCAAATGTGGGTGAAGGGGAGAAGAAAAGCAAAGCACACTGCCATGTGTGTACCTACGCAACTGTCTTGCATGCTCTGCTCATGTACCCCAAAACCTATAATCCAATAAAAAATTAAAAAAAAAAAAAAAAAAAAAAAAAAAAAAAAAAAAGAATAAAACTACCAAATGATCCAGCAATCCCACTTGTATTCAGAAGTAGGATTGCTGGATCATTTGGTAGTTTTATTCTTAATTTTGATATTAATGTTTCTCTTATACAACTTCCGACATAGGTGCTAGTGATCCTTGCTTCTTGGTATTCATGCAGTTGTGTAATCCTCTACCCTGAGTGTAGGCTAGGCCTAGGGGCTTTCTTGTAATAAGTAAAACACTGCAAAAGTGATGGGATGTCACTTCTAATGTTAGGTTGCAAAAAACTGACTTCCAATTTGCTAGCATGTTCTCTCTTGCCAGTCATCTTCTTGTCTGCTTGTTCTAATAAAGCAAGCTGCCACGTTATGAGATGCTCTACATAGAGGTCACATATCAAAGAAACGAAAGAAGCCTTTGACCAACACGTCGTGACAAACTGAATTCTCAAGTCCAATAACCTACAGGGAACTACTGAATCCTGACAATGGCTTCATAAGCCAGAAAGCTGACTCATTCCAGTCAAGCCTTAAGAATGCAGCCTGCAAAGGACCCAGAGCCAAAGGGCCCACATAAGCCACACCTGTCACTCAAATTGTCACAGAAACTGCCAAATAAAATGTTTTAAGCCAGTTAGTTAGGGGAAATATGTTACATTAAATACTAATTGTACATATCCAGATGCCAGGGCCATCCCCAAAGGACCCAATATACAGGCCAGCCCCCACAGATGCAGGCATCAGGCCCACCTCCAGGAACTCAGGTTCCAGGTGCACCTTAGTACCAGATTGGTGCCTGTCAGCGTAGGCTCCAGGCCTTCCCCCTTGGGCCCACATATCAGGCCCATCCCAGCACCAGGCAGACCCCAGCAGACTTAGGCTCAAGTCTCACTACAGAGCCAGACCAGCTCCTATGGACATAAGCTCAAAGCCTACCCCTAAGAACCCAGGCACTAGGGACACACCTGCAGACCCAATCAACTTGGCTCACACCAGTAGACTCTGGTGTCAGGCCAGCCCCATAGGAGCCAGGATCCAGGGCCCCCAAGAAGACCCAAAGTCAATGTCTGCCCCAGTGAAATCAGGCTCCAGGCCCAAACTCATAAACCCAGACAACAGGCTAGCCTCTGGAACCCAGATATCAATCAAGGCCACCTGCTGACCCAGTCACAAGGCCACCTCCCAAAAAGGCACCAGCAATAAAGCCCACTAGAGACCCCACCAAAAGTCTCTGCACAGACTCATTAAGTAAATGGAATCCCTTGCCAAAGTCAGTCTATAAAGTCTGGAAAAAATGCCTACTTCTTCAAATGCAGAGAAACTAAGGCCATAAGGAACATAAATGATCAGGGAAACATGACATCACTAAGAGAATAAAAGAAAACACCAGCAACCAATCCCAAAGAAATGGAGATCTTCAAACTGACTAACAAAAAATACAAAACAATCATCTTAAACAAGTTCAGTGAGCTACAAGAGAATACAGTAATCCCATTTTACTCATGCAGGATACACCGCACAATCCCCAGTGGACGCCTGAAACCAAGGATAATATCAAACCCTACATATACTATGCAAAATTTTTCCCTTCCTCACAGATTCACAGATAAGAAACTTGTTCATATCATACAAATTAAAAATATCAGTACACATTTTTTTCTTTCCTTTTTGAGACTTTCACATTTTCACCTACAAGAAACACTTTATAGTTTCTCTTTGGCATTGCCAAACTGTCAGCATCACTACTCTGCACTTTGAAGACATTATTTTGTAAAATAAGGGTTACTTGAACAAAAGCACTATCAGGCTACTGAGACAGTGACCCTGATAACTGAGACGACTGCTAAGCAACTAATGGGTAGGTTGTGTCTATGGCATGGACATACTGGATAAAGAGATGATTCATGTCCCAGGAGGGATGAAGTGAGACCACGAAGAGTTCATCGCTCTACTCACAATGGCATGCAATTTAAATCTTATGAATTATTTATTTCTGGAATTTTTCATTTACTATTTTTATACTGCAATTGACCACATGAAGCAGAAACCATAGAAAGCAAAACTGGGAAAGGACAGACTCCTATACAGACAACAAAATCAGAAAATTGTTAGATGAACAAAACTAGAAATTCAACAGAGATAGAAATGAACAAAACAGAAACTCTGAATCTAAACAACACAATGACTGAATTGAATAATTCCAGAGCAAGCGTGAAGCAAACTAGATCAAGGAGAAGGATCTCATGAGTGCAAAGACAGGTCATTTGAAACTGCCCACTCAGAGAAACAAACAACAACAACAACAAAAAAAAAAAAAAACAGAGAAAAAGAATGAAAAGACTATGGAATTTATGAGATACCATCAAGTAAAGAAATTTACTCATTATAAAAAATCCCAGAAGGAGCAAAAAAGAGAAGAAGATGAGAGGAATTTGCTTAAATAATGGCAGAAAACTTTCTATGTCTGGAAAAAGAACATCCAGATCCTTGAAGATCAAGTAACAACAAATAGATTAAAGAGATCTTACTAAATCACACAATAATCAAATTCTCAAAAGGAAAAAAAACATAGAGAAAATGCTGAAAGCAGTGAGAGACAAACAACTCAACACATAGAAGGGAACCCTTATGAGACTATCAGTGACTGTCTCAGCAGAAACCAGGAGAGAAGGAAAATAATATATTCAAAGTGCTGGTGTGGGGTGGTGGGGGCAGGGGTAGAGGGGAGGGGCAGTGCTGCCAACCAAGAATATCATCACCATTAACTTGCCTTACAAGAAATATAAAAGAGAGTTCTTCAAGACCAAATGAAAGAATGCTAATAACATACAAGCATGTGAAAGGATAAAATTCACTATAAAAGTACGAATATATTCAAATTTAAAATACTCTAATACCTATAATGGTATTGTTTAAGTTACTTTTAAGTCTAGTATGAAAGTCAAAAGATAAAATATTAAAAATAACTATAGCTACAATAATTTTAATAAACAATATTTAAAGAGGTAAACTTTGACATCAATAATGTAAAATGGGAGGAGAAGTTAAAGAGTAGACTCTTTGTCAAAGTTAAGTTGTTATCAGTTTAAAATGGACTGTACAAGATGTTTTATGTAAACATCATGGTAATTGGAAAGAAAAAAACTTGTTACACATATCTAAAAAACAGAGAAAGAGTCAAAGGATACCACTACAGAAAATTATCAAATCACAAAGGAAGACAGAGAGAAAGAATGGAATGAAGAAACTATAAAACATTCAGAAAATAATTAAGAAATGACAGTAGCAAGTTCTCACCTATAAATAAATGCTTGTAAACAAATTAAGTTATCCAATCAAAAGACATAGAGCAGCTACACTGACGTATTCTAATGACCCAACTGTATGCTGCCAAAAGAGACTCACAAATAGACTTTAGAGACACAAATAGATTGAAAAATGAAGGGATAGAAAAAGATACTCTATACAAATGGAAACTAGAAGAAAACAGAGATAGCTATACTTATATCAGAGAAAACCATAAGTCAAAAAATGTAAAAAGAAACAAAGAATGTCATTAAATAATTATAAGGAAGTCAATTCATCAAGAGGATATAATTGTAAATGTGTATGTACCCAATCAGAGCACCTAAATATATAAAGCAAATCTTAATAGATCTGAAGAAAAAGATTAAATGGAAATACAATAGTAGTATTGCAGACAATGGACAGATCATCCAGATGGAAAGGCTACAGAGAAACATTAGACTTGATCTACACTTTAGAACAAATAGACCTAACAAACATATACAGAACATTCCATCAAACAGTAGCAGAATACACATTATTCACAAGCATGCACAGAACATTCTCCAGGATAGATCATGTTAGGCCACAAAACGAATCTTAATGTATTTAAGAAAATAAGTATCACTTTGGATACTAGTGGTATAAAACTAGATACAAGTGAACAGGAAAATTTACTAATATATGGAAATTAAACTGCACAATTCTGAACAACCAATAGGTCAAAGAAAAAATTTAAAAGGAAAAATATATCTTGATACAAATACAAACAGAAATGCAATACACAAAACCTATAGGATGCAAAAAGCAGTTCTAAGAGAGAGTTTTGTGGCAATAAATGCCTACAAATAGAAGAAGTTCTCAAATAAATAACCTAACTATACCTCAAAATAACTAAAAACTGAAACAAAAACAAAACTAACCCACTGTCAGAAGAACGGAAATCACAAAGATTGCAGCAAAAATAAATGATATAGAGACTATTAAAACAAAAAAAGATCAATGAAACTAACAGTTTTTTGTATTTTTTTTAACTTTTATTTTAGGTTCGGGGTACATGCACAGGTTTGTTTTATAGGTAAACTTATGTCAAAAAGGACTGTTGTACACATTATTTCTTCACCCAGGTACTAAGCCTAGTACCCAGGAGTTATTTTTTTTCTGCTCAGAGTTACTTTTTTGAAAAGATAAACAAATCTGACAAAATGCTAGCTAGACTAAAAAAAAAAAGTAATGGCTCAAGTAAATAAAATCAAAAGTAAATGAGGAGACATTACAAATAGCACCACAAAAATACAAAGACTTATAAAAGAATACTATGAACAACAAATTGGATAACCTTGAAGAAATGGGTAAATTCCTAAAAAAAATTTCAACTTACTGAGACGGAGTCACAAAGAAACAGAAAATAGAAACAGAAAATCTAAACAGACCAATAATGAGTAAGGTGATTGAATCAGTAATAAAAAACTTCCGAACAAAGAAAAGCCCAGAATCTGATGACTTCACTGGTAAAATCTACCAAACATTTAAAGAAGAACTAATACCAATCCTTCTCAAGCTCTTTCAAAAAACTGAAGATAAGATAACATGTCCAACCTCATCCCATGAGGCCAGCAGTACCCTGATATCAAATACACTACTAAAAAAGAAAATTACAAGCCAATATCCCCGATGAACACAGATGTAAAAATCCTCGGGCCAGGTGCGGTGGCTCACGCCTGTAATCCCAGCACTTTGGGAGGCCGAGGCGGGTGGATCACGAGGTCAAGAGATCAAGACCATCCTGGTCAACATGGTGAAACCCCGTCTCCACTAAAAATACAAAAAATTAGCTGGGCATGGTGGCACGTGCCTGTAATCCCAGCTACTCAGGAGGCTGAGGCAGGAGAATTGCCTGAACCCAGGAGGCGGAGGTTATGGTGAGCCGAGATTGCGCCATTGCACTCCAGCCTGGGTAACAAGAGCGAAACTCCGTCGCAAAAAAAAAAAAAAAATCCTCTGAAAAATACTAGCAAACCAAATTCAGTAGCACATTAAAAGAATCATTACACCATGATCACTTAGAATTCATCCCCATAATACAAAGCTGTAAATCAGTAAATGTAATATACCACATTAACAGAAGAATAAAAATCATGATTTTCTCAATAGAGGCAGAAAAAGCATTTAATATAATTCAACATCCTTTCATGATAAAAAGAGAAACTTTCAATAAATTAGACATTGAAGGAACGTATTTTAACATAATAAAGGCCATATACATCAAGCCAACAGTTAACATAGTACTCAACAGTAAAAAACTAAAAGCTTTTTCTCTAATATCAGAACAAGCCAAGGATGCCCACTATGAACACTTTTATTCAAAGTAGTACTGAAGGTCCTGGCCAGAGCAAGTAGGCAAGAAAAAGAAATAAAAGGCATCTAGATGAGAAGGGAAGAAGTTAAATTGTCCTTGTTTTCAGATTACATGATCTTATATATAGAAAGCCCTAAGGAGTCCCTTAAAAAAAAACTGTAAGAAGCATTAAACAAATTCAGTAAGCTGCAGAAATCAAAGTTCAACATATAGGAATCAGTAGCATTTCTATATATACCAATTCAAAAAAAAAATCCATATTCACCACAGCATCCAAACAACACAAAGAAATAAATTTACCTAAGAAGATGAAAGATTTGTACTCTGAAAGTGATAAAATATTAAAGAAAGAGGAAGTCAGCGATGTAAAAACTTCGGAAAAGAAAATAGCCAGTAGGGAAAAAATATCAAGATATAAAGAGAAAGCCACATAATATAGGCACTATAGACTATGGTAAGGAATTTGGAACAAAAGAAACCCAGGTAGGATTTTTAAACCTGGAGAAATAATTAAACATAATGGCAAGTAAAAAAATAATATGGCTGCAGTGAGCAGCACAGATAAAGGCAGGTATGGGAGCAGAGGGACCAACTTCAATGGATGCCACTGTAGTAAACCAACTGAGAAGAGATGGTAGCTTGAAAAGTAGTATTAGAAGTAGATGGACTACAAAAAAAAAAAAAAAAAAAAAAGAAGTAGATGGACTTCAGCAAGATTTCAGAAGTGATTAAATCAAATTTTAATTTTAATTTCAGAAATTAAAGAACAGGATTTTGTAATGGACTGGAAGTCTGGTGTAAAGAAATGGATCTAGGTGAATCCTTGGTGACCAGCTTAAGAAGCTGGATGGAATGTGATGCCATTTCCTGAGACAGGGAAGACCAAAGTAAGTAAAAACAGCCCTAAATGAAGGTTGTGGACCTCAACCTAAAGACTTTTCATATATTTATAGCTTTTAAGTGATGACATAATTCCTAAGAATAAGAATTATTTTAAAGAAAGCATATTTTAGTACTTCTTTATTTTTTTCTATCTCTGAGACCTAAGCGGGAAAATATTATAAATGTAATCCAGTACTAAAAAATTCATATTTATCAGGATACCATTATCAACTAACTTTAATACTAGAATACCAAATATTACTAAATATCCATATTTGGTTATAAAAATAGCAAAATAACAAGAATACAAAATAGAATGGCTTTTAAGATTAGTATTTAATGAAAGGAGGTCAAACAAAAGAAAAAGCATTCTGTTGAAAAGACTGTATTCTTGCTTTTCAATACATTGATTCCTCAGATCTTTAATAATACCTGGTGCTTCACAGTCTACTTAAATAAATGTTATATATCCTGCTGCTGTAATCTATTCAATAATCATGTTATTCTAAATGCAGTAATGACGAAATCCTTACAAATTCTATTGATGGTCAGCCCTTCCAGAAACAGCTGGATCCACGTTTACATTTTTATTTTTAATAGTGATCCTCATATAGAAAACTAAAATAGAATTGACTTTTTCCTTCATAAATAATCAAACAACATCTAGTCACATCACAGACAACTCAATAAACTCTAGACAACTAATAAACTGAAATTTCCCCTATGTTATAAGGCCTACACAATATTGATTGCTTATCACCATAATTAAGTGTTAATAAAAATATTTTTGATGACATCATAATATAAACAATAACTATTCCCTTCCAATAGGCAACTTGACATAACAAAAAACATTTATGATTCACAAAAGATTACCAAATCAAATGTTGGCACACATGACATCATCCAAAACTGTTGGTCTTTCAAAGAAAAATGTGTTCCATAAGCTTTCAAGATATATTTTAGTTACTGAAAAAATGCATGATAAACAATCGTAGCCTCAGAATAACACACAGTAAGTGTGATTAACAGTGCTTATCAGTAGAAAGTGAAACTGGCAAGAGATAGGGGGAGTCATTTATTTTCAGTTTATGTATGTACAATATTTAAGTTTGCCACAGTGAATGTGCATCGTTTTGGTAATTTTATTTTAAATTTAAATCTGAAGCAGGGGAAATAACTGCAGCCTCTGAGAAGCTTAATACTCAAATAATGAAATCATCTTCTCTGACAGCAGGTTATCATGAATTCACAAATACAACACAGTATGTCAACCAGTTATAAAACATAACTGTTGACTTCAATTGGAATAAGTGAGTCACAAAGTCTATATTATGCCCTGGAAGCAAACATCATGTAGCCTTCAGAAGACCTTCTGAATTTCAACAATGTTATTATTAAGTTTTGCTTTGGACAACTGTTTCTTAATCAGGACTACAAACGCTAGCAAAAGTTTGAGATGCCCTTTGTGCAATTATGAGAAAACCTTACCTTGACAGCAAATTACAGAAAGCACAAAACAAGGTTTAACATCATAACTTGATGTAAGGAACTGGAACATGAACAATTCAACTGAGTGCATATTATGTGGGCAGCATTTTCTGGGTTTAGACAATTTAAAAGGCAGTGTCCTCAAGAGCTGGGCAGAGTGGACGGTTGGGTGAACTAGCAAGTTGTCTACAGCAATTACACCAATGAGCTGGGCACCAGTGAGGTGTGACATCCAGTTGTGCTTTATGTGATGTGGAGTCATTCTTGATGCATGGCAGTAAAGATGAGAAAGAGTTTGAGCTTTCTCTGAATTCAGCTAACTGCTAACTTTTTACTCAGTGGCTACATTTTAAACACAAAGTTAAACTGTAGAATATATATTATCTATATATATTACTGGTTTTATTTGCTATGTGAAAGAAATCCAAATAAGATGATAACTGTTCATTATGGGTTCTCTTGTCACATGGTAGAAGGTGAAACAATATATGTAATGTGTACTATGCAAACTAGTATTAAACCCCAAACTGAAACCATTCCAACTGTCTAACAGCTTCAAAAAACAGCATGATACTATAACTGGATATAACCATGGCTCACTCAGGTCTACAAGGACATCAGTAGAATATTAATAATATCTGAATTTAGCTCAAAGCCCATTTACAAGTGATATAATTTGGCTGTGTCCCAACCCAAATCTCATCTTGAATTGTAACTCCCACAATTCCCATGTGTCATGGGAGGAACCCAGTGGTAGGTGATTGAATTATGGGGGTGGGTCTTTCCTGCGCTGTTCTCATGATAGTGAATAAGTCTCACGAGATCTGACGGTTTTAAAAACAGTAATTTCCCTGCACAAGTTCTCTCTTTTTGCCTGTCATCATCCATGTAAGATGTAGCTTTCTCCACCTTGCCATCCATCACGACTGTGAGGCCTCTCCAGCCTTGTGGTACTGTAAGTCCACTAATCGTCTTTCTTTTGTAAATTGCCCAGTCTCAGGAATGTCTTTATCAACAGCATAAAAACAGACAAGTACATTCACAAAATATATATCTATGTAGCAAGTAGAAGAAGCCTCATGCAACGGTTGAAAAACTTAGTGAAATCTTGTACATTAGAAATAGCAAACATAGCCTGGATGTGGTGGAGTGACTCATGCCTGCAATCCCAGCCTGTAATCCCAGCACTTTGGGAGGCTGAGGCAGGCGTATCACCTGAGGTCAGGAGTTCAACATCAGCCTGGCCAACATGGCAGAACCCTGTCTCTATTAAAAATACAAAAATGAGCCAAGTATCATGGCACACACCTATAATCCCAGTTATTCAGGAGGCTGAGGAAGGAGAATCACTTGAACCTGAGAGGCAGAGGTTGCAGTGAGCTGAGATCACATCACTACATTCCAGTCTGGATGACAAAGTGAGAATCTGTCTCAAAAAAAAAAAAAGAAAAAAGAAAAAGAAAAGACATAGTAAACATAGTAATGACATCTGATATATTAAAAAAAAAAAAAAAGATTAAAGGAGTTTCACTTCCAAAAATAACAGACTATATAATTCAGATGAAAATAACTAGAGAACTAGAAAGAATATTTTAAACAAAATTGTGTTTTAAAACAGAGAAGTTAAAAAGTACTAAGGAAATATGAGAATAACATGCAGAAGAAAGAAACCCAGATTGAACAGTCTATCCTTTAGAACCACTTTGCCTCCCGAAATATCAGCTCATTTTAGAAATGGCAGCTGAGACACTGAGATGCTGAAAATAGTTTTTACCAGATTCTTAAGGTTAAATGAGAAAAAGAGTTGAATTAAGAGACTTGCAAGTAATGGGTCCCTGATTAATCACTCTCTTAGCCTTTGAACTGGAATCCTGAAGGGCTATGCACAGCAGTAATGATGAGCCAGAAATACTTAAAGCTGCCAAGACAGGACTCTCAGGTCCATCTGCAGCTAAAAGTTTTCCCTTTCCCTTACAAAAGCCACTTGTAGAGTTTGGAAGGAGTGACCATACCCCCAGATAAGCAGAAATTAACATAGGGGCACAGAAAAAAATGATAAAGCAAGGAAATATTACACCACCAAAGGACCACTATAATTATACTGTAAATGATCCCAAAGAAACAAAAATTTATAAATTGTCCCAAAGGAATTTCAAAATAATACTCTAAAAAATCCAATGAGATGCAAGAAAATACAAATAGACAATTCAATAAAAACAGGAAAAAAATTCATGATCTGAATGAGAAATTCAACAAAGAGATATGTATCATTAAAAAAAGAACCAAACATAAATCTTGGAGTTGAAGAATTCAATCAATGAGATAAAAATAAAATTGAGAGCTACAACAGCAGACTAGATCAAACAGAAGAGAGAATCTGCGAATTTGAAGAGGAGTATTTTGAAATTACTGTGCCAGAGGGGAAAAAAAGAATGAAAAAGAGTAAAGACTTATAAAACAAACAAATGTTTACATTATGGAAATTTCATAAAGAGAAAAAATGTTTACTTAATGAAATAATTACTGAAAACCTCCCAAGTCTTGGAAAAGATACAGATATCCACATCTATGAAGCTCAAATATTCACAAATAGATTCAACTCAAAGAGATTCTCTTCAAGTCATATTATAATCAAACTGTAAAAATTCAAAGATGGTTTTTAAAAGCAGCAAGAATTAACATCAAAGCATCTTACACTATTCCAAAAAGTGGAGCTAGAAGAAATACATCAAAACACATTTATGAAGGAGCATCACTTTGACACCTAAGCCAGATAAAGACATCACAAGAAAAGAAAGCTATAGGGCAATCTTTCTGATGAACACTGATGTAAATCCTCAATAAAATATTTGCAAACCAAAGCCAACAACACATCAAAAAAATTATACCTCATGACTAGATAGGATTTATCCCTGGCATGCAAGTCTGATTGAACATATGCAAATCAATGTCATACACCATATTAACAGAACAAAAGATAAAAACCACATAAAAATCTCAACTAATGCAAAAAAAAGCATTTAACAGTGTTCAACATACTTTCTTAAACACTGTCAACAATTTATGGATATAAGAAAAGTTCCTCAATATAATAAGAGCCATTTATCAAAAGCCCATAGTGGGCATTACAAAAATGAAGAAAAACTGAAGCTTTTCCATTAAGATCCAGAACAAGGAAAGGATGCCCCCTCTCACTATTTCTATTCAGCAAAGTACTAAAAGTACCAGCAAGAACAATCAGACAAGAAAAAGAAATAAAATGCATACAACTGGAAAAGAAGTAAAGTTATCTCTATTTGCAAAGGAAATGTCCTATACATCAAGGACTTCAAAGATCCCACAAAAAAACTATTAAAAATAATTAGTTCAGTACAGGATACAAAATCAACACATAAAAATTACTACATTTTTATATACAATAACCTAACTGAAAAAGAAATCAGGAAAATAGTTCAATGATAGCATTAAAAAAAAAACTGAAGAAGCAAGAATAAACCAAACACCAAATTAGAAAAAAAATATAATAAAGACCAGAGTAGAAATAAATGAAATTAAAATTAAGAAAACACAAAAGATCAATGTAATGAAACTTGGTTTTTTGAAAAGATAAATAAAACAGACAAACCTTTAGCCAAACTAAGAAAAAAATGGAGAGGACCCAAATAAATAAAATCAGAGGTAAAAATGGGTACATTACAACTGCTATTGCAGAAATTCAAAGGACCATTAGTGCTACTATGAGTAACTATATACCAATAAATTGGAAAATCTAGAAGAAAACTTCTAGATACACACAACCTACACAGACTGAACCATGAGAAAATCCAAAAGCTGGGATCCAAGATGGCCAAACAGGAACAGCTCTGGAGTGCAGCTCCCAGTGAGAACAACCCAGAGGGTGAGTGATCACCGCATTTCCAAATGAGTTATTACTGACCATAGACCACAAGATTCCCAGGCTGAAAAGTGCCACAAGTTTCCAGCACAGCTATTTCAGCCAGTGTAGCAGGTCTCTGCACAAAAACTCACACAAATCTGGGCAGCTGTTTCAACTGGCACCTGGAACACCTCAGAAAGAAAAAAAAGGGGGCTGAAACAGGGAGCCAGGTGATCTGGCTCAGCAGGTCCCACCCCTACAAAGACCAGCAATCTGAAACCCTCTGGATTGATTGAGAGTTTCACAGCAAGCACAGCTGGCCCGAGGATGGTCCAGCTCTGTGATGGAAGGGTGTCCACCATTACCGAGGCAGTCCACCACTACTGAGGCAGTCTGCCATTACCAAGGCAGTCCGCCATTACAGAGGCAGTCTACCATTACTGAGGCAGACCGCCATTACTGAGGCAGTTCTAACTATATCTCTATAAACAAAACCACAAGAAAGGTCACACAGCAGCTGGGCAGAGTCCATGGCAGCTCAGCAAAACCTCTGCTGGCAGACAGTAACTAGGCTGCACAGTCACAGTCCTTGCTGCACAGTGCATCTCTGAAAAAAGGCAGCAGCATGGCAGAAACTTATAAAGCAAGCTCCAACTACCCAGGACAGAGCACCTAGGAAAAAAGGTGGTTATGAGTTCCACTGCAGCAGACTTAAACATACCTGCCCAGCAGATCTGAACGGAACAACAGAGCTCATGGTTCAGCACTTGAGCTCCTATAAGGAACAGCTTGTCTCCTCATGCAGCTCCCTGAACCCCATATACCCAAAGAGACACCTCATAAAGGAGAACTCAGGCTGACATCTGAAGGGTATCCTTCCGGGATGAAGATAACAGATGAAACTGGCAGCAACCCTTACTCTTCTGCAGCTGCTGCAGGTGATCCCCAGGCAAGCAGGGTTTGCAGAGGACCTCCAGCAGTCCTACAGCAGAGAGGCCTGACTACTAGAAGGAAAACTAAAAAACAGGAAGAACATCATCACCAACAAAAAGGACAACCACTCAGAGACCCTATCCGAGAGTCACCAACTATAAAAACCACAGGTAGATGAATCCACAAAGATGGGGGGGGAGCAAAAAAGGATGAAAACACTGAAACCCAGAATGCCTCTCCTCCTCCAAGGGATGATACCTCCTCACCAGCAAGGGAACAAAGCTGGATGGAGAATGAGTCTGATAAATTGACAGAAACAGGCTTCAAAAGGTGGGTAATAAACTTTTCTGAGCTAAAAGAATGTGTTCTAACCCAATGCAAAGAAACGAAGAAGGTTGAAAAAAACATTTGACAAAATGCTATTGAGAATAAACAGCTTAGAGAAGAATATAAATGACTTGATGGAGCTGAAAAACACAAAACGAGAACTTCGCAAAGCATACACAAGTTTCAATAGCTGAATCGACCAAGCAGAAGAAAGGATATCAGAGATTGAAGATCAACTCAAAGAAATAAAACAAGAAGGGAAGATTAGAGAAAAAAGAGTGAAAAGAAATGAACAAAGTGTCCAAGAAATATGGGATTATTGGAAAAGACCTAATCTACGCTTGAAAGGTGTACCTGAACAGGATGGGGAAAAGAAATCCAAGCCGGAAAACACTCTTCAGGATATTACCCAGGAGAACTCCCCAACCTAGCAAGACAGGCCAATATTCAAGTCCAGGAAATACAGAGAACACCACAAAGATGTTCCACAAGAAGAGATTTTCAACCCCAAGGCACATAATCATCAGATTTGCCAGGGTTGAAAAGAAGGTTAAAAATGCTAAGGGCAGCCAGAAAGAAAGGTCGGACTACCCACAAAGGGAAGCCCATCAGACTCACAGTGGATCTCTCAACAGAAACCCTGCAAGCCAGAAGAGACTGGGGGCCAATATTCATCATTAAAGAAAAGAACTTTCAAACTAGAATTTCATATCCAGCCAAACTAAGCATCATAAGCAAAGGAGAAACAAAATCCTTTACAAACAAGCAATCGCTGAGAGATTTCGTCACAGCAGGCCTGCCTTACAAGAGCTCCTGAAAGAAGCACTAAACATAGAAAGGAACAACCAGTACTAGCCACTCCAAAATCATACCAAATGGTAAAGAGCATTGACACAGTGAAGAAATTGCATCAAGTAATGGGCAAAACAACCAGCTTAGCATCAAAATGGCAGGATCAAATACACACATAACAATATTAACCTTAAATGAAAATGGGCTAAATGCCCCAATCAAAAGACACAGACTGGCAAATTGGATAAAAAGTCAAAACCTAACGGTGTGCTGTATCCAGGAAACCCATCTCACGTGGAAGGACACACACAGGCTCAAAATAAAGGGATGGAAAAAGATTTACCAAGCAAATGGAGAGCAAAAAAAAGCATGAGTTGCAATCCTACTCTCTGATAAAATAGACTTTAAACCTACAAAGATCAAAAGAGACAAAGAAGGGCATTACATAATGTAAAAGGATCAATGCAACAAGAAGAGCTAGCCATCCCAAATATATACACACCCAATACAGGAGCACCCAGATACATAAACCAAGTTCTTAACAACCTACAAAGAGACTTAGACTACCACACAATAATAGTGGGAGACTTTAACACTCCACTGTCAATATTAGACAGATCAACAAGACAGAAAATTAACAAAGATATCTAGGACTTGAACTCTGATCTGGACCAAGCAAACCTAATAGACATATACAGAACTCTCCACCCAAAATCCAAAGAATATACATTCTTCTCAGCATCACATCACACCTACTCTAAAACTGACCACATAATTGGAAGTAAATCACTCCTCAACAAATGCAAAAGAATGGAAATCACAACAAACCGTCTCTAAAACCACGGTGCAATCAAATTAGACTCAGAATTAAGAAACTAACTCAGAACCACACAACATCATGAAAACTGAACAACTGGCTCTTGAATGTTGACTGGATAAACAATGAAATGAAGGCAGAAATTAAGATGTTCTTCAAAACCAATGAGAACGAAGACACAACATACCAGAATCTCTGAGACACATTTAAAGTAGTGTCTAGAGGAAAATTTATAGCAATAAATGCCCACATGAGAAGCAAGGAAAGATCTAAAATGGACACCCTATCATCAAGATTGAAAGAGCTAAAGAAGCAAGATCAAAAAAACTCAAAAGCTAGCAGAACACAAGAAATAACTAAGATGAGAGCAGAACTGAAGGAGATAGAGACACACAAAAAAAAACCTTCAAAGAATCAATAAATACAGGAGCTGGATTTTGAAAACATCAACAAAATAGACAGACTGCTAGCCAGATTAACAAAAAAGAGAGAAGAATCAAATAGATGCAATAAAAAATGATAAAGGGGATATCAGCACCAATTCCACAGAAATACAAATTACAATCAGAGATTACTACAAACACCTCTATGTATATAAACCAGTAAACCTGGAAGAAATGGATAAATTATTGGACACTTGCATCCTACCAAGCCTAAACCAGGAAGAAGGTGAAACCATGAATAGACCAATAACAGGGGCTGAAGTTGAGGCAGCAATTAATAGCCTTCCAACCAAAAAAAGCCGAGGTCCAGATAGGTTCACAGGCTAATTCTACCAGAAGTACAAAGAGGAGCTAGTACCACTTCTTCTGAAACTATTCCAAACAATCCAAAGAGAGAATCCTTCCCAAATCATTTTATGAGACCAACATCATCCTGATACAAAACCTGGCAGAGACTCAACAAAATAAGAAAACTTCAGGCCAATATCCCTGATGAATACAGACGCAAAAATCTTCAATAAAATACTGGAAAACCAACTGCAATGGTACATCAAAAAGCTTATTCATCACAATCAAGTAGGCTTCATCCCAGGGATGCAAGGCTAGTTCAACATACGCAAGTCTATAAACATAATCCACCATATAAACAAAACCAAAGACAAAAACCACATGATTATCTCAACAGATGTAGAGAAGGCCTTTGACAAAATTCAACAGCCCTTTATGCTAAAATCTCTCAATAAACTAGGTATTGATGGAACGAATGTCAAAATAATAAAAGCTATTTATGACAAACCCACAGCCAATATCATACTGAATGGGCAAACACTGGAAGCATTCCCTTTGAAATGTGGCACTAGATAAGTATGCCCTCTCTCATCACTCCTATTCAACATAGTATTGGAAGTTCTAGCCAGAAAAATAAGGCAAGAAAAAGAAATAAAGGGCATTCAATTGGGAAAGGAGGAGGTCAAATTGTCTCTATTTGCATTTATGCAAATATGATTTTATATTTAGAAGACCCCATCATCTCAGCCCAAAATCTCCTGAAACTGATAAGCAACTTCAGCAAAGTCTCAGGGATACAAATTAATGTGCAGAAATCACAAGCATTCCTATACACCAATAAAAGACTTAAAAAAAGCCAAATCAAGAACAAACTGCCATTCACAATTGTTACAAAGAGAATAAAATACCTAGGAATACAACTAACAAAGGATGTAAAGGACCTCTTCAAGGATAACTACCTCTTCAAGGAGAACTACAAACCACTGCTCAAGGAAATAAGAGAGGACACAAGCAGATGGAAAAAACATTCCAGGCTCATGGTTAGGAATAATCAGTATTGTGAAAATGGCCACATTGCCAAAGGTAATTTTATTGATTCAATGCTATTCCCATCCAGCTACCTTCCATCCTCTTCACAGAACTTGAAAAAACCACCTTAAACTTCATATGGAACCAAAAGAGAGCCTGCATAGTCAAATCAATTCTGAGCAAAAAGAACAAAGCTGGAGGCATCCTGCTACCTGACTTGAAACTATACTACAAGCCTACAGTAATCAAAACAGCATGGTACTGGTACCAAAACAGAGATAAGACCAATGGAACAGAACAGAGGCCTCGGAGGCAACATCACACATCTACAACCATCTGATCTTTGAAAAACCTCACAAAAACAAGCAATGGGGAAAGGATTCTCTGTTTAATAATGGTGCTGGGAAAATTGGCTAGCCATGTGCAGAAAGCAGAAACTGGACCCCTTCCTGATACCTTACATAAAAATTAACTCCAGATGGATTAAAAACTTAAACATAAGACCTAACACCATAAAACCCTAGAATAAAACCTAGGCAAAACCATTCAAAACACAGGCATAGGCAAACACTTCATGACTAAAACACCAAAAGCACTGGCAACAAAAGCCAAAATAGACAAATGGGATCTAATTAAACTCCAGAGCTTCTGTACAGCAAAAGAAACAATCATTAGAGTGAACGGCAACCAAAACAATGAGAAAAAATTTTGCAATCTACCCATCTGACAAAGGGCTAATATCCAGAATCTACAAAGAACTAAAAACGGATTAACAAAGAAAAAAAAAAAAAAACATTCAAAAGTAGGCAAAGGATATGAACACTTTATAAAAGAAGACATACATGAGGCCAACAAACATATGAAAAAATGCTCATCATCACTGGTCATTAGAGAAATGCAAATCAAAGCCACATTGAGATACCATCTCATGCCAGTTAGAATGGAGATCATTATTTTCTAAAGACAACAGATGCTGGAGAGGATGTGGAGAAATAGGAACACTTTTACATTGATGGTGGGAGTGTAAATTACTCAACCATTGTGGAAGACAGTGTGGCAATTTTTCAGGGACCTAGAAATAGAAATTGCATTTGACCCAGCAATCCCATTACTGGATATATCCAAAGGATTATAAATCATTCTATTATAAGGACGCATGCACACGAATGCTCACTGCAGCACTGTTTACAATAGCGAAGACCTGGAACAACCCAAATGCCCATCAATGAAAGACTGGACAAGGAAAATGTGGCACATATACACCATGGAATACTATGCAGCCATAAAAATCGATGAGTTTGTGTCCTTTGTAGGGACATGGATAAATCTGGAAACCATCATTCTCAGCAAACTGAGACAAGAACAGAAAATCAAGCATCACATGTTCTCACTCATAGGTGGGTGTTGAACAATGAGAACACATGGGCACAGGGAGGGGAGCATCACACACTAGGGTCTGTTGCGGGGCAATGGGAGGGACAGCACAGTATAGGGAGGTTGGGAAGGGATAACATGGGAAGAAATGCCAGATATAGGTGACTGGGGGATGGAGGCAACAAACCACCTTGCCATGTATGTACCTATGCAACAATCTGGCATGTTCTGCACATGTACCCCAGAACCTAAGGTGCACTAAAATATAAACATATATAGAGAAAGAAAAAAAAGAAAATCCAAAAGCTGAACAGACCAGCAACCAGTAAGATCAAAGCCATAATAACATGTTCTCTAACAAAGAAAACCCTGAGACCCTATGGAAAACCCTGAGAAATTCAAAATTCAAATTGTTTAATTTTAGCAACCATTTAAATAACTAATACTTATCCTATTCAACCTACTCCAAAAGATAGAGTAAGAAGAGTAACAGAGTAATCCTGGCCATTTTACAAAATGAGTATTATCTTAATACAAAAACTAGATAAAGACACATCAAAAACGGAAACTACAGGCCAATATCCCTCATAAATACTGATGCAAAAATCCTCAATAAAATATTAGCAAGCTAAATTATATAACACATTGAAAAAAGGTCATCATGACCTTTTTGTGAAGGCATCCAGGATCTGCACTCCATATTATGTACCATCAGAAATGCATGCAGATGTACACTAAATATTGAATAACAGTTGTCATAGCAGTATTATCCATAGTAGCCCCAAATTTAAAATAATCCAACTATCTACCTGTAGCTGTTGAATGTTAAAATATATTGCCGCGTATCCACACAACAGAATACCAAGGAACAATAAAAATGAGCCAAATGCAAGAACCTGACACAAAACCCATAAATATTACAATCCTAGTGATTAGCAAAAGAAGTCAGACACCGAAGAAACATGTCCTATATGGTTCCATTAATACAAGGAGTTAAAAACAAGGGAAATTATAGGGTTAAAGGGTAAAATAGTGATTACCTTTAGAAAGCAAGGAGGAATTAATAATTGGAAAGAGAAATGAGAACTTTTCTTGGATGCTGGTAATATACTATTTCTAGATCTGAGATGTGATTAAATAGGCTTGTTCAACTCATGATAATTCATCAAGCTATACCACTGATACATGTATTTTCTTTATGTATACCTCCAAATTTTAAAAATTTAAAACAAGAATAAAAGAAGATAAAGCTTCAACAGTTTCCCTTGTCAAATAACAGTTTCCACTCTAGAATTTATGAGACAGAATATTACTTAGGAAGTTAAAGAGGACCTTAGAGCAGCATGCTTAAATGTGTACTTCAGCTCTTATTTAGTATGTAAATCAGACAATAGCACAGATTTCGTGCCGTGTGAACTACTGCAATTAACTACGAAAAGCACCAATCTGTTAATCTCAGAAAAGACCTTTTCTTGAAGTATGCGATGTTTTAGATATTTTAGACTGGTACAATTTAAATTGAAGGTGTCCTTGGTACGCTGGAAAAAAGCTGCGACTTTATGCAAAAAAGGAAATATAATATATCTTGATATCACACATTAGCTACCACATTGCCATACATTAATTGCAAAGATGTTATCTACTTCCACAGAAAACAGGTATTGTATCTTCACCTTTCCAAGGCTCTTCACAAAATACTTAATATCAAAACACAAAAGAAAAGTACTTTCATGTAGCCAAGTGTTTATTCATATTTTTGAAATAGGCAAATTTCACTACAAAAGAAATTTGCAAATACCTATTTTCCAAAAGATCAACTAAGTTACACAATAGATACGGACCAACAGTGGTCATCGCACTATTATCCATAGTAGCCCCAAATTGAAAACAATCCAACTATCTACCTGTAGCTATAGAATATTAAAATATATTGCCATATTTCCATACAACAGAATACCAAAGAACAATAAAAATGAACAAAATGCAACTAAGCTGATCTTTTTGAAAATAGGGTATACCCATCTCTTAGCACATTCAGCCAATAAGTTCAAACTCCAAAATGAACTCAACATGCCCATGTAAGGAACTGTAAACAAATTCACAACTGGAGAAAAATTACCTACTTTTACTAGGAAATTTTCCATTTGAATAAAATATATTAAGAAAAAAATCCTGCTAACTTTCCTTATCTTGAAAAAAAAAAGATATTATGAAAAATGAAAACACAAATAAATACACTCCCAAAGTTGACAAATTTGCAACAGTTTAGGGACCATTAAGAGGTTTCTCCTAAAAAGAAAAACTGATGATATAAAGAAATGTACACTAAATGACTGTATTTTTTTACTTTAATTCCACCAAGGATGGTGATTTGATAAAAATAAATCACTGAACAATGAGTGTCAACAATATGACTCGGAGATAATAAAGCTTGGGAATTAGGAGTATTTTCATATCAGACAAAAACAGACCGCAAAGAGGTCTTTGTCGCAATTATAACTTACACATATGTGAGATGACCTGAAAATGGGCAGTGCCACAAACCACTATTAAAAGCATTCTGCATTTCTTAAATATTATTTAATAAAAACTATAGAAAAATCACTGAGCCAGTAAAACCTAAATTATCTTTCAAACAGTCACAATAAACTCAGTTAAAAGAAATGTTGACTCTATCTCTAGTATGCTAATACTGTAATATAAGTCCCTAAATACAAATACCAAATAAATATACATAAATATGCCAAACATAAATAGCCAAAATTCATGAACATTTTATAAGAACTACAAGAACATACTTTTGGACAACATGGGACATATCATC
The DNA here is from genome assembly GCF_049354715.1 of Callithrix jacchus. NCBI lineage: Eukaryota > Metazoa > Chordata > Mammalia > Primates > Cebidae > Callithrix > Callithrix jacchus. The sequence continues at coordinate 115,853,125 of NC_133509.1, forward strand.
CAGAAGGTTAAAATCTACTAAACTTCATTGTAATTATGACCAGCCCACCTATCCCCTATGTATGAAATAAAACTTTTTATTGAGAAAGAGTTCTCACCACTTCTTGTTTCTGGGCTTCATTAAGTTTTTCAGTCAATTCTTCCAAAGCCCTTTTTGTTTCCGCATCCGACCTCAGCCAAAAAAAAAAAAAAAAAAAAAAAAAAAAAAAGATTTTTACTTGGATATTTAGAAAATGTACAGAACTAGTGAAATGTATAACATGATAATTATGTTATCACAAAATAATCTACTTTAGTGGTTCTCAAATGTTATAAACATCTGAAACACCTGGAAGGCTTGTTAAAACAGACTGCTGGATCCCTTCCCCCAACCCCCAAATTTCAAATCAGCAAATCTCAGATGAAGACCAAGAATGTGCCTTCTTAAAATCCCTAGGTGATGCAGGAATAGAGGTCTGGAGGTCTGGAGACCAAACTCTGAGAACCACCGCTACACTGGAACATCACTCTCAGTAAACAAACATGTTGCAATATCTCTCATCTTAAATTAAGAAAAAAAGAAAGAGAAAAGGACAAAAAAGAACAAAACCCTCTTGATCTTACACCCTGTTTCTAGCAATTCATAAAGAAATTATCTCAGCGTGTGCTGTACAAACTCTATCCTCGCTAACCTCCCATTACCTTGCTTCTCATCAAATTAATAACAAACAAACAAATGATAAACAAAATAGTACAAAAAGATTTACAAAGAAAAGAAAAAGCCTTTCTATCTTGCACTGTCTTACTTCTGGCTCCCCTTCCCTCCAGGAACCACGCACAACTATTTCTATTGTTAATTGCTTTGTTGGTTACCTTTATCATGCTCAACACGAGACATTTTCGACTGACTCTGCTTTGAAATATTTAGCTCATTCTCTAATTTCAGATTATCTTATCACTACTTTTAGTTCTACTGGTTGCCTGTAGAATTTTATGTAATATATTTATACATCTTATGAATTTTATGAATTATTCCATCCTATGAAATTGATAGAATTGATGTTTTGTACTCACATTCTATCGTGTTCACATTTTAGTCAGCTTCACACTGGGATCATAACTTCCTTGTGCTTTTGTTTTTTCCACACTTTCTCATTATCTTTTGGCTTTATATGTGCCTTACTCATCACATCATTGATATTTTCCTCCCACTTCTTACTGAATGGTCAACAAACCATCTATTTCCTTCTTTTTGACTCAAAGGACACTTACTTTCCTGCTCTAATTTACGGGGAATACTTCCTGGGCCTGTTCCACAGTTGTCATTCCAGGGTTACTTTTCCTGAATCTTCAGGTTAATTTTACTATTTCTTAAAATCTTTATGTTTCTATTTCTTGGTTACAATCTTATCTTACTTATATATCCTTAGGTAATTTCTTGAAAAAAAAAAGTTATCTTAAAATGGTAAATTTTTGAAGACTTTAAACCTCTGAAAATGTCTTTATTCTTACCCCTTTCTTGGCTTTTGTGGTTCTATGCTCTCTGAAATTACCCCCATATCTCACTAGCTATTCCAACTCAGGCCAGCTTCCTTCTATCATAAGACTCCTAGATATTAGAACTCCTTGGAACTCAGTCCTGTCCTTGATATCCCCCCTACATTTTCTCTCTTGGTATTATCCATTCCCATAGCTTCAAAAGACACTTCTACATGCTGACCACTGTTAAAATTTACCTTTAATAGAGACTTTTCCTTCGAGCTCCACAGTAAATATCTAGCTGAATATTTTACTTTCCATTTGAATGCCTCACAGGCATTTCAAACATAACATATCCAAGGCCAAACTCTCTGCATCTCACCTACCCAAACCAGTCTTCAATATCTCAGGAAGTGGAATTACCATCTATCTAGTTACTCAAATTGAAAATCTTAAGAGTCATCCTCAGTTAATTCTCCCTCAACCACCATATCCAGTCTATTACCAAATTCCGTATCTTTGATTTCCAACAACCGTATCTTGAAACATACCCCTGTCCATCTCTCTCTTGCTATAATCCTGGGTCAGGCCATCATCAACTCTTATATGCTAGTGCAACAGACTTCTACCTTGCCCTCCTCAAATCAATTTTTTTTCCTTCATGACAGATTTCGCTCTGATACCCAGGCAGGAGTGCAGTAGCACATCTTAGCTCACTGCAGCTTCAACCTCCTGAGCTCAAGCAATCCTCCCACCTCAGCCTCACAAGTAGCTGGGACCACAGGCGTGTGCCACCACACCCAGCTCATTTTTTTGGTATTTTTGTTAGAGACAGAGTTTCACCATGTTGCCCAGGCTGGTCTCAAACTCCTGAGTTCAAATGATCCACCCGCCTTAGCCTCACAAAGTGCTGGAATTATGGGCCTGAGCCACTGTGACCAGCCCAATCAATTCCTCATATGGCATCCAAAGTAGGTGATTTCTGAATTAAACTTTACTTAATCCTTTTCAAAAGCTTGCTTCCAAGTGTACTTTTATTATTCAATGTCCATTTTGTAATAAATGTCGAAAATGAAGAATCAGTGAGAATGAGAATTAATTAGAATACCAATCTTTCAACATCAAATAGAAAGTTAAACTTTTTAACTTCCTGTCCATTATTTTTATAAACATGAAGTAAGAATTTATGGTACAAGGAAAGCAGAACTGGATCCAGAAATTTTACACATTCACAAAGGTAAGCCACCTCATTTCCCAAGAAACCCAACTCCTATTTTCGGTTAAACAAAGTTTTCTGCCTCACACATGCCTCTAGGTCACAAAGACGATTCCCAGATGGCACTAGCCTACAGATCACAAAGACTATTACCAGATACTAAGAGCCCAGTCCAATACTGCTCATTCAAATGGCCATTTAAACTAATTAACTAAATCATCCCTGCAACTTCCCCAGTATCTTCCTATAAAATACTGTACAAGCACTGTAACTGATGCTCCCAGTGCTTAATTTATACCCTTCTTTGAAATGGGTAGAGGTTATGTAATAAAACCATTCCTGCAATAAAGTGTTAATGTTATTTTGTTAATGTTATCAACTTGTAAAAAAAAAAAAACCTAAATATTAAATGAACCAAGTCTCACCAGTTTAAAAGATTAGCAATATAGCTCAGTAATATATTTCACAATCCAGGAATTTAAATGCTTTATTCACATCAGCCGCATGTGAAAATGATTCTGAACCACTATACACTGTAAGTGATAAGGAGCAGAGACTTTGGGGCCTTACTACCTAGATTCTAATTCTGACTCCACTGTAACCCTCCTGTTTGATTTCTAGCGAGCTGAGTTATTTCATCTCTCTGTGCCCATTTCCTCATCCACAAAATGGAGAAAAAAATAATGATTACCTCAAATGATAGTTGCTAGAATTAAAGTTATATCATGAAATAAGGGCTCAATAATATTAGCTAATAGCACTAGTAATAATGATGACATCTTTCATTCCTATTACAGCCTATACTTGATATTCACAGATTTAACATTTAGAGTTTTGGCGATTTTCGTTGCAGCAACACAGAACTGGTGCATGGTATGATTTAGATAGCTGGAGTTAGCAAGCAAACCTGGCATACATATTTCAATTCAGCTTTATTGCTCCCTAATCTTTGCTGTATATGGATTGCAATTCTGAAAAAGACACAAAAGTCTTTGTTTCTTAGCAAAACATCACCTCCAAAAGAAAGCCACTGGTGATGACAAAAATGAAAAGATAGTAAATAAGTTTTAAATTAAATAACAGCTGTTGGGGACTATCCAGAATTGACAAAATTGCAAAGATGCTCACCATTGACCCTCAAAGATTTCAACTAAAAGCTAAAGTATTGGATTCTACAATGGCTTCTGTCCACTAAACTTTATGTTACACTGCTTTTTTTGTGTGCAGTGCCAAAAGTCAGTCAGCTAGCAAGTCAGTCTTTGTCTCTCTCTCTCTCCAGAGCATTTGCAAATCTACCTGTTTGCGAAGGCCTCACAATGTATCCCTCCAAAATGTCAGCATTCCATTGTGTTAAGTTATAGTGTTTTTAGAAATAGGAAATTAATTTGTCTAACACTGAGTCATGATATATTCTAAATTCAAAGGGTTGTAAACTGTTCTATTAATAAATTTTAAGACACTGTATAAAAAAACTTTTTAAAAATCTACATAAATATATAAATTACAGAAGCTAACTTATGCTCCTGATAATTTATCCCTCTCATAAAAACCATAATCTGCTTTTACCGGCTCCTTCTGGAAAGCTCCCTGTTGAAATCATCTCCAAGGCGAATTTGTTCACTGCTGAGGTCTCGAAGAGACTGATGAAAAGCATGAAGCTAGCAAAGGCAAAACACAGTTATCCATTTAGAATTCTATTGAATTCTTCCATGAAGATTCACCAAAGGTAAGAATAAAAGCTTGTTCTTTGCAATAATAACCAGATTCTACAATATTATGAAAAAGTAAAATGCCTATTTTGAAAGAAAAACATTTTCCAAGAAAAACAAATTTTTAAAAGCTATATATAACATTTACCATCATGTTCTGCAGTACAACTGTACTCTCCCAGAATTCTACCCCTCTAGAAGGGGTCTGCTTCCTCCTTAGTCAGCGTAAAAGAAAAAAAAAAAGAGAGAGAGAGAGACAGAGAAAAGGGATCTGCCAACTTTTTCTGTAAAGGGACCAACAGTGACTATTCCAGGTTTACAAGGTGTATGGTCTCTGTCACCATTAATTCTGCCACTGCAGTGGAAAAATAACTGTAAAGCATGGCTGAATTACAATAAAACTTTATTCTATCAACCTACAGTGCCTTAGTCTGCCAACCCCTGCTGTAGGGAAACTCTTGCCCATGTACACTTGGAACCACGTACAAGAAAATATGGTGCAGCATTATTCATAATAAGAACATGAGAAACAAACCAAATGCACACCAAGATAAATAAACTGCGGTATATTCCCCCACTGCAGTACAATATAACAGTGAAAATGAAACAATCAAAGATACCTAAACATTAGTCAAGTTGGATGTCAAAAACATAACTTCAAATAAAATTAGCAAGTTACAAAAGATTACAGTAATATCCCATTTATATAAAGTTTAAAGGCAAGCTACACTAAACAAGATGTAGGTAGTAAAAATAATATTTTTTTTACAAAGCAGAAACAATGTCAGGATAAGAATAAAGTCAGGATAGTGGATACCCCTTAGGAAAAGAAGGAGTATAAAAGACGGTTGGGGGTATAGTAGTGCTTTATTTAGTGGCCTGGGTGGGGGTTATATAGTGTTCATTCTCATTACTGTATCTTTAACTGTAAATACATATGCAGAATATAAATACTACCATTTGTAATAAAAATATGTTAAACAGACTTGCAAAAACAACAAATTGATTCATTTCAACAAATGCACATTAAGCAAGTTATCAGTGCCATCTACTGAGAAGTGGCTCACAATCTGACTTGAGAGCCAGATATGTAAACAAACCCCAAATTCTTTATGAGGGCTTTAAGAAAGTACAAAGTCAAGTGGAGCTAAGAGTAATCTTAAGAATTAACTTAATGAGGAAGAACCATAAAAAGAAAGAAGTAGTATAGTGAATGAAAAACTTCAGTTTTGCCAAGATTTTCCAATTTAGCAAAACAGAATCCCAGGATGCATTTGACGCCTCCTTTTCATTCATTCCTACCTTCCCCACATGGCTATCTAATTTACAAGACCTTTCCATTTTCTCAACTAAATAGCTTTAAATTCTACCTCCTTCTCTCCAATTCTATCTATCCTAATCCAGGTGACCATCAATTCATACCCAGAACACAGCAATATCCTTCTAATTGGCTCACCCACATTGACTCCATTTTCCACACTACAGCCAGAGTGATCTTTTCAAAATAATTTTGTCAGCCCTCTTACATGGCTCTACATGATGTCAGCCCTTCATACTTCTTTAGCCTTGTGGGCCTTCTTTAAATTGCTCATAGGGGCTATTTACCCTCCTGCCAAGCTGGTTCTACCTGGAATGACTCTTACTCGTCATTCTTACTCAACTTTCAGATGTCAGCTCAGTCAGCCTTTCTTCAGGAAGTCTTCCTTGACTGGGGCATGTCCTCTACCATAAAATTGTGTAGCCCTGTGCATCTTTCCACTATAGCAGGCATCTCAGTTCATCATTAAGGTTGTATTTATGTATTTATTTGATTAATAGCTAGCTCCTCCTCTATATTATAAACTTATTAAAAGACAAGTTTTCTGCTCATCACTGTTTCCAAGTGTAAGCATTATCCCAATGATAGAGACATTAAATAAACAGAAGGAAAGAGTAAACGAATACTGTTAAGATATTGTTCTCTGTTCTGGGCTTTATCATATAGTCCATGCTAGCAAGGCACAGCTATCAAAAAAATCACATAGTCAAAGAAAAGTTTCCACAAGTTGTTTTCTAATGCATTTGATTTTGTTGTCTCTTTATGAGGTAACAAATGATGGCTACAGATGAGTATCTTAAAATACACTTTGGGGACCTAATCCTAAAACTACCAACACAAAAGGATCAAAGTTCAGAACTCTCCCTAGCCCTTTTCCATTTAATTCAGCTACTTAAGACAACAAAAGGAAAAACTACAGCTCTGCAGAGAACTCTAATGAAGCAGAAAATATCTCCACACAACTAATATTTCAGAAATTTTTAGTGAATACATAAACTATAAAATTTGTTACTTAATAGAAAATGGCTCTATCAATGATTCAACAATCAGAAAAATACTAATGGTAGAAAAATCAGTAACCACACAAAATAACCACACAAAGATTAGCTTGTTCATACTAAACCAAACTTAGTAAAATAGAAAGCAGCTGACCCTAGCTTAAAGAAAAATGAGCTAAACAAGAAAGGAAACAAAACATGTCCAATCAAGCTCACTTTTAAATGTTCTGCAAGATATACTCCTCCATAGCAAAACTCAAAAGGAAGATGATTTGCACATTGAAAATAATCTACTTTACTTAAAAAATCCATATTAACAGTCTTATATTCACACAGAATGACAAAAGTTCCCAAATAGCCAAAACAATCCTAAGCGAAAAGAACAAAGCTAGAGGCAGCACACTCCCTAATTTCAAAACATTATAAAGTGATTGTAATCAAAACAGCATGGTACTGGCATAAAAACAGATACATCAACCTATGAACAGAGGAGAAAACCCAGAAATAAACCCAAACATTCATGGTCAACTGATTTTTTTATGAAGGTGCCAAGAACACACACTGGGGAAAGCACAGACTCTTCAATAAATTGTGTTGGCAAAACGGCATATACATCCAGAAGAATGAAATTAGGCCCTTATCTTACAACACACATAAAAATCAACTCAAAATGGATGAAATGCTTAAATATAAGTCCTGAAAATCTAAAACCACTAGAAGAAAACATAAAAAGAAAATCTCCATTACTTTAGTTTAGGCAATGATTTCCTGGATATGACCCCAAAAGCACAAGCAATAAAAGCAAAAATAGGCAAATGGGATGACATCAAACTATAAAGCTTCTGCATAGCAAAGGAAGCAATTAACAAAATGGAGAGACAATCTACAGGATGGGAGAAATATCTGCAAACCATATATCTAACAGCATTCTAATATCCAAAATATGAAAGGAACTCCAACTTAATAGCAAAAAAAAAAAAAAATTAAAAATGGGCAAAGGACCTGAACAGACATTTCTCAAAAGAAGATATACACATGGTCAATAGGTACATTTTTTTAAAAATATTCAGCATCAGTAAACTTTAGGAAAATCCAAATTAAAACCACAATGATATATCACCTCACACGTTAGAATGGCTTTTATCAAAAAGATGAAAGACAAGTGTTGGAGAGGATGTGGAGGACAGGGATCCCTTGCATCCTGTTAGTGAGAATGTAAATTAGTACAGCCATTATGGAAAACTGTACAGAGGGTCTTCAAAAACTAAAAACAGGACTACCATATGACCCACTAATCCCATTTCTGGATATATACCCAAAGCTACTGAAATCAGTATGTCAAAGGGATGTCTGCACTCTAGTGTTTATTGCAGCATTATTCACAATAGCCAAGATCTACAAACAAGCTAAGCGTGTATCAGTGGATAAATAAAGAAAATGTAGTATATATATACAATGCAATACTATTCAGCCTTTAAAAAGGGAGAAATCCTGTCATTTGCAAAAACATGGCTGAATCTGAAGACATTATGTTAAGTAAAAAAGATTAGGCACAGAAAGACAAATACCGGATGATCCTACTTGTGTATGAATTCTAATAAAGTTGAACGCACAGAAATATAGGGTAGAATAATGGTTACCAGAGGGTGGTGGGTAGAGGGGGTGAAGAGGGAGAGAAAGGGGAGCTGTTGATCAAACAGTCCAAAGTTTCAGAACAACAGGAGGAATAGGTTTTGAGATTTATTGCATGCCAGGGTGAGAAGTGTCAATAATAACATATTATATATTTCAAAAAAACAGAGAATAAATTTCAAATGTCTCACCATTAAAAAATGACAGATAAAGAAGGTGATTGACGTTAATTAACTTGATTTAATCATGCCACATTGTATACATATATTAAAACATCATATTATATACCATAAATGTATACAACTATGATTTTTCAATAAGAAAAAAATAATGAAAAGTAAAATAAAGCAGTTTACTTGGTTCAAAAAAAAAAGATATCAGTATAAAGTTACTAATGATCAAATTCTTGGTTAAAATATAACCTTAAAGTTCAAGTGTTAGTCATTTATATATAATGGAAACATAAGGAAATACTGCACACAAATAACAAAATGGTACAAAGTACCTGAGCCATATCATCAGTCTCTTGAACAAACCGGACACCAGCTCTGGCTCTCATTCGTTTAGTACCCTGTGGATCTCCATAGTCCTTGAGAGGTGAGGTAGGTGGAAAACGATGGCTCTCTTTACAAGTGAAAGAAAGGGGAAGAGATTAAAACATTGCCTGAGAAGAGATAATCTAAAATTTTACTCAATACTAACATGGAAGACATGAATATACATATACAAATGTCCCTAACCCAGACTATTTCCCAAGTATCTTGCTGTGGCCACAGAGTTCCACCAAATTTGCATTAATCTTATTCTTAAAACAGATTAAGCAAACAACAGAAATAACCTGGAAACAGAACACTCAAACGTTTCAATTTGCTATAGTTTCCAAAGAAGCAACATATTTTCTCATATAAAAATAATAAATTACTGGCTGGGCACAGTGGCTCACACCTGTAATCCCAGCACTTTGGGAAGCCAAGGCGGGTGGAGCATGAGGTGAAGAGATCGAGACCATCCTGGTCAACATGGTGAAACCCCGTCTCTACTAAAAATACCAAAACTTAGCTGGGCATGGTGGCGCGTGCCTGTAATCCCAGCTACTCAGGAGGCTGAGGCATGAGAATTGCCTGATCCCAGGAGGCGGAGGTTGCAGTGAGCCAAGATCGCACCATTGCACTCCAGCCTGGGTAACAAGAGTGAAACTCCTTCTCAAAAAATTATAATAATAATAATAATAAATTACTAAATAAAAAACTTTTATGACTACTTAATATAACTTAATACTAAAAAACACAATTTTTCAAACTACTTAGTCTACAATTTGAAGAGCATATAAAAATAAAAACCAATTACATGAAAAAGAATAGTGCTCAACTTTTAATCATTGTTATAATCATTGGTAATATCAACAATGTAAGGTACCAATGTTCAATTATCTAAATCATCTCCCTTCACTGCAGGCTTTTTGATTCAAACATGAATCTCTGTGCAATAGAAAAGTATAATAAGATTAATTAAGAGAAACTGTTATAACCTTTAAGCTAGCCATGCATATCTAGCTGCAAGCCAATACTAAAATTCACCTGGTCTTAACAAGTATCACAGGATATTTCATAAGACATGTGAAAAACTATTATGCTAAGACAAGATACTTAACCTAAAAAGTGTATCCCATAGCAAATCTTAGTTAAGTATTTGTTTTGATTTTTGGGTAGCAGACAATTAAATCCAAGTTTTTGTTATGTAAAGCTGTAATGTGGTCTACAGAGTCTGAGAGAAAAAAAAAAAACAACAAAGATCCTGTAATATATTTCAAATTATGTATTACAAAATCCTTGACAACGACATGTTCTATCATCCAATCTGCATGAAGTTATGTGTGGGTTGTATTTCTCAAAAAAATTAAACGTACTCAATATGGACTTCAAAAATATTTTTAAAACAAAAAATGTTTTTCAGAACATCTGAAGTGTTTACCTGGCCCAATGCCACCATCAAGGTCACTTGCACTCAAACTTGTAACAGAAATACTTCTCCCTCCTGAGTTTCTCAATAAACGTTGACTCCGCAGTTGGTCGATTGATTGTTCCAAACTTTCTTTTAACTAATTTAAAGAATATAATGAAAGAAGCATTATTCTTCTTAAGCAACTTCCAAATACAAACATATCACAGATTTTCAAATCTATTTCTGAAATATCTGGGTTCCCCCCCAAAAAAGCATTTGTATCAGAGAAAATTTTGAACTAAACTATGTTAAAAAATAAAAATAGTAAATATCAATATTTTAAGAACCAATGGTAAAATCTGGTTTTAAAAGGCATCTGTCACTACCTATCCCATTTTTTATTGCCAGATGCGGAAGAAATGTCTACTATATAAGGGCTTACAAAACCAAACTGAAATGTCTAATTGATGCACTACTCATGCGAAGAAACATAACAAAGTCAACACAACTCAAAGAAGAGAGAACGCTTTCCTCCCTTCTAAACATTCCTTCAGAAACTAGGTCTACAACAAATAGAAAACCAAACAGCTGTCACAGCGACAGCCACTACTGAAACAATGTACACTGCTCGACTCTATTATCAGAACACCTCTTTCAGTCATTCAAAAACTTCAAATCCCAGAAAACGATTAGATCACATATCAGACTACCAGTACACACTAAGAATTACAGGTGTCCAAATGCTTTATTCAGATTATCAAGGAGTCAGCCAACAGAAGATATATAAAAACATATTTTTAGACCTAAAGAGCTACATTTAATAAAAAACATGCTAAATGCTAAGAATAATGTCCAGAGCTATACAAAACTACAGACCTAAGAAGAGGATTCTACTAAGCCCCAAGAGAAAAAAAAAAGTAAAGTTGAAGAAACTCCATACACCCTGAATTGCTGGAAAACTTTAGGTCTAGATTCAAGGATGGATAGAAAGCAATAATTCTAAACATAATGCATCGGGCCAGGCACGGTGGCTCAAGCCTGTAATCCCAGCACTTTGGGAGGCCGAGGTGGGTGGATCACGAGGTCAAGAGATCGAGACCATCCTGGTCAACATGGTGAAACCCTGTCTCTACTAAAAATACAAAAAATTAGCTGGGCATAGTGGTGCATGCCTGTAATCCCAGCTACTCAGGAGGCTGAGGCAGGAGAATTGCCTGAACCCAGGAGGCAGAGGTTGCAGTGAGCCGAGATCGCGCCATTGCACTCCAGCCTGGGTAATGAGAGCGAAACTTCGCCTCAAAAAAATAAAGAAAAAGAAAAAGAAACATAATGCATGGATCCGTGGAACAAGTCATCTATAACTCTTTAAATAGAATGCCAAAACAAAACAATTAATTGAGAAGACAAGGTTTCCTAAATTCAGCCAGCATTAAAAGAACACCATTTATGAGAGAACAAGTTGCTTTACTTGGGGGAAATGAGCAGATAGAAAGGAGCCTCAACTGAAAGAAAAGCACAGATGGAACAGAATATGAGTCACAAACAAAGCAAACCCTTTTTCAGTTGGCTGTTTGGATTTAGCTGTTCTGGAGAATCAAAATTGAAACACTCTGTATTAAAAGAAGTAGTGTTAGAATTTCAGGAATCTAATTCTTTTGTCCCTCTCATTTCTGAAAGAAAAAAAGAGGATTTCCACATCCTTCTGTCTCCTCCTTCCCTAAATTGGGGTATGTGCAATACCATCCTGCCTTGAGTATTTGCCAGCCAGCTGTAAGACTTAGCACTGGCCCAGCGCAGTGGATCATGCCTATAATCTCAGCACTTTGGGAGGCCAAGGTGGCCAGATCACTAGGTCAGGAGTTCAAGACCAGCCTGGCCAACATGGTGAAACCCAGCCTGGGTGACAGAGCAAAACTGTCTTGAAAATTAAAAAAAAAAAAAAGACTCAGCATCAATCCAGAGAACATACTATGAGGCCCAGGAAAACCAAGGTACACCTTGAGAGTAATTTATAAATAAGTAAAATAACATATGAGTAGACCAGAGGTCTTGTGTAGTGACCGCAAAGTAGTATATCGGTAATCTATGACAAAATTATCCCAACAAAATTAAACACTGTTAAAGCTAAAAAGCTCAAATTCAAACTGTAACATGAGAAACAGACTAGAAATATCAAGTGACTTTAGATCATACAAATTAGTATCAGAATAAAATGTAAAACCAGCTCTCTTAACTTTTGCTGTGTTTATTATTTCCATCTTTCAAGCTAAACTCAATTTCAGTACCTTTTGAAAGCAAAGTCAGCTATCATTTCTTACTACTGCTACTTTTTTAAGGTAATCTGCATTTTTAGCTCTGGCTATTGTTAAGATTTTCTCTTTACCTTTGTCAGTGGTTTCTTTTTTTTTTTCTTTTTGAGACGGAGTTTCGCTGTTGTTACCCAGACTGGAGTGCAATGGCACAATCTCGGCTCACCACAACCTGTGCCTCCTGGGTTCAAGCAATTCTCCTGCCTCAGCCTCCCAAGTAGCTGGGACTACAGGCGTGCACCACCATGCCCAGCTAATTTTTGTATTTTTAGTAGAGACAGGGTTTCACCTTGTTGACCAGGATGGTCTCGATCTCTTGACCTCGTGATCCACCCGCCTCAGCCTCCCAAAGTGCTGGGATTATATTTTATTATGTATCATTATGTAGAGTTTTTTTGTATTTATCCCATTTTTGACTCATAGATATCACAAAATCCATAGCTTAATAAATTTCATGTGTTGTAAATTCTCAGGCATCATCTTCTCAAACATTGTTTTTGCCCCATCCTCTCTACACTCTCCTTCTGGAAATGCAGCTGCATTTAAGTTACCTCTTTTTCCCAATTGCTGTGTGTCTTTTCTCTTTTCTGTATTTTTTCAATCTTTCATTCTTCCATTCTTTTTGTATGTCTCATGCTGGTTTGTCTTTCAATTCATGAACCCTCTTTCAACTATACACAAGCTATTGTTCACTGCATCCATTAAAGGTCAGTGGGTTATCTACCTTATTTTTCAGTTTCTGAAATTTTCATTTGGTTCCTGCTAGTTTTCAATTATTTTCTAAAACTCTTAATCTTTTAATTTCTTGAACATATTATTCACGCTTACTTTATAGTCCCATATGTTTCTCTTGTCTGCTTCTTCCCTTGGTTTTCAGACAGCTTTTATATTCTCTTACACCTGTGTATTCTTTATCATGAGACATTTTATATGAAAAGCTATAGAGATAATTTAAAATTCTAGAGGATGACATCTTTCTTCAGAAAAATCTGGTTCTGCTTCTAAGAGAAAGTCAGGTTAGGGTCACCAGCAATCTCAAATCACCTTAATCTAGTTAGGAATTGAAGTGGTTCAAGGATGGGTGTCTGTCACCATCAAGTCTGGTCTATTTTCAGTTTATCACTTCTCATCTCCAATTCACCACTGGCCTATACTATCACCCTTTGGGGTCTCCATTAAAGCTGAAGAATGCCTGAATTCTAGGTTTGGTCTTCCTAGCCTCTTCAGTTGATTGATAGCTCTGATCCTAGCCTCTCTGCTTTTAAACCATCTCTTTAGGAATCACCTATCACCTTGAAGGAGGAAAAAAGTCCCAAAGATAAGTCTTGCCCTTCTGGACTTATGTTTTTTTGATAGATCCTGACTACAAAATTCTTCACTGTCTTAGCAGTTCTTAGATAAATTCATAAGATTATGTTCTACTTTTTCTTTCATGTTTCCAGTTGTTATCAGTAGAAGAGTTGATCCAAAATAATCTCATCTACCAATGCCAAAAGCAGATTTTGCTGGCATTCTTTTTGTGAAGGCTTATTTGCTAACAAATCCTAAGCTGTAACTAAAAGCTGAGAAATAAAATGAAATGAATTTACACACACACACACACACACACACACACACAAACACTCCCAGCCACCAAAAGAAAAGAGTTACCATGGAACATACAGAAGAATATTAAAGAATGTGAGAAATGAAACATATCCCCCAAAATCTAAGAAGAATGAAAGATGTTCAAAAACTAATTATTTCAAAAATAAAACAGAAATTACAAAAATTATTTGGCAACTCCATTTCAAAACTCTAAAAAGATATATCTGAGGCCATTGAAGATGAACAGGTTCATTTATAAGGTCCAAAAGATAAAATTACATTACGTAAAGGGAGATGATTGAAATAAAGATTATTTTAAATTACTCTTCCAAGGATCATGGCAAAAACAAGTCTTGCACCTAAAACATAAAACTAAAAATGTAATAAAATTAAAATCTATACTTGAAGTAGTCACAACACAACATGACAGGCACTGCACAAAATTTAATGATGTATGGAGCCAATTTGATAACTCTTAAAACACGTAAACAAAGAGATAAAGTACAAAGTCATAAAAATTGCTTTAAACTCTTTCAGATTATAACTCCTAACTAGGTATAAAGCCAAACCAAACAAAATAAATAAAGACAAAATAATATTAATAAAATTCAATCTAACATTAATTTTCTATGATGGATGATGTTATTTTGCTAAAACTAATCAATCTCACCCAAGACTATGGTACTAACTACAATGCTGTAAATTACTTTGCGTCTAGTAGGACTGCCTCGCCAGATACCAAATGATGATTCCCTCTATTTTCCCCAACTTTCCCCTGTCTGAAATACTGTAAAATGGACATCACAGAAAATGATAAAATGTATATCAATACCTCAATTGATAAAAATGGATGATTTAAAGATTATGTCTATTCTTTTACCTCTGTTCTTTTGATATTAAATGGAAGCAATGAAAACTACTGTGTATCAGTATAAATGCAAATTAAATTCGGACACTGGAATTGAATGGCTATGGCTGGAATCTGTGTCCTCACCTAAATCTCATGTTCAATTGTAATCCCGTGTTGTAGATGAAGCCTGGTAGGTGACTAGATCATGGTGGCAAAGTTCTTACGAATGGTTTAGCACCATCTCCACTTGGTACTATATAGTGAGTGAGTTATCATGAGATCTGGTTCTTTAAAAGTGTGTAGTACCTGCCCACATCTTCCCATGCTCCTACTCCAGCCATGTGACATGCATGCTTCCCCTTTGCCTTCCGCCATAATTGTACGTTTCCTGATAAGATCTGGTTGTTTACCACTGTGTAGCACCTGCCCACTCCTTCCCATGCTTCTACTCCGGCCATGTGACACGTGTGCTTCCCCTTTGCCTTCTACCACGATTGTAGTTTTCCTTAGTTCTCCCTAGAAGCTGAGCAGATGCCACCATCATGCTTCCTGTACAGCCTGCAGAACCATGAGCCAATTAAACCTCTTTTCTTTGTAAATTACACAGTTGAAGGTAGTTCTTTATAGCAATGTGAGAACAAACTAAAGCAGGTAGTTTATCCAAATCATAAAAACATGCTTTTTAGACTTAAGCATGTAGTAGGCTCCCTCTAGCCAAACATATAACAATTTGAGCATAAATAAAAACATTAACTTCAATGGACTAAAACACTTTAAATATACATATAATTGTAAGTTAACAATGATACTCAAGGGGTAAGTCATTGGTCACCACAAGAAGATGTAGGAAACCAATTATTTTGGAAACTAATAAATAAATGAAATGAAAAAAAAGCTATAGAAGCTTTTAGTTTATCATAAAAATTAAATACTAAATGTTAAAATTCCCACAGAGCTCTCTGAAAGCTTTTTGATATCTCTATTTGGAGAAACTCTGATTAGAAACAAAATGTAACTCAAGGTTAATGAACTGAAAAAGAAGGCATATAAAACTCTAAAGGATTGACTACACTGCAACCTAAATCTATGAAAGGAGATCATCTGGGCAACAATGGGAACTCCAAATAACAGAAGTGATCGTTAAAAACATTGTAATTCAGGCTGCGTGTGACAGCTCACAGCTGTAATCCCAACACTTTGGGAGGCCAAGGCGGAAGGATCGCTTAAAGCCAGGAGTTCAAGACAAGTCTGCCCAACATGGTGCGATCCCACCCCTACTAACAAAGTAACAAATAGAAAGTAGCCAGGTGTGGCAATACACAACTGTAGTCCCAGCTACTCAGGAGGCTGAGGTGGGAGGACTGCTTAAGCCCAGAAGTGGAAGGCTACAGTGAGCTGTGATTGCACCACTGCACTCCAGCCAGCCTGGGTAACAGAGTGAGACTCTGTCTCAAAATAAGTAAATAAATAAAAATTTTTAAAGTAGAAATATCATGATTCAGAAGGACCAAAGGAAAGCTTCATTTGCTTTCCTCAGCTGTACTCCTTTCACTTCTGCCCCCACTCCTGTCTGCATCTTTCACACCCCATCAGATACCTCTATTAGACGTTTCATTTTGTGGATGAAATAAGATAATCTACCATAAAATGTTAGAACAATGACTTAGGCAGATTTGTTTGTTCAGTAAATGATAGTTTTTAACATTATGATTAAAGGCAATGACAATAAAAGCAAAAAATAAATAGAATGATGAAATAGAATGCTGTAATCTGGAGAAGCTATTTAAAACAGTGTGTCATTCCCTAAGAATCTATTTACAACTCAGATGGAAATATGTGTTGAGTTTGTTTACTTCCCATGAATAAACCACTTCCGGGCCGGGCGCGGTGGCTCATGCCTGTAATCCCAACATGCTGGGAGGCTAAAGCGGGCAGATAATGAGGTCAGGAGATGGAGACCATCCTGGCCAACATGTGAAACCCATCTCTACTAAAAATACAAAAATTAGCTGGGCTTGGTGGCATGTGCCTGTAGTCTCAGCTACTCAGGAGTCTGAGGCAGGAGAATTGTTTGAACCCAGGAGGCGGAAGTTGCAGTGAGTGAGATCACGCCACTTCACTTTAGTCTGGTGCCAGAGAAAGACTCCATCTCAAAAAAATAAAAGATAAAAAACACTCCCTCAGAAAGTTCAGCATTATTCAACTCTAGGCCTACCACAGAGACTTGATGCCAATGGGCCCCTTATTAAAAACTGCTTTCTTAACATTATAATATTTACTGCTATGGAATATGTCATACCTAACATTGGGTATACATAATTTAATTTCCCAATTGCCCAATTCAAAACAAAACTGCTACCATAAGTAAGGATCTAATATTCAACTGCAAAAAGTTGACTGTTCTCTGCTAATGGTTAACAATAATGTTTTCAATTTTTCACTAATAAATTAAAAAGCAAAGACTCAATTCCCATCACTAACAAGGTAATGATTCTGAAACATTTCACAAGCGACTTAAATATACAAAGCCTGTAGACTTCCGTCAGTCAAGTACATCATAAATCATAAAAATCCTTTAAGTACAAGGATATCCAAACTCATTTTCCAAATAAAAATAGTAGAAACTCTTATGTGAGAAGATATGTTTCTCTGTGTTCAATTAGCTTGCAACTGCAAGTGATTAATGATGACTATTTTACTTTGTAAAAAGAAAATAGAGAGTCATCGATTACAACTTGGGAGTTATGTGACAATTCAATACAACACAGATATGTTTAAAACAATCATTATTCCTTTGTATTTCCAATGCTGGGTATATATACAATGACCTGAAAAGACTAAAGTCACATGGTATGTATACCTATTGTTGGAAACATGAAGGAATAAATTTAATTGGTTTTCCGAGAGTTTATAGGAAAGGAGTAAGCAATTCCAAAGGAAGGAAAAGTAGAAGATAGAATTAGCAACACATTAATTAAAAATACATTATTAATTTTATTCCTGAACTCTAGAGTACATTTCTTTCTTACATCCCCATGTAAAGGAAGTATAAACTAGAACATCCTTGAAAGGGCAATTTTGAAACATCCAGCAAATGTTTAAGTGCACATATCATTTGACCCTGCAATTCTACCTCCAGTAATCCTACAGGATTACAAATATATACGTGTGTGTGTGTGTGTGAGCGTGTGTGTGTGTGTGTGTGCGCGCCCGCGCGCGCACACATTAATGGTCATTGCTATAATTTCTTTTTTTTTTTGAGACGGAGTTTCGCTCTTGTTACCCAGGCTGGAGTGCAATGGTGCGATCTTGGCTCACCGCAACCTCCGCCTCCTGGGTTTAGGCAAGTCTCCTGCCTCAGCCTCCCAAGTAGCTGGGATTACAGGCACGCGCCACCGTGCCCAGCTAATTTTTTGTATTTTTAGTAGAGACGGGGTTTCACCATGTTGACCAAGATGGTCTCAATCTCTTGACCTCGTGATCCACCCGCCTCGGCCTCATTGCTATAATATTTATAATAAAAAGGAAAAACTAGATACATCCACACTATGGAATACTGTATAACTGTTCAAAACAATGAAGTAGTGCTATACAGAGTTACATGGAAATTGATATCTATTACTAAATTTTAACAAGTTGTATAACATCATATTTAATATGATTACATTTTAAAGCAAATCACACATATGCTTGTAAATACATAGAAAGTGTTTGGAAACAAGAAGCTCTCAAAATTGTTACCTCTGAGTGGTGCTCAAAGGGAGGTTGGATAGAATTAGAAGTCATTATCCTAAGTGAAGTAACTAAGGAAAGAAAAACCAAATACCACTTTTTCTCGCTTATAAATGAAAGCTAGGCTATGTGTACACAAAGGTATACAGAGTGGTATAATGGACACTTGAGACTCAGAAGGGAGGAGGCTGGGAGTGGGGTAAAGGATGAAAAACTATCTATTGAGTACAATGTACCCAAAAGGTACACCACCACAGAATTCATCCATGAAACCAAAAAACCACTTGCACCGCAAAAGCAATTGAAATTTTAAAAAATTAAAAAGGGGCTTTGAGAGAGGAGTTTTTTGGTTTTTATTTTAACAACGAACACTAATTACTTTAAAATAAACCATCCTCAAAATTCTTAACTCTCCATGAGGGGTATCTCCATGGCCCAAGTTTACCAAGTCTCCATTAAATCCATGTCTTGAATTCTTCTCTCTCTGACGTAAAGCCTTCAAATTCAACAGAATCTAATTTATATAAGCTATTTAGCAATCCATCTGACAAGCTAACCTAAGTTTAAACTATAAAATAATAAAGTGGTTTAACATCTAAAGTGCTTCATAATGGTTATTTCCTCTATCTCACATCCCCATTCCCCAAAACCCTCATTCCCAAAAAGGTGGGTAGGAGAAAATGCAAACACATGTAAACTTTCTCACATGTTCTATAGCACCCGCCTGTCCATTACTGTATTCTCGGTATCGTCCAAGCATCTGGTCCACTTGTCGCAGGTTCCGACTGGTATCCTTGAGAAAGAAAATGGACTGAATTAATTATTCCAAATACTGTTTTTCCCAATCAATCTTAGTAGCATGTCAATCAACTAAGTCAACAGTTTATAAAATGTACAACTTATATCATGGCTAAGTTGAATATCAATGTACTTCATACATATTAAATCTTCACATCACTGAGAGAAACTCAAATCCAACTGCAGTTTACTTGGGTAAAATCTGAAGCACATAACATACATCCTCATTCAAGGTTCCCTAATAAGTCAGCAATAAAACCATAAATTCTCAGAATCATAATTTTTAATTTGTGCCCCTCAACTAATTCACAGCCTCTTTACAGAAAAGGAATCCTGAAAGAGCAAATCTAGTAGACTGTGAGCAACAGGAAAAATCATTAAGATCAATGTTATTTCAATTATTCTTTTACCTCAGAACTTGATGAGAAGGAAAAAAGTATCCTTTAATCTTAAGCCATTAAACAACAAATTTTAATCATAATAGAAATGGTTCTCATCTAAATATGCTAGATTTCACCTGAGAGGTTAATCAAGGTATTTTCTTCAAAAATATATACTTACTAATGTGTCTCATTGTTGGGAAAGTACAAGAATTCATACTCGAAAATTCCACTGTTATTTTACTTTACTTACTTACTTTTCACTTACTTTACTTACTTACTGATGAAAAAGGGTCTTGCTCTGTCACCCAGGCTGGAGTGAAGTGGCATGATCATGACTCACTGCAGCTTCGGCTTCTACTGCCTCAACTTCCCCATTAGCTGAGACCACAGGCACACACAACTATGCCCAGCTATTTTTTTTTTTCTAATTCATGTATAGACAGAGTCTAAGTATGTTGCCTAGGCTGGTCTCAAACTCCTGGCTCAAGTGTTCTTCCTGTCTCAGCCTCCCAAAGTGCTAGAATTACAGGCATGAGCCACCATGCCCAGCCCATCATGTTACTTTAAATAAATGTAAAAAGGATAGGTCTGATTTTCAAATCGAAGCATGGCCTCAACACGAGAAATTATCCTCTTCTTATCTAGGCATACTAATCCAAAGCAATTAAAAGCCAAAATCTATGCTTATCCAGGCTAAGGCAAAGGGAAGGGATTAATGAGTAGGAAATAAATTCTAAGTTTTCTTTTTTCCCGTATAGCAATGCTAACCTTCCCCACCTCTTTCTAAAGCCCTTTCTAAGAAAAGGAAGCTAACTGCCTCAACTCAAACCTCCAAATACTGGCAAAAATTAGCCTCTAATTCAAAATGGCTTTTCTTTATTTTCATCCGCAAATAATCTACATCACCAAAACATTAGCAATTTCTCTAAAGGCACATGCCCACACGAAGCTAAACTACCATCATTTCTACTGGTTTCGCTCTCAGAATATTTTATTTGGAAATGCTGCTTTATCCTAGAACACTCTCCACAACCTATCATATATTTCAAATATCTTTACTGACTGTCATAGGCAGAATAATGGCCTTCAAAGATATCCAAGTCCTAACCTCTGCAACCTGTATTTGTATATCAAACATGACAAAAGGGATTTTGCAAATGTGATTACATTGAAGACTTTCAGATGGAGAGTTTCTCCTAGATGATTGGGTGGACCCAATGAAATCATAAGCAACCTTAAAAGAGGAAAAGGAAGGCAGGAGAAGTAGAATCATAGGATGTGAGAAGGGCTTGACCCTTCCCTGCTGGCTTTGAAGATGAGGGAAGGCAGCCACAAGACAAGAAATGTGAGCACCCTCTAGAAACCAGAGAAGGCAAGGCAATAGATGTTTACCTCAGAGCTTCCAGAGAGGAAAACATCCCTTCCAACACCCTGAGACCCAATAAGACCAGTGTTGACTTCTGATATACAAAACTTTAAGATAATAAATTTGTGTTGTTTTAAGACACTAGCTTTGCAGTAATTTGTTACAGCAGCAAGAGAGCTAATCAACTGACTGAAACTATTAAGCAGCTCAAACTATTTAAATTCTATTAAATGCAACCATTGTCAAACTAACCTGTAAAGTACTTGTTATAGTGTTGACCTTCTCAGTAACTTCTACTGTAGGAAGACTTCGAGTTCCCCTGTGAGTTGACCTAGCAGCCCAGGCACTCAATCGGTCACGATCACGGAAGTGATCGGATTCGCTCGATGATTCTGCCATTGATGTACACAAATCCTTCTAAATAAATACAGGTCAAGGTTAATGAAACAGTAAAAAGCATGAAAATAAAAGGCTAATAGGTTTACTTTTGTTCTCTTTTCTGTGTTTAACATGTTAGTAATTTTGCAAACTGTAATTTCTACACACATAGCTTCTAAATACAAGAAGTCATTTCCCCATGTAATTCTCCCTCCTTCGTTTTCTCTGCTTTAAGGGAGCAATTCCTCAGATATAGTTTTGGTCATGTTCACAACTCCAACGATAATAATCTCTTAGATTCATGCAATGCTTCCAAATTTTAAAAGCATTTTCACATTTAGTACCTCACTTAATCCTACCAACAACACTGTAAGGTAGATGAGAAAAACAGATATTCTCTAAAGTTAGGACCTGCAGGTATCTTAACATTCATCTAATGTCCATTCTACTATAAGAACACAGCTACAAACACACAGCATGACCTATGATAAGACAATCCCATTCAGTGTACATTGACAACTCTCATGCACCTTGATTTAAAATACAATAGAATTAAACCAATGCTGTAATACAGTACAAATTCTACAATAACAGATACGTGAGAAGATGCCATCTTCAACATCTCCACCAAAATAGAAAGCCAGAGATGCATCAGTAGATAACTCTCTAAACATGCTTTCTCTCATCCTTACCCCAATTTTCTATTTAATGCATTAAAAAATTATTTCATGTAAGAGAATCTCAAAAGTTTCAGGAAACATTTTAACAGAAGTTGAGGAAACTAAATAAGTTCATAACAAAGAAGCATCAGAGGAACTCAACTGATCAAAAGTGAAAGTATACTCAGTATCCCAATAATTTCATTTTCTACTTAATGGTGGGTTAACTTTATTTTAACATTAATTGCTAGAATCTTCCTAAAATCTACATGGCCATTTTGCTGGGTGATTAAATACAGTGTGATAAAACATTTATTGAATGACAGTATATCTTAGACTTCCAGGACCTTTATTTTGAATGCAACTGGAAGTATATTGACCATGTATTTAAGGAGAAAATAAAGAGAATTTGCCAAATATGTACATGTCCTGGGGCATTTAATGAAAGCAACTGTGCTTTTAAAGTATTAGATGAAATATAACTAAACAAATAAATAAACAAGCAAGAACCCTTGCCATAAGCTTAGGTTTTGTTTTTTTTTTTAAAGGAAATACCGCCTGTTACTGCTGTATCAAAATAAAAGAATCAATGAAATAACCGACTTTTTCACACTAGCTAAGACAGGGTTAGAAAACAACCTGTCGAATACCCATGCTTCTCCTCTGCCCAGAGCTCTTTATTTTCTTCCGCACCTATCTTCTGGAAGCTAGACTGAAGTTAAGAAATCATCAGGCAGAATAAAAAGTTAATATTGAAAAAGACAATGTGCTTACTCTAATAGTTGTTAATGAGAACAAAGAACCAAAAACTATCTTTGAGAACTTGATATTTCTGAGTATCAAAATTTTAATAATAATCAGTTATTTGCAGACAACTTCACCAGATGTAAATGGCATGTCAGACACTTCTGATACATAGACAACTTGAGTTTCAACATGACTAAAACTAGTTATAACTGAATTTTGGGGAAAATATTTAAGCTATAAAATAGTACAGACTAATAAAGTAAACATGCATGTATCTACCACCAAGAACTAATAAATATTATCATTCTGACATATGTACATATGAGAGTTTTCAGTAAAATATTTAGAACACTGTACATAAAGTGTTAGTACCTTCCAACTACCCCCTCTTCAGACAGTACTACTCCTGCCCCGTTTTCCCAGGGATAATCACTAGCATGATTTCATGTGTAACTCTCCAGCCTATATTTTTATACTTTTCCCACAGGCATGGGTACCTCAAAGTCTTTTTTTTATAGAACACACACTGCACTGAATTGATAAATATTAACAAGTAAAGATATGGGCGTATGTGAATTTAAAGCAGAAAATCTAACTGGTATTCAATAAAATTAAGAACAACATAAACTATTATCTCCAATTGTCATATAATACAAGAAGAAAGAATGATCTCTCACTTATCCCCACTAGGATTACATAATTTTAATAAGACAGATTCATACTTTCTAGCATGTTTCACTAGTACACACATACAGTCTTCAGCTATAAATTTCAGTTACTTTAAGCAATAAAAGACATTCAGACTCCTGCATCTGATGGAACTCCTGCAGAGATATCAAGATTGAAGGTGAGATAACCGAGAAATCCACATGGCTTTTTGAGCATATGAAACATTCAGCCACTATCTAAGGAATTGAATCACATAAGTTTCATAAATATTAACCTAAGTAAAATTTTAAAACCTCACTACAATAAAAAATAGAAGTTAGATTATTTTCATTGTTGATAAAAATCTAGTATTGTCTTCCACTGTTACTTGACAACACAAGGCAAACATGACTCCCGTAGCTAACTGACAAAGCACCTAACTAACCCCTCATGCCACAACACAAAAGGCAGCTGTGGTGGCAGAAGTCCATCCTTACTGAGAGTCATCAATCTGTCATGAGCCAACACCACTACACCGCAGACACAGGATTGATGGAGGGAGAAATAGATAAGAATGGAGTGGCCACTCACTGTTCGTAATAGCCAAGACTTGGAACCAACCCAAATGCCCATCAATGATAGACTGGATAAAGAAAATGTGGCACATATACACCATGGAATACTATGCAGCCATAAAAAAGGATGCATTCATGTCCTTTGAATGGGACATGGATGAAGCTGGAAACCATCATCCTCACCAAACACAAAAAGAGAAAATCAAACACCACATGTTCTCACTCATAAGTGAGAGGTGAAAAATGAAAACACATGGACACAGGGAGAGGAACATCACATACTGGGGCTGTACTGGGGTGGGGGGCTAGGGAAGGGAGAGTATTAGGAGACATACCTAACGCAGATGACGGGTTGATGAATCAGCAAACTACCATGGCACATATATACCTCTGTAATAATCCTGCACTCTCTGCACATGTACCACAGAACTTCAAGTATTAAAAAAAAAAAAAAGAGACGACTCAAGATGGCACTGTGAGAACAACCCAGGATTGAGGCTCTTGCTGGATGCACGGAGAAGGTGAGTCAGGGACGCATTTCTAGACGGACCTTTGTTGCCCACAGAACGGGGAAATTCCCAGATATAAAACAAACGCGGGACGCCAGCCAGAGATCTTGACTGATGTAGCCAGCAGCCGGTGCGGCTGCGGCCCGCGCCGGAGCGCAGAGGCGCTCCACAGAGGTCTGCACAAAAGCGCACTGTTCCGGGTGCCCTGTTGAACTGGCAACCTGAGACCTGAGAGGGCTGAACTTGAGACTGAACAGGACTTGAACAGTGAGCCAGCCCAGGACAAAGCGTTAGGGGTAGCGCAGTGCGACAAACAAAACAGGATTCCAAACGCTCACTGTTAGGAGGTTACCTTAAGGCACAGCTCCGTGCGGGAGGGGCGTCCGCCATTACCGAGGCAATCAGCCCCTACTGAGGTACATGCCCATTGCTGACGCAGCCTGCCATTGCCGAGGCAACCCGGTACAACAGAGAGACTCCGCTGCAGGGCGGAGCCTGCAGGAGAAGGGGCAGAGCCTGCAGAAACAGGATGAACCTCACACCAGCAGGGCAGAACCTCGGCAGGACAAGACTGCCTCCTAACTGGGCAGGACAGCCAGGCAGACACTCAAAAATAAAGCCCCAACCCCTTCAGAAAGAGCAGCTGAGAATAAAAGGGCTTTTTTTCGAGTTCTGTTGCAGCAGAATTAAACATAGCAGCCTAACAGCCCTGAATGAACATCAGAGCTCACAGCTTAGCACTTGAGCTCCTATAAAGTACAGACTGTCTCCTCAAGAAGCTCCCTGACCCCTCTATATCCAAAAGACTGACATTTGGCAGGCATCATTCTGGGACAAAGATAACAGAAAAAGAAACTGGTAGCATCCCTACTGTTCCGCAGCTGCTATAGGTGTACCCCAGACAAGCAGGGCCTGGAATGGACCTCTGCAGTCGTACAGCGAAGGGGCTAGACTGGTAGAAGGAAAACCAAGTAACAGAAATACTTCATCATCAACAATCTGGGGGTCCACCCAGAGACCCAATCGAAAAGTCAGCAACTACACAGACGACAGGTGGATAAATCCACAAAGATGGGAAGAAACCAGCGCAAAAAGGAGGAAAACACCCGAAACCAGAACACCTCGCCTCCTAGAAAGGACCAAAACTCCTCACCAGCAAGGGAACAAAGCTGGATGGAGAATGACTTTGATGAAATGACGAAATTAGACTTCAGAAGATGGATAATGAGAAACTTCCGTGAGCTAAAAGAACATGTTTCAAATAAATGCAAAGAAACTAAGAACCTTAAAAAAAGATTCGAGGAAATGATAACAAGAATGGATAACTTAGAGAGGAATATGAATGAATTAAAGGAGATGAAAAACACAATATGAGAACTTCGCGAAGCATGCACAAGTTTCAATAGCCGAATTGACCAACCAGAAGAAAGAATTTCAGAAGTCAAAGATCAACTCAATGAAATAAAACGAGAAACCAAGATCAGAGAAAAAAGCGCAAAAAGGAATGAACAAAGTCTCCAAGAAATGTGGGACTATGTGAAGAGACCTAACCTACGTTTGATAGGTGTACCAGAATGTGACGAAGAGAATGAATCCAAGTTGGAAAATACTCTTCAGGACATTATCCAGGAAAATTTCCCCCACCTAGCAAGACAGGCCAACACTCAATTGCAGGAAATACAGAGAACACCACAAAGATATTCCGCAAGAAGAGCAACCCCAAGGCACATAATCGTCAGATTCAACAAGGTTGAAATAAAGGAGAAAATACTAAGGGCAGCCAGAGAGAAAGGTCGGGTCACCCACAAAGGGAAGCCCATCAGACTCACAGCAGATCTCTCGGCAGAAACTCTGCAAGCCAGAAGAGAGTGGGGGCCAATATTCAACATCCTTAAAGAAAAGAACTTTCAACCCAGAATTTCATATCCAGCCAAACTGAGCTTCAGAAGTGAAGAAAAAATAAAATCCTTTGTGAACAAGCAAGTACTCAGAGATTGTGTCACCACCAGGCCTGCTTTACAAGAGCTCCTAAAAGAGGCACTACACATAGAAAGGAACACCAGTACCAGCCATTCCAAAATCACACTAATTGCTAAAGAGCATCAACATAATAAAGAATCTACAACAACTAACGGGCAAAACAGCCAGCTAGCATCAAAATGGCAGTATCAAATTCACACATAACAATACTAACCCTAAATGTAAATGGACTAAATGCACCAATCAAAAGACACAGACTGGCAAATTGGATAAAAAGCCAAAACCCATCAGTGTGCTGTATCCAGGAAACCCATCTCACAAGCAAGGATACACAAAGGCTCAAAATAAAGGGATGGAGGAAGATTTACCAAGCAAATGGAGAGCAAAAAAAAAGCAGGAGTTGCAATTCTCATCTCTGATAAAATAGACTTTAAAGCAACAAAGATCGAAAGAGACAAAGAAGGCCATTACATAATGGTAAAAGGATCGATACACCAAGAAGAGCTAACGATCCTAAACATATATGGACCCAACACAGGAGCACCCAGATACATAAGGCAAGTTCTTAAAGGCTTACAAAGAGACTTAGACTCCCACACAATTATAGTGGGAGACTTTAACACCCCACTGTCAATATTAGACAGATCAAACAGACAGAAAGTCAACAAGGATATCCAGGGCTTGAACTCAGACCTGGAGCAAGCAAACCTGATAGACATCTACAGAACTCTCCACCCCAAATCCACAGAATATACATTCTTCTCAGCACCACATCACACCTACTCTAAAATTGACCACATAATTGGAAGTAAAGCACTGCTCAGCAAATGCAAAAGAACTGAAATCATAACAAACAGCCTCTCAGACCATAGTGCAATCAAGTTAGAACTCAGAATTCAGAAACCAACCCAGAACCGCACAGCTTCATGGAAACTGAACAACTGGCTCTTGAAAGTTGACTGGATAAACAACAAAATGAAGGCAGAAATAAAGAAGTTCTTCGAAACCAACGAGAACGAAGACAAAACATGCCAGAATCTCTGGGACACATTTAAAGCAGTCTCTAGAGGAAAGTATATAGCAATAAGTGCCCATATGAGAAGAATGGAGAGATCCAAAATTGACACCCTATCGTCAAAATTGAAAGAGCTAGAGGAGCAAGATCCAAAAAACTCAAAACCCAGCAGAAGACAAGAAATAACTAAGATCAGAGCTGAACTGAAGGAGATTGAGACACAAAAAACCCTCCAAAAAATCAATAAATCCAAGAGCTGGTTTTTTGAAAAGATCAACAAAATAGACAGACCACTAGCTAGATTGATTAAAAAAAAAAAGAGAGAACAACCAAATAGATGCAGTAAAAAATGATAAAGGGGAAATCACCACAGATTCCACAGAAATTCAAACCATCATCAGAGAATATTACAAACAACTCTATGCACATAAGCTAGCAAATCTGGAAGAAATGGATAAATTCCTGAACTCCTGTGTCCTCCCAAGCCTAAATCAGGAGGAAGCTAAAACTATGAATAGACCAAGAACAAGGGCAGAAGTCGAGGCAGCAATTAAGAGCCTACCACACATAAAAAGCCCAGGTCCAGACGGGTTCACAGCCGAATTCTACCAGACACACAAAGAGGAGCTGGTACCATTCCTTCTGAAACTACTCCAAATAATCCAAAAAGAAGGAATCCTTCCCAAATCATTCTATGAGACCAATATCATCCTGATACCAAAACCCGGTAGAGACCCAACAAGAAAAGAAAACTTCAGGCCAATATCCATGATGAACATAGATGCAAAAATCTTCAATAAAATATTGGCAAGCCAATTGCAACAGCATATCAAAAATCTTATTCATCATGATCAAGTAGGATTCATCCTGGGGATGCAAGGCTGGTTCAACATACGCAAGTCTATAAATGTAATTCACCACATAAACAGAACCATAAACAAAAACCACTTGATTATCTCAATTGACGCAGAGAAGGCATTTGACAAAATTCAACAGCCCTTTATGCTAAAAACCCTCAATAAACTCGGTATCGATGGAACGTATCTCAAAGTAATAAAAGCTATTTATGAGAAACCAACAGCCAATATCATACTGAATGGGCAAAAACTGGAAGCATTCCCTTTGAAATCCGGCACTAGACAAGGATGCCCTCTTTCACCACTCCTATTCAATATAGTACTGGAAGTTCTAGCCAGAGCAATCAGGCAAGAAAAAGAAATAAAGGGTATTCAAATAGGAAAGGAGGAAGCCAAATTTTCTCTGTTTGCAGACGACATGATAGTATACCTAGAGGACCCCATCGCCTCAGCCCAAAAACTCCTGAAACTGATAAGCAACTTCAGCAAAGTCTCAGGATATAAAATCAATGTGCAAAAATCACAAGCCTTCCTCTACACCAATAACAGACTTAAAGAAAGCCAAATCAAGAACGAACTGCCATTCACTATTGCTACAAAAAGAATAAAATACCTTGGAATACAACTCACAAGGAATGTAAGGGACCTCTTCAAGGAAAACTACAAACCACTGCTCAATGAAGTCAGAGAGGACACAAACAGATGGAGAAACATTCCATGTTCATGGTTAGGAAGAATTAATATTGTAAAAATGGCTATACTGCCCAAAGTAATTTACAGAATCAATGCTATACCCATCAAGCTACCATTGACTTTCTTCACAGAACTGGAGAAAACCACCATGAACTTCATATGGAACCAAAAGAGAGCCTGCATAGCCAAGTCAATTCTAAGCAAAAAGAACACAGCGGGGGGCATCACACTACCGGATTTCAAACTATACTACAAGGCTACAGTAATCAAAACAGCATGGTACTGGTACCAAAACAGAGATATAGACCAATGGAACAGAACAGAGGCAACAGAGGCAACCCAACATATCTACAACCACACAATCTTTGATAAACCTGTCAAAAACAAGCAATGGGGAAAGGATTCCCTGTTCAACAAATGGTGTTGGGAAAACTGGCTAGCCATGTGCAGAAAGCAGAAACTGGACCCCTTCCTGACACCTTACACCAAAATTAACTCCAGATGGATTAAAGACTTAATCATAAGACCTGGCACCATAAAAACCCTAGAAGGAAATCTAGGCAAAACTATCCAGGACATAGGAGTAGGCAAGGACTTCATGAACAAAACACCAAAAGCATTCGCAACAAAAGCCAAAATAGACAAATGGGACCTAATGAAACTCCACAGCTTCCGCACAGCAAAAGAAACAGTCACTAGAGTGAATCGGCAACCAACAGAATGCGAACAAATTTTTGCAGTTTACCCATCTGACAAAGGGCTGATATCCAGAATTTACAAAGAACTCAAACAGATTTACAGGAAAAAAACAAACAAGCCCATTCAAAAGTGGGCAAAGGATATGAACAGATACTTTACAAAAGAAGACATATATGAGGCCAACAATCATATGAAAAAATGCTCATCGTCACTGGTCATCAGAGAGATGCAAATCAAAACCACATTGAGATACCATCTCGCGCCAGTTAGAATGGCGATCATTAAAAAATCTGGAGACAACAGATGCTGGAGAGGATGTGGAGAAAAAGGAACACTTTTACACTGTTGGTGGGAGTGTAAATTAGTTCAACCACTGTGGAAGACAGTGTGGCGATTCCTCAAGGCCTTAGAAATAGAAATTCCATTTGACCCAGCAATCCCATTACTGGGTATATATCCAAAAGACTGTAAGTCGTTCTACTATAAGGACACATGTACACGAATGTTCATTGCAGCACTGTTTACAACAGCAAAGACTTGGAATCAACCCAAATGCCCACTGATGATAGACTGGATTGGAAAAATGTGGCACATATACACCATGGAATATTATGCAGCATCAGAAATGATGAGTTTGTGTCATTTGTAGGGACATGGATGAATCTGGAGAACATCATCCTCAGCAAACTGACACAAGAACAGAAAACGAAACACCGCATATTCTCACTCATAGGTGGGTGATGAAAAATCAGAACACATGGACACAGAAAGGGGAGTACTAAACACTAGGGTCTACTGGGGGGAAATGGGGAGGGCCAGTGGGAGGGGGAGGTGGGGAGGGATAGCCTGGGGAGAAATGCCAAATGTGGGTGAAGGGGAGAAAGGAAGCAAAACACACTGCCATGTGTGTACCTATGCAACTATCTTGCATGTTCTGCACATGTACCCCCAAACCTAAAATGCAATAAAAAATTTTAAAAAAAAAATCAAGTTGGCAAGAGGCTCACACCACATAATCAGAACCTACAGTAGAATGCATGGAGGGCCATGAAAATCCTGAGAGCCCCTTAATACAACTGACTCAAAAAGAAAAGTACAAAGCAGCGAGCATCAATTATACACTCTTCTTTTGTCATTATGTATTTTATACTATAATTAAAAATTAATTTTATAGAAGAATGGCAAATAGTAATATCATTGGCATTAATGAAAACTGACCAGGTCTCTGAAAATATTTTCCTCAATTGAAGTTTACCTATTCATTCATTGTATATTAATAAAAACTTA
The DNA here is from genome assembly GCF_049354715.1 of Callithrix jacchus. Classification (NCBI taxonomy): domain Eukaryota; kingdom Metazoa; phylum Chordata; class Mammalia; order Primates; family Cebidae; genus Callithrix; species Callithrix jacchus. Next base: position 115,884,468 of record NC_133509.1, read on the forward strand.
TTGAGAGTAGTCACACAAGAAAACAAATATTCAGGGCCATGAAAAAGCATTCAACCCAATAATCTAAGAAATATAACTTAAACAATGAGATGCTTTTTTAGACTACACAGCTGTTTTCTTTTAAATAATAATGTCTGTGGTTAACTAGGTTGTAAGGAAAGGAGCACTCCTACACTTTCCTAATGGGAACATGTAAACTTGAACAACCTGTCTGGATGTCAGCAGGTAATAAGTATCAAGAAGAGCTTATACCTTTGCCCTAGTAATTACACTTCCAAAAATTTCTCCTAATAAAGTCATCTAGAATACACACAGAAATTTATACATAAGAATATTTACTGTAATAGAGCGAAAATAAAAACAACTCAAATTTCAAAATACAAGAATGGTTAAACTATGGTACATCTATACAATGAACACAGACATTAAAAAACCTGTTTCTGAAGAACACTTCATGACAAAGCTTGGGTTGAAAGTATGAATTCTAATTTCATAATAAATGTTATATGTTATCTGGATGTGTATATAAATTACCAGTTCTAAGGTTTGAATGTCCTCTCCAAAATTCATGTTGAAATTTAATCCCCAGTGAGGTAGTATTGAGAGGTGGGACCTTTAAAAGGTGATTGGGTTAGGAAGGCTCCTCCCTTATGAATGAATTAATCTATTCATGGAGTAATGGATAGTGGGAACTGGTGGTTTTATAAGAAGAGAGACCAAACATGTATGCTTGGCCCCCTCACCAGGTGAAACCCTGTGCTGCCACAGGGCTGTGCAGAGAGTCCCCACCAGTAAGTAGGTTCTCACCAGAAGCAGCCCCTCAACACTGGACTTCTCAGCCTCCATAACTGAAAGAAATAAAGTCCTTTTCTTCATAAATTACCCAGTTTCAGGTATTATAAACAACAGAAAATAAGTGAAGACAACCAATGTATACATTTAGAGGTGTGGGGAAGGGTAGAGATAAAGAGGGAGCGGGGAAAAACAGAACAAAAATATATTTACTATACAGACTTTATAGCTGATTTTGTTTTCAAAAACATTCCTACATTTCATGAATTTTCTACAATGATTTGCATTAATGTATAATCAGAGAGAAAACTACAATATATACTTAAAAGAAACAAAAACAAATACAAAGATCTCTTCAGAGACAGCAGGTTAACAGGCTAACAGCAGATTAACAAGAGGTTGACCTGAAAAATTTGATTAAATAAAAGCTCAATATTCAGAACTTTCATTTTCTTGGTAACTGTGTCCTTTTCCTCCCTGGCAACTTCTTGACCTTATTTCCTAGTCCCCTGGTATCTATCTAGGTAGGGCTATGCCACTAGTTCTCACCAACTGATGAGCTGAAGAAATGGGATCACAGTGCCAATTTCTACTATTTCACACTGAAGAGCATTTGCTGACCAAAGGAAACATTTATCATGAGTTTAAAGAATTTCTTTTAATTGTATATTATTTTCTTTTTGTAGTTTTACTGAAGGGCAGTTACTAAATTCAAAGATGACTCACTTAAAGAAACATTCTAAATATTAGAATGAATGTAAAAATTGGAGGATGATATAAAAATATATTAAGGTATACCAACATCACTTATGCAATCAAATTCTACTTTGGAAAACAAATTAAAAATGGTTCACAAGTTATATTTAATCACTATTATATTTTGAAGCCCAAACAAGAATTATTAAAACTAGTAGAAAAAAAAATTTATGTATACTCAAGGAAAATCTTCATTATTTTAAAAAAAAATTTTTAAGTTCAATTAGACAAGGAATTTATAATCATTATCATAAGAAATTTCAGCATGATACACTGATGAAAGAAAACAAAAAACTGCTAAATTTGAAGAATGACTAAACTGTAATAACAATTTAAAGAAACATAAATACCTAAATTCTGATTAAAGCTGAGAAAGTTATTTCCCTCAGTTGGAGAAAAAGCAGTAAACACTCTTCTGCAGCTTACTACCATCTGCTGGTGCAACAAAATTTCTTATTAACAAGAAAGCAACAATATTGGTGCTGTCTGCTTTTCAGACATAAGCTTTTTCCAAATCTCTAGAGAAGACTAAGATGGGTGACCTTGGGAGAAAGTCTCTGGAATCTTAAGAGAAAGCTCTGGATCTGATATTACCATTCTTGGAATAGCTTATTTAGCTGCTCCCAACAAATCAGTATTTAAAGGCATAAATATTGTTGCTTCTGTCTTAATGAACCTTATAAAGAAGAAATACAGCCACCAGAGCAAACAACGAATCCTCATCAGTTCACTCCTACTGAGGATCTTTCCATCTAAAACAAATGCCCAAGTGCAAACTTGAATACTGCAACTGGAGAGAGTAAAACTGCATTCAACCCTTGTAATAAGAGGAATGGCAATGAGCCTTTACAAACTCAAGTCCACCTCTGTTGTTATTTGACCCAAAGAGCCATCAGATTGTCTTCATTATAATGACGCACATTTGTATGTATGAGAGCTGTAATTTATTGATTCTCAAATCTCTTTTTCTCTGAGCCAGTTTAAAACAATTAGGATTTGCAAGCTGTTCCATGAAAGATAAGCACCCAGCATCAGGGGTGATATTTCACAAAGACTGACTAGTGCATGTTAAGTAGGTGATTGCTTCTGTGGCCTCCAAGTGCCTCAGCCATCCCTGTCCAAGGTAATTGTCCTCAAAGAAGATGTTCAAGGTAATTATGTTGATATTTAGGGTGGTAAGAGAAAATTGGGAGTATATTTTAAGCTTAATCGTTAACAAAGATCAAATTTCAGAAGTATTTCTCACTGTTTCTGATATGGTTAGGCTTTGTGTCCCCACCCAAATCTCATCTTGAATTGTAATCTGCATAGTCCCTATGTGTTTAGTGAGAAACCTGATGGGAGGTGACAGAATCATGGGGGCAGTTTCCTCCATTTTGTTCTCATGGTAGTGAGTTCTCACAAGATCTGATGGTTTTATAAGGGGCTCTTCCCTCTTCGCTCCTCACTCCTCTCTCCTGCCACCATGTGAGAAGGTCCAAGCTTGCTTCCCCTTCGCCTTCCACCATGACTATAAGTTTCCTGAGGTCTCCCCAGTTATGTGGAACTGTGAGTCAATTAAACCTCTTTGTTTATAAACTAACCAGTCTTGGGTAGTGTTTTTATAGCAGTGTGAAAAAGGACTAATTCAGTTTCAACAGCTGTAGCACTTGAGAGCTTTGCCTCATCCTTCAAGTTAAAAAGTTAACAAGTCAGCAAACATCACCATGTAGAAACAATTAACAATTGTACCTGTCTTCTTTACATCAGTGCTCTTCTGTAACTTCATCTCCTCAAAGTCTTTTGGTAAATTTATAAAAGAGCAAAATCAACTGTCCAGTCCACCAGTCAGTTCTGTTAGTTAACATAATATACATTAGAAAACAGAATCAGATACTTAAATTGATTTTTCATCATTTAATGAATTGTCACTACATTAGAGATGAAAGATGAAAGTAAATACATAAATAAATTGCAGTATTTGATGGGAGAGAGTTTCAAACATGTTATAAATGGTGAGCTAATTAATACAACAAAGTCCCGGGGGAGTCAGGTTAGGATTTTTCCATTCATTTTAAAGGATGCATATAAGTTTGATGGATGGCTAAGACAAGGAAATAGGAACCAATTAAAAACTGTCTCAGAGAATAGTAGAGAGGATCCAAATAAACCAAGCTCTTGCATCCTTCTGCCAGAAAAGTTCTGCCTTCATCCGATTTTCATGCTACTGTTTTCATGGGTTTTTTTTTTAATGATTCTATTATTTTCAAAAGAAAATAAAAACATTTGAAAGCCACTACTGTAACTAAAGAAAAAAAACTAAAGAATCCTGAGTGGGGAGTGACATGGTAATACACACATCAACTGAAGGACTGTTGAGAGGCTGCTATAGTCTATTATATAATAAATGGTGAGCACCTAAGACAATGGCAGTAGAGATGAAGTGTGGTGGGGTGAATTAACTATGAGGGCAAGATAAAAGAGTAAAAGATAAATCACAAGTTTCTGGTTTTGGTAGCTGGATGGATCCTGAACTATTAACCTGAGCAAAGAAATCAATGAAAAGAAAGAGCTTTTAGGAGAACATGTGTTCTAAATTGAACTGGTCTAAGCTTTAGTTAGAAAGAGAGGATCAATTTGTGTTCCATGGGAGGAAGTATCAAACTAAAGATGTCTAATAAGCAACTGGACATGTGAGTCTAAGGAAATATTTGATAGTCATCAGTATGGGGGTGCATAAGACCACCAAGAAAAAAAACTCAGTGAGGAAAAAAAGTAGAACCAAAGAAAACCCCTGAAGATTCCAACATACAAAAGGCAGACAGGGGAGGTGGCAAATGAGATAGAGAAGAAACATGAGAAGTAGGTGGAAAACTAGGGGAAAGTGCAAAACATAAGTTATGAAAAGAAGGGTTTCAAAAAACGTGAGAACAAAACGGTTACAATTTTCCAGTTATCAATGAATTGAATTGCCTCTCAACTCCAAATCCATACTTGATTGTCTGCTCTTTGCAAACAGAGCTGAGGCCTTTAAATATTTCTCCTTTGTAGCTAGCACAATGTTAAGCTTTGTCATAGAAAGTGTTAGAAGAGTTTTTCTTTTTTAACTCCAAGAGGGTGGAATGCAGTCATTGTTAGCATGCCTCTCCCACTTGGAAAAACAAAATAGTGTGTAGAAAGTTATGCTGTGAACATTTTTCCAAGGAGCAACACAGGAACTTAGAAACACTGAAAGAAACTACAAACCCTTTGAAAGAAGCAGTGGGCAGTAGTTTACACCATAAATCAAAAGGAAAACTGGGAGTCACCAGAGCGTGAGTGGGGACAGACTGCCTATGTGACACACTCTCCCACTGGGAAGCCGAGCAATCCAGGCCACGGGGGATCACCTTAACCTGACCCAGCACTGATGCTGACTTAGTGAGCAGTGAGGTTTAATGAAAAAGAGCAGCACTGGACCGTGTGCACTCCCAGAACCAAGCAGGGACAAAGGGAAGTCATTCCTGATCCTACCTCACAGGGGACTTCACCTGAAGTGAAGGCAGTGGTCACAGGTTGAGAAAAGCTCCCAACTGAGACCTGTGATATAATCTTTAGTGGGGACAAATGCCTTTGGTCAGAGGGATGGGCAGAAAGTGTGCTACAGCTTCAGGCACAGGACCTGGGTGCCTCTACTTCACAGGCTGACCAGGAGGGTCACGACCTAAAAGCTGGTTTCTGTGTCAGTTGGGAAAGCTTATGGCTTGGGACGGTTTTGAGAGCTGCCTGGAACCCAGCTAGCTGCTGCTCGCACAACACTGCGGGTATGAGACCCGCCTTGCCAAGTCCATGGGAGCTGAGCAGGGCTTTCTGTCACCTGCTACCCTCCCCTCCCCATGTGGATTCTTCTGTGTAGCAGATGTAGCTGCGCTCCTCCCTGGAACATTACTCCTGTGACCAGGGAACTCTAATCCCCATTGGGGCCACTGTTTGCACTCGAATATGGGGAGCTACAGTGCAATCATGCCTGACCTGGCCCCCACTAGCTTTGCCCATCCACCCACTCTGGTAGCCTAACACAACAGACAGGGACTTTTGCATGCTCCATGGCCCTGCCCACTGTCTGAGACACCAGAGTACCTCCTCTAGGTAACACGAGGCAAGCACAAATCCCACTGCTAATACTGCAACTGGTGCTCTTTTACAAGTGCCACCCCCAGGCTGGAAGGAAACTGGCACAGCCCATAACAATATCTGCAGGCACATCAGAGTGCTCAGAAGGACAAAACTTTTTGCATGACCTCAGCTACCACCATTGCCTCCATCTCCCTGGTTAACCAGGAGGCCTTGAGTTTGTCCACAGGCCCAGTACATTACTGCTACAGCTAGCATTTGAGAAAGCCAACACGCTAAGACTATTTATAACCAAGGAAATCTCACAGAGTCTATGTCGCTCCTCCCACCCCCATCAGAGCCATGCTGGTACTCACTGTTGGGAAACTGTAGCAGATCCCTTTCAGACATTCTCCAGCACCAGCCTAGAGTGTGGCAGCCCCACTGGGGGGCTAGACCCAGAGCAGCAGCAAGATTCACAGGAGTCTGGGCGTCAGAAACTGCTACTCCTAGGGTAAGGGGGAATGTACCACATTAAGAGGGCAGACACCCTATCAGATAAAAAAAAAAAAAATCAGACTGCAGGCCCTGAGTCCCTGAACTTTCCACTTGTGGGAAGTTTCTTTCAACAGAGGCACAGGTGCAGTGCTGGGCTCAGTGGGGAAAGTCTGCAGCTCTTCCCCAATTGTCAGGCAGCCCTGATGCTCATGAAGGATCCTGAAGAAGGGGACTTCTCCCCCTCACTAAGCACTGCAAACACAGCTGGGGCTTCTCTCACAAGAGCATGGCATGGGTGCGTCTGTAGACAGCCTTTCTATAACACTTCAGGGTGGCTGCATCCCCACAAGAGGAGTGTCCTCCGGGTTCAGGCTTGCAAAAGACCTAGAGTCACAATCCCCTTCTACATGGATCAAAAGAGGTGCCTGTGTGATCTGAAAAGCTGGAGTACTGCATGACGAGTGTGACCGGGAGGTGGATCACTTTCCTGGTGGCCCAGAATGAGAGATGTGGGATCCCCTCCCTTACCCACAAAAAGACCTCAGTGCATTTCACTGAGAGCTTCCCCAGCCATCTCTGCCAAGGATGTGACCTCTTCTTGCCACTGGAGTACCACATTTACCCAACTGCTTTAGTTGTAGCTGTTTTTCACCATGGGCACCTACTACTGGCCTGAAGCCTGAACTGTTCAACCCAGTGAATAAAAGAATGGGGAAAAAAAATTTCAAATGCATACCACTGAGGAATGAGATAAGCTTCACAAGACTTCTACCATTCCAGCCCTACAGGAGAGAGTAAAGCTGCTCACATACCCAGCACATTGCTACTACAACCAGCATCAGAGAAAGCTATCACACAAAGATTTTCTATAACCAGGAAACTCATACAGGGTCTCTGCCATTAAAAGTACCCGAAGCCAAAACTAGGTGACAATCAACTATAAACATTAAAGTCACATCCTCAAGGCTGGGGCGATGGGAGGGGCGGGGAGTTTTTAAAAATGCCTGTCCAATCAAAAACAATTCAAAAATAATTAGAAGAAATAGTCTACTCAAATAAAAAGGAAACCAGAAAAATAATTCTGTCAATATGAAAAAACAGAGTTCTATAACACTCCCAAAAGATCACACCAACTCTCCAGCACTGGATGCAAACCAAGATGAAATTTTTGAAATACCACATGAAAATTTCAAAAGGCTGATTATTAAGTTAATCAAGGAGATGAAAGGGAAACGTGAAAACCAACATAAAGAAATGAATGAAACAATTCAGGACATTAATGAAAAATGTTCTAAAGAGATTGACATTTGAAAGAAAAACAAATCGGAACTTTTGGAATTGAAAGACACATTTAGGCAACTACAAAATCCAGCAAAAATCTTAACACTAGACTCGATCAAGAAGATGAAAGAATTTCAGAGCTCAAAAACAAGGCTTTCTAAGTAACCCAATCAGACAAAAATAAAGAAAAAAGAATGAAAATGTATAAAGAAGGTCTCCAAGAAATATGGAATTATGTACAATCGTTAAACCTAAGTGTCACACGTGTTCCTGAGAAAGAAGGTAGATCCCTGACTCTCACCATACACAAAATTAACTCAAGATGGATTAAAGACTTAAATTTAAGGCCTAAACCTATAAAATATTTAAGAAGAAAACCTAGAAAAAAACTCTTCTGGACATTGGCCTAGTCAACAAATTTATGACTAAGACCACAAATGCAAATGCAACAAAAATAAATGGGACCTAATAGTCCTGGCACAACAGCTCACACCTGTAATCCCAGCACTTTGGGATGCCAAGGCAGGTGGATCACCTGGGGTTGGGAGTTCAAGACCAGCCTGACCAACATGGAGAAGCCCAGTCTCTACTTTAAAAATACAAAATAAGCTGGGCATAATGGTGCATGCCTGTAATCCCAGCTACTCGGGAGGCTGAGGTGGGAGAATTGCTTGAACCCAGGAGGTGGAGGTTGTGGTGAGCCAAGATCACACCACTGCACTCCAACCTCGGGAGTGAGAGTGAAACTGTCTCAAAAAATAAAGAAATGGGACCTAATTTAACTAAAAAGCTTCTACACAGCCAAAGAAATAATCATCAGAGTAAACAAACAGCCTACAGGATGGGAGAAAAATATTTGCCAATTATATATTCAACAAAGGACTAATATCCAGAATCTACAAGGAACTCAAACATATCAGCAAAATAATAATAATAATTCTATTAAAAATGGGAAAATAACATGAATAGACATTTCTTAAAAGAAGATATACAAATGGCCAAGAAACATGAAAAAATGCTCAACATCACTAATTAGAGAAATCCACATGAAAACCACAGTAAGATACCACCTTATCCCAGCAGAATGGCCATTATTAAAAAGTCAAAAAACAACAGATATTGGTGCGGATGTAATGAAAAGACAATGCTTACACACTACACTACTGGTAGAAATGTAAATCAGTACAACCTCTATGGAAAACAGTATGGAGATTTCTCAAAGAACTAAGTGTAGATCTATCATTTGATTCAGGAATCCCACTGCAGGGCATCTAACCAAAGGAAAATAAGTCACTATGTCAAAAAGACATTTGCACATGTATGTTTATCACAGCACAATTCACAATTGCAAAGATATGGAATCAACCGAAGTGCCCATCAACTGATGAGTGCATAAGGAAACTGTGGTGTATATGTATACCATGGAATACTACTCAGCCATAAAGAATGAAATAATGTATTTCGCAGTAACTTGGATAGAACTAGAGGCTACTATTCTAAGTAACTCAGAAATCAAAAACCAAATATTGCATGTTCTCACTTATAAGTGGGAGCTAAACTATGGGTACACAAAGGCATACAGAGTGGTGGAGTGGACATTGGAGACTCGGAAGGGGGCAGTGTGAGTGGGGTTGAGGGATGAAAAACTACCTACTGGTTACAATGTACACTACTCAGGCGACAGGTGTACCAAAATCCCAGACTTCACCACCGTGCAATTCATCTCTGTAACCAAAAACCACTCATACCCTAAAGCAGGGGTCTCCAACCATGAGCCACAGACCACTACCAGTCCATGGCCTGTTCAGAACTGGGATGCATAGCCGCAGGTGAGCAGTGGGTGAGCAAAGCTTCATCTGTACTTACAGCCACCCCCATCGCTTGCATTACTGTCTGAGATCCACTGACAGAAAGACCCACTTTCTGTCAGATCAGTGGTGGCATTAGATTGTCACAGGACCACAAACCCTACTGTGAACTGTGCATGCGAGGGATCTAGGTTGTGTGTTCCTTATGAGAATTTAATGTCTGATGACCTGAGGTAGAGCTGAGGCAGTGATTTTAGTGCTAGGGAGTGGCTGCAAATACAGGTTAACATTAGCAGAGAGGTCTGACTGCACAGAGGCCACAGAAAATCTATTGCTTGCAGACTCATATCAAAACCCTATCAGTGGCAAGTGACAAGCTGCATCCGGTGGCAGGCTTTAAGTCAAGATCTGATACTTTACTCTGCATGTGGCCCACCCATTATTTTATTTATCATTTCTGTCTATACCTCTTTCCTGTACTATGCACTTATCTCAGTCACAGTTTGGGTAAGCCCACAAGCTAACCCTAGCCAAAATAAGTACAATGAGTAAAAAGCATATGTCACTAGAGAACTTCTTTGAAAAGGGGGAAGATCCAATGATGAGACAGCAAAAGACTCTAAAAGTGCCAACAAAAAGAAAACTACATTTTAAAAAATACCCAGAGTCCTACTTAAGAGTTCAGCCAAGCGCAGTGGCTCACACCTGTAATCCCAAACTGGTCATTTTGTGTCAGGATGTACACAGACAGAGCAGCTGCCATGACTGGATGGCTTGCCGGTTTCACTACTCAGGTCAAAGAGGTTGCCTATGAATATGAGTCTATGCACTGTGTCATCCATGGAGGAATGCTGAGTAGCTGCAAAGTGTCACCTGAACTTAACTACGTTTTACAGGGTGTGATTAAAATTATCAGCCACAGTAAAGCACATGCCCTTAATGCATGTCTGTTCTTGCAGCTCTGTAAAGAGATAGATGCAGAGTACACATGTCATCTCTTACACACAGAAGATGGCTTTCTAAAGTCAGAACACTGGCCAGGTTTTTGATTACAGAAGCCACTCTAGAAATTTATTTTAGAAATATAGTAAGCACTGGCAGCACATTTCAGTGACATGAAATGGGTTACAAAACTTGTTTACTTGTGTGACATACTCAACCTGCTCCACAAACTCAATCTGTCACTTCATGGGAAAATGACCACTGTGTTCAAGTCAGCAGATAAAGTGGATGCATTCAAAGCCAAACTGAAATTATGGGAGTGACCGGTGAACATTGGGATTTTTGACATGTTTCAAATATTAGCAGAGATTTTGAAAGGGACTGAGCCAGGGTCTTCTTTATCCAGCTGGTACATGATCAACTATCTCAGCTTTCAAAAGAGTTTGAGCATTACTTCCTGATATGGTTTTGCTGTGTCCCCACCCAAATCTCATCTTGAACTGTAGTTCCCATAGTCCTCATGTGTCATGGGAGGGACTGGTAGGAAGTAGTTGACTCATGGGGGCAGTTACGCCCCATGCTGTTCTCATGATTGTCAGTGAGTTCTCACAAGATATGGTTTTATAAAAGGCTTTTCCTCCTTTGCCTGGCACTTCTGTCTCCTGATGCCATGTGAAGGAGGACATATTTGCTTTCCCTTCCACCATGATTAAGGTTTCCTGAGGCCTCCACAGCCATGCAGAACTGAGTCAATTAAACCTCTTTTCTTTATAAATTACCCAGTCTTGGGTATGTTTTCATAGCAGCATGAGAACAGACCAACACACTTCTCAAACAGCAAAGACCCCCAAACTGGGAAGAAATGGTTCCTCAACCCACTTGTAAATAAACCAGGTGAATCAACTTTACTAGAAGAGGATCAACTTCTTGAGATTGCAAATGACTCTGGCCTTAAAAGCATATTTGAGATGACTTAACTCTCTATATGTTCTGGATTCAAGTCAAGGCAGAATATCCCGAGATTGCCTTATACACCAAATAGCCTGCTTCCATTTCCAACACCCTATCTTTGTGAAGCCAGGTTTTCTACAGTTACTGCAACAAAAATGAGACTAGAGTAGAATGGACATAAGCAATACACTTTAGGTGTCACTGTCTGCCATCACCCCAAGATGGGACAGTCTAGTCACAGGAAAAAAAAAAAGCTCAGGGCTTCCACTGACTCTATGGTGAGCTGCACAATTATTTCATTATATATTACAATGTAATAATAACTGAAATAAAATTCACAATAAAGTAATGCACCTGAATCATTCCAAAACCATCCTTTTCTCTACCTCCCAGTCTGTGGAAAAACTGTCTTCCATGAAAAGTATCTCTGGTGCCAAAAATATTGAAGACCCCTGCCCTAAAGCTACTGAAACCGAAAAAAAAAAAAATTTTTTAAAAGGACACTGCAGGAGGAAGGGGCTTCTGCATCTGGTTCCATATTTTCCATTTGTTGCATTTTCATTTCAGCATCCTGTTTGAGGGGTATTGAGTGGTACTCAAGTTTTATCAAGTTTCAGAGGTACCCATATTGGGCAGCTTCCCATCAAGTTTCAGTAGCCCCACCCCCTACTCAGATTCTTTGTGAAACTGACAGACACCCTCACAATCAATCCCCCAGCTTCACCCTACCAGCACCCTGGAGAGGTGTTTCCTGCCCATCTTTCATCATGTGGCTACCTCCCATCCAGCTTCACTCCGACTTTAATTAGGAACAGTGTCCCCTCCTTACCCAGCAACTGTGGATCAGCCATGGCCCCCAGTAACTCAGCAAGTCTCTCCACCATTCAGTGGGCTATAGTCACACTCTCTCCAACAAGGTCTGAATCCCAGCCTTGCAGAGAGCCCCCTCCAAGTTTATACTTCTTTTGGTATACTCTCTCTGAGCCCAGGGGATTCTTTAGCGTCATGCTCTGTCCTTCTACAGATAATTCCGTTATTTAATTATATCAGGAGTCAGCAAACTTGGTCTCTCTGCCACAACTATTAGACACTGCCAGCCATAGCACAAAAGCACAGATGATTATAAATGAATGGGGTAGTTTGATGAGGCCTGTAGTAGACTAAATTTGGCCCATAGGATATGGCTTAGCAACCTCTGCTGTATGTTAAACCTTCCCTGTTAAAATTACTGTGGGACATTGGTCTCACCTGTTTAGAGGCAAATGCTGAGTGAACTCTAATTGAGACAGAAATTCAGCAAATATGTCAAGTAGGAAAAGGAACAGAAAGTATCCTTTGGAAGTGTTAGCGGCTATATCTAAAGCAGGCTCTGTAAAACAGCCTCGGAGGAAGATGTCAGGTTGTGGAGTAAACAGGAGGTGAAAAAGCAGAAGCACTGTGTATAAATCATTCTTTTAGAAAATGTGGATATGTGAAAAAGAAAAAGATAGATTAGTAGCTTGAAAAGAATATTTATGTGTGGGAAAGGAGCCTCAGATGGCAAAATATTTGAGATTCTGATGCCAGACAAGTCCAATATACAAGAAAAAAGACAGCAGACTTCAGACAAGACCTACCTCCCATTAGGATCAATGCGAGCAAGTCACTTACTGTCGAGAGTCCTATGCAACCATCAGCTGAGGATTTGATACACTCCTTTCTTGCAAACACTGTGATACACTTCCCCCACCCTCTGCAGTTAATTCCCAGCTTTCAAGCCTCCTGTCTTAATAAGTTACACAAATAATAGCCTTCAACCTAAAACTGCTTTGTAGTACCAGATGGTCCAACAAAATGATTGGACAGCTAATTTTTTTTCTGTTTTTTAAAATAACTTATTTATTATACTTTAAGTTCTGGGTACATGTGCAGATTTTGCAGGTTACATAGATATGCATGTGCCATGGTGGTGGTTTCCTGCAACCATCCCCCTGTCATCTACATTAGATATTTCTCCTAATGCTATCCCACCCCAATCTTCCCACCCCCTGTTATTTCACCCCTATGCCCCCACCCCCTAGGCCCCAGTATGTGATGTTCCCCTCCCTGAGTCCATGTGTTCTCATTGTTCAACACCCACTTATGAGTGAGAACATGTAGTGTTTGGTTTTCTGTCCTTGTGTTAGTTTGCTGAAAATGAGGATTTCCAGATTCACCCATGTTCCTACAAAGGACATAAACTCATCCTTTTTTATGGCTGCATAGTATTCCATGGTGTATATGTGCCACAATTTTTTTTTTTAATTTCACTGTAGGTTCTGGGGTACACGTGCAGTTCACGCAGGGTTATTGCATAAGTACATATTATATCTGGCATTTCTCCCCATGTTATCCCTCCCCACCCTTCCCAGCCTCCACTGTCCCTCCCCTATCCCCACCCAACTCCCCCCAGTGTGTGATGTTTCTCTCCCTGAGTTCATGTGTTCTCATTGTTCAACATCTGCCTATGAGTGAGAACATGCGGTATTTTGTTTTCTGTTCTTGTGTCAGTTTGCTGAGAATGATGGTTTCCAGATTCATCCAAGTCCCTGCAAAGGACACTAACTCATCAGTTTTTATGGCTGCGTAGTGTTCCGTGGTATATATGTGTCACATTTTCTTTGTCCAGTCTATCATTGGTGGGCATTTGGGTTGGTTCCACATCTTTGCTATTGTAAACAGGGCTGCAATGAACATACGTGTGCATGTGTCTTTATAGTCGAATGATTTATAGTTCTTTGGGTATATACCCAGTAATGGGATTGCTGGGTCAAATGGAATTTCTATTTCTAGATCCTTGAGAAATCACCACACTGTCTTCCACAATTGTTGAACTAATTTACACCCCCACCAACTGTGTAAGAGCATTCCTGTTTCTCCACATCCTCTCCAGCATCTGTTGTCTCCAGATATTTTAATGATTGCCATTCTAACTGACATGAGATGGTATCTCAATGTGGTTTTGATTTGCATTTCTCTAATAACCAGTGGTGATGAGCATTTTTTTCATATATGTCTTCTTTTGAAAAGTGTCTGTTCGTATCATTTGCCCACTTTTGAATGGGATTCCTTGCTTTTTTCTTGTATGTCTGTTTTAGTTCTTTGTAGATTCTGGATATTAGCTCTTTGTCACATGGGTAGATTGCAAAAAAATGTTCCCATTCTGTTGGTTGCCGGTTCACTCTAATGATGGTTTGTTTTGCTGTACAGAAGCTCTGAATTTTAATTAGATCCAATTTGTCTATCTTGGCTTTTGTTGCCATTGCTTTCTGTGTTTTAGTCATGAAGTCCTTGCCTATGCCTATGTCCTGGATGGTTTTGCCTATGTTTTCTTCTAGTGTTTTCATGGTGCTAAGTTTTATGTTTGAATCTTTAATTCATCTGGAGCTAATTTTAGTGTAAGATGTCAGGAAGAAGTCCAGTTTCTGCTTTCTGCACATGGCTAGCCAGTTTTCCCAACACCATTTATTAAACATGGAGTTCTTTCCCCATTGCTTATTTTTGTCAGGTATGTCAAACATCAGATGGTTGCAGATGTGTGGTGTTGCTTCTGAGGTCTCTGTTCTGTTCCATTGGTCTATGTCTCTGTTTTGGTACCAGTACCATGCTGTTTTGATTACTACAGCCTTGTAGTATAGTTTGAAGTCCAGCAGTGTGATGCCTCCAGCTTTGTTCTTTTTGCGTAGGATTGTCTTGGCTATGCAGGCTCTCTTGTGATTCCATATGAAGTTTAAAGTGGTTTTTTCCAGTTCTGTGAAGAAGGTCATTGGTAGCTTGATGAGGATAGTGTTGAATCGATAAATTACTTTCGGCAGTATGGCCATTTTCATGATATTGAGTCTTCCTAACCATGAGCATGGAATGTGTCTCCATCTGTTTGTGTCCTCTCTTATTTCATTGAGCAGTAGTTTGTAGTTCTCCTTGAAGAGGTCCTTTACATCCTTTGTTAGTTGTATTCCTAGGTATTTTATTCTCTTTGCAGCAACCGTGAATGGTAGTTCGCTCTTGATTTGGTTCTCTGTTTGTCTGTTATTGGTATACAGGACTGCTTCTGATTTCTGCACATTGATTTTGTAACCTGAGACTTTGCTGAAGTTGCTTATCAGTTTGAGAAGATTTGGGGCTGAGATCATGGGGTCTTCTAAATATACAATCATGTCATCTGAAAATAGAGACAGTTTGACTTCCTCCTTTCCTAATCGAATACCCTTCATTTCTTTTCCTTGCCTGATTGCTCTGGCTAGAATTTCCAATACTACATTGAATAGGAGAGGTGAGAGAGGGCATCCTTGTCTAGTGCCTGATTTCAAAGGGAATCCTTCCAGCTTTTGCCCATTCAGTATGATATTGGCTGTGGGTTTCTCATCTATGGCTTTTATCATTTTATGATACATTCCGTCGATACTTAGTTTATTGAGAGATTTTAGCATGAAGGGCTGCTGAATTCTGTTGAAGGCCTTCTCTGCATATTGAGACAATCATGTGGTTTTTGTCTTTGGTTCCATTTATGTGATGGATTATGTTTATGGACTTGCATATGTTGAACCAGCCTTGCATCCCCGGGATGAAGCCTACTTGATCATGATGGATGAGCTTTTTGATGTGCTGTTACATTTAGTTTGCCAGTATTTTATTGAATATTTTTGCATGATGTTCATCATGGATATTGGCCTGAAGTTTTCTTTGTTTGTTGAGTCTCTGTCTGGTTTGGTATCAGGATGATATTGGTCTCATAAAGTGACTTGGGAGGATTCCCACTTTTTGTATTGTTTGATATAGTTTCAAAAGGAATGGAACCACCTCCTCTTTGTACATCTGGTAGAATTCAGCTGTGAACCCATCTGGACCTGGACTTTTTTTGGTTGGTAGGCAATTAATTGCTGCCTCAACTTCAGCCCTTGTTATTGGTCTGTTCAGGGTTTCCATTTCCTCCTGGTTTAGTCTTGGTAGAGTACAAGTGTCCAGCAATCTATCCATTTCTTCCTGGTTTACTGGTTTATGTGCATAGAGCTGTTTGTAGGAATCTCTGATGATAGTTTATATTTCTGTGGGATCAGTGGTGATATCCCCTTTATTGTTTTTTTTTATTACATCTATTTGATTCTTCTCTCTTTTCTATTAGTCTGGCTAGTAGTCTATTTTGTTGATCTTTTCAAAAAATCAGCTCCAGTATTTATTGATTTTTTTTTTAAGGATTTTTTGTGTCTCTATCTCCTCTAGTTCTGTTCTGATCTTAGTTATTTCTTGTCTTCTGCTAGCTTTTGAGTTTTTTTTTATCTTCCTCCTCTAGCTCTTTCCATTTTGATGATAGGGTGTCAATCTTAGATCTTTCCGTGTTTCTCATGTGGGCATTTATTGCTATATATTTCCCTCTCAACACTGCTTTAAAGTGTCCCAGAGATTCTGGTAGGTTGTGTGTCTTCATTCTGATTGTTTTCGAAGAACGTATTTATTTCTGCCTTTATTTCATTGTTTATCCAGTCAACACTCAGAAGCAAGATGTTCAGTTTCCAAGTGGTTGTGCAGATTTGAGTGTGTTTCTTAATCCTGAATTCTAGTCAGATTGTGCTGTGGTCTGATAGACTGTTTGTTATGATTCCCATTCATTTGCATTTGCTGAGGAGTTATTTGCTTCCAATAATGTGGGCAATTTTAGAGTAAGTGAGATGTGGTGATGAGAAAAAGGTATATCCTGTGGATTTGGGTGGAACATTCTGCATATGTCTATTAGGTCCACTTGGTCCAGCTCTGCATTCAAGTCCTGGATGTCCTTGTTAATTTTCTGTCTCGTTGATCTAATATTGACACTGGAGTGTTGAAGTCTCCCACTCTATTGTGTGGAAGTCTAAATCTCATTTTAGATTAAGAACTTGCTTTATGTATCTGGCTGCTCCTGTGTTGGGTGCGTATATATTGAGGATAGTTAGCTCTTCTTGTTGGATTGATCCTTTTACCATTATGTAATGCCCTTCTTTGTCTCTTTTGATTTTTGTTGGTTTGAAGTCTGTTTTATCAGAGACTAGGATTGCAACCCCCCTTTTTTTTTTTTTTTTTTGGTCTCCATTTGCTTGAAAAATCCTCTTCCATCCCTTTGTTTTGAGTCTATGTGTGTCTTTGCATGAGAGATGGGTTTCCTGAATACAGCACACCAATGGGTCTTGACTTTTCATCCAGTTTGCCAGTCTATGTCTTTTGATTGGGGCATTTAGGCCATTTACATTCAATGTTAATATTGTTATGTGTGAATTTGATCCTGCCATTTTGTTACTGGCTGGTTTTCTTGCCTGTTAGCAGACTCATTTTCTTCACTGCATTTTTGGTCTTTGCCATTTGGTGTGCTTTTGCAGTGGCAAAACTCACAAGCAATTACTGAGAGATTTGTCACTACCAGACCTGCCCTACAAGAGCTCCTGAAACACTAAGCACAGAAAGGAACAAGCACCTTTCTGTGCTTAGTGTTTCAGGAGCTCTTGTAGGGCAGGTCTGGTAGTGACAAATCTCTCAGTAATTGCTTGTCCGTAAAGGATTTTATTTCTCCTTCCCTTAGGAAGCTTAGTTTGGCTGGATATGAGATTCTGGGTTGAAAGTTCTTTTCTTTAAAGATGTTGAATATTGGCCCCCACTCTCTTCTGGCTTGTAGAATTTCTGCCAAGAGATCCACTGTGAGCCTGACTGGCTTTCCTCTGTGGGTGACCTGACATTTCTCTCTGGCTGTCCTTAGGATTTTTTCCTTCATTTCAACCCTGGTGAATCTGATGATTATATGCCTTGGGGTTGCTATTCTTGAGAAATATCTTTGTGGAGTTCTCTGTATTTCTTCGATTTGAATGTTGGACTGCCTTGCTAGGCTTGGGAAGTTCTCCTGGATAATATCCTGGAACATGTTTTCCAGCTTGGATTCATTGTCCCCATCATATTCAGGTACACCAATAAAGCATAGATTAGGTCTTTTCACATAATCTCATATTTCTTGGAGGCTTTGCTCGTTTCTTTTCACTCTTTCTTCTCGTCTTGCCTTCTGTTTTTATTTCATTGAGTTGATCTTCAATCTCTGATATCCTTTCTACTGCTTGATCAATTCAGCTATTAAAACTTGTGTTTGCTTCACATAGTTCTCATGCTGTGTTTTTCAACTCCAACAAGTTGTTTATGTTCTTCTCTAAGCTGGTTATTCTAGTTAGCATTTCACCTAACCTTTTTTCAAGGTTTTCGCATTGAGTTAGAACATGTGTCTTTAGCTCTGAAAAGTTAATTATTATCAACTTTCTGAAGTCTGTTCTGTCAATTTGTCACACTCTTTCTTGATCATGTTGTGTTCCTGTGTTGTTGAGGAGTTGTGATCCTTCAAAGAAGAGGTGTTCTGTTCTTTGATGGTTTCATCTTTTTGTGCTGGTTTTTTTCCATCTGCATGGATTTTCCTGGCTGTGATCTCAGGGAGCTGCTTGATGAGGTAGCTTGTCTGCCTGTCAAGGCATTACTTGGTTTCTATGGACTCCTTCAGGTTGCTAGGTAGGCTTGTTTACACTGGGTGATTAGGCCCCCCTCGTCAGATGACCTGGAGGCACTGCTGGGTGATTAAGAATGCTGTCCCATTGCTATCTAGGCTTCCTGTGTTTTTTGTTAAAACCTGGGGCCTAGTCCCTCTCTTTAATGGTGGGCTATGTCCTTCCTCCACAGGGCTCAATCATTCAGCGTTCAGCTCAGACTGTGGCACTGGTTGCACAACCCACTAGAGTTAGTGCTTCAGCCCTCTGCAGTTTGTGGGGGAGGGTAGGGACCTGCCCAGCCACACTGCCTGTCTCCCCGTTTTCTCCAGTCATGAGAGAGGGGCTGGCCCAGCTGCTCCATCTGTCCTCCCGCCTTCAGCTCCCTCTTTCTCCAGGCAGGGGGAGGGGGCGGTAGCTCGTCCGGTCTGTCCGCAGGCTCGCCCAGCCGGCTTATGGGCTTTTGCATTTGCTTGACTGGCAAAGATCTCCTATTCTGTGTATTGCTGAGGCTTTGGGGGAAGCACTGTATCTGGACCAGAGTGCCAGAGGGGGTGCCTGACTCACTGGTCAGATACACCTTCCGGGTGAAGTGGCACCCCTCCCCACCTCAGTCTGCCCTGCCTGGGCTTTGCCCACCGCCGGACCAGACCCATTGAAATGTACCTGGTACCTCGTTTGGAGCTAGGAGATCTCTGGATTTCTGCATCTCTCTTGCTGGGTGTTGTGTGACAGAGTTGTGTCTATTTGGCCATCTTGAGTCCTGGACAGCTAAATTTAAGAGTCAGGAAGACGATAATAATTTTTTTCCTAAGAACTCAAAGACCATCCTTTGCCAAACGTTTATTGACCTGACCTTAAAATTAAATGTCAATGGGAAATGATTTTTATAAGATTGATAGAGAAACATATTGGATTTAACAATTGGAGCACATATCTGGAAATCAGAACATCAGAGGTACAAACACGAGAAACACCATTTACTAAACACCTAGGTATGACAGGTACTTCGCATATGGTAAAGTATCTCTGCAAAGCTTGGCTCAACCTCAGGCCAACCTTACAAGGCAGGATTTCTAACCTCCCCAAGGTCATATACTGCTCTTGTTCACCTATTCCCAGGTGTCTGAGTGTCTGGCACATTCAGTATTTACTTCTTAAATGAACAAAGTAGTCCCTTTTTTGCAAATGAAGAACTACTAAGGCTCCAGTAGTTAAGCAGCTAGAAAAGCCTGGGTTCAAACCATAATCTTAAAGCAACCTTCTAAATAAATAGGAGACCACACAATTGGAAACATATGTAAACCAAAACGAAAAAAAAAGAAAATTCATTTTAAGTTGCTTTTCTGTAAAATTATGAGACTGGTATATTACTGGTAATATAACAGGTATATTACTTGTTTACATTTATAAAAGGCATAATAATGTTCAACCTTATTGAAATAATAATAGCTTTTGATTTACAGTTTTCTATGGGCTAATTTCTGTACTAAGTGCTTTATGTACATTCTCTCATTTAATCCTCATAACATTATTATCATCCTCATTTTATAGAAAAGAGAACCGAGGCTTGCAGAAGCAAAGTAACTTAAAAAGCAGAGCCAGGATTCAAATCCAGCAAGAAGACTACCACGGAAACCCAACTTTTTAATTAACACACTTGTTACATGTAAATGGCAATAGAGGGAAGGCAAAAAACAAAAACAACAACAACAAAAACAGGTGTAGCAGTGAGTAAAGCTACTCTTCTCTAAAAGCAAAATAAGCTGATAAGAACAAAGTGCTTGCCAAGCACAGTGGTTCATACCTGTAATCCCAGCACTTTGGGAGGCTGAGGTGGGTAGATCACTCGAGGTCAGGAGTTCGAGACCAGCCTGGCCAGCATGATGAAACCCCATCTCTACTAAAAATATGAAAATAGCTGGGTGTGGTGGTGAGCACCTGTAATCCCTGCCACATGGGAATCTGAGGCAGGAGAATTGTTTGAACCTGGAAGGCAGACATTGTAGTGAGCTGAGATCACATCACTGCACTCCAGCCTGGGTAACACAATGAGACTCTGTCTCAAAAAATAAAAAATAAAGTACTTATTGTTATAATCAAGGGTGTGAGTGCTCCTCCCGCCCAAAAAAAAAAAAACAGAATACACATGAGCTAGGTTAAGTGAAAGAGAAATTAATCGCTTTCATAGAATACCATAATGATAGTGGGGGTGGTGGTCATAAAGGTAGAAGCCAAAATGAGCAATAATACTAATAAATAACAATTAAATGTCCCTTTTCTGTGCCAGATCCTGTTCTAAGCACTTTACTCATATTAACTAATTTAACCTCAACAACAGCCCTGTAGAGTAAACATAGCTGTAACCTATATTACAGGTAAGAAAACAGCTTCCAAAAGTTAACTTGCCCAGACTCAAAAAAGTAGAAAGCTTTCTTACACACAGACTTCTCTATTCCATAATCAAACCCTAACAGGCTCAGTCCCAGGCTGTATTTTTGCTCTGCTTTCATCAGGAGTCCACCCTTGTCCAGCACCTCAGAGTAGGAAGGAGGCAAAATCAATTGGATGAGTGCCTCAGAAGCAGAGATTTAAAGCTCATCCATTCATCCATGAGCACATTCATTCACAAGCACTTACCCATTCACGAGCACCTGTTTCATAGCAAACCCTGTACGCAGAGTAGATTCTAAATATTTATCAGGCCAAGCACAGTGGCTCATGCCTGCAACTACGGCACTTTGACAAACCAAGATGGGAGGATCACTTCAGGCCAGGAGGTCGAGGCTGCAATGAGCCAAGATCACACCACTGCAATCCAGCATGAGTGACAGAGGGGGAGAGAGAAAGCCAGAGAGAGCACAAGAACAAGAGCATGACAGTGAAAGAGAGTAAGGAAAGAAGAAAGAAAGGGAGGGAGGAAGGAAGGGAAGAAAGAAACTCAGAAAAATATTTCCATTATATGGGAACCAAAGGGTTAATCAGCTCTTTCAAAAACACAAGAAAAAGAACAGCCCAGTTGTAAAAGATGCAAAAGATATATAAACAGATAATTCACAGAAATCAGATGACCCTAACAAAATGCTATTTGTTATTTCACTAAATAATCGCAAATTAAAATAATAAAATGGTATTGTATGTCTGTCTTATACAGATTTTAAAAACCTCTCACTCCCCGGGTTAGCAAGAGCATATCTTGTTATAAGAGTATTCACTATAAAAACTATATTAGCATGTATATTTACTATATACCCACAAAAATTAAAAATTAAAAATATGTTAGCTTTTCTGGAGAACAACCTGGCAATACAAGTAAAAATAAATAATATGGGTCAGGCACAGTGGCTCATGCCTGTTATCACAATATTTTGGGAGGGCAAGGTAAGAGGACTGCTTAAGCCCAAGAGTTTGAGATGAGCATGGGCAACATACAGAGACCCCATCTCTACAAAAAGTAAAACAAAATTAGCCAGGTGTAGTAGTGTGCATCTGTAGTTCTAAGTACTCGGGAGGCTGACGTGAGAGGATTGCTTAAGCCTGGGAGGTAGAGGCTGCAGTGAGCCAAGATCGCACCACTGCACTTCAGCCTGGTGACAGAGTGAGACCCTGTCTCAATCAATTAGCAATATACATAGACTTTGACCCAGAAAATCTACTTCTATGACTATTATCCTAGGAAGGTAAAAGATTTATATAGACATATAGATACATTTTATGTATAGACATATGTATAAGAATTTCACTGTAGACATTCTTCAGAAATTATAATTCACTCATCCATTCATCCATGAGCACATTCATTCACTCCAGCCTGGGCAACAGAGTGACCGAATTTTTTTATAGTTGTAAAAGAATAAGAAAAAAATACAAATACACTGGATAAGAGTACATTAAATGTATCCGATCACTAGGATACTATGTATCTGCTAAAAGAGACAAGGTAGAATTCTAACAATACATTGATACAAAAAAGAACATATCTGAAACAATACATTGTTACAAAAAAACTATAGTAGTATGAATGTATTGAAAATACTTCATATCAGAATCAACCCAGGGACATTACATGGATAATAGTGAATCTAGATTATTTTTCTATTATTCCCAAAATTTCTGGACCAAATTATCCTAATAGGCCTCCTATTTAGCTCTAAAATTCTTTAATCCTAAGAATTCTTTTGTAGACAGCATCTTACTCTGTCACAGGCTGGAGTATAGTGGTGTGATCACAGCTCACTGCAGCCTCAACCTTCTGGGCTCAAGTGATCATTCCACCTCAGCCTCCTGAGTAGCAGGGACCAAAGGCACATGCCACCGTGCCTGGCTAATGTTTTGTTTTGTTTTTTTTTTGGTAGAGAAGAGGTCTTGCTATGTCACCCAAGCTGTCCTCAAATTCCTGGGCTCAAGCAATCCTCCTTCCTGCCTTGGCCTCCCAAACTGTGGGATTACAGGGATGAGTCACTGCATCTGGCCTAATCCTATAAATTTGCACACCACTGATCTTATATACAGTGTTATTATTGCAAGGCCACAGTGTGTCTTTTAGTTTCAGAGCCTTTTATCTACTGAAGCAAAATATGAAATCGTACAAAAGGCCCAGAATTTTTATATCTATGTTGTAAATTTAAACTTTTAACACTACACCCTGGATTATCAATGACAATTCATGTCGAATTATTTATGGAAATCACAAATTATAATAATCTCTTACCTCAATAATAATATAAGCACCATTATATTTTTTAAAACTAAGATAATAGAACTTTTTGAACACTGAAAGAGATGAATAACTGCACACTGTGCCGTTATTTATGGTACACTTTATCCAAAAATACTGAGTGTGAATCAAATTCTATTAAAAGGCAGTTATAAACAGCAATGAAGCCCCTTGGCAGTGGGTGAGACTGAAATTTGGAGTCAGAAAACCTGGGAGGAAAAACCATTCTTTTAGCTCCAGAATCCCAAACAAATCAAATCACCTGAAACTCAATGGCCTCCTTTGTAAAAGACAAGCGTGATAAAGGAATTATATAAGGTCGGTAAAAGGTGCCTGACAGAGTGCCTGAGACAAAATAGGTTCTTAATTCCTCACTTAATAGAAACAGGTGTATCCCTGTTGCTTCTGTTAAAATTATAAAGGATATCTCAACTTACCTACTTTGTTCATCTGAATTTTTGTAACAGTGCATACATAACCATTCTATTTTATTGTTATACTATATATTAGAAAGGGGCTTCTTGCTCCCAAAACTCTATTTGTTGGCATAGTCTTTTCCACCATAAGTATGCAAAAAAGACGTGTTATCTCAGAAACTCAAGGAGAACGCATACTTACAAAGCACACCCCCAAAACTCTGAGTTGCTCTTTTCTGAGCTCAACGCTCTTCTTAGGCACATATGTCTGCCTCCTATCATTTCTTCATGAGGTTCAGGGCAAAGGGCCTCGTCAAGCTGATAATCTTTGGTTGCTTCTACACTTTCCCCAAGCCACCTACAAATAAATGAAACAAGGGAGTAAGACACATCTGCAACTTTAAACATTTTAAAATTATGAAATACAAAAACTAGGTCCCTATGTACAGATTATGGCATAACACAGAACAGAGAAAATGTTCCTAGAATCATTGAAAAGCCCAAGTGACCTCATTACAATTCTTCACATCCAAGTACCCAGCCAACATATTGTCACTGGTGACTTCCATCCAGGCCTGGTCATCCCTGAGGCTTGCCAGACAGTTCATGCTCCAGTGTGAACCGCAGCCCAAGTCTGACCAAAAGTACTAAGCATGAGCATGTCTATCAGTTGGTAACTAAGTCAGGTAATAAAATTAACATGTTACTTCTGAATATGGTGACTCAATTGTACTTCTAAGCCAGTTTAACACTGCTAAGGAAATATTTTATAAGCTTCCTATATATTCAGTGCTACAATTAAATAAATAAGAGTAAAATGGCTTCAGTTGTAGGAAAGAGCTGTGGACAGAAATATTTTCAATTATTTGTGACTGCTTTCAAAGCAAGCTGTAGGAATCCACAGGAAGTGATCCAGAGAACTGAGATTTGTCTACATAAAAGGTAGATCTGGGACTACATCTGCACACCATTTGGAGAAAGAAAAAGGTATTCTGAAAAAGTTAATCAAGAAATCAAGATAAACTGTCAAGAAACAGCTCAGAGACCCAGGTTCTGAAATGGCAGACAAGATATGCTGAGAGAATATAGGTACAGTGTACACTTCACTCTTCTAAAAAAACAGCCACCATCACCCCTGAAATGAGTCATAGGCACAACCGAATTTATGTGTGCCAATGTGAAACTGTCAAAGCTTTAAACTCATCTCTGTGCTGGCCAGTACATCGGTCACTAGACACATGGCTACTGAGCTCTAGCTCTGGCCACGTCAAACTGACATGTACTATACATGTAAAATACATACTAGACTTTGAAGACTTAAAATATTTTTTTTTTTTAATGTATAGCCAGGCATGGTGGCAGGTGCCTGTAATCCCAGCTACTCGTTAGGCTAAGGTAGGAGAATTGCTTGAACCCAGGAGGTGGAGGTTGCAGTAAGCCCGGATCGCACCACTGCAGTTCAGCTTGGGCAACAAAGCCAACTCTGACTCAAAAACAAGTAAAACTCTCAATCAATTTTATATTTACTCCATTGAAAACATTTTGCTATATTGTGCTAAATAAACTTAAAATTAATTTCACCAGACTCTTTACTTTTTTAATGTGGGTACTACAAAATTTAAATTCACCTGTGTCACTCACACTGTATCAGACAACACTAATCTGCATAATTAACAAAAAATAAACAATAAATGCTGCCAGGCACTGTGCTAGATATTTTACATAATACTCAACGCTGCAATTAATGGTCGGGTTTTACCACACGCCTACATAACAGATTGGCTCCATCAAACCAAAAAGATGCAGTTGGGATTCAATGCCAGGTCATTTTACGAAATAATTCAATTAAGGGGCGGCTAACAGCTAAGGCTGGGGTAACTCCCATAAAGGCACAGAAAGAGGGGTCACCCGTTCCAAAGAGTACGAAGCTTTCAGTGATAACAAAGCAGGTATTATATATATATACATATATGTCAAGCTCTACAGCAGGACAGGCAAGCAAATATCAGACGGTTCTCTGGAGGACCTACCGAATGGTAGGTCTTCTGGCTTTTAAAGCTTCACAGGTGCTAGCGGTAGAGCAAGGTGCTCCAAAAGAAAGGACAATCAATGTAGCTCAGATTCTCTGGATAATCTGGCCAGGACCTGACCGCTGACACTCCTGCAGATGGAGGGAGGCCTCGGGAGAACGGGCGCGCCGTCTCCCCTCACTTCTGCACGCACTCCACCCATCCACGACCCCACCCCAGATCCCGCGCCGCTCCGAGGTCCCCACCCCTGGGACGAGGGGAAGTGGGACTAAAACGTCTACAGTAAGATGGGGAAGTGGTCGAAAAGGGGAAAACGGGAGGTGGGGGCAGGTACCTGACACGGAGGAGGACCCAAGCTCGTTAATGCCGGATCATCGCCTAGGCCCCACCCGGCTCCCGCGGCTACCGGCGACCCAGAAGGTGCAACTGACCAAACGCTGCCACTCAACAGACTCCACTCTCCCCAGACTCGCAGCTATGGCAACTTAAACTAGCCGCCCAGCCACAACGAGAGTACTGGACCCCGCTGCCGCCGCTTTGCCCTCTGGGAGTTGTAGTCCACCTCAGCTTCACGGTGAAGGAGTTACCAAGGGAGACCGTCCCGAAAGAAACTGCAAATCCCAGGAAGCCATATGGCTGGCCTTCGGGTAACTTTCCCGGAAAAAGCCTGATCCGTCGGCCGCGCCCTCTTGCCCCGCTCTATTTTTTTTTAAAAGACCAGCCTCCTCTGCAGGAGGCAAACTCCAGATAGAAAGTGAATAAAAATGCTTCCTCTAATCCCAGCACTTTGGGAGGCCGAGGCGGGTGGATCACGAGGTCAAGATATCGAGACCATCCTGGTCAACATGGTGAAACCCCGTCTCTATTAAAAATACAAAAAATCAGCAGGGCATGGTGGCGCGTGCCTGTAATCCCAGCTACTCAGGAGGCTGAGGCAGGAGAATTGCCTGAACCCAGGAGGCGGAGGTTGCGGTGAGCCGAGATCGCGCCATTGCACTCCAGCCTGGGTAACAAGAGCGAAACTCCGTCTCAAAAAAAAAAAAAAAAAAAAAATGCTTCCTTAGCCTTGACTGTAATTTTACTCCTTGGGAGTCCCCCAGGACTACGATAAGTTGGGGAAGTGGTAGAAAAAGGGCAAGGGAGTGGTGGGGGGACATGGAAGGACAATTTCTAGCACTGAAAGATAAAAATCCCCTTAATACCAGGGTCCAGCATATTGCTCCAAAGACTCACAAATTCTTAAAACCGGAAGGGAGCAGAGAAGATTATGTAGTCCAACCTGTTTGACGTGGAAAGAGTAAGGGACTTGCCTAAAAGCATATGGCTCATTCAGGGCACAACCAAAGTAGATGTGAGGCTGTCAGCTCGACTGCTGCTACTACTTCAGTCTAGGTGTCATCTCCTCACTCTAGAACATCAAAGATATGTTTTGTACTCAGGGGAGTTGGTTTCAGTCACGAAGAGAATGAAAACCTCAATAAAAAACTGAATTTTGGAAAAGCTAAGAAGTAACAAATTAGTCATGCGAATTGGCTTTTCTTCTCTGCCAAAAAGACCACTTCCCTTTCCTTCTTTGAGGCTAAAATCAAATATTATCTGATCTGCCAAAGCTTCCTGGCTATGTGAAGAAGAGTTAGATCATGTTAAATAACAAGAGTTCCCTAATCTAATAATTTTGTACTCTATAATCCACTTCCCAGTTGGTCCCTTCTATTGGACCTTCAAAGGGACCTAACCTTTATAAATCTTTATCTTTCTTCTCACCCTTTCCTCACTTGCCCTTCTCTGTTCATCTCTCTCTCACTGTCTCTCTCTCCCTTTCTCTCCTTCCCTCCCTCCTTATCCCCCCACACCGCCCCCCCACACACAGGCAGAGTCATACATAATTAGCACATAAAGTTGATATAGTAGAATTATTCAAATATCTTTTCTGTCCAACACTGAAACATAAAACTATATCATATTGGTTTGAACATAAAATAATTCTAAAAACCTTCTATGCATTTGCAACTGTCTTCAAGCTGCTTCCTTGAAATTGTTCCTCAAGAATACACTCCAGTGGACACAGAGTTTAAGATAATTCAGAACAGCCATAAAATTGCCCATATGCATGTAGAAGCATAAACGTTTATTTGTTAACATTTTAACTTTCAAAACAATTCATTCATATAATTCAGCAAATGTATGCTGGATATTTCTTAGGATCCAGACATTGTTTTAGACGCTAAAGGTGCAATGTGATAATAAGAAAATAAACAACATAGATCTTGCTTTAAACAACATAGATCTTGCTTTCAAATTGTTCAGAACCCTGTGAGAGAAGAAGACTAATAAATGATTACAGATCTCTGTGTAGTAGAATGCTGCATAGGTGTCTATAGAAAGCCATGAAAGAGAAACTTTCTGAAGAAGTGATAATCAGATCAACTGCAGGAGAAATGCCTACTGAAAGAACTAATGTAATCATGAGCTACATTAATAAAAACTGATTGTCCAACGCCTTTCTTCCCTGGTTTAACCATATTTAGAGAATTGGATTCAATTCTAGAGGCCTTATTTTTTAAAGTGATATTAACCAAATAAATCAAAAATTGCAGGACACAACTGGGACCAAGGGGTTAAAAATCAGATGCTTTAGTTCATTTTGATCAATAAATACTTAAATGTATTATTAAATTCATAGCAACTGTTTGTCATGTGGTGTGCTCTCAATCACTAGCTGTGGCATCCCAAAAAAAATGTAGTGAAGTCACATCACTGAATCTTCTTTTATGTCTTGACAAAACATACAAAATGAGTTAAAGCCAACAAAATAGATTTTACATGAAATTGTCTCAGAAATCCCAAAGATACGTATTACTTTTAATCAATACGGCCAACATACATTATACATACATAGCACCATACTCAAGCAGATTCATCTGAGTTCAGATTTGGAAAAAATCCACAAAGAGTACTGATATGGTCTGGCTCTGTGTCCCCACTCAAATCTCATCTTAAATTGTAATCTGAGTTGTAATCTCCATATGTTGGGGAAGGGGCCTTGTGACGGGTGATTAGATCATGTGGCAATTCCTCCATGCTGTTCTCATGATAGTGAGTGAGTTCTCAGGAGAGCTGATAGTTTAATAAGGGACTTTTGCCCACTTCTCTCTACTGCCACCATGTGAAAAAAGGAGGTGTGTTTTCTTCCTCTTCTGCCATGATTTTAAGTTTCCTGAGGCTTCCCCAGCCATGTACAACTGTGAGTCAATTAAACCACTTTCCTTTATAAATCACCCAGTCACAGGTAGTTCTTCATAGCAGTGTCATAACAAACTAATACAAGTATCATTTGCAGTACCCTCCTTTTGCAACCCATGATAAGTAGGTGCACACAGAGATTACATGATGTATTAGTTTACTAGGGATTTGATAAAATACCACAGAATGGGTGACTTAAATAACAAATTTATTTTTCACAGTTCTGAAGGCTGTAAGTCCAAGATCAAGGTGTCAGCAAGTTTGGGTTCTCCTAAGGTCTCTGTCTTTGGCTTGCAGATGTCCATCTTTTCTCTGTATCCTCAAATAGGCTTTTTCCTGTATGAGCACATACATGGTTTCTCTGTCTTCTTATAATGACCTCCATTATATTGAATTAGAACTTCGTACTGTGGCCTAATTTAACCTTAACTACCTCCTTAAGGGCCCCATTTTCAAAAACAGTAACATTGGGGGTTAAGGTTTCAACACATTTTCCCCAGAATTGTACCTATTCAGGATTAGTGTCATCAATGATCTCATTACATAATACCTTGACAAAGGTAGATGCAGGAGATATTTTTGACATACCTCATGCCTCATCCACATAACCCCTTAACTGGGAATGACTCTACCCACAGTGTTGGCCCCACCAGCCTAGTTGATGATATACAAAGTTCCTACCTGTCTCACCATGGCTGTCTAGACAAGGAGTAGGTAGATACCTGAGACAATGTGGGCCAGTCAGGCTCTTTATCCTTTGAGAATTTAAAATTAGGACTCAAGCTCCCAATTTACTATTCTGGTTACCAGAATAGTCTTGATGTGCAGGTAAGAGCTGAGGTCATCACAAAGAGGTGGCCGTCTTCATCTGTGTTCAAGAGGCAGCTGATAATGCTAACCTGCAGAGACAGAGAAGTGAGTAAAGCAGTGAGAGGAAATAAACTACACAGCCATGAGGAAATACGCCCAAGAGAATACAGCCCTGGTTCCTGACAACTTCCAAGTTCCTGGATCCAAGCCTTGTTATTCCCACTTGTATTTCCTGTGCTTGTTTTCTACAATACGCTAGAGGCAATTGGAGGTGGTTAAATGCAAAGATTCTGGACCCAAACCACTTGGATTCAAGTCAGTTATAATACCTATCAGCAATGTCACTTCAAACACATTACTTAATCACTCTGTGCCTTCATTTCTTCCTCTTCTAAATGTGGAAAACAAAAATAGTACTTCATGTGTGGAGTTGTTTGGGAGATAAAATAAATGTGTGTAAAGCACTAAGCCTAGTGCCTAATTGATGGTATTATTGAATGTAAGCTGACATTATATGTAAGCTGACAAATACTATGACATCCTCAAAATGTTAGTTCCAGGAATATTGGTACTCTATTATTTTGTTCTACAAGTAATATATTAATAGCTTGTTGCCTCGTGATGATTTCCCTTTTGGAGCATAAGATTAGTTCTGTTTATTGAAATCTAAAAGGCCTTGACTAATAGTACATTAATGAGATCACCAGCCTGTAAGATCTAAGATGTTAATTCTAGATCTAGTTTCTTGAGCAGTTTCATCAGAAACAGTTTTGAACTATATGAAACATTAAATGCCTAGAGGAACTAATCAGTAAAGAGGTTCTGGAATGGGGCTAGTGTAAAAGCATTGACAAGCATCTGTTCTTCATAAATTACCTAGTCTCAGGTGGTTCTTTATAGCAGTGTGAGAATGGACTGATACAACAGCAGACTATTGCCCATGTGACACAAAAATGTACTTGGAATACTAATCAAATTTTCCTCAAATATGAATTTTTTTCACCTTGGTTCTCCCCTTAGCTCCATTTCTGCAAGCTACAGTGTTCTGCACTCACTGCCTTAAAGATGGGATGTGACCACAGAAAGCAGAAATAGAGAGGAGTTGAGGAAGAAAAAGAAGAAGAAAATAAAGCATTTCTTCCTGGCTTTTGAATATTCAACATAAACATCTTCAGATAGGACAGGCTGCATAATTTGTTGTAGGACCCTGTGCAAAATGAGTATGTTAAGCCCTTTTGCAAATGAGTATACTAAGCCTTTTTATGACTCCTGCTGTCACAAAGGAGTCATGCTATAAACAAATGACTTGGAAGAAAATATCTAAAGAAAAGAAAGAGATTTCCCCCAAAAGAAAAGAGGTTCTGGACTGGGAATGTGATCATAGAAAAGAAGGGGGTCCTGGAAAGCGAGAAATAGGAGGTTGGGGAGGCAGACCTGCAGGCATAGGAAGAAAGTCTATGTTGACAGAGTGCCCAGTCTCCACTCAAGCAAGCACTGTTCATAGCCTGAAGCTAGCTGTTCTGCCCACAGGCATCAGAGGAGGATGGTACTACAAAAGTAGCCTGCATTGTTCTTGATGACCACCTACATCACTGGCTTTTGCTTTGTTCCCTCTAGTCATCACAGATGGTCAAGCTCCCTTGTAGTATCACTACACAATTATAAGTCATAAGAAAGAAGACATCAAGTATGATGTTACAAGTAAAAAAATAAAAATAAAAATCCCCCAAAGATTGCTTAGGCGGGACTAAATGGAACTACTCAAAATTCTCTCTCAATCAAGTCAGTGGTGAAATTCACCCTCTTTACAACCGCAGAAAACAATTGTAAATGGTTGTTGACTCTTTCTACATCAAGTTTGCAAGTTACCTTCAAGTCTAAGAAGAGTGAACATGAAAAAACAAGATATTGCAGGGATGATATTGCCCACTACTCAAAGAATCATCTTTAGCCATTCATTGTGTTGAAGCACTGTTGATCCCATGAAGTTCTTTTCAGCCACACACTTACTATTTATAGGTAATTATCACTGCCAAGAGCATCACAGATATAAAGCACAGCAATTCATATGCATTTAGGTCAAAGTGAGCCGCTATTAATGTACTAAACGAAAATTGTAAAACATTTCTGTAGTTAAGCAATACAGCTAATCAATCAATAAAGAGGTTCTGGAATGGAGCTGGTGGAATGCTCCACTTTAATGGCTACTTTTTGAAAAAAGATAAAACACACAGAGGGATGAATTGCCAGACTCCACTTTCTAATATTTGAACCATGCTAATAATTCCTCTACAAGAAGGAAAAAGTAGTGTTCTATAGTCATTTTGTTACCTAGTGTTCTCATTCATTTGTTACATTTTTCTCTTTAAACTGATCATAAAGATTGATCATTATCTTATCTCATGTGTTTATTTGCCGCATTTTAAAAGTTATGCTAAGGAAAGAAAATTGTCTTTTTTTTTTTTTTTTTTTTTTTTTTGAGACGGAGTTTCACTCTTGTTACCCAGGCTGGAGTGCAATGGCGCGATCTCGGCTCACCGCAACCTCCGCCTCCTGGGTTCAGGCAATTCTCCTGCCTCAGCCTCCTGAGTAGCTGGGATTACAGGCACACGCCACCGTGCCCAGCTAATTTTTTGCATTTTTAGTAGAGACAGGGTTTCACCATGTTGACAAGGATGGTCTTGATCTCTTGACCAAAAATTGTCTTATTAATTGTCACAGCAATTTGTTGGGCAGACTATTAGAACATAGTTAGTCCTAAGGCATGTTCCAGTTTGCTGAACTGAAACTGGGTAGTCATAAGGGTTTTTGCCTACATTATAATTGCCACATCTGAATCTTGATGTAAAGTGTTATAGGCTTCAGCATACCACTATTGTTCTCAGCAAAGGTGGAGTAACAGAGATCAGATTTACCCTCCAACCAGAACTATACCAAAAAAAAAAAAAAAAACAGGCAAGATATATGAGGCAATGCTTTTCAACTCAGTGGTTATCATACCAAGAAGGACCATGATCCCTGAGAGACAGGAAACAAATAAAGAAAGCCTTATGATTACCACAACTTACTGCCTTGAGAGAGTTTCCAGATCATAAAGCAAGGAGAGGAAACCCAGGTAGAACCTAATGGATGCTTTAAACTGGAGAGACAAAGCTGAGAGTCTGGGAAGATGCAGGTAGGTGGAGTTTGCAGGACAAACTGCAGGAGGGAGAGAGCTATGTAGAGATAAAACTTCAGAAAACTATAAAGGGTCTCCATGGAAGATTCAGCAGAATACTAATCATTACACACACGTGAAACAAATGAGGCTGGAGCAAAAAGCAACTAGCAAAATTGGAGGTAAAATTGCCTGCTGCCCACAGGGAACCAGGAATAGCTACTCTTCCCACCCACCAGATTTGAAATACCTCATAATTCATGGAGCACTGGGTAGAGTAATCAGAAGGGTCTTGCATCAGGAATGAGGAATAACTAGCCTTAGATTACATGTGTGTTAGTCCCACCTAACAAAACTTAAAACCAAGATCCACAAATCCCAAATTGTTTCAAAGTAATTTACATCTGACAACAAATCTCAAGAATATTTACATGAATGCAAAAAATCCAGTGTCAAAAAGGGTAACATTTACAATATCTGCCATCCAAACAAAAGTTATCAGAAATGTAAAAAAACAGAAAAATACAACCCATTTTCAGGAGAGAAATCAACCAATCTAAACTGACCCAAAATTGACAAATATATATATATATATAATTCATTTTATATATATATAATTATCTATATATATATATATGAATTATCAAACAAGGACACTGTTGTGGGTTGAGTTTTGTTCCCCAAAAAGGTATCTTGAAATTCTAATACCCAGTACCTGTGAATGTGACCTTATTTGGGAGTAGCATCTTTAAAGATATTTAAATTAAGTTGAGGTTCTAATGAATTAGCATGGATCCTAATACAACGACTGATGTCCTTATAGGAAGAGGGAAATTTGGACGCAGAGACACACAATCTGGAGAGGAGAGATTGCAGTGATATAATCCAAGGGATGTCAAGGATTCCCAGCAACCACTAAAAACCCGGAATAGTCAAGGAGACATCCACCCACAAAGCCCTCAGAGGAAGTTTGCCACACCCACACCTTAATTTTAGACTTCTAGTCTCCAGATCTGTGAACAAATTCATTTATCTTATTTTAAGCCACCAAGTTTGTGGTACTTTGTTATAGCAGCCCTAGGAAACTAATATAGATATCAAAGCAATCATTATGTTTTAAATGTTCAAAAAGTATTATACAAAGAGATAAGGAAAATATTCTGTAAATGCCCCAAACTGAACTTCTGGAGATGGAAATCTAATTTATGAGATAAAAATTACATTAGATGGGATTAGTGGAAGATTAAATATTATGCGAGGACCAAAAAAAGAATACTGAATTTAGAGACAGAGCAAAAGAAGCTATCCATAATCAAAAACAAAAAGAAAAATAATTTTTTACTCAGAAAAGCATCAATATTCTCTTTGTGAGATAACTTTAGTTAGCCTAATAAGTGCAATAATTGGAATATTCAAAAGAGAGGAAAGAGATAAGGGAACAAAAAAACATATATGAAGAAACAATGGCTGAAAAATTTCCCAAGTTTGATGAAAACCATAAACACACAAATCCAAGGATCTCAAAACACCCCAAGCACAGGAAACATGAAGAAAAGTATATTAAGGCACATTACAGTCAAATTGCTCTCAACCAGTGACAAAGTCTGAAAAGTAGCCTGAATAAGGGAAAAACAAAAGCATATTATAAAGGAGCAAAAAAACTTTGACATCGGATTTGTCCTTGTAAACAATGCAAGCAACAAGAAAATGAAGCAATATTTTTAAAGTACTGAAAGTTAAAAATAATGACAATCTATGATTCTACCCCTAGGAGTGATATCCTTTTTTTAAAATAAGACAAAATGAATACTTGTTTAGACACACAAAAGCTGAAATAATTTATAACCAGCAGATATGTATGACAAAAAAAATTAATGCAAGTCATCCAAGCA
The DNA here is from genome assembly GCF_049354715.1 of Callithrix jacchus. Lineage (NCBI taxonomy): Eukaryota > Metazoa > Chordata > Mammalia > Primates > Cebidae > Callithrix > Callithrix jacchus. The sequence goes on from NC_133509.1 coordinate 115,919,334, forward strand.
AAAGGAAAGTGACAGACAGCAGTGGAAAACATGGATCAACAATACTAAGGAATGAGAAAGACCAGTAGAAAACATGGATCAATACTAAGGAATGAGAAAGACCAGTGGAAGACATGGATCAATGCTAAGGAATGAGAAAGACCAGTGGAAGACATGGATCAATGCTAAGGAATGAGAAAGACCAGTGGAAGACATGGATCAATGCTAAGGAATGAGAAAGACCAGTGGAAGACATGGATCAATGCTAAGGAATGAGAAAGACCAGTGGAAGACATGGATCAATGCTAAGGAATGAGAAAGACCAGTGGAAGACATGGATCAATGCTAAGGAATGAGAAAGACCAGAAGAGGTAACTGTCTTATTATTTGAATCTTTTGAAAGATAACAACACTGTATTGCAGGATTTATAACCTATGTATGAGTAAAATGTATGGCAACAGAAGCATAAAGGTTAGGCAGCAGAGGAGAAATTGAATATAAACAAGCATGGTGTTGAAGGGTTCTTTTAAACCATGTGTAAATTGATGTACTATCAACTGAATGTAGACTATGATAACTTGAAGGTACATCCTATAAACCTCAAAGCAATGAGTATAATAACCAGAGTTATAGCTAAGATTCAGCAAAGAAGGTTAAACTGAATCATAAAAGTTCCTTAATTAATATAAAAATATGTTTAAAATAAAAGAAGAATTGGATCAAAGAACAGTGGGGGAAATAGAAAACTAATAGCAAGATTATCTGCTTAAACCTAATGTGAACGATGACATCAAATGTAAATGATCTTTAAAACTTAAACAGAAGGCAGAGATTGTGAGACTGAAAGCAAGACCCAACTCTACACTATTTATAAGAACTGCATGTTAAATATAAAAACACAGAGGTTAAAGTATGAAAAAAAGCATACAATGATAACACTGATCAAAAGAAAATTGCATTGGCTCTATCAGCAACAGGAAAGTAGATTAAAGAGCAAAAGCTATCACAAGGTATAAAGAAGGCCATTGAATAACAATGAAGGGAACAAGAAAATAAAAGTCCTAACCACCTATTTACCAAATAATAGAATTTCAAAATACTCGAACTTCAAATTACATGAAAAAAACTAGAAATGCAATGAGGGGAAAAAAACCAAATCTCCAATTGTACTAAAAAAGTTCAGTACCCATATCTCAACAACTGATATAACAAGTAGACTTTAAACTTAGCAAAAATACAGAAGACTTAAACAACAGTATCAACAACTTGACCTAAAGTCATTTGTAGAGCACACAACTCCACAAAAGCTGATCACACATTTTTTCAAGTACATACTGAACATTTTACCAAGATTGACCATATTCTGAATCATAAAATGAGTCTCATTAAATTTAAAAGTGTTCAAGTTATGCAAACTATTTTCCCTGCATATAATGTAATTAATTTAGAAATTAATAACAATAATATCTGAGAATTCCTCAAATATTTGGAAACTAAATAACATGCTTCTAAAGAATCCACAAATCAAGGAAGAAATCTAAAGGAAAAATTAAAAATATTTTAAACTGAGTGAAAATGAAATTTCAAGATATCAAAACCTGTGGGATGTCTCTAAAGGAGTATATGGCAAGTCTACAGCACTATACACATACAATATTATAGAAGAAAAATGGTCTCACATCAGTGACTTCAGTCTTAAGAAACCTCTCCTTAAGGAATAAAGAAGAGCAAATTAAACCCCAGGTAGGCAGAAAAATAAAATAGTAAAGATCAGAGCATATATCATTGAAATAGAACATGAAAATATAACAGAGAATCTAAGAAACAAGCATTTCCTTCTTTGAGAATATTAATAAAATTAATCAACTTCTGGATAAAGTACTTAGGAGAAAAAGAAGACACAAATTACCATAATCAGGTATAACAGAGTTGACATTAGAATAGATTATATAAATATAAGGAGACAATACATTATATGACACAAACTGCCCAAGAAGAATTATGCTACTTGAATGGCACTATATCTATATTTAGAAATTGGATTTATAGTTAAAAATCTTCCAATAAGGAAAATGCAAGGTTTCAACAGCTTCACTGGTGACTCCTACCAAATAAGTAGCAAAGAAATAATACCAGTTCTATAGAAACTCCTATAGAAATGTAAAGAGGAAGGACTATTTCCCAATTTACCCTGTGATGAAGACTTAATTGCCCTGATACCAAAATTTGACAAAAAAGTTACAGAAAAGAAAATAACAGATTACTATCCCTTGTGAACATCTATGTAAAACTTTTAAACAGAATTTTAGCAAATCTAATTAAAAAGTCTATTAAAAAGATGATAAATACATCATGATCAAGTGAGATTTATCCCTGTAATGCAAGGTGGATTTAACATTCAAAACTCGATCATTGTGATTCACCACATTAACAAATCATGGAACCATCACCACAAGCAAGATTTAAAACAGTTTTATTACCCATAAAATTCTCTGGTGTTCATTTGCTAGTCGGCCTTTCCTCTGAACCCCAGGTCTTTGCAACCACTGATCTTTTTCCTGTTCCTATAGTTTTTGCCTTTTTGAGAATGTTATATAAATGAATCATTAATATGAATAATTACATATAAATACATAATATTTTGAGTTTGGCCTCTTTCACTTAACATTATGCATTCAAGATTTGTTCTGTAACAATGTCATGGTGATCAAAAACAACAACAAAAAGATTTGTGTATGTTGTATCAGCACTCCATTCATTTTTCAGTATTCATTCATTCATTGGTCAGTATTCCAATATGGAGGTATCAGTGTTTATCCATTATCTAGTTGAGAGACATTTAGTTCGTTTAGTGGTTATGAATAAAGCTTCTGTAAAATTTGGAATCCCCATATTTTAACTGTACAGTTTAATGAATTTTGATAAATGTATACATCCACTTAACCTCCAGCCTAATTAAGATATAGAAACCCTGTGTATCCCCTCTGTCTTTTTCCAGTCAATCTTTCTTAATCTTTTTTCTGATTTCCATCACCACAGCGTTTTCCTCCCTGTCCTCGCCAAGTTCATGTAAAAAGAATTGTGCAGTATAGAAAGAATTGCCATTTCTTTTATCCCAAGAGGAATAAGTAAGCAATTGAAGACTTTTAAGAAGGAAATAGGCACAATCTCATTTATGTTTGTAATGATATTTTTTGGCTACTGTGCAAAAAATGGTGAGTGTGCCACTTAAGTATTATTTTTCTTCCCATGTTCTAGAGAGAATACGGCTCAATAAAATTCCTGGGCCGACCAGAATTTCCACACTGAACCCATTCAGGGAACCTGGAACTGTTTCTGCCATTCCTGATTCATCCCAGCAGATGGCCCCAAAGTCCAGTTTCTGAATTGCCTCGTGGAGCCGCTGGCTGCAGGTTGAGGCTGCGGCTGCCAGTCGATTTCCAGCACGCGCGTGGCCGCTGGAGCTGGGTAGCAGCGAGGATCCGCCAGGGGTGCGGGCGACGGCTTCAGCCGCACCGCGGGCTGGCCAAGGCTGCGCGCCGGACTCCGACTCTCAGCAAAAGTGTCTCTGGCCAGGAGGAGCTGAAGTTCTGCAGGACATTGGTCCGCCCGGGGACGGTCCACTCCGCGGGGACTTTGGATAAGAAGTGCGTGCGAGTGGGTGCCCCGCAGACAGGGTGTTTAGAAGGCTACACGCGAGGGATGGTGGCTTCTTGGAATTAAAGACGAGGAAAGGAGGGGGCATCTAAACTAGACTTTGGAGAGAACTAATAGGAGAAGCGAGGGGGAGCGGGCTGAAAAACAGAGGGGACAGCCAGGACGGGTGTTGGGTGTCAGGGAACAGACGGAGCGGACTGCGTGGGTCCAGCCAAGGAGAGTGCAGCAAGCAGGCTTGTTTGGGTCGAGGTTGCCTAGGGAAGCGGAGCACTTAAGTGCCTCTTCTTCCCCTTCTCCAGCCTCCTCTACAGCGGTGAGGTCACACCCCTTGGAGCCCTCCCTCTTCCCACCCCTCCCGCTCCCGGGTCTCCTTTGGCCTGGGGTAACCCGAGGTGCAGAGGGCCGAGAATGAGGCGACTGCGGAGGATGGAGAAATAGCCCCGGGTCCCGTGGAAAATGAGGCCGGCGAACCTGCTGCAGCTGGTGCTGCTGCTTGCCCTGCCCAGGGGCCTGGGCGGAAAGGGGTGTTTGTCTCCACCCTGCGAGTGCCATCAGGAGGAGGACTTCAGAGTCACCTGCAAGGATATTCAACGCATCCCCAGCTTACCGCCCAGTACGCAGACTCTGTGAGTACCCGGGAGAGGTCAGGGTAGGACCCAGAGACAAAAGGCACCTGCAGAGGTGGACCGAAGTGCACAAAAGCTGCTCAAGAACAGCCCGAAGGTGTGTACGTGTGTGTGTGCGCGCGTGTGTGTGCGCGCGCGCACGCACACACACACACAGGAAAAGGTTACAAAACTTTGGTGTACAATGACAGCAAGAGTTGTTCTTTCCAAAAAGCTGCTATTCTGCACTTTACCTAACCCTGGTTAAATCTGTTTTATTTGAATTAATAAGGATAATGGCAACTCAGGAATGGACCCCTTTGAGCTTATCTTGGGTAATAAAAAATTGCAAAAATATGTATTTCCTCTTTTTGTTTTTCTAGATGGGAGTTCTGCTGATTCATCAAATTGTTGACAAAAGTTTAATCAGGTCCCCTTTTTAAAATGAACTGTCTGTACAGCATGTGTAAGTTACTTACTCAAATGTGAACTGCCAGTGAAATAGTGCATCCCGAACCTGCTTTGTGATAGGCATGGTAGAGGTATAAAGAAATGAAATTTCATAAAAGCATAGTACGTTTATCTGCATGTTAAATGTTACCAAATTAGAAACCTGATGGTAAATAAGATTGTACACACACAATCTGTTTCTTAACAGCAATTTAGATCAGTGACCATTGAAACTGTAGACAAAAGCAAGGGAATAAAGTCTCTCTTGATTGGTTAAAAATAGAACAGAAAGAAAGGCTAGTAAAACAACCTGGGCTAGTTAAATCCAGTTAAGGTAAGAAAGTGCAGCTTATTAAAGAAAATGTTGGCAGATGAAAAGAAATGGGAAAGTTGCACTTCTAGATTTTCTCAAGAATTTAGCTCATTAAGACTATTTAACAGTAGATGATGAATATGTCAGCTCAGAGATGTATTTCTTTGCTCTCAGATACCCTCCTTTCTTAGCACACCTGAATTAATTAGTTCAGTAACCTCCAAATAGTGTGGTAGTCATTCTCCTTGCTGCTACCACAGAATAAAACGTGTACAAGGTGTAATACCCTCTTGATTACACCTCCAGATGGGTTGTCTGTCACCTCTAGAATAAAATTTTTTTGTGCCGCCTACCAGATCTTTCAAGACCTAGTCAAGTCTTTCCAACCTCATTGCTCCTAATTTCTCTAACTTCACCCTCCAACTGAAAAGAACTTCTGGCACTTCCCCAAAGGTCCCTGCTATTACCGCTGCCCTTGTCGTCCTTCCCATATTCCAGCCCCTCTGCCTAAAGCACATTTGCCCCTTGTCTTCTTCTGGCTAATGCCTAGTCCCAGATCCAGATTCTGTATTAACCCTGCAGGAAGCTTCTCCTGACCTGTGACCCTCAGGCTGGGTGAGGTATACCCTCCTTCCCAAAAGCGTTCTCTGCTTATCCCTTCGGCATTGTTTGCTTTCCTGTAACTTGTTATTTATTTGCATGCCCACACAACCAGGACACAAGCTTCTCTAACACGGGGACACTGTCATTCAACCCTGAATTCCTGAAACCCTGGAACTACTTAGACACTCAAAAAAAAAAAAGCTTAAGTGAATGAATGAACACATGAATATGCCAGGTCTCTGGATGTCCACTGTTGAGGAGAAAGAAATACAAAGACATCCCTTCTTCAGAGACTTAACAGGGGCAGAAATTCAAGTCGTTGAAGAGAGATGTAGCTCGGACAGTGCAAAGAAACTCAGAGACATTCTGTTTAAAACGCCATCAAAAGTTGAGAAAGAAAGGGTAATGGAAAATGAGCAATGGAACAAGAGTCAGGAAACCAGCAATCTCCTCAATCCTTCTTCACTAACTGTGAAACTTTGTAAGATGACTGATTGGAAGGAGCCAAATTTCCTTCTGGGTGAAAGAGAAGGTTCAACTAGGTACTTTCTAGGTCATGACATGATACTGATGAGAATAGTCTGAGGGAAGGCACTGAATCACAAGAAGTCATTGGGTAAAGATAGTGGCAAGGAGGATCGGACCTTGAGACTAATGGGGAGTGAGGAAGAATAATGGGGAGTGAGGAAGTATGTTCTGAAGAATAAAGTTATTCTGAGATGGAAAAGAGAAACTTGATGAAAAATGTGGGTAAAACAATATGGTAGTCTCTTTTGAACAATGGCTACAACCATCTGCAACAGCAGAAAAATTTTCAACTCTTTTGGGGGTGGTAGAACTCTTGCTGCCCCCAAAAAAGTGTATGAGAGAAGCAAAACATGTACATCTAATAATTATATTGTGTTTACTTATGGGGGAGCCCTGTTCTCAGCATGTTGCAGGAACTCACCCAATGAAACCTCACCGAATCCAGTTAAGTAGGTGATATTATTACCCTCATTTATAGATGAAGACATTGAGGCAAAAAAATAAAAATGAAGTAATCTGCTCAATGTTGCACAGCTCGTAAGTAGTAAAGTCAGGATTTGAAATATCATATCATCCACTACGGAGCCTGCACCCATAAGCCACCACTTGCAGATGAAAAGTGTGTCTCACCGTACCACTTTTCCCCTGATGGTCATAAGCTCTGGAGAAAAAAAGTCTGAAAACAAGTCATGTCCAATAAACCAACAGATAACCTTGGGGGCTATTCGTCAGATGCAAGAACTCAGAAAACAGGAAGTTAGCAGTGAAAGGAAAGAAGAAGGGAAGGAAGAAAGAGAGGGAAGGAGGAAAAGAAAGACTGTATCTAAGTTACGGAAGGTATTCCCTGCTGAAACAAACTAAATCTTTGTCATTTAAAAGCCATTCTGGGTGGCGACCCCTTTTGGTCTACTTAACTTATACAGGATCTACTACTGAGGCATGTTCCCTCACAAGTTTTATATTATTCAGAGTGTACCTCTTTTTAAAGTTTTTGAAGAGCTCACACAGGGTTTAACTGTAAGGTATTTTGCTCTTGTAGAGTTATTTGCATTACTTCTGCAACCTTCATCAAGATTGCTGTATAACCACTTCTTAGACATTTTACAAATTATTATGGTGCCGGGAACAACTCTTTCTAATGCTTATCTTCTACTCAGAGACTATTGTTCTGAAAGGTAAACAGATATCTTGCCCTACCACCCGTATGCCAGCCCCGTGGTCTTATGGATGGAGGGGAGACAGTTATGGACTGTGGCCCTCACTGAAGTTGATGCTGTGTCTTTTCCTCAATCCTCCCCTCCAAAAGGGCATGATGCACTTTCATTGGCTTTGCCTGAGTGGAAGGTGAGGGAGAGCTGGGATGCCCACTTCCCCCACCACCAGTGGAACATTCTAGAATCTTTGCTATGTAGGTAGTTTGAAAAAAAAAATCACTCTCTTCAATTGAAAATTACTGATTTAAGAAAACTTAAAAGAAGAGAATAAAATTTAAATGTTGGCATATAATTATAGATCGTATTATCTCAAAACCAAGGATAACAAGATTGACCCATCACCCTCTCTTGCTCAGAAAGTTGCCATTTGTTGCTTCTGTGCATGAGAAGATCCTTCCTTCTCTGAAGGAGAAGGTAGATAGGATTTGACAACCATTCTTGGTTTGTGTGGATTCTTCCTCAAGAAACTGCTGACATGCCTTACTGTATTTGTTTAACCGACCTGCTTCAGTTTCCTCATGATGATAATTTCCACCTCTGCCTTTTCCAACCCCACTGCCATCTTGGGTCTTGAGTTTCAATGAAGGAAGTGGTTTGTTCCCATGCATGCCTTCAGATACGTTTCTGAAGAAGTTGTTTTCAGGTTCTGTTTTTAGTCATTTGAGTAGTGTATCTGTGGCTCTAATTGATGGACTCTCTCAGTGTTTACTAAACTGAAGACAATCATTCACCATCTTTGGCTTTTGTGCCCTGTATTCCATCTGTGCTGTTATTTACTCAGTGTTTTTAAGTTGACTCACTTCTCTAACTGAAATAAATTTAGAATGGTTACAAGTGGAAAATTAGCATGACTTGGTATGAATAAGAGGTAGTAGAAAACTAAAAACAGCAACAACAAAAATATAATTAAATTCTAGCTAGAGACTATTGTCTGAATATACTGAACCTATAGCTGCCTTCTCTTTGTTAAAAAGGAAGCCAACAAAGTGTTAATAAGTAATAAAGGGGTAGCAATCTGGCCTGGTGTCCCTGGTCCTATTGAAAGGATGAAAAGACAACAGAAAAAGGAAATACTTTCTCACTGTGTGATTCGGTGTTATTTAATGCCGAGTGGGCACTCCACCCTAAAATAATCTCATGTATCTCCAAGTCATCTTTGTTCCACACTTAAAGAAATGTGGATGTTTTGTATATTTCGCAGTGGTTTTAGTCACAATCAGTGGCTGTAACGTGAATAACAATTGCTTCCAACTTAAAGAGAAGCCCTCTGCTTCCACACCCACGTGCTCCCCAAACATGGCCTCACACTTGTAAAGGTGATTTCGTTTCATATTTCCAGGCTCTGTGAATTATTCTCTTACATTCTCTCTCTCCTTTCCCATACATATGAAACAGTGTTCAAAGCAGATTGAAGAATTCTGACCTAAAAGTTAAAGGGACTTGATTTATTCACTTGGGATGAACATAATAATAGGCAATAAAATTTGTCTATTATATATATATATGAGAGAGAATGTATATAGAGAGGGAATATATCTATATACCTGTACATATATATATTTAGACATATGTATGCATTTAAATCAATATTTCTGATGGTAAACAACAGGAAACCCACTCTGTTTAGCTTAAGGAAGAAAAAATATTTTGAAAGAACATGTCATTTACAGAATTATTTTAGGACCAGGCTTTGAAAATAGGCCAAGGCCTACAGTGGGCAAGGAGCTGGAGCCACAGTGAATCATCTGTTTAGGACAATTCCACAGACAATATAGAAACCACAGCCACTGGACATCTGTGGTTCTGTAGCTGCCAGACTGTCTATGTGCTGTCATCAATAATTTCCCAACTGTCCCTGTGTCTTTAAATCACCTACTTGAGAGTGGTATCCTGCATGGGAATATCTGATTGGCTGGCAAGTCATAGCTGCTGGAGGTAGACAGAGGAAGGAGGTCCCCCAGCCACTTTTGGTGTCTGAAGTAGGAGACACAGAACTGGGTCCTTCTAATATGACACACAATGGGGAATTCCCCACTGAAGACAGGCCATATGCCCTCTCCACTGCTTATCACTTCCTTCATTCTGCAAAGCTTTATTAAGGACTGACTATATTCCAGACACTGTATCACACCCTGGATTTAATGGAGAACATGTTCCTGTCTGCAGGGATCTTACAGTCTAGTGTGGGAGCTGCATACTAATCAAATAATTACATAAACACAGAGTTATAACTGTGTAAGTGGGCTCTTAGTAGGGATGAGGGATACTCACTTAAAATGGGGTTCAGAGAAGGCTTTGAGCTACCTCCTGAAGAACCAGTAGGAGTTGGGTGTAAGAACTTTCAGGGGAGGAGAAGGAGGGTGGAGACATGGTATTCCAAGAGCTTTCAAGAATTCTGACCTGAAAGCTGAAAGAGTTTGATTTATTCACTTGGGATGAACATATTAATAGACAATAAAATTTGTTACTACTCCCTTCGTAACTCAGTCGAGGTGAATTCTGATGTCCTTGGGAGATGAATTCTAATGTCCTTGGGAGGTGAATTCTGATGACCTTGGGAGCAGTTTCTGTGCACAAAAAAAAGTTAATGGGGGTAACTGGCTTTGTAAATTGATATTTGTTTTGTTAAAGAAATAAATGTAAAACCTAGTTCTTTATTGAGTTTTCTATATATTTATTATTTTGCTTGGAAATCTAATTGTAATAATTACTGTAAGGAGTATTTTATCTCTTAATAATATTTTAATAACTGATTTCCTATAAAGTTTAGTAAAATAATAAATCATTTAAATGAAAACAAATTTAATGTATTTTGTTTTAAAGTACTTGAATGCTTGATGAAACTTTCCCAATCCTTAGAAAATTCTGAAGCATCTATTATATTAAACTTGTAAGTACCAGAAATGCTAAGTTTTTAGACAGCCAGACCCTGGAGTGAGATCCTCTGGGTTGAATACCTTGGTCTGCTATTTCCTAAATATGCTCTGCGGAACATTGCTTAGTTCCTCTGGGTCTCAGTTTCTCCATCTATAAAAAAAGAGTAATAGTCCCTGACTCACTAGATTCCTGGGTGGTATGAATGAGTTAATACTGTCAACATTTTCAAAGAAAGGTAAAATTGTAACTCTCACACAGCTACAAATTGAACCCATGTCAAAGATCTTAATTAACTCACTGATGAGTGTATATGAGCTGCCTAAGGTTGCCATAACAATGTACCACAAACTGGGTGGCTTAAAACAACAGAAGTGGACTCTCTCACAGTTCTAGAAGCTAAAAGTTGGAAATCAAGGTATTGGCGGGGCCACGCTTTCTCTGAAGACTCTTGGGACAAATCCTCCTGGTTCTTCCTAGGTGCCAATTGCTGCTGGCAATCCATGGTCTTCCCTGCATCATTCCAATTATAGGTTTTAGGCCCACCCTAATTCATCTACAAAGACCTTATTTCCAAGTAAAGGTACATTCCGTGGTTCCAGGCAGATATGAATTTGAAGGAGGATGCTTTAACCCACCATAATGAGGAACCTGGTAAGATATTACAACTGGTATAAAGGATGTCCCACAAACTAGACATATTTATAGATTAGGAATATCAGAATGACAATGTAGATGGAGGCAAAACTAGCTTCTTCCCCAGTGAGGGAGGAAAATTCATAGAAGCTTTTCCATACAGGACAGAATTGACAATCACAGACAAAATTGTTTTGTATCGCTACAATTATCTACAATATACAACATTGTATAATAATTCCCATAGAATCAGACTGAGAAACTTGGAAGGGTGTATTCTAGTCAATACACACCTTTTCATTGAAACACATTTTTCTCCCAGTAATACATGCAAAATTATAGAAAATTTACCACCTCCCAGTGAGCACTATACAGGTAAACTTATTAAAACCTCTAATTTCCTTTACAACTTAAATCACAAGTCAAAATAAATTACTTAATCATACATTTTAAATTGAAATAGCAAGACCAATATATTAGATATCCCAATGAGGTCAACAACTTCTCTTAATACAAATACTCAAAATACCATATATATATATGGATGGATGGATAGATAGATAGATAGATAGATTATTCTTAAACTCAACACAAACATATTAATACTTTGAGTCTGATTTAGTCTCATCTAGATTGTTAACTCTAAATTTTCCCAAGCTAAAAAATGTTTATTAATTCAACAAATTGACCTTCCTCCCCTAATGAACTCCAGATTCTTTATGGAAGCATCCACTGGTGTCCAGGTTCCATCCCTATCCAAATGGACCCTCCTCTTGGAGGGCAGAAAATATCTTTTCTTTACCTATCACATGATGCATGGCTGAGACCATACAATAACAACACCAAAAAAAACAGATTGACAAGAAAAAAAAATGAAACAATTATTAAATACAAGTTTTACATGACACTGGAGCCTTCAGTAATAAAGACCCAAAGGAACAGAGAAAACTATATATTTTTATGGACAGTCATGCAGATTGGAGGACAAAAGGATATCATTGAATTGTAATAAACTATGGTTGGTGGGGGGGATCTTAGCAAGTCCGGTTTGTTCAAATTCATCTTGGTGTCTCTGTGTCTTCATTCTTTTTCTCCTGGTGTAGGGAGAGCCCCTCTGAAATGAGGGTCTTATGACCTACTTTAGAGGAAGGCCAGAGAATTACTGTATGACCTGCTTTAGGGAAGAAGGGCAGGGAAAAGTTGGAGACCTTCTGCTTCTGCTGTTTTCTCAAATGCCAAGGTGTTACATTTGGGGATAGAGTGTCTTGAACCCCATTACATCTGTCATTCAATTGTGATTAATAGCATTGCTTTCATTCTCAAAGAGGTCCCGATTTTGAGGATAAATTACTAATATTAATAGATCTTCCTATTGAACCATGAAGTCCAGAGGCCCATGGGACCTGCTTAGCCTTGATTTTCATTGCCATCGGTGGGAGTCTACCACTTAAAAACAGGGTTGGTCTCTCAGTACCACCTCAAAATCTGCAACCGCCACATAGATAGTAGCAAAGCTCCTTTACTCCTTCAGTTAAGATTTGCAATTCTTTGGCTCTCTTAAGGGACCTGAAATGCCTTGCCTTCTGGTTTATGGAAGGATCCTCTTAGCTGGTCTGCTTTCACTTTTGCTCTCAATCTATTCTTCACACAGCAACCAGAGAGATCCTTAAAAATGTACATCAGGTGGTATCCTGCCTCTGCTCAGAACCCTCCTGGCTATCTCAAAATAAAAATCAAAGTTCTTATGGTGGCCCCAAAGGCCCTACATGATCCAGATCTTTATTTTTTCTGATGTTATTTTTTTATTACTCTCTCTTAGTAATTCAGCTTTCATTTCATCCTCTCTGCTGGCCTCAAATGTGTCAGGCTCCTCACATTCCATCCTTCCTTCTCCCTGGACCATTGCATTCCCAGACGTCCTCATGGCTAACTTCCTTACCTCCTTCAAGTATTTGTTTAACTGTTATCCTCACAATTAAGCCTTTACTAATCACTTTGTTTAAAATTGAACACTCCTGCTTTCAAAACAAAATTATCCCATAGCACCTGTCACCTTCTAATATACCACATAATTTATTCTTATTTTTTAATTTGTTTTCACAAGAGTCTTTGTGTATTCCCCCATAAAAATAAAAAGGAAGCTTTTTAGTTTGTTTTGTTGTCATTTGTCTATTTTCTTCAGTTTATATACTCCAAGTGCCCAAAAAGAGTTTGACATGTAATAGGTAGTCAATAAATATTTATCTAATAGAGGAATGAATGAATGACTCTGGAGGTACTTGAGTGTCATTCCACTGGATCCCTCACTCTCTTTTAGGATTCTTTTTCAAAAAGTCCTTGAGTTTTATTGCTATATTAGGGTAGATGGAATTCTGCCTTAATATTTTTCCTGATTATCTGGGATGCTAGTTTTTCAGATACTAAAATGACATTTGATGGAGCTCCCCTTCTCTCATCACTTGTCTGGCCCTATGCTTATGTTACTAAAACCATGTGAAAGGCATTACTCTGAACAGCCACCTTCAGGGAATATTAACTTTACCAGTGCTTCCTAAGCTTTCCAAATGTAGTACTCCTGGGCAAGAGAAAAGGAGAAGAGTTCCCTGGGATAGCTGGGGCACCTAGAAGCATTCCAGAACAAGCATGCCTTCCCTTGAAATCTCCATGTTTTTTTTTTATGTAACTTCCAAAAAATCACAAAGAATTTTTACGAAGAAAATTACAAATTATTTTGTATCATATAAGTGTTTTTCACACAGCTTCATATATACCTTCCTGAAGTATTTTTCTGCCTTCCTGGTAACATCCTTTTGAATTTGCATATCTCAGTAACTTGAGCCAAAGGGATGACTTGAAGACCCCGCATGGCAGGCACCATGGGCCAGAGAAGATGTTTTTGGGAGGCAGCATTGTGTGTGTTTAAAAGTCCAAGCTCAACAATCAGATCAGTTTTGATGAGATCAAGCCCATTCAGACATGATAGCAGAGGCTTAGATCCAGAATGTCCAGTTTTCATCTGTGTGAACAAACTAGCTATCCTGGGGCCTACGTCCATTTTCTTAAATCACCTCTGATGAAGCAGTAAGCATAGAAAACTCATTCATAATGCATAAAGCATAGTGTTGAATGAATTAGGTTTGTCTGAATTCATCAATTTATTAGAATAGTTGTTTTTTGTCCAGAGCTGAGAAATTCAGTTAAATTGATCTATTTGACTATTTTAGTATTTTCTGGTTGTACAAAATGTGTTTGTTACCCTTTGGATTAAGGTTTATCAGACAAAAGTTCATGGGCCTCCGAGGAGTTCGTGGCTGTGCTCTTAGGAATCTGTGGTTATGTGAAAGTTTGTCTCAATCAGTGCATTTCTGAGACTCTATAACTTTCCTTAGATCTTCAAAGATGTCCTTGACCACTCACAAGTTAAGAAATTCGGCTTTGGAATAATTTGGCATTTTCTAAGTGTATTCACTATGACTCAAACAACCCTAACAGATGGATTTTTTAAATAAGTGGAAACTACCTGACCTTTGAATGTGATGGTTTTTCTTCGAATATATTATTATGGTGATTACTTTCTTTATGGCTTGCACTTAGCCTGTCCCTTGATAGACTCTTCACACAGAAATTTACTAAACATTGCAACCTTTTCAAGTCTATAGTTTAAAAACAGATTTCGCAAGTTTCTAATGCCTCCGATATGATGTGAAATTCTTCATACTGACTCTGTTGCCATTTTTACTGAAGCTGGTCAACATACTTAATTAATCTCTGCCTTTTATTACATTAATTAAAAAATAGCATTTGAAAATTTTAAGAATGGGCAAAATGGCCCCGTTTGTTCAAAATTACAGACTGGGTTTTAAAGTCTTCCATTTAGATATCAGACCCTACCTACTTTGCTTCCTTTCTGTGTGAATCTTTAAGAACATTTAGGGTATTCCAGAAATTTTCAAAACAATGTTTTAATTACAAAGTTGGCACTTGTGATTTTTAAGACAGCTTATAAATATTGTTCTCTTACATGTGGTGACAGGTGCCCTGGATGTTTATGGCACAGTCTCATTGAAAAGACTGCCATCAGAGTATTCCAGAAATTCAAATACTTCATCGTCATTTTAATCTAAATTTTCCACATCACTTGTGCACCTGGAAAGAGCTTCCTTATGTCCAAATTTTTCTTTTAGAAAACATGATCTCTGTATTTACATGATACATGAACCTTCTGGCTTATATTTTCCAGGCATTAATTTAATCTTACCCAAGCCTGTGCATTCTCATAATTATACAACTCCAGAGAGGAGACTGAAATTGTCTCCTCTTATTGCCAGGTACTGTCACTTTATATTTTGTTATTTCAATCTTTTCTTAAGCCAAGAATCTAGAAGGCTACTTTTAGGGAAGGGCTCTGTGCATGAGAATAAAGAGGATCTAAGGACAGGCATAAATGAAATACCCTACCATGAGAAAGTCTTTAGTGGGCTTTACAATGGCAGTGTTTCCAAATCAATACCCTTTGTAGATATTTCTGGTTTATGGACATGGTCTAAAGATTTGAGATGACCAGAAATACAACCTCTAGATTGGTGGCATTTTATTATAAATTTTTCTTCCTTCTTTCCTTCTTTGTTTTTTAAATAAATATTTATTGCTCACCTATCATATACTAGTACTATTTTTGGCATCGATATATAATAAATGACCCCACTGAGCTTACATCCTAACAGGAATATCCAAAAAGAAAAAAAAAAGTGAAACAGAGAATGTCAGATGGTGAAAAGTATAATGGAGAAATATAAAGGAAGGAAGAGGGAGAAGGAATGCTGGACGTTGAATTTTAAATGGCAGCAAGGTGTCTTTGTTTGGGCCTCTCTAACAGAACATCGTAGACTGAGTAGCTTGCTTACACAACAACCATTTACTTCTCACAGTTCTGGACACTGGAAGCCCAAGATCGGGGTGCTGGCAGATCTGTTGCCTTGTGAGGGCTGCTTCCTGGTTTGCACTTGACCATCTTCTCCTTCTATCCTCACATAGCAAAAAGCCAAGATCATCTCTCTTGTGTTTTTTATTATAAGGGCACTAATTCAACCATAAGGGTTCCCCCCTCATAAACAAATTTCGTCCCCAAAGCCCCATCTTCTAATGCTAACACATCAGGGGTTAGGACATATGAATGTGGGGAACACACAAATATTCAGTCCATAACAGAAGACCTCACTGAGAAAATGACATTTGAATAAGGACCTGAAAAAGCTAAAAAAGGAATCCAGGCTAATATCTGGCAGAGAAACAAACAAATGAACAAAATATACATATATATGGAATGAGATAAGAAGATATTAAGGATTTTGAGCCACATACGCAAAAAGCAAGACCTGACTTACTTTTTTCTTTGAGATGGGGTCTTGCCCTGTTGTCCAGGCTAGAGTGCAATGGCGTGATCTTGATTCACAGCAAGCTGCTTCTTCTGGGTTCAAGCAATTCTCCTGCCTCAGCCTCCCTAGAAGCTGGGATTACAGGCATGTGCCACCATGCCTGGCTACTTTTTGTCTTTTTAGCAGAGACAGGTTTGCACCATGTTGGTCTGGCTGGTCTTAAACTCCTGATCTCAGGGGATCTAGCCACCTCGGCCTCCCAAAATGCTGATGTGAGCCACTGGCTTACATTTAGTAGGATCACCCTGGCTACTATGTTTCTTAGTCAAGTAAAAGATGGTACTGGCTTGAAGCAGCTTTTTTGCAGGGAATGTAGTAAGAAATTGCCTGGGCTTATTTTAGAGGTAACTCCAACAGGATTTTCTAACAGATTATGTGGACTTCAAGCAAAAGAGAGGAGTCAGCGATATCTTAGCTGAATTCTCCAGAAAGCAGAGCCCGTGTGAGAATTTTTGCTGGGGAGGAAGAGAAGGTAGGATGGGGAAGTGAAGCAGGGAGAGAGGGACAGTTTCCTGCTGCTAGAAACAAATGGTTGCTGAAACCCCCGAGACCACCTGAGAATTCAGATGACATGCATCTCAGGACACTTGTTTTAGCCGGGGAGGAAAGGTAAAATGTCTATCCATCAGTTCTTGGCTCTCATGAGTCAGGGAGTTAATCCTACTGACCTTCCAGGTTTCTTGTGCCTGGGTAATAAGACTATTTCCTAATATTAATTAAAAAATTATAATTATAATTTTAATTATAAGGTGTGTGGTGCAGGGCTGAGGTGCAGTACTGGCCAGTCGTACCTACGTGAAGCTAGTCAGAGATCATACAGAACCGGTAGCTGCAGCAGGGCCAGTATAAGAGGCAATCCTGGCCGGGCGCGGTGGCTCAAACCTGTAATCCCAACACTTTGGGAGGCCGAGGCGGGTGGATCACGAGGTCAAGATATCGAGACCATCCCGGTCAACATGGTGAAACCCCGTCTCTACTAAAAATACAAAAAATTAGCTGGGCGTGGTGGCGCGTGCCTGTAATCCCAGCTACTCGGGAGGCTGAGGCAGGAGAATTGCCTGAACCCAGGAGGCGGAGGTTGCGGTGAGCCGAGATTGCGCCATTGCACTCCAGCCTGGGTAACAAGAACGAAACTCTGTCTCAAAAAAAAAAAAAAGAGAATCTAAAATGATGTATAACAGGTATCCAGGGCCAGTTAGCCTTTTTGCGCAACTCAGATTTGCCCAAGCTTTTCATTTTATCTGGCTCCTATAATAAAATACAGTGCCTTCGATTATGTAAGAATGAGATGTCCTTACTTTTTTTTTTTTTTTTTTTTACAAGAAAGGGGAATACAAGCCCAGTCTTTCGTAGAGATTCCTTCAAGATGCAATCTTTACAAAGACATAATACAAGAGGGTTTGTGAAATAAACTAGTCTGCTCTGTTGCAGCTGATCTGAAGGATGCTGTTGATAATAGTCCTCATCTCTCTTTGACTCCAATTCTAGATTTGTCTCACCCTTGCCCAGCACTCTGACTGGTTGAGTTAATTGCCTGATGGAAAACCCAGACTTCAGCTCCAAGTGTTCTGAAAGCTTAGTTGCCTTGTTCTTGTCAGACATAGTTGCTGTATTTTCTCCATCACCATTATCCGTGGGCTCAAAAGAAGCAAGAGATGCCCCAGTGAATCCCCTGCATTCTAGACACTCCTCACTGTTCCCAATGTGTAGCAGCTGCCCTAGCTTCTCATGGTAAAGAGGGCCTAATATTCCTCAATAGAGAAACTCCTTTATTTACCTATTTGCCCTCTAGCATGAGGAGTCCAAATGACCAGGTGGTCATTATAGTATCAAACTCCCTGTATTTTTTACTTGGAAGAAGTAATCTTTCTACTCAGGAACTAGTACCTTTAATCAGGCAGGAATTGAGACAGGAAACTCAAAATTTGAATGTTAAGTTACTGGGGTGATGGTGAGATGGGCCAATTCTACCATTGCCTCTCGGTCTTCCTTCAGACCCATGTATCCTAGCTACATAGAGCACAATGGCATATGTTGGCTACTGATTCAGCTCATATCCTTCCTTAGGTTACATCCCCAAACCTGCAGGGTTTTGTCCCCAAGTTGGCACCTTAGCTGAGTCTTTAATTCATTCCACCATTCTCGTAGGCAGTCTGCTTCTTCAAGACAGGGTACATAGTGAGACTAGTGGATATAGTGTTCATATGCCTTTGTGGCACCTTCTCTGCCATAAAATGCATCCCTTGATGAGGCAATGCTGTACAGGTTTTCATATTGGTAGATCAGGCATTTTATAAACCCTTGAATGATGGTGCTGGTAGAGGCACTGAAGTCAGAGAAGGCCAATCCAAAGTAACCGTGATGTTTTAAATGAGTTACTATTTCTTACAGGGTGGGAAGGGTCCAGTGTAATCAAACTGCCACCAAATGTCTGGCTGTTCTCTTTAAGGAAACGTGCCTTGTCACGGGTAAAGCATTGGACTATACTGCTGACAGGTTGATCATTTACAGAAGTATCTTGATTAGATTTTATGAAAAGGAGCCCAAGCTGTTGGGTCCATGCTTGGCTTCCATTCCTGTCACCATGGCCACTTCATTCATGTTCATTTCACCAAAACTAGATGGCATCTATAAAATGAGTCATCTCGTCTACTGGGTGTTGAGATTCACCACAAACCAGAGTAATCAGTGGATACTCTCTGATTAGCATTAATGTGAGACACAAAGGTCCACAGACTTTTGGTTCCCACTCCCAAAGGTACATCCATATTTGTTTCCTAGACTTTCTTGTTCCCTATTTTCCAATATTATTCTTTCCAGGCTAGTGGTCAACCAGCTAAGTTACTTGCTACTTTGGTATTCCACATATACCCTTGTCATGGTTCTTTCTCCCTTCATACAAAGAAAATGATTGCTCTAATGCTCACAGATCAACTGACTGAACATTTCCTTTCACCATTGTCTTTTAAGGTCACCCTTGAGTGGGGCTGTACTGTACTTTTTTTTTTTTTTTTGGCTGGCATTCATTTATTGTGCCAATCTGTAAAGCAGGCACCAACCTATGAACTCCCTCAAGTGGTCCTCGGGAGCTCTCCATGAAGCCAATTTCAGTGAGAGTGCAGCAGAGATAAGGGAAGTGGGAGTCTAGGCCACCTATTCATGAATTCACCTTCCCCTTCCAGACTTGCTTGATCCAAAATGTAAAATTTCTATCATAAAATCAATCGCTGGTGTACTCACCTTATTTTATGACTCAGTAAAACTGACAATACCCAATTCACAATGGACAGCTGCAGTCAGAGAGTCACTTGATGTCCCATTGAAGAGATCTCAGTCTCTACTAAGGCAGAATAGCATGCCAGGAATTATCTAACACATAAAGGGCATTTCTGTCCTTCAGAAGGCAGATCCTTGCTCCAAAACCTTAAGAGCCTGAGCTTTCATTCTCTTGTTGGGACCTGCTGGAGAATCCACAGAACATCCTTGCCCAGGATGGATACCTGTAGTGTTATAAGATCTGCTGGGGCCGGGCGCAGTGGCTCAAACCTGTAATCCCAGCACTTTGGGAGGCCGAGGTGGGTGGATCACGAGGTCAACAGATCGAGACCATCCTGGTTAACATGGTGAAACCCCGTCTCTACTCAAAATACAAAAAATTAGCTGGGCATGGTGGCGCGTGCCTGTAATCCCAGCTACTCAGGAGGCTGAGGCAGGAGAATTGCCTGAACCCAGGAGGCAGAGGTTGCGGTGAGCCGAGATCGTGCCATTGCACTCCAGCCTGGGTAACAAGAGCGAAACTCCATCTCAAAAAAAAAAAAGATCTGCTGGGCTGTGTGGATCACACGGCAGGGCAGCTGATATCTCAGCCTAAATCTGTTATAGACTCTTGTTTTAGGTCCTACCTGAAACTGGCAGCCTTCTGAGTTATCTGATCAATGGGAAAATAGGTTATACTGCTGCCACAAGCCAAGAGGCCCAGCAAGTGCTGTACTTCTGTGTAAAAGGCAGAAAGGGCAAGATACAACTATGTGTCCTGCACTTTAGAAGGGATTTTTTTTTTTTTTTTGAGACAGGGTCTCACTCTGTCACCCAGACTGCAGTGCAGTGATGCGATCTCGCCTCATGCAACCTCCGCTTCCCAGGCTCAAGTGATTCTCTTGCCTCAGCCTCCCAAGTAGCTTGGATTACACAGGTACATGCCACTACTGACCGACT
The DNA here is from genome assembly GCF_049354715.1 of Callithrix jacchus. NCBI lineage: Eukaryota > Metazoa > Chordata > Mammalia > Primates > Cebidae > Callithrix > Callithrix jacchus. The sequence goes on from NC_133509.1 coordinate 115,939,844, forward strand.
AATTTTTATATTTTTAGTAGAGAGGGGGTTTCATCATGTTGGCCAGGCTGGTCTTGAACTCCTGACCTCAAATCATCCACCCCTCTTGGCCTCCCAAAGTGCTGGGATTACCCAGGCATGAGCCACCACACCCAGCCAGAAGAGATTTTTTTTTTAGAATGCCCCAGACAAAGCACATTGCCAATGGAAGAGGTCCCTGAATCTTTGCAGGATTTATCTGCTACCCCCCGACATTCAGCTTTCTTCTACTTTTTGCCCATCTACTCTAATTAGCATATCATCAGGTAGCAGACTAGTATGATGATGTGTGTGGTGTCAAGACTACCTGTCCCTGCAAACTCCTATGAAATGGAGCCCCTGGGGCAAAACAGTGAATAGCTATTGCTATTTTTCCTGTATAAAGGTTTACTACTTTTGATTCTCTCTATTGATAGGAATCAAGAAGAGAACACGTGCACCAGATCGATAATCACATATAAAGTGCTAGAAGCTGTGCTGATGTGTTCCAGTGAAGACATATCTGGCACAGCAGCTATGATAGAACCTACCTATTGGTTAAGTTTGTTAAAGTCCACTGTCACTCACCACAATCTATTTGGGGTTTTTGTTTGTTTTGTTTTTTACAGGCAGCAGATAGGTGAATTGAATGAGGATATGAAGCGTCCACTATTCTTCATCCTTTAAGATCTTTAAAGTTGACACTAATATCTGCAATGTATCAATATAAGCTCAAACCTTGTATCCAATCATCTTCAGGAAGTCTTGGATTTCTGTTTACCAGGTGACAGTTATTTTGGCAAATGGCCAGAGGTCCCTTTTAGGAATGATGGGGGGACATTAACCAATAATGCTTGTAGTGACACTGTGGGCACTTCCCTAGGGGGATCCAGCAACACTTTTAATCAGTGGATTCCTGATTCCTGAGACATTCAAGATTTAAAATATCTGGCTCTTAAGTTTATGAAATATAGTAACTTATGTGGTTACTATACATGGTACTAGAGGGAAGAATTTTCTATAACACAAATTTTTAGATTTAAATTAATGCCCTGAGGCCAGATAAATGAAGTGTAAACTATAATTACAAAACACCTAGTTCTTCAGTGTTTGGATTTATGAAAATTGTCATGATTTTTATCTATTGTGAGTTATTAATCCAAGTTACTTTTATTACATTGTAACAGTTTTAGGTATAACATAAATTACACAGGTTTTTGTTTTTTGTACCACCTGTAAAAATCCTATCATTGTTCTGTGGGAGGGTTTGTGCTCAGTTATGTGTTTGTGTTAACTTTGTGCCCAGACCCATACTATATGTCTTCACATACAATATCTCAGTGCTCACCGTGGTCTTCCTTAGGAGGTATTTGACTCTAATTTAGATGCAGAAACTGAGACCCAGAAATGTCATCTTTCTTTGACTTTTATGTCACAGCCAGTAAGAGAAAGAGTCAGAATTCAAATTTGTGTCTCCTAACTCTAAATCCAAAGCTCCTTCTATATTCCACAGCTCTCTTCCTAAATCTGGTCTGTTTTCCTTCTCTCTCCCTCTCCCTCCCCTCCTCCTCTCTCCATTGATGTGAAATTCACACAACATAAAATCAACCATTTTCAAGTGCACCTGCCATTCAGTGGCATTTAGTATATTAACAGTAGTGCATAGCTATCACCTCTATCTAGTTCCAAAATATTTTTATCATCTCAAAGGGGAGCTCATGCTGATGAAACAGTCATTCCCCATTCCCCACTCCTCCCAGCCCTGGAAACCATGAATCTGCTCCCTGTCTCTATGGGTTTACCTATTCTGGATATATTGTAGAAATGGAATCCTACCATGGGTGACTTTTGTATCTGACTTCTTTCACTTAGCATAATGTTTTCAAATTTCATCCACATCATAGAGTGAGAAAGAGTATGTGCAATCAGACAAGTGACCCAAAGGGAAAACAAATGTTAATAGGCCTGGCTAAAGCTTGCAGGAATTTTTGGACAGCTTCATTTCTGACACACCAATGTAGGTAGCAGCCCCATTCAATGCTCCAATACCTTATACCTTAGCTATAAAAATCTGAACATCAAAAAATCTGTGTACTTACTCTCAGAGGCTTAGAGCTACAAAACTACTTTCCCATGTCAAAAGGTTTTAAGAGTTCCCATCTTGTGAAGGAGGCTGTTTCTAGCCAGTTGGCAGAGGAACGCTATGCATTTATCCTTTCTGGATCTTACAGTAATCTTAGGCGACATTTCTAGAAAGCGGTGACTTAATAGCAACGCATGAAGCCATTATCCATAACTCTTTTATGAGTCAATATCCATGCAAAGGAAGCTGAAGAACAATTCTAACAATATTCTATTTCTATCGATGTTTCTTATCATAGTATTGGCTTCTATAACCTTATTTTTTAAGTCTCCATTAACAAATTTAACCGATGTATCACAGAAGAAAATTTGCTGTGAATTGGAGAATGTTTAAATGAGAGATATAAATTATTCTTCACCTTATGTTTACCAAAACTTACTCTTCAATTATTTTTCCCCAGTCTGCTTTAGATGTGGAGACAGAAGAGGGGTGGTCTAATTCTTATCTCCCACCATCTCCCTGCATGGGAGATTTTATTTATCTACTCAATTCAGAGGACAAACAATCTAGTAAGATCTGTAGAATCTGCTCTCCCCACATTGAGTGATTATAAGGAGCTCATGAGCTAATGCTGGTAGCATGATGTAACAGAAAATGCCTTGATCATAGGTTAGCTATTATCACTAATGCGGTGGTAGGTCTGACAGCCTGTCAGATGTGGCCTGATTTAACCCTCAGTGCAAGCATTATATCAATTTGTGGAGGGCAAGCTTCCACATGGGGACCATCCAGCAGCTGTTTGGCAACAGGCTTGGACAGCTTTATTAGGAAGAGCAACACTTGTCTACTTTTCAAAGGGGACATTTTAAAGACTTCCAAGAGTTCTTATCTTCTTCCAGATATATTCCACCCCAGGGAGAAACAACTAGCAGGGTAAAGGGACTGAAATTCTAACTAGGGGGTCTCTGTCCCAATGGAGCCCATTAATCTGCAAGATGGATTTGTCTGTTCTGTGTCAGAGTTTGGCTGAAAAGCCTGTTAGTATTTGCAAACCCTCCAGATGCCGGTATTTAATGCTTGGTTGGCCTTATGTAGCATAACCAAATTGCCATTTCACAACCATCCTCAATCCCTGGAATTTAAAACAACAAAGCCAGAAGCTCTGAAATGTGCTTTACGAAGCGTGAAAGAATCTTTTAAGGCTCTGTCTGATTCAGTTCTGTGTGATGATAGAAGGCCTAATGTAATTACGAAGGATTCCTTTTACTCACAAGACATTTGGCACTTTACAGAAACTATGTATTTCAAGACCAAAAAAACAGGGTGGTTTGGAGGGATTGTGCTCTTTTTGTGCTGTTATCCAATATCTTCAATATCAGCAGTAGCAAAATAGAGAGGAAAAATATCTGGTATAAAGCTATGTCAGCTAAAAGTCATGATGAAGAGCAGAGGACAGTTTTCCACCAAATTCAGAGAAATTGTTGTGTGTCTATGTGAAAGGACTATTGGCAGAGTAACAGTAGTAAGTAGAAATGGACAGTGGAAGTCAGGAGACCTTCCAGAAGTCCTAAGCATCTTAGCAAGGCACTTAATCATTCCATGCCTTACCTTTTGCATCAGTTAAAGGAAAACCTTAAGATGGTCCTGTCCTATTTCAGAAACTGTTGGGAAGACCAAGGACATCATTGTTCAAATGTTCATGGAACTCTTCCTTATTCAGGGACAATCTTCCCCATTCAGCAGAGTAAGACCATGGGAGGTTATCGTTTGTCAAATATTTTGAAGGACACAAACTTATTATGCAGGAATTTTGAAAGAATTTGAGTATTAAAACAAAGCAACACAAATGAAATATTTAATTTAAAAGTACCTACACCCATCCTTTTCTTCTTCTATTTTGTAGCAACACAAGATGAGTCCTCCACCTGCATCCATGTTCTTGTGGTTTCCTCACCCTGCTTCTACTTTTTCCTCCCTCTCCCACTCTCTCAGATGCTTTTTCACAGCTATCTAAACACTCAAGTGTCTTTCCTCTAAAAAAAAATTTCACTCCATAGTTCACTGCATCCACCTACCACTCCTTCCCTGTCTGTATCTTTCCCTTCACAGCTAAATGTTCATAAGGAGTTTTCTCATGTTGCTCTTCTGATTTTTTTTTTTTTTTACTTCCCATTCACCATTTAGCTTAGTGCAGTCTGGCTTTTGCCCCCATTACTCAACTGAAAAAGGTCTTGCCAAAGTCAAGTTAACAACCTTTGTTGCAAAATCCAAAGGACATTTTTAGATCCTTTCCTAAGTTGACTGCTCGGAAGCTTTTGTCACTGCTGATTGCTTCGCTTGGTTTTCTGCACATCACACTCCCTGATTGCCTGGTGCCTTAGTCCGGGTCTTCTGAGCAGCACAGGAGGCAGGGCCACTGTCTCACAGTGGGTAGGACACTGAGTTGGTGAGGTGTGCAAACTGCACTCCTCTCAGCTTAACAGCAAGTGCATTCTGTAAGGGAGCCCTCACTTCCACAACAGCCACAGCCCATCCCTTGCATGATATAGATCTGCTTCTCCACACACATTTGGGGAACAGATTATCCAGGATTCCAGTGGGCCTGTCTTTCTGAGGGGAAGCTTAGAAGAGGCCTAGTCCCCATCACTTTGGGAGGCCAAGAAGGGAGGATTGCCTGAGCTCAGGAGTTCGAGAGGTCACCAGCCTGGCCAACATGGTGAAATACATCTCTACTAAAAATACAAAAATTAGCTGGGTGTGGTGGTGGATGCCTTTAATCTCAGGTACTCGGGAGGCTGAGACAGGAGAATTGCTCAAACTTGGGAGGCGGAGGTTGCAGTGAGCTGAGATAGTGCCACTGTGCTCCAGCCTGGGCAACAAACAGCAAAACTCCATCAAGAAGAAGAAGGAGAAGGAGAAGGAAGAAGAAGAGGAAGAGGAGGAGGAGGAGGAGGAAGAAAGAGGAAACTTAGGGAGTAGTCTGACCCCCGTTGCTGCAGTTGGTCTATCTTGGACCACAACTGGTACTTATCCTCTCTCTTCCACTGTTCATTTTAAATTCATCCTCAGCTTTCACCTCTGCTGGTCTTGATGACTTATCTGCTGATATAATCAAAGCTTTCAGTTTTGAGGGCTTTGAACCCATAGTAACCATACTTTTCTTAGGCTGGGATTATTGCCCTTGTTCATCTGCAGCCACAATTGAGCAAGTATGTCCAACTGGATCATCTGAGTTCACATGTATTTCTCCCTGTCCTCATTGTGAAACAGCAGCCCTACCTCTTCCTCCTGATCAGGGTCAGTGACTCCTAACAACATTCTGACTCCTCCTTCAGCCTGCTGGTCTCTGTATACAGGAAGTCCTGAATGCGCAAGTGGCAGTCATAGCTTGAGCTCTCCACAGAGCCTAGTATTATAGGAAGAGGAAACACAGACTCTTCCAGTGAATCATTACATTTGACAAGTGGACCCTTTCCTGCTTCTGCCCAGTGGTTCCCAGACCTATATATTCTTCTAATTGAGATAACATCCATGTTGAGTTTTGTAATTCAGTGACTAGCCTGCATGATGATACCCCACCATGGCAGATGCCATGATTTAGGCAATTGCCTTCAAATTGGCACTCCACTTGTGCCTTTGGTAGGCTATTCCATTGCTCCATAGAGCTACCTGCCTCTGGATTACGTGGTATGTTAATATAACCAGAGCATTCCATGGTCACAAACTCACTCATCTCCTCCTCTGTGAAATGTGTCTCTCCTGGTCAGATGCTATGTTATATGGAATTCTATGTCTGTGGGTCAGTTTCAAGTCCTCCAGCTAGTAGTGCTGCCTGGGACTTTGTAGGTAAGAAAGACAAACAGTCATCTAGAATAAATGTTTACTACCATGACCATAAGCCACTGGCTCTTCCAGGAAGAAATTGCTCAACGTGTCATGAAGTGGCCATGTGATCTCCTGAAGAAAGTGCCACATTGATGTCTGCTGCTAACCAGCTGGGCTTTCAGTGGGCGTGATGGCCAGATCAGCCTTTGTGTGAGTCCATGCTTTTGGCCCATGTGTAACCTATATCTCTGCCACTGTGGCCACTCTGTTAATATACTAATTGTGCTGGTTCTGTGGTGGCCAATTGCAAATATTGGCTATGTCAACTGATCAAATCATTTCGTCTTGGTTAGTCTATGCCTCTTCTATGGTGGCTGCTTTCTGGTGGTCACTAATATGTGATACAAAGATCTTAACATATCACGCCTACTTCTATGTATCCATCCTCCAGCGTTCCTTCTATGAAATCTTCTAGGCTTTTTCTTCCCAGGCCCTTAATCAGCTAGCTGGCCACTCCATTTGCTCACAGGTTCATATATATTCTTACCTTGAGCCACTTTTCCTTGATATCTACCTATTGGGAACACTTTTCCCTTGCCACTGTCATGTAAGGCCACTTCTAAGTGCAGCTGATGTCTGTTTTTGGTAAATATAACCAACATCCACATACTAATTCAACTGATCCCTTAACCAAGCTCTAGATTTTTTCTCTCCTTTTAGCTGCTGCTCTGGGATACCTCATATACCCATAGGTGTGGACCAAGGGAGAGGCACTGCTGCAATCTTAGTAGGTGGGTGGGGTTCTGGGCTACCTGCTCATGGAGTCGACTTGTGCTTTGTTGTACTGCTCAGGTTTGATTCCTGGTATATCACTTTCCACTAGACAAATTGCTGCTGAGTTTGCCTGACATTCTGACTTAATGTGTTCTACAGAGCTCAGCTCACAAGGGGCAGTTTAGAATGCATAGTTACTAGTTTCTATGGTCAAATACTCAGTCTCAAACAGAGCTCAGTAGCATACCACGAGATGTTTTTCTGCACTGCAGATGGTGTGGCCTCACTCTAGAACTCCAGGGTACTGTATTTTGATTCTTCTATGAAGGTTTGCCATGAACTCCATACCACACTATCTCTTTTTTCACTATTCACTCCTCCAACACAGTAGAGTCTATTAGATCATAGGGCCCAAAAGACAAGGCTGCTTGTACCACAGCCTGGTGCTGCAAAGTCCTACTCAGGTTCTATTCCAAGTTGTCAGACTTCCATGTAAACTGATACACAGGCAAAGCAATCTTCATACAGTATTCTATTCGATGAATAGATCACAGCTTATTTGTCCATTTTCTTAGATATAAACAAAAGCATAACTCTTAACTGTAACTTCTGAGTTCATTCAGCTCTTTCTAATATCCCTCTGGACCAGATACAGGCCTTCTCACTCAGTGTTCAATTGCTTGTCAGTTGCTGTCAACTTTATCTCAGCATTAGCTATCTGTAGTAGCTTCAAACTTAACAAAACTTCAGCTAATTCCTTCATCCTTATATTCATTGCTTTCCTTCTTCTTCCTTGCCTCCTCCTTAGCAGCATCCCTCCAACACACAACATACACAACACACACACACACACACACACACACACACACTTTTCTAAAGCATGAACATTGCACAAGCCAGGGAAGTTCTCTCACAGAGCTTTCTTCCAAGCCACGATTGATTAAAGTTTTTAGTAATTGGGCTGCCACTTTGTGCCAGGGAGTATCTGTGCCCCCTGAGCCACCCAGAATGGGATCCTTATTACCAGCTGACAGGAAGCTGATATGCTCCCCAAACCCCATTTTACCTCCTGCCTTCTCAGACCAATTCCAGTACAGACTGTATTAGTTCAGTTATTCTGGGGAGCAGATGCTGAGACAGCGTTAGGAGTACAAGTGGTTCATTGAAAGATAACATCTGTGAAAAATACAGGAGGAGAGCCCCAGACTGTTTTACAGATCTGACAAAGTCCTGGCTAAAGCAATGGAGAGCTCTAGAGCAAAGACTGCCTGTTAGAGAAACCCACATTGGGCATAGAGGCCAGGCTGTAGCACTGCTGCCATGCTCATCCCTGGGCTGTAGGCTTCCTGGGAGGAGTACAGCCTTGGTTAAAACATGATGATAGTATCTGCAGCTGGTGCAGATGGAGGCTGGCAGCCAACTGCCTCCTGTCAGTTACACAGAAAGCTGTTTCCTGGAGGGAGACCTGAGTATTGCATCTCTGTGGCTGCCATACCCATTTTCTTTTTCATCTTCTCTGTCTGGACATCTTTGCCTTTCTGCACCAGCTTCTCTTCTTTCTCTACCTATCATTTAAATGATGCTGGATGGTTTTTAGGTTCTTATCTCATGCCACACTTCTCCAGCCTCACCTACTCTCATTCATATATCTAATGTGATTCTAACAAATTTGAATTTCAGATCTCTAAGCCAGGTCTCTTTTCTGAGCACTAAACTTATTTCATCCAATTGCCCAGTTAAATATCATACAGACTCCTTACATTTAACATTTCCAAAGGTGACCTTTTGTATACCCATCTCAGTGAATGGATCCACTAATTACCCAAATGCTCAAAACAGACAGTATAGTCATCTGCAACAACGTGGATGAACCTGGAGGACATCATGTTATGTGAAATCAGCCAGACACAGAAAGACAAATACTGCATGATTTCACTCAAATATGGAGTCTAAAAACATTGATCTCATAGAAGCAGAGAGTAGTAGTAGCACAAGCTCGTCCTTTTTATGGGAACATTCTTTATTTCCAATCTTTTTTTTTCTCTATAATTAACCCTTTCCCATCCTTGACTTTTCAAAATTATAATACATATGAAAGCACAAAAATAGCAATACAGATACCTATGTGCTACCACAAAAATTAACCAGAAGTTAAATTTGGTTTGGATGAATTTTGGTAAAAATTGATCAGAATCTTCTGGTTTTGCTAGTTTCCCTCCACTTCAGTCACTTCTATTATTTCAGCCACCTTGAACTATTTTTGTATTCTAGAATGTGCCATTCGCTCTGCTGCTCTTATTGCTTGCACAAGCTATTCCTTTTAATGGGAACATTCTTTATTATTGAGTGGTTACCAAAGGCTGTATGGAGAGTCAGGGGAGGAAGAAATGGGGAGAGGTTGGTCAACAGGTATAAAGTTACAGTTACGTAGGAGGAATAAATTCTGATGTTCTATTGCACAGTAGGGTGACTATGTTAACAATAATGTTTTGTGTATTTCCAAATAGCTAGAAGAGAGAATGTTGAATGTTATTGCCACAAAGAAATGATAAATGTTCGGGGTGATGGATTTGCAAATTACTCTGATTTAATCATTATACAATGTATACATATATCAAAACAGTATACTGTATGCCAAACATATGTGCTAACTAAAAATAAGAGAAAACTAAAAACATAAAATCAGTATTTCAAGACAAAGAAAAACAGACACATAGGATCATTCTTGATACTTTCTTCTCACTCATCCCTAATATCAAATCCATTATCAACTATGACTAGTCTAAATAGCTCTTGAATCCATCTTCATTTCATTTGTTTTACTGCCCTCTGAGTTCTCACCACTAACATTTTTTTTTCCACTTGCATGGAAATGGAGTTTCTTTTGTTCTTGCTAAACACAGCGACCAGGGTGATCAGCCTGTACTGCAGATGGGGTCTTGATCTCCTGAGTGAAACACGTTACTGGCTTCCATTGCTCTTCGGAAAATTTCAGACTCTTCACATGGTTTATGCAGGTCCCATGACCTGGCCCTGCTTGCTTCTCTTTTCAGGCAGATCTTTTACTAGTCCCTCCACTTCAGTCACTTCTTTTATTTCAGCCACTTTGAACTATTTTTATATTCTAGAATGTGCCATTCACTCTGCTGCTCTTATTGCTTGCACAAGCTATTCTTTTTTCTGGGAACATTCTTTATTTTCAGTCTTTTTTTTTTCTGTAATTAACCCTTTCCCATCCTTGGCTTTTCAAAATTATAGTACATATGAAAGCAAAAAAAATAGCAATACAGATACCTATGTGCTACCATCAAAATTAACTAGAAGTTAACAATTTGCTTTATTTAACTTAGCTTTCTCTTTGATTTTTGAAATAAATAAAATGTTACTGAAACAGCTACAGCTCTGCCACTATCCACGTTTTCCTTCTCTCCCCATGCAGGGATTAAAATATAATTCTATTGTTTTTTAACCTCTCTTGCTGTTAAGAAATCTGCCACCAGTTCAGTTATCTTTCTCTTGATGCTTTCATCTTTGACTTTTATTTGCTTTTAAAGGCTCTTTGTCTTTAATGTTTAACGGCTTTACTGTAATGTGTGTAGATACTGAAAAATTTTTATTTACCTTGCTTTGAACTCATTGTTCTATTTTGAATGAGAAGTTCTTAGCCATTATATCTTTAAAACTGTCTCTCCTAGTTTTCTCTGTTCTTTTCTCATGTGAGACCTATTAGATGTAACTTGGATCATTTATCCTTCATTCTTGTCTTTCAACTTCTCTTTTGTGTTTTCTAATATGATATCTCTCTGTGCTACATTTTATCTAATTTCTTAGCTTTATGTACATTTCCAGGTCACTATTCTTCAGCTAACTACTCATCTGTCTATTCCCTTTCTGTTATATTGCAGTTGTCTACTCTGTTTCATGTATCTGTTCATTTTTGTGGTCTTGATCATGTCTTTTATGTCTTAAATTATTTCAAGCAAACTTATTTTATAGTCACTGTGAAATTATTCTTTTCTCTGTAATTCTTGGGGGTGTCAGTTTGCTAATTGTGAGATCTTACTGGCTCTTTCATGGTGGATTGTTACCCTTTTATTTTATAATTTTAGATTATAAACTCATTTATCATTGGAAAAAATGGCTCATAGGGCGTTCCACATTTGTTTCCAGCAACACCATTAGGGATTTCACTACTCAGGGACATATTTTATGATAGTTTCTGAGCTTGGGAGGTGTCTCAGCCATCCAGTCATTTAAATGCCAACCAAAACACGTAAGTTTATGGGCAGGTGCATGGTTCCAGATTCTCAAGAAGTTTTTTTAAAAAAATAGAGTATTGAGTTTGATGCAGTGGCAGGGGCGGGGGCAGGACACCTCTTTGCCATTCAGACTGTGGGGAAAGCAGTGGGAATCCAAGTGAGAAGCAGCCAGAGGGGAGCAGAGGAGAGGATGGGGAGGCTGACGACCTGGGCCCTGAGCCTGTGAAGGGTGTGACTCTTCTCTAGCGGTGAGGACTCTTCTTCTGCGGGAAGGATAGCATCTCTTGAGGCCGCTGCTATATGAGCAGGCTGACACAGGTGAGGATGAGGTCTGTTCCTCTCTAGGTTCCTGTAGAGATCTGTAGGTAGCTGTTCACTAAGAAGTTAATTAAGAAAGAGAACAAAAACTATTCATTTGGATCTATGGTCTGTCTCCGCTGGTGGCTGTGGTGGCTTTGGATTGTCAGAAGACCATCACTTTCAACAGGTCTGCACTTGGGAACAATCATGCTTCCCTAGCCCAAGTACACTTCTGCCCTCTGTATTATTGACAGAGGCTGTATGTTTGGAAAGAGAATGCAGCAACTACTGAACTGACAGTTGTCTCTGACTCTTGCCACCAAGTTTTTCTCTGACCCAGTGAAAGTATGTTAAGATATCAACCTACGATATATTGAGAACCAAAGCCAAGATGGGACAGGGTCACATAACTGGGCTACAACCATGACTGGGACTAAGAATAGGACAAGAGCCCAAGACAAAACTGAAAAAAACGGCTACTGTACAAGCTAAAGCTGGAGCACAGAGGGAGTCTACAGGTGTGGTTAGGCTTGTAGCTAAGACCCGGGCCAAAACAAAAGGTGAGGCAGGGTCTCAGACCGATGCTGTGGCAGAGATGAAGGCAGTGTCCAACAACGAGGTTGTTGCTGAGATGAAGGAAGGAGCTCTGTGAAAGCCTAAGGCCCTGGGCAAAGTCACTGGAGTTTTCAGTCTCAAGGCTGGGGATGCGTCCACCAGCTCCCCATGTAAAAATGAGGCTGGTATTGATGCCTGGGTCTGGGCTGTGGAAGAGGCCACTATCAACTCCTGGTTCTGGAATGGGCAAGAGGCTGGTAATCATTTCAGTGCTAAGAATGATAAACCTGAAATTGGTGCCCAGGTCTGTGCTGAAAAGTTGGAGCCTGTGGCTGGGGTCAGTTACAAACCTAGGTCAGGGTCTGAGGAAGAGAATGTTATTGGGAACTGGTTTTGGGAAGGAGATGATGCTAGTTTTGACTCTAATCCTAAACCTGTGAGCAGGACAGTCAGGCCTCAGCCTGTGGATGAAATTAATGAAAACAAAGATAGACCCAAGGACTGGTCTGAGGTAACTATCTGGCCCAAAGCCCCTGCTGTGACTCCAGTGGTGTTGGGACTAGATCCCAGGCACCATCTGGGGCGAGCCCTCCTCCATATACTGTTCTGGCCTCCGCTGAAGAAAATGCCTATTCTTTACCTGAGGCAACAGCCTGCCCTTCTAAGAACACTTACTCATGCTCACAGCCTGTCCCTGGGTGTCCTTTTGTATCCAGACCAGAGATGAGATTAGACACCAAATCAGGATCAGGGAGGTAAATGGGATTAAACCATTAGCTTGCCCTTGCAAAATGCAATGCTATATGGCTTCTGAGGAATTTGAAATACTTATTAGCTTACTTAAGTCAACTACTGATCCTCTTCTTCATAAAATAGCACAGATCGCCATGGGTATCCATACTGTTCACCCGTTTGCCCCAGAGTTTATTAATAAAATGGTGTAGTGACACTTATTGAAATCTTGCTCAGTTTTCCTTCTCCAGAAATGAGAAAATTATTCACATTCTTATTAGTAATCACTCTGAATCCTCCTTCTGGGGATGAAGGACAATGCAAAACTGAATTACATGTTAAGCATATGTGTGAAGACAGCCTGTCATTTCCTTTGAACTAACTGGATTAAAGATACTAGGACAGGTGACTACTGATTTTGTCCATCACTACATTGTTACCAGGGACATTTCAGAGCTTTTTCATTTGCCATCCTCAGGAAAGTGCAAAACCAGGTGTCTTGTTGTGAAAGTACTTTTAAATATGTCTGAACATCAACTACAATCAATATGAAGGCATTGGCAGCGTCAAAACTCACCTTTAACCATAAAGAGGCAAAAGCCAATCTTGTTAGTGCTGTGGCCATATTAATAAAGGCGCATATCAGAAAGGGCTCAATTGTAGTTGTTGATACACTCACAGGCATTTTCAGGGAATTTAAAGGGATCATTGAAACAATGTAAATGAGCCAGAGATAGAACACTTTGAACCATCCCATACGTTCTCAAAGAGCCTTGCATCATGCTTTGGTTATTACAGTGTACAATACAAGTTGTACATTGCATCTTTAACACAAAATTACCTGTGACAGGCTCTAGGTTTGAGCTAAACTATTTTGTGAGTATCAGATGAATATTTAATCTTGGGCTGAAAATGTTTGTTGCTTTTTATCTTATCTAGATTGGCATATTTTTAACTTTTTTTATCGGTTGGCTCATCACATTATTTTTTTTTATTGCATTTTAGGTTTTGGGGTACATATGCAGAACATGCAAGACATTTGCAATAGGTACACACATGGCAGTGTGTTTTCCTGCCTTCCTCCCCTTCACCTACATTTGGCATTTCTCCCCAGGCTATCCCTCCCCAGCTCCCCCCCGCCGCTGTCCCTCCCCTCTTCCCCCCAATAGACCCCAGTGTTTGGTACTCCTTTCCCTGTGTCCATGTGTTCTCATTTATCATCACCCACCTATAAGAATATGAATATGAATAAGAATATGCAGTATTTCATTTTCTGTACTTGTGTCAGTTTGCTGAGGATGATGTTCTCCAGATTCATCCATGTCCCTACAAACGACACGAACTCATCATTTTTTATTGCTGCATAATATTCCATGGTGTATATGTGCCACATTTTCCCAGTCCAGTCTATCATTGATGGGCATTTGGGTTGATTCCAGGTCTTTGCTATTGTAAACAGTACTGCAATGAACATTCGTGTGCATGTGTCCTTATAGTAGAACGATTTATAGTCCTTTGGATATATACCCAGTAATGGGATTGCTGGGTCAATAGGAATTTCCATTTCTAAGGCCTTGAGGAATCGCCACACTATCTTCCACAATGGTTGACCTAGTTTACACTCCCACCAACAGTGTAAAAGTGTTCCTATTTCTCCACATCCTCTCCAGCATCTGTTGTCTCCAGATTTTTTAATGATCGCCATTCTAACTGGCGTGAGATGGTATCTCAATGTGGTTTTTGATTTGTATCTCTCTAATGACCAGTGATGATGAGCATTTTTTCATGTTTGTTGGCCTCATGTATGTCTTCTTTTGTAAAGTGTCTGTTCATATCCTTTGCCCATTTTTGAATGGGCTTGTTTTTATCCTGTAAATCTGTTTGAGTTCTTGGTAAATTCTGGATATCAGCCCTTTGTCGGATGGGTAGACTGCAAAAATTTGTTCCCATTCTGTTGGTTGCCGATTCACTCTAGTGACTGTTTCTTTTGCTGTGCAGAAGCTGTGGAGTTTGCTTAGGTCCCATTTGTCTATTTTGGCTTTTGTTGCCAATGCTTTTGGTATTTTGGTCATGAAGTCCTTGCCTACTCCTATGTCCTGAATGGTTTTGCCTAGATTTTCTTCTAGGGTTTTTATGGTGCCAGGTATTATGTTTAAGTCTTTAATCCATCTGGAGTTAATTTTAGTGTAAGGTGTCAGGAAGGGGTCCAGTTTCTGCTTTCTGCACATGGCTAGCCAGTTTTCCCAACAGCATTTATTAAACAGGGAATCCTTTCCCCATTGCTTGTTTTTGTCAGGTTTATCAAAGATTGTATGGTTGTAGATATGCTGTGTTGCCTCCGATGCCTCTGTTTTGTTCCATTGGTCTATATCTCTATTTTATTTAAGATAGGGAGCCAGTTCATTGTAAGTAAGCTAACTTGTTCATTAGTATCTGCTTAGCTTCATCTGTGGCTTAAAATGGCAAAAAAGAAAATATCCTTGAATTTATAATGTACTTATAGAAGACGTACACACATACGAAGATAACTAACAGTACAGAGAGAGAGAATGTGTGTGTGTGTGTGTGTGTGTGTGTGCACATGCATACTCATGGCCAAATGTGTACTCTTACATAAAGGAGGCAGGGTTTTTATAGGCTGTTTAATGTAAGAGAAACTAGTATTTTCCTCCTATTCCAGCTGTATCAGATACTCATTCCGCAATACAGAAATGACCCAGAATCTTAGTAAAAAAAAAATTGTTCAATATTAATTTTGCTTCTACATTTATAACTCTTAAATTGTCAGGCTGTTTTATTTATGTCAAAGTCATCTCACAAAAGAGAAGCGGGGAAACATTTTGTGAGTACCTATTCTATGTCAGACACTGTGTTGGCACCATATTTCACAAGGTTATATTTTCCCTATTCTCACAGTGATCCTGTGAGCTAGGTACTTGTGTTTTTATTAGAACTCATTCATTATTCTGGGTACCCTCCAATGAGAATGAGGGAGGGTAAATCCTTTTTCCTAGATTTCCACAGGAGGCAGGTGGCATAGCTGTTTTGTCTGACACCAGAACCCATCTCACCACACTACTTTACAGTCCTCCTGAAGGACATTTTGAGGTGTTGCCCCTCAAAGCTCAGAGACTGGTTTTAATGGCTTAATTTTGTAATTGATGATGTTCATGCCAGGTGTTACAATTCTTAACTTCCTCCAAATGCATGTGTCCATTAGACATTTGGCTACATCTAGCTAGAGGTCAGGAGAAAAGTCTGATATGAATAGATGGATTTTATCTGGCAGTGTCAGAAATAGTAGTTGCTCCAAACTCTGTTCAGTGAGTAAGATGGAGAATCGGAGTCATCAGCAAGGGGAACTTGTTAGATGTCCTTTGTATCTTATTCTACCCATTTGTATTTTTTATTTCCCAAGAAGCTGAAATCTGAAATTCTGCACATTGTTTTATACCCTGAATTTAAAAGGCAATTGTTTCCTTCCTCCTTGCAAAATCATGCCTTAATATTTTTACTATTCATGACTTACTCTTCTATGTGTCATATGAAAGGCCAAAGGGCTTTGTCTTTTACTAGTGGGCAAGCCTAGGCATTTCTGCATTTGTACCAGCTAGCACGACAGAATTAACTTAACTGGAGAAATTGAGACCCAGAATTGCAGCTTCAACAGTACAAAACAGGAAAGCTAGAAGCGGCTGCTGTGTCAAGCTACAAGATAGTGATTCTTGGGTGTTGGTATGGACCAGAAAGCATTCCCAGGACGTTTAGGCTGTGGATTAGTTCTCTAAGATTCATGGTGGGAATTGTCATTCCTAGTCTGAGCTGAAACGAAAGTTTCTATGTGTGAAAATACATAGTAATATGTTTTGAGGTTTTCTGACAGTTAAGAAACTAAAACAAGATCATACTATGAGTGTAACTTGCATCCCCCCCAGTTGTATATTGTAAACATCTTTGCATGTCAATAAATATGCCTCTACCACAACAACAACTACAAAATAGAATGTATACAAGGGATATACAGCTTTGGTTAGCGGGCAGATCTTTGCTGACTCACGTTCTCACTAAATGTGTAGCACTTTGACATTCCTAATTTTGTAGCAATATCTTAATTCCAACTCTGCCTGTCACATGTGCTAACATCTCTTCTTACCTGGTGTCAGCATTAAAATCCAAACTCCCAGGATCCTGAGACTGGTGATTCCTTCTCCATCATCATCCTTCTACTTCTTGAGCATTCACAGAGCTTGTTACTCTGTTTTCAGTTCTTTTGCAATATCTGCGGTGTTCGTCTATTTCTAGAGAGTTCAGCTATTCCTTTGAAATAATTGTTATGCTTTATCTAACATTTATAAGTGGTCGTCGTGGGAAGGTTTGGGGACTATGTAGACTTCCAGGAAGTCTTCATTTTTCAGTTCCAGATATTTATTGTTTTGAGGACTATATTGGGCATTGAAGAGGGTTAGTAAAACATAAATATAGATAGATAGTTGTAAGTAAGCTACACTACACTATTAACTTTACAATATAAATTAAACAACAGTTTCTCCAGGAGGATTTCTCTAACTTTTCTCAAACCTCAAAATTAGCTATTATACATAGCTAACTCACTATATATTTCCTCATTCTGCCTTTTTTTTTTCTCTTGAGACGGAGTTTCGCTCTTGTTGCCCAAGCTGAAGTGTAATGGTGCAGTCCTGGCTCACTGTAACCTCTGCCTCCCGGGTTCAAGCAATTCTCCTGCCTCAGCCTTTCAGGTAGCTGGGACTACAGGCACCCACCACCACTCCAGGCTAATTTTTGCATTTTTAGTAAAGATGAGGTTTCACCATGTTGGCCAGCCTTGTCTCAAATACTTAACCTCAGGTGATCCCCCCACCTTGGCCTCCCAAAGTACTGGGATTACAGGTGTGAGCCACTACTTCTGGCCTCACTCTATCATTCTGTCACACTATTTTAATTATATGTTAATCTGTCGGTATCATCTTCAAGATTCTAAGCTCTGAGAAAATGGCAAAGCATGTCCTTCTTCCACCAAGGCCACAGCACTGCAGAAACAAGATTATTATTCCTGAACACAGTTGCTTCAGAAAGTACTTGAGAATTTTCAGTGTCTTTTAAGAAAATTCAATTATAAGCCTGTTTTTCCCAACATTCATGCACTATCCGCCTTCCTTTTTCTCAAGTTTGTTCTTCTCTGCATGTAAATTCTCTCAAGCCTCCTCTATCCTTAAAAACAAAGAAAAAGAAGCAAACAGTAATACCTCCCCTAGTTTCCTGGACCTAAAGATTGCATTCTATATATCTTTCTGTCAAATATTACAGTTTGCTATTCCTGCACTTATACTTTTTTTTTTTTTTTGAGACGGAGTTTCGCTCTTGTTACCCAGGCTGGAGTGCAATGGCGCGATCTTGGCTCACCGCAACCTCCGCCTCCTGGGTTCAGGCAATTCTCCTGCCTCAGCCTCCTGAGTAGCTGGGATTACAGGCACGCGCCACCGTGCCCAGCTAATTTTTTGATTATACGGTTTTTTTTTTAAAGCCAGGCAAAGCAATCCTGATGCTTCCTAGATGCCAGTTCCATAAGAATATTGGTCCCCCATGAGGCAATTTCCCCACTCTGGTTCTTACCTGATGTCTGCATTTATGACTCCTGGCTGATTTGATTATTTCCTGGTGACTGCCTGAATTCTTTGCTTCTTTCTGTCCTTCAGCCCTAGTTCAATTTTCTTACATTAATTATGTTTTAAGCTTCATTCAAGTCTTATGCTGCATCCCACACTTTTTAAAAAATTAAAAAATAAAACCTTATTATTGCATTCCATGCTTTTAATTGAGAGTTCACTTGGGATTCCTCCATCAGGTCACACAGCTCTGAAAGCTCTCTATTGCCCCCTTCTGGTAGCTGGCAGAGTATTCCCTCAATTAGCTTACATCATCAATGCTAACCTTGCTGCTTGACGTTGCTATGCCTCAGAGACTAGTATCGTCCTTTCTTTCTTATATTCTTCATTGACCCTGTTTCTTCATCATCTATTTATTCTTCATTCCTTTCAGACTGAATTCTGCTGCCTCAGCCTTCTACCAAAACTTTCCATCGACGCCATGACCTCTGTATATAAAAATATTGCCCTTCCCTTTCCTACTTAGCCACAACATCTTTATTCTAAGAATTTGAAGTTCCATTAGAAATTATGTACTCTAGGAGTCTTCAAATTTGACAATAGATTAAAATTGCTGGGAGAACTTAACAATATTGTTTCCTGGGCCCCATTCCTGAAAATTCTCACCTTTTAGGTCTGAGGTAGAGGTCTCTTCTGAACTATTATTGTCAGCATTAAAATACAAACTCCTATTTGAACTTTAATTTAAATGTATTTATTCAGTTAAGTAGGCAAATCATGCACTGGGTAAAAATTTAAACAATACTGCAATCCACTCTTCCTGTATAAGTCTGTTCTTACAAGTTATAGAGAAATACCTGCGACTGGGTAATTTATAAAGAAAAGAGGTTTATTTGGCACAGATTTCTGCCACCTGTACAGAAAGCATGATGCCAGCATCCACTTGGCTTCTGAGGAAGCCTCAGAAACTTGCAACTATGGTAGAAGGCGGAGGGGAAGTAGGCCTGCAGGAAGAGGGTACAAACTTTAAAGGACCAGATCTCATGAGAGCTCACTCACTATCATGAGAACGGCACTACATATGACACATAGGATATCTGCATCTCATAATCTAATCACCTCCCACTAGGCCCCACCTTCAACACTGAGGATTGTAATTTGACCTGAGATTTAGGCCGCGACACAGACCCAAACCATATCACTTCCCCTTAGTTTCCTTAAATTTCCTCTCCTAAGGCAATTATTGTTAACAGTTTCTTGAAGATACATGTAGAGACAAATTCTGTATTTTAAATACATATCTCAACTGATTTTGATGCATTTGGTCCACTAAGCTTGAGGAGTCTCTGATTTGATTTAACCCTCTCAAATTCCTTGAAATTCTTTCATCCCTTGACATCCTTTATGCTGATTGTCAAATATCTCTATAGTTTGACTCTGTCTTCTTGGCCCACGCCTCCTGCTTTTTCTGACTGTTTAGTGTGGTAATTCCCCCACAACACTCCCCTTGCTCTTATTTTCTGTCTATATTTTCTTTCTTGACACATCCCTCCAGACCTATGAGTTACTCACAGAATATACTCATATCTCAATCACTTGCTCCAACATCTCAAGCTAGCCACATGCCAGTATTTTTTCTACTGGTTAGACATTTCTGCCTAGGTGTCTGGGAGCACCTCAGACTCAGCATCCAAAACAACCTCACCTTTCTGTTAACAAAACTGCTTACGCTTCTCTCTTTCTCATTGTACTTACAGTCTCCTGTCATCATTGACTCCTCCTCTCCCCCTTTTATGTTGATTGCACCTTGAATGCCCCACACATCCCTTCCCTCCAGTTCAGTTTCATTTGTTACAACATTTTTTACACTAGCTTCACTTGTGATTCCCATTTCCCTGCCTGCTGCTACTCATAAGCCCCTTGAAGATTCTTGAGGGCAGCAACTATATTTTCTTTATTTCTCTGTTTCTTTATTTCTTTATGTTCTCAGCACCTTGCTTACTCTCTAACAGTAGGTGTTCCATAGATATGTTGGGTCAATGAATACCCAGTAAAGCTCAAATTTTTAACATGGCAGACAACATTTTCCATTTCTACTTTACCAACCTCTTTAATTTAGATAACTTAATTTACCCCTTGCTTCAACCAAACCGGACTATTTATAGCTCTCCTGATTGCACATTGCAATCTTCCTTTTCTACTTGTTTTTTGTTTATTTTTTGGTTTTGTTTTGATACTTTAAGTTCTGAGGTACATGTGCAGAACGTGCAGGTTGGTTATATAGTATACACGTGTCATGGTGGTTTGCTGCATCCATCCCCCTGTCATCTACATTAGGTATTTCTCCTAATGTTAGCCCTCCACAATCCCCCAACTCCTTCTGCTTGAAATACTCATCTGCTCCCTGCGTATCGAAATCCTACAAATCCTTCAAGTCTCACACCAAAAGCCTCATTCTTCCCAAAGCCTTCCCAAATATCTAAGTCCTGGGTTCCCACAGCATGTGGAGTGTACTTTAGTCTTACTTCTATTTGACTAAATTTATAAAATTATAGGGTTTTCCTTGTGGAAGACACTTTAGAAGTTATTTAAGACAACCTTGTATTTTATTTTTATTATTTTTTATTGCACTTTAGGTTTTGGGGTACATGTGCAGAACATGCAAGATAGTTGCATAGGTACACATGTGGCAGTGTGTTTTGCTGCCTTCCTCCCCTTTACCCACGTTTGGCATTTCTCCCCAGGCCCTCCCCAACTTCCCCCCCGTCCCTCCCCTATTCCCCCCAATAGACCCCAGTGTGTAGTGCTCCCTTCCTGTGTCCATGTGTTCTCATTGTTCATCACCCACCTATGAGTGAGAATATGCAGTATTTCATTTTCTGTTCTTATGTCAGTTTGCTGAGAATGATGTTCTCCAGATTCATCCATGTCCCTACAAAGGACACGAACTCATCATTTTTGATTGCTGCATAATATTCCATGGTGTATATGTGCCACATTTTCCCAGTCCAGTCTATCATCGATGGGCATTTGGGTTGATTCCAGGTCTTTGCCATTGTAAACAGTGCTGCAATGAACATTTGTGTGCATGTGTCCTTATAGTAGAACGATTTATAGTCCTTTGGATATATACCCAGTAATGGGATTGCTGGGTCAAATGGAATTTCTATTTCTAGATCCTTAAGGAATTGCCACACTGTCTTCCACAATGGTTGAACTAATTAACACTCCCAACAGCAGTGTAAAAGTGTTTCTATTTCTCCAAATCCTCTCCAGCATCTGTTGTCTCCAGATTTTTTAATGATCACCATTCTAACTGGCGTGAGATGGTATCTCAATGTGGTTTTGATTTGCATCTCTCTAATGACCAGTGATGATGAGCATTTTTTCATATGTTTGACAGCCTTGTATTTTATAACTAAAGGAACTGAGATCCAGAAAGAGTAAATGCCTTGCTCAAGATTAAATATCAGCCAGTGACCAGTGGAGCCAGACCTAGAACCCAACTCTTCTGAATTTTTTTCCAGAGCTACGCTGCCTATGCAATTGTTTTCTCTTCTTTTCTAGACCATTAATGCCAAAGATCAAGGAGTAAATCTTATTTGGCTCTAATTCCCTTATAATATCCAATATAGTGCCTTTCATATAGTAGGTTCACAAAAGCTACACGGGATTGAAATGAACATTTAATGTACTGGTTAATATAGATCTTTTCAGCCAGAGCTCCCTGGAAAACAGAGTGTGAGGCAAAGATTACTTGCTGAGGTGAGGCAAGGAAAAAGAAAAGTCAGGAAGGGCTAAGGGGCAATGCAGTGGCTGCTGCTTCCCAGGGAATCCAGAAACCCAGCAGATAATATGGCAAGTGGATCTTCACATCCAAGCAAGGTATCTGGGGACAAGCCATATGGATCCATGCCTTGGGCAGTGCATAAGGAGCAACTTACTGTTCCCATATCTTCAAATCTCTTTTTTCCCACTGATCAAAGTTATTCACCTGCACTTCCAGTTCAGTTATCTGGCTCTTTGGAAAGCCAGATTCCGTGCCCTGTGGGAAGGTTCCTCAGTTGAGTCCAGAGTAGAAGAGAATGCAAATAAGATATGTCTAATCAACAGCTTGGAGCCTATACCTATGCTTAACCCTGTTATTTGAGATTGTTACCGCCTTGGGTTTTGAAATCCACTGATGTTGGAAACACAAAACTGGTGGTAGCTTTCTTTAAGAGACAGGCTAAAACAGATCTTTGTGTGTGTGAGATGGAGTTTCACTCTTGTTGCCCAGACTAGAGTGCAATGGCACAGTCTCAGCTCACTGCAACCTCCACCTCCTGGGTTCAAGCAATTCTCCTGCCTCAGATTCCCAAATAGTTGGGATTACCCAGCTATTTAGTCCACCACCATGCCCGGCTAATTTTTGTATTTTTAGTAGAGACGGGGTTTCACCATGTTGGCCATGCTGGTCTTGAACTTCTGACCTCAGGTGATAACGCTCTCCTCAACCTCCCAAAGTGCTGAATTACAGGCATGAGCCACTACACCCAGCCAAAACAGATAATTTTAGATGTTTTGTGCAAGTAAACAATGAAGAGAACAAATAAAGTACAGATTGAATAAATTCTGATTTTTCTCTCAAGAATAATGTGCAAATCCATATATGACTATTAAAAATTATTAGATTTCAGTGTTTTCTCATATGATGTTATGATTCTACATTAAAAGACCTATAAACTCTTCTCATTAAATTACTCAACATAGTGCAAAAGAATCCCTGACTCTGTCTTCAGATATAATTCATCCCCTTAATGCAAGTTGTTCACCAGTGCACATGACAAAAAACACCTAAGTGGAGGGAAGAATTCTTTCTTTCAGACAAGTGGTTTTACCTACTTACAAAAAAGCCTTGAAAACTTGGACACCCTTCAAGAGCCTCTGAATATTTTTCTTCAGCAGAAATTCCAGCGCAGATGTTCAATAACTCAGGTTTGTTTTGAAAGAGGAAATAAAGAAACAAATTTTTGTAAATTTTGTAAAGGCCAAAATTTGAAAGCAATTAATGGTGACATGTCCAAGAATTTTGCTTCATTTTCTTATTAACGCAACCGTTCCTTCAAGATTTTATTGTCAGATATTGGAGAAGAGAGGAAAAAAGAAGTCTGGGGATTGGAGATAAAATCCAACATAAAGGGGACATTTTAAAGCCCAGTCAAGAGGAAAGGAAGAGTGAGGGATAGGCTGACAGACAAAAGACATTGTAAAGTTACCGGATAACGAGTGACAACAGAAGGCTTAGGGAAGTTCTGTTCAGATTTCAAATGTGGAAAAGCATCCTGCAGACCAAGACCTGCTGACCTAGTAGGGGCAAAGTCGCTTCACTCACACCAACAAGCCTGGAGGGGTGATGTCTCTTGATACCGAAGTGATTCAGTCATACATGTCTCAGGGCACTAGGTGAAATTTCTGGAGAATCATGGAAAATAAGTGTAGGACCAGAAAAATAGGATCACTTTGTTCTGGTTTTCTTTGTGTTTTTTTTTTTTTTTTCCCCAGTGGAAAAGAGCTTTCTGTGTTGCCCAGGCTGGCATCAAACACGTCTCATCTCCTCAAGCGCCAGGACAACTGGCATGAGCCACTGTGGCTCCCTGATCTGGTTTTCTTAAAAATGATGAAATGTTCTTTTCATTTGCCAAGTCACTCAAACGCTCTAACCCTCTGGTTCTCCTATGAATTTGGGACTATTTACTAGTCCCATGTATCTACCAGAGTTTTTTGATAATTAAAAATAATATACATGTAAACCAATTTTAAATTCTAAATCACTATAAAAATGACAGTGGTAATTTAAATCTCTTTCTTTGCATTTTCATGGCAATTTATACATACTACTGTTATAGATCTTACTGCGTTGCATGAGAGAGAGGTTTATGTAGTTTCCCAACTGGAATGGGAGATACTCAAGAGGACAGACTGCAACTTATTTTTCATATGACTCTTCAAACCCAAAACAAGGATTAGCATTTAGTAAGTGCTTAATAAATACTTGCTGAATGCAGCAAGATTAAAAAATAAGCCCAGCAGACTGTGCAGCAAAACAGAATTGCAAGATGATACCTAACTAAGATATACGTAAACCCTACATTTGACTCTAAATAATAAATTGCACAGTTATTGGATTGTAAAGTCCTAGTCCAGAGGTCATGGCAAAACCATCTGGGAGCTGTAGTTAACTATAAAAAGAGACAAGAGACAGATGAGGTTTCTAAAAATATGAATATCATTAATAGTAGCATGGAACCATGGGAAATGATGGGAACCAAAAGAAGTGGTAACCTCACCGCGTTCCTTGCAGGTCAAATCATTTCAAGAGAAATTGCTAAACTAGAGTAAATTCAAGTGACTGCCATCTAATAGGATAGAGAGTATCTCATGCTGTACTAAAAAGAGTTAAATGGGCCAACTAGGGCTCTGGGAAAGAGAAAAATAAAATATAGATCTGAGGTGTCTTCAGCTATTTAAAGGTGATCCAGTGTTCTCCAAGTAGGCAAAACTTAGACCAATAAAAATTGTACTCCCAAATTTGATTGTCACGTATCAGATTTGGATTCAGTTAGAAAACCTGTTTGAAAGATCACAGCTGTTCAGCAATGGAATGGGCTCCTCTGGATGGTAGAGAGATTGTGTCATACAATGCCTGTGGCTTAGACATTTCTTGCAGTCCTGTCTGTGCCTAGCGTAACTCTGGACATACAATACATATTCACTAAATATTTTTCAGAGACTGATGCCAGGGAAAATAATCATATTTCACTATGAGTATACGCCTACTCTGCCCAGTAATGTTTAGAATTGAACCAGAGATCTAAATTAGCGATCTCCAGATTTAATTCACTGTGTACTCCTATCAGTAAAGTTTTTGAACAGGTACTCCTAATACATACATTTATTTATAAATTCTATACTATACTTCTCTACTAATTGTCACATTGAATACATATTTATAAAACACACAAATAATGTAAAGGTGAAAATATGAGACAAAGAAAAATAAAAGTTAATGTGCTTTCTTTCTGCACCCCAATGGATCATCATGCTACCCCACTTTGCAGAGCGCTGGTCTATAATTAAGGAGCTTAACATCTGTCTCCTTAAATACCTAGATACTTTAGACCCTTCTGATTCTGAGTGATCTACATATTAATCTTAATTTTTTCATTTCTCTTTTCCCATGTAGACAGAAACAGGATTTTCTATTTAATTACTGTACTTTAGGTTCTGGGGTACATGTGCAGATCATATAGGATTGTTGCCTAAGTACATACATGGCAAGGTGGTTTGCTGCCTCCATCCCCCCGTCACCTATATCTGGCATTTCTCCCCATGTTATCCCTCCCCTCTCCACCCCCTGCCGTCCCTCTCCTACTCCCCTCCCCGGATCTAGAAATAGAAATTCCATTTGACCCAGCAATCCCATCACTGGGTATATATCCAAAGGATTATAAATTGTTCTATTATAAATACACATGCATGTGTATGTTCATCACGGCACTGTTTACAATAGCAAAGACCTAGAACCAACCCAAATGCCCATCGATGATAGACTGGACAGGGAAAATGTGGCACATATACACCATGGAATACTATGCAGCCATAAAAAATGATGAGTTCATGTCCTTTATAGGGACATGGATGAACCTGGAAACCATCTTTCTCAGCAAATGGACACAAGAACAGAAAATCAAACACTGCATGTTCTCACTCTTAGGTGGGTATTGAACAATGAGAACACATGGACACAGGGAGGGGAACATCACACACTGGGGTCTGTTGGGAGGGACTAGGGGAGGGACAGCAGGGGTTAGGGAGTTGGGGAGGGATAACATGGGGAGAAATGCCAGATATAGCTGATGGGGGGATGGAAGCAGCAAACCACATTGCCATGTATGTACCTAGAAACAATCCTGCATGTTCTTCACATGTACCCCAGAACCTAAAGTGCAATAAAATATATATATATAAAGAAAAAAGAAAAGAAAATGTGATACATATACACCATGATATACTATGCAGCCATAAAAAAGAATGAGCTAATGTTCTTTGCTGGGATATGGATGGAGCTGGAGGCCATTATTCTCAGCAGACTAATACAGGAACAGAAGTGGTAGTTAAATGATAAGAACACATGGACACATAGAGGAGAACAACACACACTGGGGCCTTTTAGAGCTGAAGGATGGGAGGTGGGAGAGGATTAGGAAAAACAACTAATGAGAGTACTAGGCTTAATACCTGGATGATGGAATAATCTGTACAACAAACGCCCTGACACAAGTTTACCTGTGTAACAAACCTGCACTTGTATCCCTGAACTTAAAAGTTAAAAAAAAAATGAATAAAGAGTAGCCAATATACCTTCTTGCTACAAAAGAGAAAAACAACAGTAGGCTATTGGTAGTTACGTTTCGGAGGAGTCGAAAGTTATATGCAAATTTTTGCGGTTGCCGACACTCCTAAATCTCTGCATTGTCAAGGGTGAACTGTATATGGTTTTGTAAGTCTTGTTTTAAAAAAATATTTTCAAATGTCAGTTTTTTGTTGAGCCTGCATGATTATGTCAAGCTTTCAACTGCATTCCAGGGTGCCAACGCAAACCTAGCAGCAGCTTGTTGGGCTATCTAGATGCCCTTTGCTTTACCAGTATCCTCCCTCCTTCCCCACAGATTTGGATTACCTTTAAATGAGCTATTATTTAATATGATGTCATAGTTTCCATGATCCATATTCATTTTTTCAAAACTTTCGTCTATGATCTAGGTAAGTCACTATGATTGGCTTACTGCAAAATTTTCTGAATCACCTTCCTCTGTCACGTTAAGCTTTCAGTTAACCAGCAGAGGGAGCATAAAGAGACACACTGGTTTCATCTCAGCATACAGGGCGTCTCGTTATTAAGTGGACGAAGAACTCCAGCACATTCAGATCTGGTCCTCAACGAAGAAGCACTGTTCTAGTAATCAGGGAAACAGGGGCTTTAAGCAATGGTACCACTACGACTTTATTCTCTTGCCTAAGTTTACTTGGAATTCCCATAGTAGTGGGGAAGCGGGAGACTCTCTTTTGTACTAGCTCCTTCTGAGCCTTCAGTGGCTCCTGTTTCCCCAATTTTAAAGAAATTGACCCTGTGCACTGAAGTGGGTGGGGATGATGGGATGGAGAGAAAACAAAAATTTCTTTTCATCTAGCTTCCACTCCAAATCTGTTTCTTCCAGAGCAAATACAAGACTTATCAGTGGTATATGAAGTCTCTACTCTCTAGGAAACCTAATAGAAAATCACTAAGCTACTGAATGTCAGTTTCTTCAACTGTAAAGAAGACACATTATTATTATTATTATTGTTATTACTATCACTATTACTACCACCACCATTACTCTCCATTTAGTAACTTCTGTTTTCTCTACTTAAATCTTACTTAATCAGCATATCAGTCCTAAGAGGCAGACTTTATTGCTCCCATTTACAGATGAAGAACTTGAGGCCTAAGAGGTGGGAGAACTGAACCAACTGGCCAGAAACTTGAACTAAGTATCTCTGATTCCAAAGCTCCATGCTCTTCATCTGTGTTGGTAATAAAAAGAATAATACCACTTCACAGTTACATTACACATCACAAAGCACTTTCACCTTTATCATCCCCACCTCAAGATAATTCTGTGAGCTAAACATGGACGAATAGTAACATCCACCCCTCCCTATCTCTCTCTACCTCTTTAGCTCCCATTTTAAATAAAAGTAATTAAGGAAACGAGAGCTTATGAAATGCAAAGGATTTTTCTAAGGTCACATAGATGAAAAATGGATTTGGGATTAAATGGGTTTTAGTCCTATAATTGCCACATCACACTGCTTTGCCACATAGAGAGGAAGAGACCCAGCTTTGCCTCCAACTAGCTCTTTTACCCTAAAATGATCATTTAAACCCTGGAGTTCTTGCATATACAAAATAGATGGGAATAATAAAACTTAATCCTTATGTTAACCACTTCATGGTATTCACAAAGATCAAATGAAATGTGGAGGTATTTATGAAATAAGTAAATAACACACAAACAAATATAATTCTACTGAAAGATTATCCAGGGTTAGAAACTAACTTATGTCTGACTTCTGCGAAAATTACAGGACAGGGCAGGTTACCTCCCAATCCCCAAATAGCTGTTGCCTGAAAAGGCATCAGAAGATACTTAAGAGATAAGAGATTGATCATATTTACTTAATTTTTTTTTGATGAGGCTATTTGTCTGGACTGTCCCATGAGGTGGTATTTACCTATTTGGAAAGCTCATTCTCCCATTTAGGACTTGGAAGCATTCTCACTGTACAACAGTGAGAGCTGGAATGCCAGATGGGTTGTTATTACATCACTGTGAACCATCCCAGTGCTCATTTGATATAGTTAATAACAAGGATTAATGAAGTAATGTAAAAGGAAGAATCAGAATCCTTACCCTGATCCAAGACAAGAGGACAAAAAAAGTTTCTTTCTGAAATCTGAGGGAAAAAATGTTGGTTGCTTCTATTCTTTCTGAAACTGCCTGAGAAAAGTAAGAGTGTGTTTCTTATGTAGGAAATAAGAAGAGTATTGGAAGGGCAGGCAATTATTCACATGCTAGATTTATTCATTCAATTCAATATTGTTTGAATGCTAACACTGTGCCAGGTGCTGGAAATGGAACGCTGAACAGGACAGATAAGTCACTCACACTTTCATGGAATTTGCATTTTAGACAGACAGGCAACAAGGAACAAACAATTACATGTTTGGTGGGTGTCACAAAGGAGAAAAACAGACTTCCATTATGACTTCATATATAATCACACTGCAATGTTTTGAAGCCATTACTTATAAACATCAAACAGAAGCTATTGCTGCATACTAGAGAACTTTAAATGATATCCAACATTGAAAAACTTGAATTCTTTAGTAGTTATTATGAAAAGAAACCGAAATGGCTAATCTTGGCTCTCTCTCTAAAGCCAATATATTTTAAAAAATGAGTGATACACAACATTATCACTGACCACTAGATAACCCAAGAAACACTGCGTGCAATAGAGTATAGGGAAGAATCAAAGGACATATTTTATGAGGATAATGAGTTCTGCTTTCTTTTTCCCTTCTGGGCTATAATAATTTTTGTCTTTTTTGTAATCATACCCTCTTGGAAAGCCACTGGGTTGGACTGATTTATGCCTACTACAGATCTTTGTTTCCAAAAGTACATCTCTATGACTAAGGAAATGGGCTGTCTCAGGTTGGCTGGTTCCATCAAGAACACTTAAAACTTGATTGCACAATTGTAAAGCTAACTGGGGTCTTAGCATCAACTCGCATTTCTCATTGGCATCCAATTTTGAGGATATCATATTGCTTGGAGAAGAAAGAGGCAGCAGTTATTATAATTTTCATGGACTTAAAGAGTTTTAGAGACTTGGATATCGTGTACTTTAACCTCCCACCCAATGTAAGAATCTCCTTTACCTTATTCATGACACTCATCTTTTGAATCCATAGGGTAAAAAGAGCTTACTATCTCATTTTTTAAGAATTCTATTATTCTTTTTTATATTGGAGAAAATCTACCACCATTAGTCTTAGATATGTTCACCAGAGCCCTCATGGACCAAATCAGAAGGAATCCTTTGTACTTAATGACTTTCTTCCTGTTCACCACTGACAAGTCTTTTCTCTTCTAGGCTAAACATTCCAGGTTTTTCCTCCATTCTATATACAACATGATTTTCCAAGTTGCTACCTTTTTGGTGGTGGAGATTGAGGAGGTGGAAAATCAAAATGTTTATGTGTGTTATCTAACATATTTGCTATTTCTCTCAGTTTTGTAACATTAGTAGGTTTGATCAGTATTTCACCTGTGCTGTAATTCACATTGATAATTAAACTACACAGAGCTACTTTAATTATAAAGCTAAAAGTAGATTTCTTTTTCCATTAACATTACCAGATAGGGTGACTTGCCAACTCATTCTTTTTGGGTCTAGAAAATGCCTAAAGAAGTCATAATGACTCTAAAATTAAGCTCTGGATTTGAAGATGCTGTTGAGTCAAAAGAATATATTATTTTTTATTTCTGTTGTACTACTTTGGCAAAAAAATTGTAAAAACAAGCGAACTCCAACGTATAGGTTTGCGGTGCAGAAGTCAGTGGTTTGGAACGTATTTTACGTGAGTATTACATTTTCAAGCCAGCCCACCAAAAACTTTTTAACTCCTAAGACAACTGACATTGTAATACCATCCCAGAAATCAGTTGCAAACCAGAATGTCATTTCAGGTTCTTTAACTTAACATGTACCATAAACACCACCAGAAATATTTTGACATTTAGTGCTATGTTTAAGAGTGTTTTTCTGGATTCGGATGACCAGGATCACTGCTGGGAACACCAGGAATATTTTCAGGCTTTTACTCTCCTATCCAATTGAATTAAGGACTCCCAGACCCACATCTGCTGAATAAACTTGGGATCCTTGTGGCCTGAATCTGGTGGTGGCTTAGAAGATGAGATGCAGTGATAGACACTATGGACTTTGTGGAAAAGGCCTACCTACCATCTGGGGATACTTCTCAGTCTTCATGGGTCCCAATCAGACTTCCCTTCTTTCTTTGCCTCCGTGTCAATCTGATTCATGGCCTCTTCATACTCATTCTCTCTCTCTCTTCCTATCCTCTCTTCCTCCGGGGCCATGACAACATCTTTCAGTTTTGTTTCACTTATCCCTTAAGCACTCTGCAAGGATTTAACATTTTCTAAGTTTTGTTTTTCCCCTGCTGAGTAGCTAATGAATTGATTAAGAAGGGAATATTGCTAGTTGCAAAAGAGAAGTGGAGTCTATAAAGGATCTCTCCAGCGGCAGCCTCTGTCTCTCAGTCTCTCTCGCACTCTCTGTCTCACTTACAGCTGGCAGGGAGAGGCAGAATCACCTGCAGATGGTACTTGTGGGCTGAGTAAAATGCACCAACTTTTCAAGGAAAAGCAAGGACAGGCTATTCTTGGACTTAAGGGAAAGATGGTGAGGTAGGTCTGACATCTGACCTTTGATGAGAACACAGAACAGGGCTTCTTTGCGGGAGGTGGGAATGAGAAGTTGGGAACTAACTTTTCTTTTAACTGTTCACTGCATTTATTTTAAGCTGAATTGATTCCCAGACCATAAGTTTTTGTTTCTTCAGTTTCTCCTGAGATATTTTTTTTCCTTCTGTGCAACAGAAATATCATAGGTTGCAGAAATATCAGCACAAAAGTAACCTACTGAAAAGAAACAAATTGTTCCTAAACCTGAAGAGAAGCAACCTCTTCTGGTTTAGGAATAATTTGTTCCTCCCTTTTCAATAAGGATCATCTTGATGTGGCGGGAAGGCCGCATGTATGGGTCAAGCCAATCACGAGCTCCGTTAAGTATAGTGGCGAATCGTAGGTGCTTTATTCATCTGGATATGCTCAATGACCAGAGAATCTACAACTACACCTTTAAGTTCAGCATTTCTCTCAGCATTTTTAAACATGTGCAGCAAACTTTCAGCACTCTCTTTGGGCCACCAACCCTGTGTCCAGCCCCACTGCTTGGCCTGGACACTACCAACTCCCCCATCGTAACATCGAAATGATACACGCTGTTTCTGTGAAGCAACGTCTTTCAGATACTTGGTGGCTTTTTGTATATGTATACCCCTGATGGCCCGGGCGGTTTCACAGGTGTTCTTAAAGGGAACACAAATATTTGAAATTCTTGCTTTGCCTGATTTTGAGGGGTTTTCTGGGTCGAGTGAATAGCAAACCATTTTTACAGATTACCTCAGGCCACTTAGGGGTAGAGTGGAATTAACTTTCTTGATCTTGCTTTTGCCTGCCTTCTCTTTTCACAGAACAGATGTTCTCAAGGCCATTCTGTCACCATCATTCATTTTTCTTCCTCCCCTTCTAAGAGCCACGTGGCTATTGCAGAAGCACAGTTCCTTAAACACAAGTCCAAAATTCAAACAGCTCTGAACACTGAAATTTTTAGCAACCTACATTGCAGCAGAATTTGGCCCAAACTGACATGAGGTGATATCATCTTTATTTACTCATACATTTACTACAGAATATCAATTATCAGTATGACTGTTTCAAAGTACAGCCCCAGATCCTGCTTGAGTATAATCAAACATATGTATATTACCTTTCTAAAATCTGAAAATTTCTGAATTCTGAAATACATCTGGCCCCAAAATTTTCTGGGTCAGGGATTATAGCCCTTTATTTCCTGTTTTCCTACATCTTTCTCTTTCCAGCTACGTGTAAAAGAGCATAGACTCTGGTACCCCGAGCTGAATTCAAATCCTGTCTCTAATATCAGTTGTGTGTGATTTTGCTCTGTTTACTTAACCTGTCTGTAACACAGTTTCCCCATTTGTAAAATAGCGATAATAATATTACCTATTTCCGTGTTGTTGTCAAGATTTGAGTTAATCTGTATAAAATGCTTAGAATAATCTCTAGCACATAGTAAGCATTATAGGTTTGCTATTATCATCAACCGTAATCTCTCACCCTACCCAAAAATATTACCTAACTTCCCAGTTATAAAATCCCTGCTCTTCACCCTATTTCCTCCATAGTTAACCCTCTATCTATTTTCTTCCACTCATGCCATAAACAGAAAACCATTTGTCATTAGTTTCCATTGACTACTCTTCAACCCACTGAAATCTGGTTTGCTATCCCATTTCTCAACTCAGTGGTAATTTCTTTCATTAAGGTCCCTAATGCCTCTTAATTGCCAGTTTAAAAGACTGCTGTTTAGTTTCTTTCATGCTGATATTTCTGCTACATATAATATTTCTGTGACAAATAGACTCAGTTCTTCTACTTCATTTTCATTCTACTGCTCCAGTGACTTGTTCATTAAAGATTGACCTTCCCGAGTATTTCATCCTTTATCCTTTTTGCACAATACACATGCTCCTTGGAAAAAAATCTCATCCAATTTAAATGCCAGCTCTCAGCTGGATAATAATGACGGCCAGATTTCATCATCAGCCCTGACCTCTGCCTTGTGCTTCAGACTACTTTTCCTATTCACCTCCTGGACATCTCCACCTGGATGACCTGCAGGAATCTCAAATTTAACATATCCCAACAGAATGTATTATCTTCTCCCTGACGTCCCGCCGCTAATCCCCATTCCAGCCTCCAAAAGAATCTCACGACATGTATATTTTCTCATTTTTTATCTCAGTTTTAATGGCATTGCTCACTTCTCTTACTAGCTTAGGCAAGAAATGTTGCATTCTCATCTGCCTTCCACATTCAATCACCAAATCCGTCACCAAATCCTGCCAATTTGTTTTTAGTAACATCACCAGGACATGCCTACTGATTTAGCCAGGGCTTGTTCCAACTATCATGTAGACGAGTGGCTTGATCTTTTCACCTGTAACTCATGATTTAAAATGTATTTTATATTGTGCCCTGGGACACAGATATGTTTATGTACATCTGTGTTCTATTTCATTTCATTTTTCCAAAATTATGGTTATAATACCCTAAATTGGTTTTACAATCTACCAGTGGGTTACAATTTACCGTTTAACACACCCTGACATGAAATCATAGCAGTTTATTTGTCTCCCCACTTTCAACCTCACTAAGACTGTAACGGTGGGTCGAAAGGTAACACTTCAGAGGGTATGTACCAACACCCTTAAGGGCAGGAGTTGTAATTTGCAAAAGAAAATGCTCCCACAAAGGTGATTCTGATATCTCCTATATGTTCTACTCAGTTGTTAAAACAATACTGAATATTTATTAGACATGTGCTATACATAAAGCACACAGTCGTGGCTCAAATAAGCATGGCTCACTGATTTGGTACTCATATTTACATTAACTTGAAACCCTCAAAAGCCCTTAACACTTCATGTATTTTCACACCTCCATGACATTGCACACACTACTCCCCTTGCTTGGAGTGTCCTCCATATACCCTTTCATCAGGCAAATACCCAGTTGTAGCCATGTGTATAAAAATATATACATATACCAAAGACAGTCAGGTAGCACTTGGGTAGTAGTGATACTGGGACCAGTTTATGTGCCTCTCCAGTTACTCTGTTTCCTGGTCATGATGGTCCCAGCAACCACCATGGTCATTGCTGCCAGCTCACCCCACAAACTCTGGCACATTAGCTTGGCCCTCACTCTTTGATTTGTTCTCACTCAGAAACACTGGAAGTCAGGTTCATGGTTTATTTAAACAAGGGAAAAGATATGTCTGAGCAGGATGACCCACAGGTTTTATAACCACGTGGCCTTCCGATTAAGAAAGTTTCCATCCTTGGGTACTCATGGTTTTCTCCTCATTTCTCTCCTACCTGGGAAACAAAATACAAGGAAGGCACTGTTAGGATCCCCACCTTAAGGGTAAGGAAACAAGAGTATAAAGAGATTGAATAATTATTGCAAAGCACGTAACCAATATGTAGCAGAGCCTATAGTGTGAAAACTTCTCTGGAGATGAAAATATGCTACTTTTCTCTCCTATCATATTAAGGGGGAAAAGACTACGAATCCAATTTGTACTTGTCTATGCACTCCTCCTGTTTCTCCTGCCTTCTCACAAAGGGGACTCAAACCTGTGTGTGGGGGTGTGTGTGTGTGTGTGTGTGTGTGTACTCTCAGTCAGCACTCTCAAATATATTGGCATTCTAAAATATATGTGTATGTATGCACATTTTATAGGCATGTATTACTGTATAATATACCATGTAAATTATAAAACAAACACACAAAAACATAAATTCAAAAAGCATGAATTTTTTAATTATAAGAAAAAGTTCTAATATTTTTTTCTGCACCCCACCCCCAGCATATTACCCTGGATATTGTATTTTGGAGACCTGCCATAAAGTATCATACTTAATAGAAAAACATTCTTTCTTTCATATACAGGAAAACTATTGATCCACAGTCAATATTGTTTACTGGGTTGCTTCTCAAACTGTGGTGTTGTCTGAATGTCATATCCCCCAGGATGCCATTCAAGACAAGCATTTGCAGTTTTGAGATGGCTAATTCTCATTAGGAAAGCAGACTGCCACCACAGGTTGTAATCTGACTAATGTGTTCCTGGAACCGCGGAGCTACTGAAGTTTTCGGGTATGATGTCAGTAAGGAGTGATGAAAGGATGACTGGATTAACAGCAGATAAATGTTCTAAATAATTTGACCTCTGCCTAAAATAGCAATGGGCCTTGAACAAAACATTTAATAATAACGGGTCCTTTGATTAAATTGCTTTTGCATGTATTTAATATTAATTCCACTGATTTGATACTAACTCTATGAAATAAGCATGGCTGGTACTAGCCCTTAATTTTATATAATAAATGAGCAAAATCTTAAAGAGGGTAAATGATTTGCCCACATGGTAGGAGGCATAACTGGGTTTCACAATGGTATTTTTGTTTTTCACAATGGTATTTTTGACTCATGTATTATCTTACCTTGCTTAACCTTTTTAGGCTTCACTCCTTTAAAATAAACTTCCTGTTTTAGAACAGTCTTAGATTTTTTAAAAAAGCTGTGAAGATGGTCCAGGTGGTTCCCAAATACTTGACACCCATTTTCCCCTTGCCGTCACAAAGTCCCACAGACTGGGTGGCTTAAACAACAACAGTTCATTTTCTATCAGTTGTGGAGGCTAGAAGTTCAAGATCAAGAGGCCCTTCTGGGGCCTCTCTCCTTGTCTTGCAGATGGCCTCCTTCTTGCTGCATTCTCACATGGTTGTCTCGTGTCTGTGTTTTGTCTCTGTCCTAATCAACTCTTCTTATCAAGGACACCAGTCATATTGGATTAGGGCCCACCCTAATGACCTCACTTAACTTAATGACCTCTTTAAAGGCCCTATTT
This sequence comes from Callithrix jacchus, assembly GCF_049354715.1. NCBI lineage: Eukaryota > Metazoa > Chordata > Mammalia > Primates > Cebidae > Callithrix > Callithrix jacchus. The sequence goes on from NC_133509.1 coordinate 115,975,957, forward strand.
CAAAATATAGTCACTTTCCGAGATACTGGGGTTAGGACTTCAATATATAAATTTGGATGGGGACATAAGTTAGCCCCTAACACCTTATTATTAATGATTCATAATAATATGATATATTCATCACAATCAATAAACCAGTATTGATACAGTGTTGTTAATTTGAAGTCCATATCTTATTTAGAATTCCTTCATTTTCACCTAACAACCTGCTTTTTTGTCCTAGATGCTATCCAGGAGACCACATTACATTTTGTCATTGTTTTGTATTTAAATGTTTGTGTCCTCCCAAAATTCATGTTGAAGTTCTAACCCTAATGTGAGGCCATCTGGAGATGACATCTTTGGAGGGAGTTGGATTGATATGAGGTCATGAAGGTAGGACCCCTGTGATAGGATTAGTGTCCTATATGAAGAGGAAGAGAAACCAGAGCTTGATATGCACTGGCACCTTGATCTTGAACTCTCCAGCTTCCAAAACTATAAGAAATAAAAGTCTGCTGCTTAAGTCATTCAGTCTGTGGGACTTTGTTGTGGCAGTGAACCGAGACAGTTATCATGTCTCCCCGAGCAGCTCTTGACTGTGACAGTCTTAAAGGTCTCTTGTTTTTTATTACCCCAACAGTTTTGAAGAGTACTGGTATTTTGTAGAATGTCCCTCGATTGGGATTTGTCTTTTTCCTTTTCTCTTTAATAGACTGGGGTTATGAGTTTTTGGGAGGAAGACCAGCAAGGTAAAATGTCATTCTCATCACGTCCTATCAAGGGTTCATACTATCAACATGTCCTATCACTGATGTTGCTGACATTGATCACCTGGCTGAGAAATGGTTTATCGGGTTTCTCTACTTTCTCTCTTTTCTACTCCTTTCCATACTGTATTCTCACTTACAGAGTGAGAAGTCACAGAACTTTACATATGCTATCTGTAAAACAGCAGGACTGGATTAGTCCATTTCTAAGTCATCTCTAGTTTGTTCCTTATAATCACTGAGAAGTACTGTCCTGATTAAAAAGGAAATCTGTATTCACAGAGCAGGGTGAGAGAGCAGGATCACTTAGGTTCAAACCTTTAGTTTTAACCTTCTTAGCACTCATTCTAAACAGAGGGACTATGAAAAAACCATTGTGAAAGTAGCAATTTAATGATCTACTTTTTTGTAAGTTGGCACTCATATTATGTATTGATCAGCCTTGGACAGATCACTGTGTCCAGACTCAATTCTGAAAACGTGTGGAGGGTTGGAGAGGAAGGGTATGTCTGTTCTTCACACTGATGACATGGTTGGTCATAAAGCAATACTCAATAATTTTGTTGATTGCCGATCAGTTACATCAAACACAAGAAACTCTGAGACCATTTTCTAGAACCAACAGGTAAAATTTACTGGAAATTTTATCTTGAACACAAACTCTATGTAGTATACATTTTTTATTTTAGCACAGAGTGCATGAATTGAGATTCTACCAACATAAAGATGTAAAATAAGGCAAAATAAATGAATGGAAATTAAGGTCTTTAACCTTTATCTATGTGAATTATTCTTAAAATGTGAAGAATTGCTAGCCCTTTTATATCTAACTTCTTATTTCCTGCAGCAGCTTTAAACATACTGTCCTTAAGAAATTCTTAAAAGTTTCCAACTACTGTGTGAATTATGGGAAATTTTCTCTTTAAATAACCAGAACATGAATTTGTTGCTCTTTAACAGGATTTCCTTTTTAATGATTACAAAAGCTCATCTGTCTGTGATATATAGCAATGTACCCATACGATATGAAATTGTATTTTACCCATAAACAGTCTTCAAACAAGACACACAGTTTTCTTGCTTATAGGCTAATTAAAGTAAAATTTAAACCCACATTAAACTTGATTTATATCGTCAAAATACCCACATTTTTAAAGGGGAGGCCTACAATGTTAATTCAGAAAGAGCGATACTTTACTCTCCAGCTAATAATAGCTTCAGTACTGATAGTAACTTCAGCTAAAAATACCTTCAGTAGTCTCAGATTTTTTAAATCATGTCAAAGCAATCATGCTTTTATGTCCTCATCATTTGTCATTTGTGGAAAAGGAAACAAATGATGTGTCCTATAAATAAGATGATTTTTTTAAATGATGACGTTTCTAGGGTTTCCAAGTTGGCGAAATGTTTGTCAGTAACATCATTTGGTTTATAGGCCACATTGATTCATATACTGCCTACGTTACACATTAATTGTAGTTTCTTTATTATGAAATATTTAAAATGCACAAAGACACATAGTGTACTATAATAAATAGCCCTACATGTCCACCTCCAGGAATAGTAAGAATTGTGTGTTTTTGTTTTGTTTTCTTTTTTGAGACCGTGTCTCACTCTGTCACCAGGCCAGAGTGTAGTGGGTCCATCTCAGCTCACTGTAACCTCCGTCTTCTGGGTTCAAGCAATTTTCCTGCCTCAGTCTCCTGAGTAGCTGGGACTACAGGCATGTACCATCATACCTGGCTAATTTTTGTATTTTTAGTAGAGACGGGGTTTCACCATGTTGGCCAGGATGGTCTCCATCTCTTGACCTTGTGATCTGCCCACCTCGGCTTCCCAAACTGCTGGGATTACAGGAGTGAGCCTCCGTGTCTGGCCACAATTGTGTTTTTTAAAAATAAAACATCCTACTTGAGTTCCTCTTTGTTTCATGGTCATTCCCTTTCTTCCTCAGAAGTTATCAGTGTGCTGCAGTTTATGTGCATCTTACACTCTATCACATCTGCTTGCAACCACAAATCCCAGAGGATTGTGTTCTGTATTTTAACATTTTATTTAAATAGTATCATATTTTGTGTAAAATTCTACAGCTTACTTTCTTGACTCCATATGTGAATTCAAAAGAAATTAATGTTGCCGCATGTAGTCTAGTTTATATTTTTGACTATTTAGTATCTTGTCATGTAAATAAATCAGAATTTGTTTATCTACTTCCCCTATAATGAGCTTTAAGTTGTTCCACAAAGTTGACTCTTGAAAATGCTGCCAGAGTGAACATCCTTGTGTATTCCTGTATATGTCACTTGTGGCAGTTTTTTGGAGAGAGGACTTGTTGAGTTGGAAGACATAGTTAACTTCAATTTTACCAGATATTTCCAAATTACTCTTTGGAGTGATTGTAGCAGAATTCACTCCCAAGTAAATGAGAATTTCCATTTCCAAATATCCTCACCATGTCCTCAGACATTTTAAATATTTACCAATCTGATAAATATTCTTCTTGCTCTCATTTTCCTGATGACTACTGAGATTTAGCATTTTTCATGCTTTTCCTTGTCTCACTTTACCTTCTTTTCCTGTAAATTATTTATTGCCTTGTCGCTTCATAAGAGTTCTTTATATATCTTGGGTATTAATGCTTTGGTATGCAACTAGTAAGTATCTTTTCCCAGTTTATAACTTGCCTTTTAATTTAATTTTTAAAATATGTGTTGACTAAGAAGTTATAGACTAGTCATTTAACTTTATGTAATCTGTTATTCTATATATAATTTAAATTTTGGAACAGCCATGTATATCTCTCATTTCTTTTCATTTTGTCTTTCAATCAACTCTAATAATTTTCTCAGTTGAGATCTTGTATGCGTTTCACTTATTTTTAACTATATTATAGTTTTTGTTTTTATTTTTTAATGAGTTTTTAAAATTTACATTTTCTAAATGATTTTTTGCTGGTATATATGAGCCCTATGGATGGTTGGACATTAGTCTTTATATGCAGCAACACTGCTAAACTCTCTTGCTTTTCCCCACAGGAAAATATATAAAAATAACAATTTTTCTCCATTTTCAAAATTAATTCCTATTTTCTGTCATATTGCATTCATTAGAAACTCCACTACAATGTTGAATAGCAACATTCTGTCTTCTTAACCTTAAAGACAATGCTTCTACAGCTTCCCTATTACATATGAAATTTGCTGTATTTTTCGTATATGCCCAAAATATGTACATGTAAGATGTATCAGTCAAGATTTAGAGTTGGGGGTAACAGAAGCTCATCTCAACTATCTTAAACTGAAGTTGGGCAAATTTCATTCTTTAAAACACTGCTGAGAATTCCATTAAGGGTATCACTGCTTCTTAGTACTCAGCACTAATTCCATCATGTTCTCACTTCCATAGCTACCAGAAAAACTTCTTCACTGGTCTTACATCTTGTTGTCACTCTCTTGAGAGCCAAAGGCCTAGACAACATCATTCAATTAGCTAGCGCTAGGAACTAACATGATTGAGTTGGTTTTTCCTTTCTTGTATTATTCAGGCCCAGTTTTGCTGTCAAGACTGTATGCGCTTCATAAAATGAATTGAGGCACTTTCTTTTTCCTCCCCTTCCTTCCTTTTTTTTTCTTTTCTTCTGAAATTGCTCAAAAAGAAGAGTATCAGTTTTTTGAAAGTTTGGTAAATTGTAAAACCTTCTGGCTGGTGCTTTTTAAGGAACAAGGAAAAAATAGACAAAAATAAATCATTTGTTCAATTATTCGTTGTCTGCTCGGCCTTTGCTGTTTCTGTTTTGGTCATTTATTTTTTCTGGTCACATCAATTTCTTTTAATTTTTAAAAGCTTTGAAGATAAAGCTATTCATAATATTCTTTAAGTTATTTTTCCAAATTTGTACAGTATTTATAGTTATAACTTCTCTTGCATTCCCAATACAATTATGTATTGTGCTTCTTCCTTTCGCCTGATCAATTTTGCTAGATGTTTATCTATTTTATTAGTATTTTTCAAACCAGTTTTTATAATTAGTTCATCAGGTTTTTAAAATTACGGTACAATATTTGTGGCCTAAAAGAAATAGTAATTAGAATTTTTAGTCATGTGTCATAACTACTAGGAAAAAGTTTATTTTTCTGTTTTAATGACATCAAAAAGTCCCCTGGAAAATATGAATTAAATGTTTTTCCTATGTAGCTTTTATAAGGAAAATCTTAACAGATGTACACAATTTTTGAGACATATAAGTAGGTTTTTTTCCCCAATAAACAGGCGTGTATAATGGATTTGTAAGTGTCATTGTGATAAACTACAAAGATAAACACACATGCTCTGTTCTCTAAGAGTTTTCCAACCAATAAAAATTTACAGCTACTCTTCATTGTCCGCTCTATTCTGTTATGAGCCATGGGCTTTAGTAAGGTCTCATGACATTGGGCACTGGCTTCCAGGGCAAGTAAGTGACTCACCTGGACCCCACAGCCAGTGAGCATCAGAGGTGATATTCCATCCTGCAAAGCTCTTTCTTCATTCCAGACCACACAAGTGGCCCAAGGATGGATATTTACTCTGCCTTTTTAGAGCTCGAGAAAACATTGTTTAGTGGTCTGGCATCATCTATATTTACTTGATTTGATTTGGGATAGAGTATAATCCTAGTCCTTGATGAAAGAATTTTGATGAGTTAACCTTATGGGGTGATGGTATTTATGGGATTATTTCCAGCCTTAAAATGATTTGTGAAAAAAAAATGTGTACTAATTAATCCCTAATTTAGGATTAAGACACATATACCCATGAGATATTGGTCTATAAAATCCATCATAATTTGAGAAATGCAACAAATAATCACTTCGAAAATATCTTGTTGGTTCAGTTATTTTAGTCCAAAAGCCAGTTGGAGATCTGTTCTATATCAATGCCTTCAGCCCTCTTGTGAGAGGGAGCTGTTTTTCACTTGCTTGTAGTCTTGAAAAGAAGTAAAAACAATGTCGGGGACGATCTCCTCACAACCCTAGAGGGTCTGCCTTTAAGGATGTGTTTGTCCCCTCAGAAATGAGAAACTAGATGAGCTGAGTTTAGGGGTCAGACCAGAGGAAATGGCTGGAAATTAGAGGTCTCTTGGCTAACTCACATAATGCCAAATAACAATATTTCTGTTGGGTGTCAGAATCAAGAATGGTGGGAAATTTGTATGTAAGGGATATAAAAGAAAAAATGAGATAATATATGCAAACAGCTGAGTAGAATGCCTGAAATATAGTAATATCCTTCAGTAGATTCCTTCTCCAATTTGACCTCCCCTCCATCTCATGTTTGGTTTTCCTCTGGACCTCTCAGTACAAACCCTGAGAGTTTGATTGAACAATAGCACTGTATGGTCAGTGCTACCAGACTCTTTAACATGCCTTGTTCGCCACAGTTTCATTGAATGGGAGCAGAATGGCAACAAACCAAGGCTAACAGACTTTGTCCTAGAATTCCCACACCACGTAGGAAGCATGAAATAACTTAGAGACCTGATGATAGTTCCTGCAGCTATTAGTCATGGTGTGTTAGTAGAACGCAGTCTCAGAAAGTTATTTCCTAAATGCTTTCCAAAGCCTTGGTTTATCATGCAGATAGTTTTGGCCAACTGTAATGACGGTGAAAAACTAAAGAATTTCCAGAAGAACCAGAATTTATGCTTTAAGTTTAACTTTGTTTTGGATTGAATGTTCCTTAAAAATAAACCTTCACCTGATTCTTATTTTCATTTTAATTCCATGGGCTGGTGATTTCAGTGTCAGGGATCGAGTTCTTAGAATCTGTTTATGTGGTGTGAATACAGAAACGATCTGATTCTGAGTTTGAGGATCATGATCAGAGTTTTGATATGAAGTCAAAACCTCGCTAAGCCACGTGTTATTTTTTGAAGCATAGAAATTGGACTTTGCAAACAATCTAAATCCTCTTGTTTGAGAAATTTTAAGCATTGAGTTTCTTGCCATGAAGTTTTACACTGTATCTAGAAAGTTTCTTTGAAAAATTGCTCTGTAAACCAAAGACTGACAAAGAAGTTGGCTAGTGAAAGGGAAAAATGATAATTATGTTTTGTGGCAAGGGGGAACAAAGGAAGGGGAAAAGTAATTATTGTCCATTTAACATTTTATATTAAATTTCTAATGCACAATTTTCAAGACTGGCAAGAGTTTTGGTTTGTTTTAGCCAAATATAGTTACAATATTAGATATAGGTTCTAAATCCAGCATGTGATTTGATTTGGGATAGAGTATAATCCTAGTCCTTGATGAAAGAATTTTTTAAAATTTTTTAAAATTTTAAACTGATAAACAAATGTATTTATGGTCTACAACATGATGCTTTGGAATATGTATATACTGTGGAATGGCTAAATGATGCTAATTTACATATGTACTATCTTACATATCATTTTTTGTGGTGAAAGCACTTCAAATCTGCTGTCCTGGAAATTTACAAGTGCACAATGTTATTAACTATAGTTACCATGTTGTACAATAGATATCTTAAACATAGTCCTCCTCTGTAACCAAAATTTTGTATCCTTTCACCAACATTTCCTCATACTCCTCATTCCCCCATTCCCAACCAGTAACCATCATCCTACTCTTTGCTACTATAGTTCAGTGTTTTTAGATTCTGTGTATTAGTGAGATCATGTGGTATCACTCTTTGTTGTCCTGGCCAGTTTCACTTAAGGTAACATACTCTAGTTTCATCCACATTGTTGCAACTGACAGAATTTCTTTCTTTTTTAAGGCTGAGTAGTATTCCATTGTGTATATATCCCACTTTTTAAAAAAATCCATTCATCTGTAGATAGACACTTCAGCTGATTCCAAATCTTGTCTACTGTGAATAATGCTGCAATAAAAATGGGAATGCCAATATCTCTTCCACATACTGATTTCATTTCTTTGAATATACACCCAGAAGAGGGATTGCTGAACCACGATTCAGGAGCTTCCATACTGTTTTCCATAGTGGCTGTCCCAATGTGCAATCCTACCAAAGGTCCACAAGTGTTCCGTTTTCTCCACACCTTCACCTACATTGATTTCTTGTCTTTGTGTTGGTAACCATCCTAACAGATTTAAGGTGATCTCTCACTATGGTTTTGATGTGTATCCCTGTTGATTAATGACGTTGAGCATTTTCAGATATTTCTATTGGCCATTTGTATTTCTGTATGTCTTCTTTTGAGGAGTGTCTCCAGATCCTTTACCCATTTTTAATCGGTTATCTGTTTTCTTGCTATTTTGTTTGAGTTTCTTATGTATATTGGCTATTAGCCCCTCACTAGATTTACAGTTTACAAATATTTTCTCCTTGTCCATAGGCTGCCTTTTCATTCTGTTGTTTCCCTTGTTATGCAAAAGCTTTTTAATTTGATGTAACTCCACCTTTTGTTTATTTGCTTTATTTTATTGCCTGTGCTTCAGGGGTCATATTTAAAAAACTATTGTCAAGGAGCTTTCCCCTTTGTTTTCTTCAAGATTAATGTCAAAGAGATTTTCCCTCTGTTTTCTTCTAGCTTCAGGTCTTATGTTTGGATTTTTAAATCCATTTTGAGTTGATATTTATACACAGTATAGGGGTCTAGTTTCTTTCTTTGGCATGTGGATATACAGTTTTCCTAACAGCACCTATTGAAAAGACTATCAATGTATTAAAGAAAAGTTTTGGTTTGTCTTATCCAAACACAGTTACAATGTTAGATGTCTCTTGGAAACCAGCATGTGAATGTCACCTCAACAAATTTTAGTAACAGAGGGGATGGAAACAGTAAGGGGATGAGGAAATAAACAGAATGTAGGATTTAACAATCAATGGGATATTAACATATTTATGCCTGAGGTTGCAAATTTTTAAATTTTTGCAATCAAACCTTGGCAATGACCTTGAGCAGTAGGATATAAATAACTCCCACATGCTTAGCGCTCCAATAATGGACCACTAGGCATAAATGGGTTTAATGGCACTTGAGGTCACAGATATAAGCTAAGAAGGGAATTATATGAGGGCAATGCCTTGCTTTTGCTCATTTTCTTTTTCTTTTATTTTTTTTTTACCTTTTTTTAGTTTATAATTTTCAACACAGGAACATAGAGGTTTTGTTCATTTTAAAAGTTTCAACTAATTCTGATGTTCTTCTAACATTCTGTGATTACAGGATGGTAAGTTTGCATGGTGGAAGATGAGATTGGGTACCAGGATAATGGACCCAGGGAGCTCAGCAGAGCTCTCAGTAACCTAAGAGCACCAGGAGTGTGTAAGGAGTGGAGAGAGTGCACAAAGTAAAACCTGACCCACTTCATAATTTCAGATAAAGTCAATCCTGCCTGGCACTTCAGAGTTTTATTTCTCAAAACGTGACTCCAGAACAGCTTGCACCTAAATTCCCTGTGGGTCTGTTAAAAATGTAAGTTCCCAGAAGACACTCTAAACAGAACCCATTCCCAGTGGAATCATCAATGGGAATGGGTTCTGAGAAGATACATTTCAAACAAGTAGCCCAGGTAATTGTTAGGTAGTCTCATGACTGAACCTCTGCACCAAAGAGTGGAAAGTATAAGTTAGAAAAGAATTTACAAGCACCACACACAAAAATAGCCACTGCTCAGGCCTCTACACCTCATTTGTGGTGTCACTTCCCCTGGGAAGCCTGATCACCCCAAATGCCATATTGTATGATTCTTTTTTTTGAGCCAGAGTGTCACTCTATCACCCAGGCTGGATTGCAATGGCACAATCTCCGCTCACTGCAACCTCGCCTCTTTGGTTCAAGTGTTTCTCCTGCCTCAGCCTCCCGAGTGACTGGGATTACAGGCACCTGCCACCTCACCCAGCTAATTTTTTGTATTTTTAGTAGAGATGAGGTTTTAGCATGTTGGCCAGGCAGGTTTTGAACTCCTGACCTCAAGTGATCCATCCACCTTGGCCTCCCAAAGTGCAGGAATTACAATAGTACTTAGCACACTCTATTGAATTGCTGGCTTTTCTTTCTCTTCAGCTCATGTAATCCACTGTCATTCATCTCCCCTGCTTAACACAGAGCTTAGTTCATAAAAGCTGCCCGATAAATGCTCTTTAAATTAATAAATGACTTCATGTCTTACTGTTCCAAAATACACTCCTTAACTTGCCTCAATACTTTCACTTCACCTTGCCTATGATTTCATTTGGTACATCTGAGAATTTTAGTTTAAATAATGAAATCAGACAGTTATCCAATGGGGTCAATTAATTCCACCTTCACTTTTGCAAAGGTTATAGAACAACTACCCACGGAGAATGAGGAAGCAGTGACGGAGGTAATTTTGAAACACAATTTTTAGAGGTAAATTGGTTCTGGGTGCAGGCAAACTATAAATGGGTAAGTGCTGTGTGGAGGACACCAGCATCAAGGATTTGGAGGGAAGGCCCCAGAGAGTTATGAAAGGGGGTACAGGGGACAGGGAAGAAAAGGAAGATGTAACCTACTTACCTGAAAGTTTTACCAGGAAATGACCCTGCATTCAAGGTCATAATGGGAGAATACACTCCTCCGCTTTTAATGGCTGTGACCTCCTCATATTCTGAACACAGAGCTCAAGCTGTTCCTAGTCCTACTTCATGAATAAATGAAATACGCTTTGAGAAACTGGTCTGAGAATTTGATCACCCCATGAAAAAATGCATGCAAAATCCCAGAAAACATTTCAAAACTTTTGGAATCCAAGCAACTCAGAAATTGAGCAAAGCCAAGATTAGATTTGTCTTACAAATCAACTTAGTGAAAGCAGATGTTAGTCGTGAAGACAAAGGTCGGGGCGCTAGAGACATAACAAGAAGTATTTCATGAGAAGGAAACTAGATGTGGATTGAAAGGAAGAAGAAATGAAAAGAAAAGGCACATGGACATTTTTAAGCAATTGTAACCGAATGACCAGATTTCCCAAACCCCAGACATATGATAAATCATATAACACGAATAGGCTCACTCCAAATTGGTGGCATGCAACATGGCAAAACCCGTCTCTACTAAAAATACAAAAACTAGCTGGGCATGGCGGTGGGTGTCTGTAGTCCCAACTTCTCAGGAGGCTGAGACAGGAGAATTGCTTGAACCCAGGAGACAGAGGTTGCAGTGAGCTGAGATTGTATCACTGCACTTCAGCCTGGGTGACAAAGCAAGACCCCATCTTAAAAAAAAAAAAAAATTGGTGGCATGAGCTATGTATAGTGATGGTGACTCCAGTTTTTCCAATATAAAAGCAACATTGAACAGGCAAGAAAATGTGGATGGGTTGTGCGAGCCAATCATCAATTCTAAAATAAAATAACATATTTATTAAACATTGTGTGTGTGTGTGTGTGTGTGTGTGTGTGTTACATTTAGTCACATAAAAGATATTTAATAAACATTCTTGAATGGATAAATGAATGAACGAGCAGCTGCTATGTGTCAGATGCTAGAAATAGCTAAAATGTTCTAAAAGACTATGGTGAATTAGTAATTCCCTTTAGAACAGGGGTCCTCAAGCCTGGGGGCATGAACCAGTACCTGTTCATGGTCTGTTAGAAACCGGGCCACACAGAGGAAGTGAGTGGCAGGTGAGCGGGTGACGCTTCATCTGTATTTACAGCTGCTCCCTTCACTCACATTACTACCTGAGCCCTGCCTCCTGTCGTATCAGCAGTGGCATTAGAGTCCCATAGGGACATGAACCCAATTGTGAGCTACACATGCGAGGGATCTAGACTGTGTGTTCCTTATGAGAATCCAATGCCTGATGATCTGATGTGGAACTGAGGCAGTGACGCTAGCACTCGGGAGCTGCTACAAACACAAATTAACACTGGCAGAGAGGTTTGAATGCAAAGAGACCATAATATATCAATTGCTTGGAGACTTACATCAGAAACCCTAAAAGTGAGTGGCAAGTGACAAGTAAAATGCATCTGGTGGCAGGCTTTATAGTGGCAAGTGAGTTGACGTGCTTCAATTGTACAGCTGCACCTGGTATTCTTAAAGGTATGTTTGAAACAATCTCAAATCTTCATATGTTCTGGGTTGGAGTCAAGGCAGAGTATCCTGAGGTTGCCACAAAAGCATTGGAAAGCCTGCTTCCGTTTCCAACATCCTATCTTTGTGAAGCAAGGTTTTCTGCTGTGACTACAACCAAAAGGATACTACAGAATAGACTGGACATAAACGACACACTTCAGGTGTCACTGTCTCCCATCACCCATAGATGGGACCATCTAGTTGCAGGAAAACAAGCTCAGGGATCCCGCTGACTCTACGTTTTGGTGAGTTGCTTAATTATTTCATTACGTATTACCATGCAATCATAATAGAAATAAAATGCACTCAATGTAATATGCTTGAATCATCCCAGAACCATCCCCCCAACCCTGTGGAAAAATTGTCTTCCATGAAACTGGTCCCTGGTACCAAAGAAACTTGAGAACCGCTGCTTAGAATGTGCCACTTTGCTGAGGAGTCAACCACTGAGGCTCAGCTTCAGTGTTTCCTCCCCTGTAAAGTCTACTCTCACCCTAATTAATTTCTATTCCACTGAAGAGCTCATTACACCTTCTTACACTGGTTAGATGTTTTACCTGCTCATCTTCATCACTAGGATAAGGGGAAAAAAGATTCTGGGTTTGTTCCATATTTGTTTTCTCCAAATCTGCTTGTATTAGGGAAAGGGAGAAAGGAACGGTGTAAGAAAGAGAAGAGAGGATAGGAAGCAGGGAAAGGAGAGTAAAGTGAGGTAAATCATGTTCTTTTACCCCAAGGAAACTATATTGCATGGTAGGTTAGTTGTTAGATAACCGAGATCCTGATTCTACATTACATTAATGGACATTGTTTAATTACATGTATTGCTTTACAACTCTGGAAAGAAATGTATAAATTTAAAATGTTTCAGATCAATTCTTTATTTTTACAACATTTCTTAAAGCACATTGAAACCACTCAGCACACTTTTAAATATGTGAAATGTATGATCTGAGTCACGATTAAAAGGAAATTTTATAGCTAACAGTATCAGTAAATATGCGGCTGCACTTTCGGCAATGACCTACTTTTATTCTTTTCTGAGTTTACAACCTCAGTTATCAACAACTGACGTTACTCAATAGTTGGCACATGGCATCCAGTGCATGGACCTGAAAGTAGGCTTTAAAATTACAGTAATTACTGTGGGCATGATAATTTTATGTGTCAACTTGTGTTGTGTGCCACAGAGTGTCCAGATATTTGGTCAAAGAGTATTCTGGGTGTGGCTAAGGGGTGAGTGCTATGATCTGAATGTTTGTGTCCTCCTCTTCCCAAAATGCATATATTGAAACTAACCCTTAATATGGTGGTATTACGATGTGGGGCATTTGGGAGTTGATTGTGCCATGAGGGTGGAGCCCTGATTAATGAGGTTATTAAGAAGATAAGAAAAGAGCACAAGAAGCCTATGTGCCCCTTCTGCTATCTAAGGATACAGCTAGAAGCCATAAAAGAGCGCGTCCTCACCAGAAACTGAATTTGCTGTTCGTATGTGGAGATCTCTTGGTGCCTTGATCTTGGGCTTCCCAGCTTTTAGAAGGTGAGAAATACATTTCTGCTGTCCATAAGTTACCCAGTTTAAGGTATTCCGTTATAGCAGCTCAACTGACTAAGACACTGAGTAAAGCAGATTGACCTGAATAGGCTACAAATGGAAAGGGAAACTCTTCCTGCCTGACTGCGCGATCTGAGACATCAGTCTTTTTCTGTCTTCTGACTCAGACTAAACATCAGCCCTTTGGAGGTGTCAAGCCTACTGGCTTTTAGAGTGCAACCCACACCATTGTTTCTCCTTTGTCTGTAGCTTGCTGAGTGCAGATTTTGAGACTTCTCCACTACCAAAATTATGTGAGTTAATTCCCTATAATAAATCTCTGCAGGAGGTTGCAGTGAGCCGAGATCGCGCCATTGCACTCCAGCCTGAGTAACAAGAGTGAAACTCTGTCTCAAAAAATAATAATAATAAATAAATAAATAAATCTCTGCATATATAGATAGGTAGGTAGGTAGGTAGGTAGATAGATAGATAGATAGATAGATAGATAGATAGATAAATGATATATAGGTCAATCCTGGGATCTATTAGTCTACTATCTCTAGAGAGAAAGGGAGAGACCTACACAGACACACAGATACACACACACACACACACACACACACGTGACCTTTGAACAATGCACGGGTTAGGGGTGCTGACTGCTCTTGCAGCCAAAAATTCACATAAACTTTTGGCTCCCCACAAACTTAACTACTAGTATCCTACTGTTAACTAGAAGCCTTGCCAGTAACATAAACCGTCAATTAATACATATTTTGTGTGTTATATGTATTATACAGTGTATTCTTACAATAAGACAGAGAAAAGAAATGTTATAAAGAAAAGGAAGAGAAAATACATTTACTATTTATTAAGAGGAAATGGATCATTGCAAAGACCTTTATCCTTGTTGTCTTCACAAGGATGTTGAGTAGGCTGAGAAGAAGGAGAAAGAAGAGAGATTGACCAAAGAGAGGAGGTGGAAGGGAAGGGAGCAGAGACAGATACAATTGGTGTAACTCTACAAACAAATCGTAATTTCGGTCTGACTTTTTTGCTTTTGCATTTCCCTAAAAATGTTTCTATGTAGCACCAATCCTTCCACCATTTGCTTTGGTTTCAGTGAACAGATCACAGAAGGTTCCATGGCATAAAGCAACCTTGAATACTCAGAACCCTTCTGCCAGATTGTCTAATGTTAATTTATTTTCTGGCTCTGTTTCTTCTACAACTTCTTCATCGTCATCTGGCACAGATTTGGAAGCACTCACCTCCATCAAGTCATCTGTTAAATCCTCTGGAGTGTCTATTATTTCTTGAATTTCTCCGACATCCCTATCTTAACATTCTTCACACATTCCCCTCCTACGTTTTTGTTTTTTGCCATACTCATAATCTCTTTCATGATTTTCTTAATTGGCTCTGCCGTAAATCTTGTGAAGTCATACACAATTTGTTTGGACAAGGTTTTCTTCGGCGGGAATGTATCATCTTTGGCTTGATGGCTTTCACAGCCTTTTCGGTAACCATAATAGCATATTCAATGATGTAGTCCGTCTATACTTTCATGACGTTCTCTTTATCAAGTGTACTAGTCTGTTTTCATGCTGCTGATAAAGACATACCCAAGATGGGGAAATTTACAAAAGAAAAAAGCTTAATAGACTTACAGTTCCATGTGGCTGGGGAAACCTCACAATCATGGTGGAAGACAACAAGGAGCAAGTCACATCCTACATGGATGACAGCAGACAAAGAGACAGAGCTTGTGCAGGGAAACTTTCATTTTTAAAACCATCAGATCTGGTAAGACTGATTCACTATCATGAGAAACATGGGAAAGATCCACCCCCATTATTCAATTATCTCCCACTGAGTCCCAACACATGGGAATTCAAGGTGAGATTTTGGTGAGGACACAGCCAAATCATACCATCAGGGTTCTCTCATGTAGTGTTGATAATCCTTGCCAGCGTACTGTGTTTAATGAGCCTTAGGACCCTGATATAGAGAGTAAATTAAAGATGTGTGTTTGGGGACAAGTAGACCACTTTAGCACCTTCAGTGTTTAATTCATAGAGTTCTGGGTGTCCAGGAGCATCGTTCAATATCAAAAGAATCTTAAATGGCAATCTTTTGCCATCAAGGTACTTGAGGGACAAAGCATAAAATGGTGTCAATCCAGAAAAGGGGTTCTCATTGTACAGGCCTTCCTGTAGAACAAGTAGATTGGCAGGTGATGTTTAACTTTTCCTTTCAAAGCTCCAGGGTTAGCTGCTTTATAGATAAGGGAAGTCCTCATCATAAACCTAACTGCATTTGCCCAAAACAATAGAGGTAGCCCATCTCTTCCTGCCTTCAATCCTGGTGTTCACTTCTTTTTCTTACCAATAAATGTCCTGCATGGAATTTTTTTTCAGAATAGGACACCTTTATTGGCATTAAAAAACTATTTAGTACACCTACTATGTATCCCCAAAATTTTAAAAAATTAAAATCCATTTAGACAGATGTTCTTTCTTCTCAGTGATTTTCTTAATGGTGCCCCAGAACTCATCTGCTGCCTCTTGGATGGCAAAGGCCGATTCTCCTGTTATCTTCTCATTTTTAAAACTAAACATCTTTCTAAAACGATGACACCATCTTTCGCTGGCATTAAATTCTCCAGCTTTAGTTTATCTTTCTTTTGATTTGATTTGTTATATGACTTCACTTTTTTTTCAAATGATAATAGTCTTTATGTATGCCTTTCTTTTTTTCTTTTCTTTTCCTTTTTTTGAGACAGTCTTCCTCTGTCACCAAGCTAGAGTGCAGTGGTGTGATCTTGGCTCACTGCAACCTCCACCTTTCAGGTTCAAGCAATTCTCCTGCCTCAGCCTCCCAAGTAGCTGGGACTGCAGGTGTACACCATCACGCCTGGCTAATTTTTTGAATTTTAGTAAAGATGAGATTTTGCTGTGTTGGCCGGGATGTTCTTGATCTCCTGACCTTGTGATCTACCCACCTTGGCCTCTCAAAGTGCTGGTATTACAGGCATGAGCCACTGGGCCCGGCCAGGTATACTCTTCTTATAGCAATTCTGCACCCACATAAAAGCTCCATTTTCAATATGAGATAAAAAGGTATTTTGTAAAAAGTATAAGCCTTTTATACCTGCTGATGTGGCTGCAGCGACAGCCTCATGAATTTTCTTTCTTTTTAAACAATGGTCCTTATACTAGATTCATTTATCTTGAAACAGCAGGCAATCACAGCTGCAGACCTCAATCTACGGTAAATATCAAGCAACTCAACTTTTTCTTGTCATGATTTTTCTCTACTTCTTGGGAGCACTTTCAGCAACACTAATGACACTTTGTATAGATCCCGTGGTGTTATTCAAGGTTTACAATATTTCCCTAAATGCAACGAAAAATATGTAAGAACCACAAGGGGTCACTTTTTACTGTTATATGCAATTTACTGGAGACACAAAGTGCTTCTACAGAGATAATTGGTAACATGAAATTGTAAGCAGATACTTGCAACACCTGAGCATACCACAACAGCAACAAGAGGTGGCTATGAAATGTTGGCAGTAGTACAGGATGTACTACAGTTCATTTTATGCAGTAATGACTTAATACTTTGTTTGATCACATTTCTCTTGACTAAATGGCGCCATGTACAGTCTGTATTTGTGTTTGAAAGTTTTAGTAAATTTTAACTTTTTATAATAGATTTGAATTTTATCATAACATGATAAAATAGAGTAGTGTCTACCTGGCTTTTAAAAAAAAATTTTTTTTAATATTTTCAGGCCTTGTGTTTCAACTGCAAGTTTTAAAAAATTGTTACAAATCTCCAAAACAGGTTTCCATATGTTTATTTTATTTTATTTTTTTGAGACGGAGTTTTGCTCTTGTTACCCAGGCTGAAGTGCAATGGCGTGATCTCGGCACGCCGCAACCTCCGCCTCCTGGGTTCAGGCAATTCTCCTGCCTCAGCCTCCTGAGTAGCTGGGATTACAGGCACACGCCACCATGCCCGGCTAATTTTTTGTATTTTTAGTAGAGACGGGGTTTCAGCATGTTGACCAGGATGGTTTCGATCTCTTGACCTCGTGATCCACCCGTCTCGGCCTCCCAAAGTGCTGGGATTACAGGCTTGAGCCACCGCTCCCGGCCTGTTTACTTTTTTTAAATTGTGTATAATTAAACTTGCAATTCAAGGTTGACTTGAACCCTAACTATTCCAATAGGTAAATCAGTATAAATACATAGTTTTTTTTTAACATGAGAAGCAGTGGGAAGTTAGTTTTGGACAAATCTGAAGCTGTTTCTAACTAAATCTACAATATTGATTTGTTTCCTTGATACTTTTATATCACATAAAAATAAAATATAATAGACAGTATATTAAACTGGGAGCCCAGAAACTTTGGTGCTAGGATTAAATTTTTATTAAAAATTATATGTGAGACATTCAACAAATCACTGAACCTTCTGGGCTTGAGTGCCCTCACTTTGAAAGTGAAAGGACGAAATACTTAGTTTCAGTATACTAAAGACATCTTGATCTCTAAACTGCTTTCTGGAAATAAGCCAAAAGCAACAAGGAAATTTACCAATACACACTCCCATTTGTAATTATTAGAAAATCTCATTAACTTCAACCATAGTATATATCTAGAAAGGCTGGCATTATAGTGAAATTGGACCAGAGAGAGGGAAGGCACTGAAAGAAGATGGTTACTGGAGCTCTAAGGATGACAGTGCCGAGTTCTTTGACTTAGGTGATACACACCAAGGTAAGACAGGGTAGAACAAGATGGATGGCCTCAAGGAGCTCCTGAAACCCCACAAGATTCCCTTCCATTCCAGGGGATGTGATGACAAATGAAAACACGTGCAGACAAGCTAACTCTCCAAGAAACTATCTGTTTGGAAGACCAGATGAGAAATTGAATGATAAGCAGCTTGAGGCTGTCAATATTTATTCTCCATTGAATGTAAACTCCATGGAGGCAGAGACTTTTTTCCTGATGTATCTATTGCTATATTCCCCAAACCTAGAGCAGTACCTGGCACAAAGTAGGTGCACAATAAATATTTATATGATGGATGGATGAGTAAAGAGAGTTTACAGCTAAACCACACAATTGACATACTTGTATGTGTGTTTGCTATGAACTAAAAAGTCTTTGTACTATCACAGAGCACTTCTCTGCCCCTTCCATATTCTTATACGTTATGATGTCACCTCCAGAGAAAAATGCCCTCATTATCAAAAAGGAATTAACATAAGATTTACGTAAAAATAGCCCTATTTACATAAAGAAGAAAATCAACAGAATAAATAAAAATCATAAAAAGGACAACCACCAAAATTTTTTTATTGCCCTAGAGCAGATAAAACTTTTGACCAAAGTTATCTGTGAGTTCATAAAACTTAATGAATAAGGTGATCTTTCTGAATTAAGACTCCAAAGCTAAGATACAAAATCTGAAGTTAAATAAAAGGTAATAAAAATTTTTAAAAAAATTATTTGGCAGATTTTGGGATAGAAGTAAAAGAGCAAAATAAAAGCATCAAAGAAATAAAGGCTTTGGGCCAGGTGTGGTGTCTCACGCCTGTAATCTCAGCATATTGGGAGGCTGAGGTGGATGGATCACCTGAGTCAGAAGCTCGAGATCAGCCTGGCCAACATGGTGAAACCCTGTCTCTCCTAAAAATATAAAAATTAGCTGGGCATGGCAGCAGACACCTGTAATCCCAGCTATTTTGGAGACTGAGGCAGGAGAATTGCTTGAACCCAGGAGGCAGAGGTTGCAGTGAGCCAAGATTCCACCATTGCACTCTAGCCTAGCTGGTGTGAAACTCCATCTCAAAAAAAGAAGAAAGAAAGAAAGAAAGAAAGAAAGAAAGAAAGAAAGAAAGAAAGAAAGAAAGAAAGAAAGAAAGAAAGAAGGAAGGAGGGAAGGAAAGAAAAAAAGAAAGAAAGAAAGAAAAGAAAAGAAAGAAAGAAAGAGGGAAGGAAGGAAGGAAGGAAGGAAGGAAGGAAGGAAGGAAGGAAGGAAGGAAGGAAGGGAAGGAAGAAAGGAAGGAAGGAAGGAAGGAAGGAAGGGAAGGAAGGAAGGAAGGAAGGAAGGAAGGAAGGAAGGAAGGAAGGAAGGAAGGGAAGGAAGGAGGGAAGGAAAGGAAGGAAGGAAGGAAGGAAGGAGGGAAGGAAGGAAGGAAAGCTTTGATGTAAATGGCAATGTTGCCCATGTTGAAAATATAAGTCAAGACATTCATGACATCTTGAGAAAATGGAGCAAAATGAAATAGAAAGAATAAGCATTAGAGTTGGAAAAATTGGAGATCTAGAACACAAAGGAAATTGAACAGGTATAACACATTGGGTTTTTATTATAAATTATATGTGAAACATTCAACAATCTTGTTTTTAAAGAACAGAACAAATGGAGAACAAAAATATCCACAGTTGTATCAAAAAAACCTCCTGAAATAAAAGATTTGAATCTGTAGAACTAAAGGACACACAATATTCCAGCAGACATATTCATTAATATCCATGCATAATCTAGTAAAGTTAAGGAACTTCAAAGAAAAATAAAGAACCCAAAAGTATCTAAAAAAGGTAAGGGAATAAATATCTGAAAAGCAGGAGAATTATGTTAGCTTCAAATTTCTCTACATCAGCGCTAGGAATAATGAAATCATCAAGCTTTCAGGGAAATAAAGTGTGACCCCTAAATTATATACCCAGACACACCAGGCTTGTTTATTCTGTTCTTATATCCAATAACTTTTTCAAACATGCAAAATGTACATGAGCTTTAAAAAAGCTGTTATTCAACTAGGTCAACCAAGACATAAATGATGAGCTATGAGCATTAAGTTATTTTTAATTTAAAACTAAGATTAAAATGACATCAGAAAATCAGGGTTTATAGAACAGAATAGAAATGTAATAAGTTATCACTTTATAAAAATAATATAACTAACAAAAATCAGGAGCAAGAGGAAAATGAAAATGGGAGGTAGTTTAAGTACTGATCTTCTCATTTTTAAAAATATATTATTTAAGGCTAATCTAAGATTAAGCACAAAACTAACCAAAATGAGTGTAGCAGAAAAGAAAAGCAAGAAGATGGAAGTAACTGGACATATTCTAAAAGCATCATTCAGAGTGGGAAATTAATAGGTACTTTTAAAGAAAGAGAGGCCTTACGATATTACACACAGTTGTATCTTACAAAGTAACAAAGAAATTACTAGAGGAACTCAAGTGGATGGTAAGCCTTTCATAGTATGAAAAACTGACCTTAGAAATCACAGACCAATGGCAAAATATTTAAAACAAAGTGTAATGAACTTATCCTTTCAGGAATACTGGTTTACATCACATAAACCACTCCTGGTAAGAAAAATTAGCAAAGCAGGGTAAAAAAAACTTTTTTTTAATTTCACAGTAGTAAAGAATTAGAGGAGAAAAAGGTAAGTCAGAAAAGTAAATCAGAGGAATGTGATTCTAGAGGAGGTAATTAAAGGAATAGTTAAGCAGAGGTTTGGGAGTGCTATAGGGCTAGATAGTCAGGAAAAAAAAGTCTACCAAGAAGGGATCTCTGATAAATCCCCTACATTAAATTGGGATCCCAAAGGGCTCCATCTGGTAGTAAGGGGTAGCTGGGAAAAAAACTGGTACTGAAGTTCTGTTTTCAACCATCTTAGTTTCTCTTATTGGATTACAGTAACCTAAGATTGCTAGTGCCTCTAACCAACTGCTATGAACAAAAGGAAATCCTCCAGGCACTATAATTTTAGGCTTCAGATGATTTCAACACTTTTTGTATACAACATCTTGACCACAATAAAAAGCAACCAGACAAATGAGAAGAGAAGATGATGTAATAAAAAATTAAGAGAAACGTCAGCAACAGAAATGAATGCACAGGAGACTCAGAATATGAATTATCAGACACTTTATAATTTTTAATAGAGAAAATGTTTTTAATAAAACTCAAAATGGATTCTTTGAAAAGACTAACAAAATTGATAAACCTCTGGTAAGGTTGATCAAGGAAAAAAAGAATCAGAAATTTTAAAAAAGATGTCTATTATCACAGAGTCTATGACATTTAAAAATTATATTATTTAAAGATACTAACTTTATGTCTCTAAATTTGAAATTTTAACAAAATGGACAAATTCCTATAAAAATACAATTTACCAAAACTGACACATGAAGAAATAGAAAATATGAATCATTCTGTAACCTTTACAGGAATTAAAAACCATTATAAAGGCCATCGTGATTTCCCAAGTTATTTCACTCACTTTGCCCATGTAAAACTTACTTCAAAATCTTTGAGAAAGCATTCCTTATTTCACCAATAGGAATCTTTTGGGTTCTTTTTTTATTATTATGAGGGCATGTTTTCCCTTCTTCATCTTATTTAATTCAGTGTTATAAAACTGTTCTGTCATTTACTTTTGAGGATTATATATATTAGTTTCTCATCTGTATTTCATACCCTAGGAATTCAGACCATATAGCATTATAGTGAAGGGAGAATGAAAGAAAAGAGGGAGACAGGGAAGGAGAGCGAAAAGAGAGCTATCCTGATTGGGATTGTTACAGTTCTGTATCTGCACCCTCAGCAGTTTATTTGTGATGGAGAGAAAATAAGTAAAAATACATGTGACTTGATTCTCAGTTTTAAAATGTGTTAATGAGGAAAAAACCAAATCAACCTAGTTCTTCATGCTTACTTTATGGAAATAAAAATTTTCTGTACAGTGTGGTAGAAATGAGTGTGAGCCATTCTGGGAAACTGTTCTTAAGACTACCTGGTGACCTATCGATTAATCAAAGCATTTGACATTTTTTCCTAAAGAGGGTGAAATAATAACTTGGCCTTTCTTAAAAAAATATATCTATGGATTCTGCATCCTTGCCAGTTGTCTATTACATAATTTGTTGAGACTGCCCAACATTGTCTGGAATTTCCAAGCCTCGGCACTATAAAAATAATCCACTAGAACTGCCCCAAAATAATTTATATTGTGTAATTACTTACCACTGCAGTTTGGACTACAGTATGGGATGGATGTGCTAGGTTCAGTGAGAGTTCTGCACAAAGCCTCTCTTGTCTTAACTACCAGGCTCTTGATGTTTAAGAAATTGTGTTGATAGGCTCTAGAAACTTAGGACCTACAGTTACTGGACCATATTCATTGCAGCACAGAAAGAAGTTGATGGTGGCTGACACAACGTTGGTAAAAATAAGGTCACTGACGTTCCAGTATGAACATTCAAGAGTCCTTTGGGAAAACAAAGAAATTACTTTCACAAAGAACTTTCCATTGCCTGCTCTCTGATACTGAAACAGAATTGAAAAAACGAACCAAGTTCATTTTTTTTTTCCTTGTCTCTTGGCTAAAAGACCACAGAAAACTGATCCTTCACTTAATTTCAAGCAAAAATTGTATTGCTTTTGGTGAAATCCGTTTTTTACCTCAAGTATTGAACTCAAGGTTATTACATCAAAATATATTTTCTTTAAACATCTGAAGTTTTGGCTTGAATTTTAAAGTAAATTCTAGTTGAATGATTATATGGGATGAAATATTTGAGTATCAATCCTTTTCTCTCTCTTGATGAATTAAGACAAATACAAGCACCTTTTAAAAATCAGGCAGGGAAATAAATGCTAATTAAATTATCTTACCAGTGGTCTTTCATTTTATGAAACAAACTTTTCTAAATTGGATAGACTTCACTAAAGAGTGTTCTTGATGATGCTGAATGAAATGGAATATGACCTCCCAGATACAGATGCATCTGGACTTCTCATCCACTTAATCTTTTTCATTCAAACTGGAAAATCATGTGGTTTCTTTTACTATTTTTTTTAATTGAGAGGATTGTCAGGAGAAAATGTGTATGTGGCTTTATTTTTATTTTAATCAACAAGCTTGTCAGTAGGAAATGCATTCTGAATATAGCTCACATGGAGCAAATGTTCCTTTTTGGTTATGACATTTTTCCATTTTATTGTAGATTTTCCAGGTTATGTCCCATGTTTTAATGCCTTTTACATATAAAATCACAACATGGGCCGGGCACGGTGGCTCACGCCTATAATCCCAGCACTTTGGGAGGCCAAGGCGGGTGGATCACGAGGTCAAGAGATCGAGACCATTCTGGTCAACATAGTGAAACCCTGTCTCTACTAAAAATACAAAAAATTAGCTGGGCATGGGGCACATGCCTGTAATCCCAGCTACTCAGGAGGCTGAGTCAGGAGAATTGCCTGAACCCAGGAAGTGGAGGTTGTGGTTAGCCGAGATCGCGCCATTGCACTCCAGCCTGGGTAACAAGAGCGAAACTCCGTCTCAAAAAAAAAGAAAAAAAAAAATCACAACATGGTAAGACTTTACACCTCTCTGTAAAAGCTGAGGTATAATGGGAACTAGGATGCTTTGACTGGTTGCCTTAATTAATAAAACAAGCAGGAAATCTCTGGGGTTTCCTTCCATAGATTTGAATATCCCTTTATGACCTGCACAAACCCTAGTTCTTATAAACCCATTCACCCTCTTGCACCAGGGCAAGGGGAGATGAAAGCTGACCTGTTGGTGACATACACAGCATTATGCTTAGAAGAGCAGGTGTTTCTTCCATGCTACCCTCCTACTCTTGTGATGAAATCATAATCCAGTTTGTGACCCTAAAGTCATATATTAGAAGGAACTACACATATAGGAGACAGTGTGACCCTAGGCTCTGACTAGGTATTTTTGTTTATATTTTGATAAAGAAGTTTATGGAAAAACTTATTTTTAATTGAATAATAATTTGAGGCATGGTAAAAATATTATATATTGTCTATGAATAATTATTTAATATTTAGAAAAAACATGAGGCTTTAACTTGAAGAAATAAATATATTTTCAGGGCAAATCTATGTTGTTTCTTATTTATTTGCACTTTGGTACTATAGAACACCATTAAGATGTCTTGTTTCAGATTTTAAAAGTAGGTATTAACCCTGTGATCCCTTCGTGTGTAAAATAGGTTAGCACCCTGCCCCCAGAAGAGCAACCACAGAGCCAGTGGATCTATCCCATGCTCCCTTGCATGAACCAGCCTGGCACTTTGCCCACAGGGAAGCAGTGCCAGAACCAGCAAAGTAGCCACACAAACTCTAGCAGCCTAAGTCACAAAGGCACTTATAAGCATCACTGACATTGACTACCGAAATTTCAGAGAGACTACACTACTGTCCCCACCTGGAATGAAAGCCAATGCACTCTACCCAACTGAGTCCCTAGGACACATGTTCAGGTGAAAGTCTTTCCCTCTGGAAGCTACCGTATAAAATTGGAAGAGGCAGCTCTTCCACCAGACACACAGATATCAACAGAGGGATACAAGAAACATGACACTGCCAAATAAGCACAGTGATTCTCCAGTAACTTAACACAAAGAAATAGGAAATTATGAATCTTAAGGGTACTCAGAAAGATAAAGAGAGCACAGATAGACATTTCAAATACATTGGGAAAATAATTTATGATCTGCATGAGAAGTTGAACCAAGAGATAGATATCAACAAAAAGAACCAAACGAACTTCCACTTGAGCAGCCTGAGATGTCACGGGTGGGATATTTCCTCCCTCAGCTGCTTCTACCACAGCCTGTCTGAGGGTTTTCCTAGTGAGGCCAAGAGGGTCTTTGAGGAAAACTGTATCTGGACATGCCTTGAGGGAAGGCATCAAATGCAGGAATCCAAACTTCATACCGTTTGGATATGAAGCCACTTTTCTAGCCCACCTTAGAGAAGACTGTTGACACACTAGTTGAAATTGTTCCAAGAGCCTACCTTGCAAGACACTTCAGATTCGAAGAATTTTCTTTGTAAAAACAACAAGGGAGGTGTCATAATTTTTCATTTAGATCAACAAATTCAAGTTCTTACCATGGAAAATTTATAGGAGACTGAAGTGGTTCTCCTTGCTTGTGGCTCCTTCGGTCCTATCACCAACATACACTTCAGGTTGTTTGAGCTGGCCAAGGACTACACGAATTGAACAGGAAGATACAGAGTTGGCAAAGGCATAACCTCTCCTGCTGGTGATGCTTGCAAGAAGAAAGGACTCATTCCTGCCCATCACTGGGTCATCATGGCAGACCAAGAATTCCAAATCACTAGAAGCTGATACATGGAAAAGTCTTCGGAAGGCACGGAGACTATTAAGATGCTAAGACACCATCGATAGAAACTGGAGGCTAGTAACTGTGATCACCTGCAGAACTCACCTACACTAGAAAGGCCTGTACAGAAGAGGAATTCTAGGAGCTGAACAAAGACAAGATTCTAGTCAAAAGAAATCCTTAGAGCCAAAAACAAAAGGTGCGCCAAAGGTCAAGCTGCTGTGTGGGGCGGATTTACTGGAGTCCTTTGGTGTTTCCAATTTGTGGAAGAGTGAAGACATCATCCAAATCATGGCCTGTGACATAATGGGCTTATATGTATTACTCAAGCTAGAAATGCTTCTCAGAAATTCATCTATGAATCTGATATGCTACGAAAACACTGGAGCAACATTCATGAGATGAATGAATGGATCACTAATGCTATCTCATCCACGAAAATCCAGAGAGCCCTCAGAAGGGGCCAGAGCATTCATTACTTGGCATTAGATCTTGTCCAAGAATACATTGAAAAGCATAATTCATACAGAATTATGAAGACAGGAATGTTGGGGTCATCCTGGCCCCTTTACAGAAAAACATTGCCAGAGCTAAGGCATGGAAATTCTACAGCATGATGGCTTGCACTTCCCTTTGAGGGATTTGAAACAATCTGGATGTTAGTAACTGGAAAGGGAAATTGTGGGCCAGGCACGGTGGCTCATGACTATAATCCCAGCACTTTGGGAGGCCAAGGCGGGTGGATCACGAGGTCAAGAGATCGAGACCATCCTGGTCAACAAGGTGAAACCCCGTCTCTACTAAAAATACAAAAATTAGCTGGGCATGGTGGCACGTGCCTGTAGTCCCAGCTACTCAGGAGGCTGAGGCAGAAGAATTGCTTGAACCCAGGAGGCGGAGGTTGCAGTGAGTCAAGATCGTACCATTGCACTCCAGCCTGGGTAACAAGAGCAAAACTCCATCTCAAAAAAAAAAAAAAAAAAAGAAAGAAAGAAAGAAAAAAAAAAACAAATTGTGATCCTGTTGCATAAACTAAAGCTTAAAGGTTTAGTAAAAATCAGTGGTAAGTTAAAATTAGGGAGCTTTTTTCTTTTTCTCAGAAGTTGCTAAGATGAATGTTTTTCATATCTTTTTTTTTAAAAAAGTACAAACCTTTATCTTTAAAACAAGAGATTAGCAGCACACTAAAACCAGAATTTTCAGTGAAACTAGCTACAAATAAGAAGTCAAAAAGTACAGCCTAGCTCTACCACATAAAAGAAGCAAAGTGTGAAAAGCAAAAGTTCATTTAAAATCTAACTTAGGTTTTGAAGAAAATTGACATTTTGTGCATACCTGCTCCAGGTTCTGCAGCCAGGTTAGATGAAGGAATTCTTACAGCGGTGATCTTATAAAATGCACCATTCATAAATTATCTCCAGTTACAGAAAATAAAGGTTGTGCATACACATGGCAGAAACATTGTACCAACAGTTTGTTCTCTGTGGCACACATCACAATTGCCAACTAAAGTTTGGCAAGAACTGTCTGCCTGAAGCTCCATCTTTGGAAGCAGGGAGTGAAGTCCAAGCCCTCATATGTTTAGAAAGGTACGCAGGATCAAAATGGTGAAACCCCGTCTCTACAAAAGATACAAAAATTAGCTGGGTATAGTGGCGCGTGCCTATAAGCCCAGCTCCTCAGGAGGCTGAGGCAGGAGAATTGCCTGAACCCAGGAGGCGGAGGTTGCGGTGAGCCGAGATCGCGCCATTGCACTCCAGCCTGGGTAACAAGAGCAAAACTCCTTCTCAAAAAAAAAAAAAAAAAAAAAAAAAACGGTACGCAGGTGTTTCTGATGCACACCAGAGGCAGAGAGCTCCTGCCTTATACTTTATATATATTCACTTTGCCTTGTGGATCATGCTCTAGCCTTGGTCATCTGCCCTCTCTTTATCTTCAGGCACAGCTTCAGAGATGACATCATGCTACCTTGAATTGAGAGAGCCACAGAGAATGAGGAGTCTGTTCAAGGATTTTATGTCTGAATGTTCTTACCCTTTATTGATAGCTTAATCAGAAGACCTGAGTGGGGTGCAATGGTGCATGCTCTGTAGTCCCATCTACTTGAGAGGCTGGAGCAGAAAGAAGGATCGCTTGAGCCCAGAAGTTTGAGACCAGCCTGGGCAAAGTAGTAAGAACTCATTTTTTAAAACTCTGAAGTTTCTGAAGAGCCCTGCTGTTTCTGTTTTACTCCACTCCGAATCTGTCATTTATAAATTTAAGCAGAAAAAAGATCTGTTTTCTCATACTTTTTTCTTCTTGTCCTTTTGTATGGAGTTTAACTAAAGTAGTATTCTCAAATAATTAGTCATAGATTGATGTTTAAGACACATGCTTGTTAAATGGTTTTCTACTGATTAAAATTTTGTGGAAGTTTTACCAATTGCTAAAGCAGAAAGACCAGAAATGGCTTTTGTAGAAGATTTTTGGGATTTGTGAAAATTGTCCTATGATAGAAACAGGAATAAAGTTAAATTTCTAGTGAAAATAGAACAATTTGCCTTTTTGCAATTTCTGTTTCATACCTACGCCACCCCAGATGATGTATTTGTAACTGCAAAAGAAAAAAAATACTTAGATACGTGCAATTGTATAGTCAGATCTGAAGCTACAGTTTAAAAAAGAAACCTGTTAGATAAAGTTAAGCAAATATATGTGCTACAGCTCCCACCTTATCTTACTAAAGCCATCGGGCCAATTCTCAAAAGCAGGGAGGGTGCAAAGCCTGACACCTACCAGGTTTCGGGATCCATCTGCCAAGAATAAAAGGTTGGAATCTCAAATCTTACAGATGAGAGTCATTTTTCTCCTCCTTAGCTTCTTGGAGTTTAGAGTTGAAGCAGCCTTGAAAAGTATTGAGTGAGCAAGAAGAAGCTAGAAGAATTGAATTTTTATTTCTTCTAAGAAACTATACTTAATTTATCTGAAGTGTGTGTGAACTGCAGAAAGTTTCCAATACTGGAAACTTCTCTCATACTGTCATGCCTTAAAAGTGCCCATTCCGGGCCGGGCACAGTGGCTCACACCTGTAATCCCAGCACTTTGGGAGGCCGAGGCGGGTGGATCATGAGATCAAGAGATCGAGACCATCCTGGTCAACATGGTGAAACCCATCTCTACTTAAAATACAAAAAATTAGCTGGGCATGGTGGCGTGTGCCTGTAATCCCAGCTCCTCAGGAGGCTGAGGCAGGAGAATTGCCTGAACACAGGAGGCAGAGGTTGCAGTGAGCCGAGATTGCGCCATTGCACTCCAGCCTGGGTAACAAGAGTGAAACTCCGTCTCAAAAAAAAAAAAAAAGAAGTGCCCATTCCCTGCCTACCCAGCTGTGACTCTACTGACCTCAGGACCTCACTGGACATGGCATGTGGTGACCCTTGAAGCAGACCCGATAATGGTGAAATGATTCTGCTGTTATACTATTTATGGAACAACAACTTTGTGAAGAGAACAAGCTTCTTGATTTATTCTTTCAATGCTGAGGATGCTGCTAATGCTACCATGTAATAGCATATTTTTGGGTGTCCTCAAGTATAGAACTTCCCCTTTGAATAACGGAAATTAGAACAATGAACTTCAAGGGGAATAAATATGAATGTATGATGTGAAGAGAATATGCCATTGTTTATTCGCTACCACATCATTTCCATAATTGGCTGTCATTCTATGAATTTAGAGGAAATGTGTAATGCTGGTGTTTCGTTTTGCTTGTTTGTTTGATGCTGGGGGTTTTATATGTTATATACTTTACCCCTTACACTGTGCAATTTGAATGCAACAAACAAACCTGCAATAAAAGTCCTTTATTGGTATCTTCATTCAGATGAATGGAGAGCCTTTGTGGTAGTGTCAAAAAAACTTTTTTAAATAAAAATAAAAAGAATCAAACAGAAATCTTGGAGCTGAAAAATTTAACTAATAAAATAAAGCAACACAATTCAGAGCTTCAACAGCAGACTAAATTATACAGAAGACAAAAATTTGTGAACTTAAAGACAGATCCTTTCAAATAACCTAGTCAGAGAACAAAAGGATAAAAAGAGCAACCAAAGCCAATTGGACTTCTGGGACACCAACTAAGCAAATAAATATCTGCATTATGGGATTTCCATAGGGACAAAAGACAAAGAGAGACACAGAAAAGTTACTTAATAAGAGAATAGTTGAAATCTTCTCAAGTCTTTGAAGAGATATGTACATCCAGCTCCATGAAGCACAAAGGATTCCAAACAGATTCAACCCAAACAGATTCTCTCCAAGGCACATTATAATCAGACCATCAAAAGTTAAAGACAGAATTCTGAAAGCAGCAAGAGAAGAGAATCAAGTTATGTAAAAGGGAATCTCCAATAGACTGTCAGCAGATTTCTCAACAAAACCACGCAGGCCAGGAGAGGACCGGATAATAGATTCAAAGTGCTTAAAGGGGGGGAAAAAACTATCTACCTCGAATACTATACCCAGCAAATTTATACTTCAGAAATGAAGGAAAAATAGTGTTTCTAGGCAAGAGAAAGCTGAGGGAATCTATCACTGCTAGACCAGCCATGTAAGAAATGCTAGAGAGAGTGCTTCAACTGAAAGCAATAGGAAAATAATTACTAGCATGGGAAAAAAAGAAAGTGTAATTGTACTGGTGGGAGTAAATTTATTATCTAATTTAGAATACTCCATTACTGTAATGGTGGTATATAAACTTTCAGTTTTCTAGTTTGAAGATTAAAAGTCAAAATGGTCAATGATTACCATAGCTACAACAAGTTGTTAAAACAGGTATACATATGAAAAGATATAAGGTAATCAAGAAAGTTACAAATTTTGGGGTGGGGGAGGCCAGGCACGGTGGCTCACACCTGTAATCCCAGCAATTTGGGAGGCCAACATAGGTGGATCACCTGAGGTCAGGAGTTTGAGACCAGCCCGGCTAAAATGGTGAAACCCCATCTCTACTAAAAATACAAAAATTAGCTGGTTGTGGTGGTGTGTACCTGCAGTCCCAGCTACTCGGGAGGCTGAGGCAGAAAAAATGCTTGACTCTGGGAGGCGGAGG
Source organism: Callithrix jacchus (assembly GCF_049354715.1). Lineage (NCBI taxonomy): Eukaryota > Metazoa > Chordata > Mammalia > Primates > Cebidae > Callithrix > Callithrix jacchus. Next base: position 116,006,608 of record NC_133509.1, read on the forward strand.
TTGCAATGAGCTACACAAAAAAGTGAGACTCTGTTTAAAAAAAAATGTAAAAATAAAAAATAAATTCTGGGGGAGAAGGTAAGTCTAGAATATTTGTATGAAGCCAAAGTTATTATCAACTTAAATTGTCTATTAAAACTACATAGTTTTTAAAATATAAGTCCCATGGTAGCCACGAAGAAAAATATTACAGCAGATACACAAGTGAAAAAGATTTTTTTTTTAATCAAAGCTTATCACTACAAAAACATCACCAAAGCATACAGGCAAACTATAAGAGAGAAAAACAGAAACAAAGGAAACACAAAACAACCAGAAAATGATTTAACAAAATGACAAGAGTGAATTCTTACCTACCAATAACCTTAAATGTAAATGAATTGACTTTTTCATAGAGTGGCTGAATGGGTAGAAAATGAAACCCAACTATCTGCTACCCACAAGAGATTTACTTTACCTACAAGGACATACATAGACCAAAAGTAAAGGGATGAAAAATGATATTCAATGCAAACGGAAACCCAAAGACTACAAGAGTAGCTATACTTAGATAACAGTTAAGTCAATAATTGAAAGAGGAGACAAAGAAGGTAATTTAATAATAAAGGGGTCAATTCAGTAACAGACTTTAACAATTCTAAATAGATATGCTCCCAACACTGGGGCATTCAACTCTATAAAGCAAATATTATAACTAAAGAGTGATATAGACTGTAATACTTTTATAGTAGAAAATTTTAACACCCTACCTTCAGCAATGGTTAGATCAGACAGAAAATCAGTAATCAACAACAACAACAAACCACTGGATTTATACTGCACTCTAGACTAAATGGACCTAACAGACATTTGTAGAACATTTCACCCACCAGCTACAGAATACACATTTTTCTCAAAAGCACATGGAATTTTCTCCGGGATAGATTATATGTTAGGCCACAAAACAATTCTCAACAATTCTTTAAAAATCAAAAGCATATTAAGTATCTTTCTGATCACAATGGAATAAAACTGGAAGTTGATAACAGGAAGAATTTTGGAAACCATGCAAATACATAGAAATTAAACAACATGTTCCTGGAACAACCAATGGGCCAATCAGAACATTTAAAAGCAAAATTTAAAATTTCTTGAAACAAATGAAAATGGAAACAAAACATACCTCCATCTATGGGATATAGCAAAAGGAGTTCTAAGAGTGAGGTTTATAGCAATAAATGCCTACATTCAAAAAATTGAATCAAATAGATCAAATAGATCAAAGATATCAAATAAACAACCTAACATTGTACCTCAAGGAACTAAAAAAAGGAAAAAACAAGAACAAACTAAATTTAAAATTAAGAAGGAAGGGAATAATAAAGATCAGAGTAGAAATAAGTGAAATAGAAACTAAAAAATAGAAAACATAAATGAAACAAAAAAATGTTTTTCAAAGATAAACTAAATTGACAAACTTTTACCTAGACAAAGAAAAAAAAGAGAAGACACAAATAAATAAAATCAGAGGTTAAAAAGAAGACATCACACCTGATACCACAGAAATACAGAGAATCATAAGAAACAATTATAAACGATAAATTAGAAAATCTAGAAGAAATGGTTAAATTCCTAGACCCATATAAATACTACCAAAATTGATAACAGAAAATGTGAACAGACCAATAATGAGTAACAAGATTCAGTCAGTAATAAAAAGTTTCCAATCAATGAAAAGCTCAGGACCTGATGGTTTCCTTGCTGAATTCTACTGAGTATTTAAAGAATAATTAATACCAATTCTTCTCAAACTCTTCCAAAAAATTAAGAGAAGATAATTCATCTAAATTCATTCCATAAGGCCAGCATTACCCTGATACAAAAACAAGACAAGGACACAACAAAGAAAGGAAACTACCGGCCATCTTCCTAATGAAAGTAGATGCAAAAATCTTCAACAAAATACAAGCAAACCAAATTCAACCGCAAATTTAAAAGATAGTTCACCATAATCAACTGGGCGATGGAAGAATGATTCACCATATGCAAATCAATAAGTGTGATACATCACATTAATAAAATCAATGACAAAATGGATGCAGAAAAAGCATATGATACAATTTAACATTCCTTCAGGATAAAATCTCTCAGCATCTTAGGAGAGAAACAGCATACCTTAACACGATAAAGGCCAAATATGATCATTCCATAGCTAACTTCATACTGAACATGGAAAAGTTAAAAGCTTCTCCTCTAAGATCTGGAACAAGACAACCATGCCCACTTTCAACAGTTTCATTCAACATAGTAGTTAAAGTTTTACCCAGAGCAATTAGGCAAGAGAAAGAAATAAAGGATATCTAAATGGAAAATAAGGAAATCAAACTGTCCCTGTTTTCATATAATATAATCTTAAATATAAAAAAAACCCTAAAGAATCCACCACAAAGTTATTAAAGCTAATAAATTTAGTAAATCTGCAGGATACAAAATCAACATACACAAATCAGTAGCACTTCTATGTGCCAATGACAAACTATCTGAAAAATAAACCAAAAAAGCAATCCCATATACAATCGTTACAAGAAAAAAGATACTTAGGAATAAATTTAACAAAGAAGGTGGAAAAATTCTACAATGGAAATTATAAAATGTTGATGATGAAAATGAAGAGGACACAAAAAATAGATAAAGATATTTTGAGTTTATTGATTAGAAGAATTGATATTAAAATGTCCATACTACCCCTAAAGGATCTACAGATTCAATGAAATCCTTATCAAATTCCAATGGCATTTTTCAAAGAAATAGAAAAAACAATCCTATTCATATGGAACCACAAAACATCCTGAATAGCCAAAACAATTCTGAGTAAAAAGAACAAAGCTGAAGGCATCACACTAGCTGACTCCAAGATAAACTACAAAGCTATAGTAATCAAAACAGCCTGATACTAACATTAAAATAGACATAAATCTAGGCACTTAAAGCCAATTGCTTTTCAACAAACATGCCATGAACACACAACAGGGAAAGAATAGTTTCTTCAAAAAACGGTGCTGGGAAAACTGGATAGCCACATGCAGAAGAATCAAACTAGACACTATCTCTCATCATTTACAAAAATCAACTCAATATTGACTAAAAGCTTAAATCAACCCAAATGATAAAATTACTAGAATAAATCATAAAGAAATTTCTTCATGACATTGGCTCAGGCAAATTTTTTTTGCAAAATCTGAAAAGCATAGACAACAAAAGAAAAAAGAGACAAATGGATTACATCAAACTAAAAACTTCTGCACAGCAAAGTCAACAATTAACAAACTGAAGAGACGACATATAGAATGGGAGAAAATATTTGCAAAGTATACATCTGATAGAGGGTTAATATACAGAATACAAAATAAACCCAAACAACTCAATAGCAAAGAAATACAGTCATGTTCCATGTAACATTTTGGTCAATGATAAATGAGATCTAAATAAAGAGCTTCTGCACAGCAAAAATAACTATCAACAGAGTAAACAGACAACCTATAAAATGGGAGAAAACTTTTGCAAATTATGTATCCAACAAAGGTCTAATATCCAGCATCTATACCAAAATGCTGATAATGCTATGGATAATAAAATCTAGACTGAGGTGGTCTCAGATGGAAATGAGGAACTTGTTGGGAACTGGAGCAAAGGCAACTCTTGTTATGTTTTAGCAAAGAGACTGGCAGCACTTTGCCCCTGCTCTAGAGACTTGTGGAACTTTGAACTTGAGAGAGATGATTTAGGCTATCTGATGGAAGAAATTTCTAAGAAGCAAAGCATTCAAGATATGACTTGGGGACTGTTAAAAGCATTTAGTTTTAGTCAAGCAACTTAAAGATTTTCCAATATTTTTGTCAAAAGAATATATACTTGGATATGTACTTTCCCTTTTCCATAAATATTCAAAATGTATTTTCAAATTAAAATAAAGTATTTTGATAAAATAAAAACATTCACTTGGTCTTTTTTCTTTCATTTGCATTTAAAGCACTAATCACAATATCACAAGATTCTTTGAATAAAAGGTCTTCTCTTGAAAAGGTATATAATAGAATATCCAGCTGCTTGCCCCTAGATGGAGGGATAAAAACAGATTGATGACAAATATTCTATAAATTAACTCTAGCTGCAAATCAAAACAACCTCAAAACCTCCACAAAGGTTACATGAATGCAGTAGCACATGTATCTGGGGGCTCAGGAGGCATCCACATATCACAATAAATTTATTCCCCACAACCCTTATTGTAAGGTTGAACTATTAGGGAAAAATGAAACTAATGGTCTCTAAATAAATATGGTATCTTTAGTTAATTTCCTAGAAGCCATGCCCTCACTAATTATTTTTGTTCTTTATTTGAAGGGAAATAGATGCCTTAGAAGAAAACTCCTTTTAATGTTTTCAAATCATAATGTGATTTGTCACATAAAACAAATCACATTTTAAAAGATAGGAAAGAAATTAAAGGAGAGCTTAAGCTAACGTGGTGAATTTTAGAGAGGCAACAAAAACAGTTCATACCAAAGGTAAACAAAATGTATACAAACTCAATTGTGTCCTTTTTTTTAGATTATATGCCCATTACTATGAAAATATCTAGGCAAACTGTAGGAACTGTTAAACTGAGATAGAATTTGGCAATCTATACAACTAGTTCCCATTCTAATACTTCATTTAACATTATTGAAATCAGTATTTTGTCCCAGGGTATGTTATAATCATGATATTAACAGAATTCATTCAACAAAGAGACAACTTATTTTTATCTCAGGCTAGGATTGCTAGCATCCTCAACTTTAATTTTGTTTGATTTACTGTGCATATTATATTATTACTAAGACAGCTGCTCTGAGACACATATCCTTATTGTTGTGTGTGTGTGTGTGTATATATATATATATATATATATATATATATATATATGAGCTTTGGAAAGAAATCTGTCTGGGAAAAATATCTTGTTTGTGGAATCAAGCAAAATCTTAGCATTTCAAATAGTTTTGCCTTTGAAAACACCTTCTGCCACAACTAACTCAGTATTAGGAAAAAGATCTTTGCTTAGACTTACAGTGTATGTATGTGAAAGAGAGAGATAATTCAAGAAACAGATATTGTATATTTCAGAAACTCATACTTTGGGAAAGAATATAAACATTGTTTGAACCTTTAGCCCAAAGGCTACTAAATTGCACTCAGATGCTATTTCTGTTCCAAGTCAATTTCTTAGAAACTATTGTAATCTTATTCTGGTTTCCTATTTAATTTTATATACGTTATTTACTTTTGAACACAGGCTAACCTCAAAATTTTAGTCAGTGAAAGTTATAGTTAAAAAACAAATCTGCAGGAACAGGAAGCAAGAACAAAAAAAAAGTTATAGTTTAGACCTATATTACCTACAATCTTACCACAAATACGCTCACAAAATGTTTGCCTTAGGACAGCTCTATAAGTAAGACTATCTTTGGGCTTAAACTCAATCGCCTTGGGTGATACTCAACAGGTGTGGATCTTTTGTTTTCCCTCAGCATGGCCCAATTTTACACAGAGATTTTGGTAGAACAACTTGTTCTCCTATCTTTTAGCTTCAGAATCCAGTCAATCCAATTAAGGAAATATAAGTGGGAGACCCTCAAAGGAGAACAAGTAACTTATGGGACCTGAATTTGTGAAACATATTAAGGCAACATTGGTCTTCATGGAGAAACACCAGAGGTTGAAAAGAGCTGAAGATTTATTCTTTTGTCATTCACATCATCTCCCCCCAGCTCCATTTTAATAGGTCCTTTTACAAACTAAATTGGTCTCACTGATGCTTTGATAAGGCAAGTTACAGATATATTTTAATCGTTGTAAAAATAAATAGTTCAAAGAAAGCATAGATCAAGGAAATGGATTGTTGAGAACCCCTTAGCTTAGAGAAGAAAAAATAAACAATGTTATTCTAATATCTATAAATGAGGTACTAAATGGATAATGTGTGATTACCAGTGTGATTAAATGGCAAAAACAGACACATGGAGAAGCTGAGTAGCATGCTGAAGCATTGTCTTTTTACCAAGTTAATATACTATGCACACTGTTTTCCATACAAGATTATCAAGTAATAACTATAGTAAAGAAGAGAAGCTCAAAAAATGGAAAGCTTAGGTGGAGAGGCATACTGGAATGCATGAAGGTGTTTCATTATGTATGAGAACAGTCTCCACCTTCTGAAGAGTATCCAAAAAAGCAGACTGGGGGAAAAGCCACACCTTTCAGGTGCAAATCCAATTAAGCTGTCTTAAGATTCTGAGGAAGAATTTGCTCCTTGTCAGTCAGTTATTTCCAGACTGCAGCAGGTAGATAATAAGATCGAGATATGATTGAAGAGACTTTTGCTTGTGCAAGAAGATAGTAACCATGCCACAGTTTTTAATCCTTGAAACTTAAAACATGCAGTTAATTCTTTTTAATATGTATATTAATGCATATTCTGATAGCATTCCAAGACATTTCCATTGACAAGTACATGCTATGAATTCAGAAGTCTTAATATACTTATGAATATATTATGCTGTACACACAAATGTTCATTGCAGCACTATTCACAATAGCAAAAACATGGAATCAACCTAAATGTCCATCAGTGACAGATTGGATAAAGAAAATGTGGTATATATACACCATGGAGTATTATGCAGTCATAAAAAAAGAACAAGATTATGTCCTTTGCAGGGACTTGGGTAGAGCTGGAAGCCATTATCCTCAGCAAACTGAGGAACAGAAAACCAAATACCACAAGTTCTAGCTTATAAGTGAGAGCTAAGTGATGAGAACTCGCAAAGAGAACAGACAGACACTGGGGCCTATTCAAAGGTGGAGTGTGGGAGGAGGGAAAGAAGCAGAAAAAAATACTCTTGGGTACTAGGCTTAGTACCTGGGTGATGCTCAGTACAAAAAAACCCTGTGACACGAGTTTACCTACGTAACAAACCTGCACATGTACCCCCAAACCTAAAAGGTAAAAAACAAGACATTTTTAAAATGTAATAAAAAGACCAAAAAAAATATTGCCCCTCAGTTAACAAAGTGTGATTCAAGGCAAGACATATTAGTTTACTGCTAATTCATAGATGAAGTTTGATGATCTATTTTCTGCAGCTGACTCTCACACTCAATTCTTATTGGGAAAAAGTGTATGTATGGTTCCTTGCTATGTTTGTTGAATCTTATTTTTGTTGGCTATGTGTAAGGAATCATATATTGTAAAACTGTCACGCTTTTTAATGTGATTTTATAGTTAAGGTGAATTCTTAGAAAAGCCCAATGCTTAAAACTCTAATTGTGTAACTGTTATTTTCACAGGAGGCTTATTGAGACTCACCTGAGAACCATTCCAAGTTGTGCATTTTCTAATCTGCCCAATATTTCCAGAATGTAAGTGTTTTTTTAATATAAAGAGAAGTTTGAAGTTTGCATTTGTGATATGTTATTCTCTGTGTTCTATCAAGAAAAATACTTGGTATTATACTTGCATAAATCAATGGCAGTTACATTTTCAACACCTATGACAATTTTGTGTACATAATTTTAGTCGATTTTGCTATATCTCTACTCCCTAATGCCTAAATGATTTTTTAAAACCTAAATCAAATTTAAATTCATTTGGTTTTGAGAAGTTCATAATTCTTGATGTATTTTATCTTGGGATGTGGCAAAACCTTAGCTGTAAATCTCTCCTATAAACATCCCATCGTTTACAAGATAAACATACATACAGATAGACAAACATCTATCTGTCCTAGTCACCAATTTTCGAATCATCTTTCACTACTAATAAAAATACTTACATTTTGTTATAAATGTAGCCAGTGGTTTCAGATCTCTCTCACGTTAAAAGAGAATTAGGCCGGGCGCGGTGGCTCACGCCTGTAATCCCGGCACTTTGGGAGGCTGAGGCGGGTGGATCACGAGGTCAAGAGATCAAGACCATCCTGGTCAACATGGTGAAACCCCGTCTCTACTAAAAATACAAAAAATTAGCTGGGCATGGTGGCGCGTGCCTGTAATCCCAGCTGTTCAGGAGGTTGAGGCAGAAGAATTGCCTGAACCCAGGAGGCGGAGGTTGCGGTGAGCCAACATCGCGCCATTGCACTCCAGCCTGGGTAACAAGAGCGAAACTCCGTCTCAAAAAAAAAAAAGAGAATTAAAAATTGAATTGCTATCCACTCAGAGTGAGGAGAAAAGGGACTTTTCCATACTGGGTTCACAAAGAGTGAATGAAATGAAGTCGATCTTTATTTCATTTCACTGATTTTGACATTGATTTATTTCATTTCATTGATTCTGGATCTGGCAATCCAGATAATTCAGGCATGCGAAATAACATAACCAGGAGCAACCTGTACAGCTTTTGGCTAAATATACTCATTCTGTGGCCATTTTTTGAGTGTTTGTGTCATTTCAGTGGTTCTCAACCACAGGCAATTCTACCCCTAGAAGCATTTAGCATTTTTGGTTGTCATCACTGGAGAGGGGGTTGCTACTGGCACCTAGTGGGTGAAAGTGAAGGTTGCTGCTAAGCATTCTACAGTTCATAGGACAGTCCCACAACAGAATTATCCTGGATGTCTTATGTGAGTTTTCACATCACCCAGTAACTGACCCCATCATGACACTCATTGCTCTCTTAGGAATAAAACTGAACCTCTGTGAGGTTGACTGAGCTATAGAAGACATTTTGTATTAACAGCTTGTGTTAATCCCATTTACCTTGTGTGTTAATCTACATCTCTGAGGTACTGTGAGTTCCTTGAAGCTGGGGAACAGGTCTGTTTTGTCATTATCCAGAATGATGTCTGTCATACAATGAATGCTCAATACGTATTTGTGGAATAAAAGCACATACACATACCTGAATAATAATTAAAGATTTGATATATCTTGGGAAAAAGAGATAAATAAGATGATGCTAGGTTTGTCTGGGATGGTTCAAATTCCCACTTGGTATTCTGGCATAATTGTTAATAGAGCCTTGCTTTAACTCACAAAAATATCCCAGTTTGAAATAAGTCCTATGGTGCCTGTAACGATGATGATATTTACATGCAAAAAAGAACTAAGATCTGATTTTTTCCTAGTTATAAAAATGGGATAAGTAAGCAGGAAATCACAATTTTTATCTCACTGAATAGACAATTTCTACTAGTTATCTTCACAACCAAGCTACGCAGCCCTTAAAAGAGGTGTCATTATGTTGGAGAAACTGGAACTTACATTTGATAATATGGGTTGAGTGATGATCCTTCTGGAACTTTGAGAAAGACTCATACTTCTTAACTGAGAAATTCAGTAGAAGATTTGGAGCAATGGAAAAGATGCTTAGGGAAACAAGTTGGCGGCCTTCAAAAATAAATCTTGCTCTGATAGCTGGTTCAGTTTCATCCATGATAAATCCCCACAGTCTCCATACAATAAATTAATTCTTTTCTATCTGTGCCATTGTTTTATGTTAGAAATATATTTGTATCAAAACAATTTATATAATGTTATCCAAAAAGTTAAGCGACTGGGTAAATGAAAGGATAATTGTATAAAGAATAGGTAATTCAAAATAGAAAGTACAGGGCCATTAGAATACTTGCAATAACCAAGATAAAAACTCAGAATGGAACAATCAGAGCTCCTCTTATAAACATTGCATCGATGATGACATTCTACTCGCAGATTCAATTCAAACTATAGGCCAGTGGTTCTCAACATTGCCTCCACATTAGAATCAGCTAAGAAGCTTTTGAAAAACAAAAGTAGTTGACTCATCCCTCATAAACTCTGATTCAGTTATCCTAAACCAGGTCTTAGACATTTGTGTATTTTAAAAACCCTTCAGGTAGTTTAATTGCATGACTAGGGTTGAGAATTTTTGCTATTGCTATGGCTGGAAACCATCTGTCAATTATTGATTTTCCCAAATGTCACAGAAATACCTCTCAACAAAAAGTGGTCATTGAATTTGGCTGCATTAGTCATTCTCATTACAAGATGGAATTTGAGGAAACTATTTGAAACATTCCTTATATGTTCTTGATAAATTATATTTAGGAACGTCTCTGTTTTCCTTTTTCAGTACTTGAAGCTTTTATTTGAATTACATTTTTTGCTTACAAAGTTTAAGACAGAGCTTGAATTTTCAGCTTCATTTAAAATCAAGAAGAGAAAAGAAGTCTTAAGAGAATATGTAGTCACCCTGTGGAATGTTCCACTAGAGAATTGTGGTTTTCTCTTCATCTTCTTTGAAACTACATGTCTAATTCCACGCTATTAAACATTCCATTAAAAATGCTTCTCATTCACTCTAGTGTTCTTTTCTGATGCTTGTGTTTTTCTGCTATTTTGAGAAACTCTTCTATTCATTCAGTCATTTAATAAGAGTCTACTACATGTCAAGTACTCTGAAAGGCACTCAAGTTTCAGTGGCCAAAAACAGATACAGTTCTTCATTTCAGAGAACTTACATCAGTGAGACAACATAAATATTACCCAAAGAAATGGAAATCTGCCCTGTGATAATTAGTGAAAGGAGTTTACATATATATACATATGTATGGCAGATTCAATTCAAACTATAGGCCAGTGTTTCTCAACATTGGCTACACATTAGAATCAGCTAAGAAGCTTCTGAAAAATAAAAGTACTTGACTCATCCTTCACTCCGATTTAATTATCCTAGATAAGGTCTTGGGCATGTGTGTATTTTATTTTTATTTATTGATTTATTTCTTGAGATGGAGTCTAGCTCTGTCGCCAGGCTGGAGTGCAGTGGCGCGATCTTGGCTCACTGCAACCTCTGCCTCCTGGGTTCAAGTGATTCTCCTGCCTCACCCTCCCAAGGAGCTGGTACTACAGGTGTGTGCCACCATGCCCAGCTAACTTTTGTATTTTTAGTAGAGACGGGATTTCACCATGTTAGCCAGGATGGTCTTGATCTCTTGACCTTGTGATCCACCCGCTTCGGGTTTCCAAAGTGTTAGGATTACAGGTGTGAGCCACTGTGCCCAGCCATATCTGTGTATTTTAAAGGAAATAGATGAGTTCTTTTAAAATGGAAGAGTTTAAAAAGTTCCTCAAAATAGCAAAAAATACAAGCATCAGAAAAGAACACTAGAGTGAATACGAAGCATTTTTAATGGAATGTTTAATAGCATGGAATTAGACACATAGTTTCAAAGAAGATAAAGAGAAAATTGCAGTTCTCTAGTGGAACATTCCACAGGGTGACACGATATGTATATATATCCATATATATATACTTAATATATATGAGATTAAGTATATATGAGAACTTAAGATAAATATGAGTTGATATACAGAAAGAATTCAGGTATCATAATATCTGAAATAAAAAGTAGTAAGTAATTTTAACATAAATTGGCAGAATCCATGAGAGTTGTATAAGTTTCATGATCTGGGAAACCCATAACAATAAGTTACGTCAAAAATAGTATGTTTGAAGTTTACAACCCTACTAACTTTCTACTTTGTCTTATATTTTTCTGACATTCAGCTACTTATCTATAGATGCAACTCTGCAGCAGCTGGAATCACACTCCTTCTACAATTTGAGTAAAGTGACTCACATGTAAGTACAAGGAAAAGTGCAGCATAGACCTAAGCCACAACCACTCTTGACTGAATCTTGGGGCTTCAGATGGCAATGGGAGCTGGTTTCTAGATTATGAGTCAAAACTTCTGTTTATGATTAAATCATTAACCTGTTCTCATTCTTAGTTTATGTTAATTCATCCTCATTACACCTCAATTCCATGGTTGGAAGTTAAAGACAACATTAAAAGGTCTGTTGTTGAACTGCTATCTGATCTATCACTACTGTGTCAGCATATTTTACTGATGTGAATGTCAGTGAGACAGCACGTATTATGAGTTCCTACTCGATTCTACAGTCTGTGCAAGATTCTACAACGCTGGCATGTTTCCCTTAATTCGGAAAGAGAAGAGTTGCTTAGTGAGATTAGAAGAGTAGGGAATTTAACTCCCTAGTTCTGGAGTTGGTCAGGGTTGGATTTGAACACTGCCATCTCTGCCTACTCATTATCATTGGACAAGATGTGCAATCTTTCCTAGCCTCATTAGCAAAATAAGTGCAATAAGAGCTCCAACTTTATATGTTTATTATAAATATTGAATGACATAATACCTAGCACATGAAAACCAGTCAGTACACCTCAGAATAATTTTTATATTTCTCTAGTAGACTGCAATCTACAAAAAGCGTTACATAAATAGCCACATTGCATTATTTTAAGCAGCGATGTATTACTAAACATGAACTCTATTTTCTGGATGAAGAAACAAACATGCTTATCTATAGATATTTAATATATTCTAAACATTACATTAAACATTGTATGAACATTATTTATTATTTAACCCTTGAAACAACCCTATGAAGTAGATACAACTATTTACAGAAAGGTTGAAAGTGAAAGGATACACATATACAAAATGTAAATAGTAACTAAGAGAAAACTAATATAGACATACACATACAAGCCTTACTCTAAGTGGCACTTCATAATGATAAAAGCAATTACTATGTAAGATAGAGACATTCTAAATTTAATGTCTAAAAGAGCATAACTTCAAACCATATAAAGCAGAAATCGGTAGAAATAAAAAGACAAATGATAATTTCCAATCATAGCGAGAACTTATTTTAATATAGTTTTATCAATAATTGACATAACAAGCATACCAAAATAGTAAATATACTGATAAAAAGTTAATAAAAAGATTTGAAAATAATTTACAAACTTGATCATATTGACTTATAAAAACTGTTGTATCCAACAATTGCAGAATATATATTCTTTTCAAGAACACATGGAACATTTACTAAAATCGGCCATATGTGGGGCCATAAAAGCATGTCTCAATAGATTCAAAAAAAAATTAAAATCAGAATGTTCTCTAACTAGTAAATAACCTAACGTCTAAGTAATTCTGACTTCTAATTAACCATAGGATTAAGAAAGAAATCACAATAGACCTTAGAAAATAATTTTAACTAAACGATAATAAAAATACGACAGCCGGGCGCAGTGGCTCACGTCTGTAATCCCAGTACTTTGGGAGGCCAAGGTGGGTGGATCAGGAGGTCAAGATATCGAGACCATCCTGGTCAACATGGTGAAACCCCGTCTCTACTAAAGATACAAAAAATTAGCTGGACATGGTGGCACGTGCCTGTAATCCCAGCTACTCGGGAGGCTGAGGCAGGAGAATTGCCTGAACCCAGGAGGCGGAGGTTGCAGTGAGCCGAGATCGCGCCGTTGCACTCCAGCCTGGGTAACAAGCACGAAACTCCCTCTCAATAAATAAATAAATAAATAAATAAATAAATAAATAAATACGACATATCAAAACCTGTGGGATGCAGTTCAAGTCATGCTCAGAAGAAAATATTTAGCCTTAAGACAACATATATTAGAAAAGAAGACTAAAAATAAATCATTTATGTATCCTTCATATGAAGTTCATAATAGAGCAGTACATCAAACCAAAGAAAGTAAAACAGTACTGAGGCCCAGGAAGGCTGAGGATCCAGTATAGTAAAGACGACAGTCTGCAAAATTGAAAACCCAATCTTCTCACTCCAAATGTGATATCCATTCATCAAGCCATTTGGTTTCTTTGCCCCCACACCAAAAATAAAAGCAACTAATCTGAAGTGAAGTTCTACATAAACCCTATCGATCTTAAAAACAGTCGTTTTGCTTTTATTACAATCTTTTTCTCACAAAGATTCATGTTCTTTATAAGTTTTTTTAAGTCAATATTCAGTTCTCTACTCTGAGAAAAGTATTAAATTCCTAGACCAAAGGAAGTTATGAAATACAGTAATTAAAAAGAGAATGAGTTTGAAAATAAATCATTAAGGACTATTTGCTTATATACTTGAGATACTGGGCGTCTAAAACCTTAAAATTTACCTTATATTCTTCAAATTTTTCTAATACGTATCTGACATTATTGTCTGCAAATGGTTTTGGTCAGCAGAAAATAATTTAGTGAAGAGTTTTGCATCCATGCCACCCAAATGTTTAATGCATTTATTTTGTAATCATTTATTAAGCAGTAACTATACAAAGCATTATAACTTGCATGAGAAAAATAGAGCTGAAAGACCATGCACCTTTGCACATGGAACTGAGAACGGTTTTGTGGGTATAAGGCATGAAACTGAATATTAACATGGAATGATTTGTTTAATTTATACACCACACAAGAACCATCAATCAAACTTTCCTGGGATTCCTGAGTCTAGAATTAAAGCCCTTTGATTTATTTAGGAAAGAGCTCTTCATCATGTTGGATTTGCCGCAAGGATAGATATGTAGACACTAAACTTACGAATACGCATTTCAAATGCCAATGCATCTTGCCAGCATTTATTGAAAAACTTCAATAAGGACTACATGAGCAGTAAAATAACATAATGTTATTCCAATTTATAAGTGCGTTTTCTTTCTAAGCTGCCCTTTGGAACTCTGACTTTTTTTGGTCCTGTGATTTGGTAAATAGAAAGCTGAGCAGTGAGTTTACCATTGCCACTTCTAATTATCCCTGCCAGTACTTGTCCAATCTTACAAAATTCTATATACATCCTCTGAGATGGCTTTCCAATTCACATTTAGATTTTGTTCTGTGATATGAATTAGAGTATTAGAACATAAGCACTATTTAGTCTAAAGCTGCCTCCTTGTAAATTTGGTCTAAAGGCCTCCCTGTACACAGTGTACTATAACCTAACTGAATATGTGAACAGACCACAGACCATAACTTACTCTTCTACCAATCACCGAGTTTCAGCCAATTACAGGCAACCAACTGTTCAAACAGTGTTCAAATAAGGCAAATGTTGAGCTATAACCAATCCAGCTGCTTCTATACCTCGCTCTGTATTCTGTATCGCTTTCCTTCCCTCCCACCCCCCAGAAATTCTGTATCACACAGCAGCACCTGAGTCTCTCCGAACCTATTCTGGTTAAGGGGATGCCCAATTCATGAATTAGTCTTTGTTCAATTAAACTGTTAAATTTATCTAACATTTTCCTCTTAATGGTACTGAAGTTGGGTCTGTGACCTAGAACTGGCATTCCAAAAACAAAAAAACTATTCATTCAATAATACAGTATGTTTAACACCATTAAACCTTTGACCATTCCATCTTAAAAGCCCTTATGCAAGATTCAAAATAGTAACAAAATAGTAAATCATTCTATTCTTATTCATACCCTCTACCCTTGGCCTCTGTGATAGTCCTGGCTGGACTCCTACCATGCTGGTCAGTCTTTCCTCCCATCTTTTGCTGACTGCTTCCCCTTCCCCACTTACAATTATTGGGCTTCCTTATGGCCCAATCCTGTGTCCTCTTCTCTTCACTCTATCTTCTCCTGATATGTGATCTTATCTAACAATTCCCAAATTTACATATCTAGTTCAGGCCCTCCTTCTTAGTGTTGGTGTATACGTATTGGTCTACTTGACCTCTCTTCCCACATGTCTTATACATATCTCACATTTTATATCCAAAGCTGAAATCTTGACTGTTCTCCTGAAACCTACTATTCCTGTGTGTGTTGAGCCAATAAATGGCAACTTCCTTCATCCTGATGCAAATCCCAGATACCTGAGAGGTACCTTCTTTCCTCATCACCCGCTTCTAATCCTTCACCATGTCCTGTTGATTCTATTACCCTAATGCACATAAAATGCATCCTCTTCCTCTCCACTGCCACCACCCTTATTTAAGCCACCATCATCTCTTGCTTGAACTAGAATAATTTTATATCTTAACTGGTATTTCCAATTGATCTTCTCTAATTCAGCATCTTCACAGCAGCCAGAATAATTTTTCTTGAATAAAATCCAAATATCTTAACATAAACATCCAGGCCCACAAGTTTAGCTGGTCCCTACCCAGCTCTGCATTCTCATATGCTCCACTCTTGCACACCCATGATCATTAGTGTTTTGAACAGTCCAACATCTTTCTCACCTCAGGGCATTCACATGCTTTTGCCTCTGCTTAGAAAGTTATGTTCCCTCGGTTTGCCTAGTTAACTCTACTGATTATTTTTCCAGCCCAATTATTACCTACACAGAGACACATACCCTTCAGCCCACTCCTGCATCTAAGTTGGATCCCCATTTGAATCTATCCTTAAAGCTTTTTGGTTTAGAACTAACTAAAATTTATTATAACAATCCAGATGTTTGATAATAAGTCTTGATAAGGCAGTGTGCTTTGTGTGCCATTCACCTACAACAAGCTGTGAAGAAATCAAACGAAGACAAACCAAAATGTGTAACAATGTATTTGGAACATTCATTTTAAAAATAATGAATTGGAAGAGTAGACTAGTCAGAATTAATGAAAAATCTGGTTGACGAACATTTAGCATACACATATGCACAGATATATGTTTAGCCAACCTTAATTGAGCATTTGCCATATCCCAAGGACTACACTAATTGCTCGACACAGATGTACTCATTTAATCCTCACAATTCTCTAAAGTACTTACTATCATTTTACAGCCAAAACAACTGAGATTCAATAACTACGTCTTTATATTTAAAATGCATTTCATGTAAACCTCACAAAATCGGATCTTGCTTTTATATCCAGCCTGAAAATCTCAGCCTTTTGAATTGGAGTGTTTAATCATTACATTTATTGCAATTATTGATATTGTTGGGTTTCAGTCTATCATTTTCCTATTTGCTTTGTCTTCTCTGTTCTTTGTTCCTTTATTTCTCCTCTGTCCTCTTTTGGATTAATCTAGTTGTTTTTGCTTTTGTTCATTAGTATTCTATTCCATCTTCTCTACTGGCTTTTTAGTCCTTTCCAAATTTTTTGTGATTATTCAAGAAATTACAATATGCATCCTTCACTTATCACAGTCTACTTTGAAAGAATATTATATTACTTTATATATCATGTAAGAAACTTCTGAAATTAAAATTCCATTTACCATCTTCCATCTTTCATGCTATTGCTGTCATATATTTTATGAGGTTTATAACATATATCGGAATAATACATTTTTACTTTAAAGATTCAACTGACTTTTACATAATTTGCATAAAGAAAAAAATTGTCATTTATGTGCACTTAACATATTTACTATTTCCAGGGTTCACGCCCTTCTGTAGGTACAATTACTTCCCTTTAGCTCAAAAAACTTGTAGTATTTCAGTGTGGCTCTACTGGCTGCAAATTTTCTGAGGTTTCATTTACTGAAAACATGTTATACCTTAATATTTGAAAAACACTTTTGCTGAGTATAGAACTTTAGCAATGCCTTTTTTGTTTCACCCCTTTGAAGATATCCTTCAATGTCTTCTGGCCTGCTTCTTTTCTGATGAGTAGTTATATCCGTGTTATTATTCTCCTGTAGGTAATGTGTTTTTTCCTCACTGGTTACTTGTAAAACTTTTTCTATATCTTTACTTTTCAACTGTTTAATCATAATATGCCTAGGTGAGGTTTTTTTTATATTTAATCTGCTTAAGGTTTGCTGAACTTCATGAATTTATGGGTTGCTGTTTTTGTTTAAATTTGGACATTTTTGTCTAATATTTCAATAGAGTGTGTTAGAAGTGATACAATGCCAGTTCTAGTCCCACTCTTTAAGAGAACTGGCAACTTTCATTTTATATTGTTGGAGTCCTGAGCAATCATGTGAGATGTCCAACTGCACTGACAGAGAGACCATGTGGGAGATGAATAAGAGCCTAGCTGAGCCTAACCTTCTAGCAATTCGCATCAAAGAGCCAGGCTTAGAAGCACACTCTTTTGAACACCTCCAACTGTTCCAGACACCAGCTGAATAATGCCCAGTGATCCTGGTGGATGCTACATAGAACAGAAGAATCACCCAGCTTAGCACTGCTTGATATCCTGATCCACAGAATTGTGAGCTATAATAAAATGATTGTTATTTTAATAACTTAATTTGGGGTAATTTGTTATGCAACAATAGGTAGCCAGAGGAAGTAGCAATTATGTATCAGTTAACAATGGCTAAAGGCATTGAGGATTTGTAAGAAAAAAAATATGAGAATGGCAGGATCTCCATGAGTTATTCAGGATCCTAAGTGGATACAAATAACTTCTGGGTTTTAAACTTCAACAAAGATGCTGTTTGGACCAAAAAGTATGCATGTGATAAAGATTTATATCTGCAAAATGATGAAACACTGCACACTTCCATTTTCTATTATACTTTCTCTATCAGAAAGTCAATAACATACAGATTGCTGCTGTTGTTACTCCTAGTAGTAATATTTACAAAGTTCCGAATGCCTTTTGTGGGCCATCACTCCATGAAAGTACTTCACATACACTGTCTCACTAGTTTTACCAAGCCTTAGTTTCTTCTATGTCAAATAAAGATTGACACTGAGGAGTTCTTGCCAAGATTTTCTTAGCTAAGACATTTCAGAGTGAGAATTTGAATGCAAAGTGTCTGCCTCCAAAACCACTGCAATGCCATAAAATCTCTTTAATTGAAATATCCACAATAATTAAAGAAAATGCTGGCCAGGAGTGGTGACCCACACCTATAATCCCAGCATTTTGGAGACTGAGATGGGAGGACAGCTTGAGCCCAGGAGTTTGAGACCAGCCTGGGCAACAGAGTGAGACCTCATCTTTATGAAAGATACTTTAAAATTTAGCTGGCCACAGTGGCACTTGCCTATAGTCCCAGCTGCTCAGAAAGTTGAGACAGGAGGATCACTTGAGCCTACGAGGTCAAGGCTGCAGTGAGCCATGGTCATGCCACTACATTCCAGCCTGGGTAACAGAATGAGACCCCTATCTCAAGAAAAGAAAAGAAGAAGGAAAGAGAAAAGAAAAGAAATGCTGCCCTCAGAAGAATGTTTTAACTTTTATGTGAGTTTATTAAATAAAAAATAAGTTAGAAATTTTACAACAGGGATAGGTAAAATGTGTGACTTATGTATGCCTTATAGTATAAAACTTTATTCTGCTGATTCACTAAGTTGAATCAAGTGGATTCATCAGAGGTTTCCCAATCACCAACTTTAGCCCCTATTTTTAAATAATTGCAAAAGTAGCTGTATGCATCTGCCAGGCAATTTAGAGAATCACTTCTATAATGTTCTATTTTTAATGGAAAATCTGCTGACAAATTTAAATTTTCTTCAATCTGCTTCAAAAATCCGAATACTTATAAGCTCTCCTGAATATCTCTTATTTTTAAATTTCTTAATAAATTAAAAGATACATCAAATCATGAATATTGCCTTTTGGTTATAGATTATTTTTTTCCTCCAGTTGCATATGGAATATTAATAATAATTCATTAATAATTATCAAAGAATAATTAAGACTTCTGTCATTGAAAATCCTTGATAATGTGGGAAATAATTTATTCTGTGAGCTTTCATATTATAGATTAATATGAAAAGTAAGTGCTAGTCTAACAATCAGGGCTTTAGAAGCAAGGATCTAATGTATACCGAGAGCTTTGACATTTTTAACATTTGACCTAGTAATTCCACTTCTATAAGTTTTCCCTAAGAAAATAGAGTAGTGAAAAAAATTAATGTAAAAAGCCATTGGTTTCAGAGTTAATTACTTGTAATAGAATTTGGAAAGGACTTAAATGCTTAGCTAAGAGAATGGTCAAATGTGAAATAGTAGCCAGGTGCCGTGGCACAAGCCTTTAGTCCCAGCTACTTGGGAGACTGAGGTGGGAGGGTTGTTTGAGGCCAGAAATTTGAGGCTGTAGTGCACTATGATCCGGCCTGTGAATAGCCACTGTGCTCTAGCCTGGGCAGCATAGCATGACCCTGTCTTATAAAGAAAAAAATCTGTTGTTCTGGAGAATGTAATCACATAAGAAAAGCTTTTGGCCAGGCTCAGTGGCTCACCCCTATAATCACAGTACTTTGAGAGGCCAAGGTGGGTGGATCATCTGAGGTCAGGAGATCGAGACCAGCCTGGCCAATGTGGTGAAATCCCATCTCTACTAAAAATACAAAAAGTTAGCTGGGCTTGGTGGTGGGCACCTGTAATCCCAGCCACTCAGGAGAATTGCTGCAGCAGGAGAATTGCTTGAACGCAGGTGGCGGAGGTTGCAGTGTGCACTCTAGTCCAGGTGACAGTGCTGTCTCCAAAAAAAAAAAAGAAGAAAGAAAAGCTTTTGTCATTATGTTATTTAAAATATAAATGCATGTACACACACACACATATATATATATATTTAACAGAAGAAAAGTTTTTCTCTGTATTATCAAATGATGGGAGGTTTTTTTTTTTACATTTGCCAGCTTATTATAAAGAATATTACAAAAGCTAGAGATGAAGATTTGCATAGGGTGAGGTGTGGGGGAGGGGTGAAGAACTTCCACACCCTCCCTTGGCACACCACCCTCCAGGAGAATGGTCAGCTGTCCTAAAGTTCATTTCCTTTTTCTGTGAATGTGTTTCAAAGTTTTTACAATGAATGTATATTACCTCTATAGTCAGACAAAATAAACTTTTTAAAAAATCAATATGCATTAAACTTGAAATTAATACTTGATGTTAAGATACCTCAGTAATGTATTATGTGGTAGAACCCTATCCTAAAATGTTACCTTAAAATTAATTTACCTATTTATTTGTCTCAGTTTTTACTTTTTTGTGTGAATATGTTTCAAAGTTTTTACAATGAATATATATTACCTCTATAATCAGAGGAAATAAACTTTTTAAAAACAATATGCATTAAACTTGAAATTAATACTTGATGTTAAGATACATCAGTAATGTATTATGTGATAGAACCCTGTCCTAAAATGTTACTTTAAAATTAATGTACCTATTTATTAGTCTCAGTCTTCACCTGGGGATTGTATAGCTCTTAAAGAATTTATAGTAACAAAATGATGGCTTGGGAAATATGTACATATCTTGTTTTTTAAATAGTAATTATTTCCTTGTACCACCCAAAGTATGCAGTAAAGTGCACCTAATAGACATCCAGTAATTATTCACTTAATTTTAATCTCTTTCCACTCTACTCACTAGATTGCCTTCCATTTTTTTGAACTACAGGCACTTAAAAGCAAACGAGAAAAAAATTGAAAATCAAATCGAAACAAGAGTTCAAAAGAAGCTAGGGACTGGTGGCAAGCTAGGTTTTTGGCTACTGTTCTTGTTCAATTTATTGTTTTAGGTAACAATCAATTGGCTGTGGCAGCTTCTTTTCTGACATCTGAGTCTAACTCAGTCTTCTTCGTTTATGTTAGTCTGAAGCTTTCTCATTTCCCTTGTAACCTAATTTTGCCCCTTCTAATTTTGCAGATGAAATGCAAAGTGGGTTTTTTGATTGCCCTCCAATTTGTTTCCTGGTTTGGCCTGCTTCTCGCTCCTGAACTGGGGCAGTTTAGGGTGTGGGGAAATTATCTCCAAGGGTGAAGAGCACAGTCAAATGCCACGATCCAGTGCCTGTTGAATAATTGCAGTAGGATGGGGGACACTAGGAAAATGGAAGGAAATCAGTGGTTGGAAAGTCCCTTAACAGAAGACTTTAAGTCTTCTTTTCCCCTTCTGTTCTTCATTCCCTCACCTGAAAACTCCCCTCTCTCGCCCTGCTGATTTCTCATACTGTTTGAGGTATGGACATGGGTACTGAGTGCCTGCCTCAATGCCGGTTATAACCAGCAAGCCAATTGTCCTGTGCTAGGTTGTTATTGAGAATTAATAAATGTTTCTCAGAGGAAGAAAAAAAAAATCCAGAATATAGGCATGTGATTAAGTGAATCTAACGCATGCTGAATTATTGATCTGCTGATTTGTGAAAACTGCACATCGGACATCAATGTTACACTTGTCATCTAAATGTTTATTTTGTTTGAAATCTAATGAAGGAGAATTAGACAATGAATATTTACATATATTTTTAGTTCTGGTGGATGATCTCCTTGAAACATCACTTAAAAAAATAAAGGCTGTATTTGAAGTTATAAGTCCTAAAGGCCCAGTGTTGCCTCTAAGTGTATAGGAGGAGATTAGTCACTTGTCCTTTCAAAACATGTCTCCATAGTTTTGTCTGCAAAATCGAGATGGTCCTTACCTGCAGCACATGAGTCAGTTATATCATTACCTCACTAGGAGGGAATTCACATCCTCCCCAGGTGAAAAAAAGCACACTGTTTCTTTTTACCCTTTAATCTTCTGAATTAATTTGTATTCATGCTGCTAGGAAGAAATACCTGAGACTGGGTAATTTATAAAGGAAAGAGGCTGAATTGACTCACAGTTCTGCATGGCTGGGGAGGCTTCAAGAAACTTACAATCATGGTGGAAGGGAAAGCAAATACATCATTTCTCACATGGCGGCAGGAAAGACATGTAGAGCCAAGTGGGGAAGAACTCATTAAAACCATCAGACTCATGAGAACTCACTCACTATCACAAGAACAGCATGAAGGAACCGCCTATGATGTAATCACCTCCTATGGGGTCCCTCCTCCAACATGTGGGAATTACAATTTGGATTACAATTCAAGATGAGATTTGGGTGGGGACAAGAGCCAGACCATCTACCAAAACTGAATTTTTCTAATCAATATGCTTTAAGAACCTTGCATATTTCCCCAACAAAGCAAAAGAGCCTAGCTCCATAAAACAGCCTACCTCCACAAAAGAGCAATACTTAAGCAGCCTAACCAGTACATACTTTAATGTTATTTTTATATGAAATATATAAGCTTTACTTTTTTTGTTTTTAAAGTTTGAGATTTTTTGCATTCTCTTTATTACTTTTTTTGATTAAGATAAAATAGTGAAAATTGCACATTCTTTTTTTTAAACCTATATACTAGACATGATCACTGTGAACTCAGCACTCTATATTTTCAGAATTATATTTATGCTTATTAGTTTGGATAGGTGAATTACTATAAGACACAGACAAAATTACAGACATGTAACAGCCCTAAGTGAGTGAGGTTTACTTCTTCCTCATGGGACAGTACTGGATGGATGAGTGGCAGCACAGAGCAGCCACATTCAGTCACTCGGGGCCTCAGGCTGCTGGAGGCACAGCCATCTTCAGCTCTGAAAGGCATCTCCATTCCTAGTGTGCTGAATGACATACAACTTTTCTTTCTTCCAATGTCTCCAGCTTTCTGGCAGTATAGTTAGCCTCCTGCACATTCAGGCCATAAATGACTGCTTAACTCAAAACGGTGTGACCCAAATTCACCTTCATAGGCATGCTTGAAGACATTCAAATTTGGACGCCTCTTTCACCCTTCTCTGATTAGATGTTCTTTTTACTCACTTTTGCTGCCCTTCCTTTCTTCCTATCTTTGAAAAGATTTTACTAGCTGCATTTGCTTCTTGTGTTACCTCTGTCTATTGATTGATTGATTGAGACAGAGTCTTGCTCTGTCGCCCAAGCTGGAGTGCAGTGACACAATCTCAGCTCACTGCAACCTCCGCCTCCCGTGTTCAAGTGATTCTCGCGTCTCAGCCTCACGAATGGCTGGCATTACAGACATACACCACCACACCCGGCTAATTTTTGCATAGAGATGGGGTTTCACCATGTTGAACTCCAGACCTCAAGTGATCCACCCGCCTCAGCCTCCCAGAGTGCTTACAAGCATGAGCTACCAGGTGCCTGGCTGTTATCTCTCCCCATTTAGCTAAACTACTGGCAGTCTACCACCACTCCACCCCTCCACCTCTACTTCCAGAGAGGCTTTAGACTATTGTGAGCAAGTGGTGAGCTGCTGCCTTACCTCAGAAAGCAGCTTCTTTTCCCTGCTGTTTACTTGTGGGAGCTCTCATTCATCTTTCGCCTTTCTACCTCTTACCTTTCCTTCCAGAAAGCCATCTCCTCTTCCATGTTTCCTTCTCTCTTCCTGCGGCCTCTCCCACATTTCTCCTCTTCCAGCCTCCGTGTAAGTTGCCAGCTTCATTTAATCAACTGTGACTAGCAGCTGCATTTCATTTCCCTTTTATTCGCTAACCTTTTCAACTGACCCAGGTGGGCTGCGTTTTCTTTCATTGTGACGTTCTCTCAGACCACTCACTCAAGACTACTTGTTCAACAATACTCTCCTATGGAGCAATTTTCCAGAGACTGCAGACCCCACGCAGTTTTCAAACTCCCAAACCTAGTTTACATTTGTTTGTCTCTGACAGAAGCTTAAACCCTCCTCCCTCACTGGAAAGCTCCAGCAAGGAGTTTATTGCTCACCCCGGAAAGAGAGGACCACCTCCACAGAGACTGATAGTCTCTAGAGGGGCAAGGTGGGAAAATTATGAGATTTTGGAGTAGGGTGGCCGGCTGTCACACTTTGCCCAGGACAGAGGGAATTCCAAGGATATGGGCTTTGCATTTTAAAGCCAGGACAAAAAACGAAAGATTGTATAAAAAGGGTCTTTCCATGCAGGGTCTTGGTTGGGTAAAAATCATGACATAATTGTTTAAGATTAGCATAGTGAGGATTTTGAAGTGAGGAGTTCTAAGATCTTGGGGAATAAACTGTTGATGCTTTCTGGTGAAGCATTGATGGTTCTTTGTTTCAAAAATTCTCTGTAATGAACAATAAAGCAATTTGCCTGGGCAAGAGTCTCCTGGAATAGTAGTTATGTTAATGAAGACAATGGACCAGTAAGGGTATATTAATATAGACGGTAAGCTGTGTGTGTAGGGAGGATAGAGGTACCTGATTTCCCTTCTCAGAGTTAACTCCATCCTCTTTTTTCCAAGGTCTATTTCATATTCAGTGTCCTTAATTGAAATACCTAACCCAAAAGGTTTTTTCTAATTTTGCCAGAATGTCGCAATATCGCCAACCCCAAGTCCCTGATGTCTGCTCTAGCTTTCACTGCACTTATGAAAATAACAATAATAAAAACATTATTTATAGAGCCCTCACTATGTGAAGGCCACACACAAAATCCCTCGTGAATATCATTCAATCCTCACAAGAGCCCCATGAAAGAGATGCTGTTAATTGTTCCTATTTTGCAGACAAAGAAACTATGGCTCAAAGAGGCCAAGAAACTTGTCCAAGTTCATGTAATTAGAAGTGGCAGAGCCAAGATTCTATCTCAAGTCCATCTGGATATTCAGAAATAAAACGAAGTGACCTCCTAATTCACATTACAACATGGATGAACCTCACAGACATTATGCTAAATGAAAGAAGGCAGACACAAAAGACTGCCTGTTATATAATTCCGTTTATGTAAAATGTCCAGATAAGGCAAATTTATAAAGATAGAAAACCCATCAGTGGTTTGTAGGCGTAAAGGAGCTAGTGGAGACTGATGGCAAATGAGCCCATGGTTACTTTTATCGTTGATAGAAATGTTCTAACCTGTGGTGATGGTTTCACAGTTACGTTACTAAAAATCATTTAACTATATGCCTACATACAACGTTTGAAATTTATGGAATGTAAATTATTTTCCTATAAAACCTTTAAACAATTACAGAGGTCACATTCTGATCATTCTGATTGGCACCACCAGTGACTGGATGCTGGTTCCTTTAGGTGTCATTCCTAAGGAGAAATACTAAAGGTTTACTGGGTTCTTATATACTTTTCATGTAAGCACAGGGAATGCCTTTAAACTCTTTTACTCAATTTACCTATGTTGAATATGTTTAATTTAACCAGTGAGAGTTCATATCTAACAATCACTTATTACTCTAACTGTGCATTCTTGATTAGCATTTATATAAACCTAAGAATGTAAGTCACTGACACACAATATCACACCGTACATGCAGACGAGTCTTAAAATTGCTGACATGACAAAATAAACCCAAGTGAACTGTGAAGACTTACTACTTCCGTATATCTAGTATAGCAATGACAGAACCTCACTGCCCATCTTGCTATGCTGTCTTCATCATAAAATTCCCTCAACTTCCCACTCCAACACTCATTGTCTTGGCCAAAATACTTATAAATAATAAAGATACTTGTCTTCAACTCCTCACCAAATCATTAGAGGGTTTTTTTTTCTTTTTTTTCTAAATCTAAAAAAAAAAAAAAAAAAAACTCTGATACTACAATTAAGAGAAATGTAGCTCATAATTCAAATGGACAAAAACCAAGCCAAGGACACAAGAGAACTGACCAGCCATTGGGTCCCGGTGAGGAGATGGGATTCGTTTGTTGTTGATGGGACTCCTGGCAACTACAGTCCCTGTGGTACCACATAATCGTATATTTTTCTCATGAACATTTGTTAAACCTGATTTATGTTGTTTTGTCTTTGATAAGAACAGATACGGCTGTATTATAGTGTCTGTGTTCCTTGTAACTTACACAGAGAAATTCGGAACACCAGGAGCTTAACTTACATAGACCCTGATGCCCTCAAAGAGCTCCCCCTCCTAAAGTTCCTGTAAGTATTAAATCCTCTCCTATCCTACAATTTTTTCAGAGGGAGGGGGTCAGATTTTAATGCTGTTGTCTTCCAGGAATCTCCCTAGGATGATGTGGTCCAGGTTCACTTTAATGGTGTATATCCTGGGTCAGGGCAAGGTATGTGGTGGAATCATTCATGTTTTTTAAAACCTATTCAAAAGTCAGCACATAGTGCTGGGACCAGAAACCCAGTCCAAGAAACAGGAGGGAGGAAATGCTATCATGTATATGTGGTCCTTAAATGTAGTATCTCAGAACAAAACAAAACAAAATTCTGAGAGCTGGTTGGTCAATTTTGTTTGAAAATGGGTATTACAACAATATAAGAGTGACTGTTACACAGAAAAAAAAAAATCCCACAAAGGGTAAAATGCACTTTTGTGGGGGGTGGAGGGAAAGAAGAAGGGATAACAGTTTCAACCTCCTACTCTGGCACTCAACTGTCCAGCACTCACTGCTTGGCTTTGGTAACATCTTATGAGCTGACCATAAGCTCCATGAATCCAGGGACTACAGCATTTTTTTCCTCTGTTGACTCTTTACTGCCTAGTACAGAGTAGGTGCTCAGTAAAAATGTGTTCGGTGCACGTGTCTGCATGACCTCAGGCCCTCTGGACACCAGGTGGAAGGGTCCTTTTTTCTGCTTGCGTGCATTAGAAAAATTAGAAAACAAAAACAGTATGAAGAAGAAACTTTTTAAAAAACTTAATCCCGATACCCCAAAATAAGGATTATCAACATTTCAGTTCATCTTCATCCAGACCTTTAAAACAAACTTATGTAATCATAGATATTTTCTGAGATAAGCCTTTAAGGATGAATAGAG
Organism: Callithrix jacchus; assembly: GCF_049354715.1. NCBI lineage: Eukaryota > Metazoa > Chordata > Mammalia > Primates > Cebidae > Callithrix > Callithrix jacchus. The sequence continues at coordinate 116,033,939 of NC_133509.1, forward strand.
GGTATCCTGAACAAGAATGGGGAGAGAGAGAAAAGAAATATAGCTGGTGGAATAGCATGATAAAGACACAAAGGTAGGGAACCACACAGCTTCTCTGGGGAACTAAAAATAGTTGCATTATATACATATACATATATATATATTTTTTTGGAGATGAAGTCTTGCTCTGTTGCCCAGGCTGGAGAGAGTGGTGCAATCTTGGCTTACTGCAACCTCTGCCTCCTGGGTTCAAGTGATTGTTCTGCCTTAGCCTCCTGAGAAGCTAGGATTACAGGCGTGCACCACCATATCCAACTAATTTTTGTATTTTTAGTACAGACAGGGTTTCACCATGTTGGCCAGGCTGGTCTTGAACTCCTGACCTCAGGTGACCCACCTGCCTCAGCCTCCCAAAGTGCTGAGACTACAGGCGTTGAGCCACCAAGCATGGCCATTAGTTGTATATTGAAGAGGTGGGCATGAGAGATGCCAGGAGAATAAAAGACACTGATGGGATTTGAAGATGAAAGGATATCTGGAAAGCCAGGAAAACTTACAGGACAAGACAGCCACTCTTCTTACGGACTCTGAGTTTCAAATAACATAATATCCCTTTGATGTGATGATCCCCCAGTACATGCTCTGTGGGGTACACACAGGTTTCTAAGACATTGTCCTTGCCTGCAAGAAGCTTAAAATCTAGTTGTGGAGATGTGTATGAAATTGAATAGTGCCTCTCCTACAGAAGAATAAAGGAAAGTGACAAAGGAGAGACATATACAGTGTTTGGGGGTTCCGGTAATTAGAGAAGACATGAGAAAGAAGACCCATAGGATGGCTTTAGGGGATTTGTTTGAGGTTTTTGAAGAATAGAAAGGTCTTGGTCTAAATACTTGACTCTTGGACCTTTTTGCCTCCTACTATTCGTCATGAGCCTCTATTGCAATTGAAATCGTTTATTTACGGTATTTCAAATATACCTTATGGAATCTCACCTCTCTCCTTTGTTATCTGAAATGTCCCTCCCATTTGCTCGTTTTGAGACCGCTCGCTCCTGCTGCCTCTTCAAATCCTGTGCCTTCTTCTCTAAAAGAAGTCAAGTCTGAATTTGCCTCAGAAGGTGTATGTAGTTTCTTTACCAGAAGACTTTCTCTATAGCTTTACTGGGTAGTGTCTAGGTCTCACTCTATGCCATGCCAAATTCTCAAAAAAAATTCTAACTACATTCTAGTAGCTGCAACGAATGTTAAGCCAACTAAATCTGGGAGACATCAGAAGCCTAAGAATTCTTGTGTTCATGGTGTTTTATGCATGTCTTTTAATCTTAACATTTTTCCCTAAATGATATAAACTTCAGAAGGTGAAGACATTGTCTTTCATTGGTTTCCTTCCTCTTCTGGGCACTTTTTTTTTTTTTTTTTTTGAGACAGTCTCGCTCTGTCACCCAGGCTGGAGTGCAGGGACATGATCTCGGCTCACTGCAGCCTCCCCCTCCCAGGTTCAAGTGATTCTCATGCCTCAGCCTCCCAAGTAGCTGGGATTACAGGTTTGCACCACCAAGCCCAGATGATTTTTGTATTTTTAGTAGAGACGGGGCTTTACTATGTTGGCCAGGCTGGTCTTGAACTCCTGACCTCAGGTGATCCCCTAGTCTCAGGCCTCCCAAAGTGCTGGGATTATAGGCGTGAGCCACCATGCTCAGTCCCTCTGGACATATTTTTTTTAAATGGTACTGCTATAATGGTACTCTCAGGTCACTGCTGTAGGAAAGCTGTTCTTGGCAAACCAGCAGCACAATATAATGTAGAGCTTGAAAGAAGAGGCTGGCTTAACGTCATCATATCTTCCTGTCCCATCCTTTTCTTAGCCCTTCACTAACAGACACATAATTTTCTCCAAATAAACAAGAAAATCTCTCTGTCTCTCACCTATACACACACACACACACACACACACACACACGAAAACTGAATTTATATTTTTAGTAATCCCGCTTGGTTAAAACAATCTCCAGTGTATTCTAAGCCAAGCAGATGCATTGACACCTGTGGACTGGATTTAATGATTGTGCCTTGAGGAAACATCATCTCATCCAACCATCAAAACTTGCCCACAGTCACTAAGATATTTAGTGAAGGAGCTGGGATTCTGATTCCAGGCTGACTTCAGAACCCGTGCTTTTAGCTATTACCTTATTCTCCTTCCTATGTGTTGATTTTCTTACCTAAATTCTATCCTTTTTCTTTTTTTCATTAATTTAGTGGCATTTTCAACACTGGACTTAAAATGTTCCCTGACCTGACCAAAGTTTATTCCATTGACATATTCTTTATACTGTAAGTATGCACACATGCCATGTTTGAAAGTATTTTATTTGTCACTGACAAGAACTAGAATACAGCCATGGGGGTTGGTTGAAGCCAAGTAAAGCAATTGTTTCAAGGAGAAGCAGTGATCAGCTGTGGCATGAAGTAAGGCAAGGACTGAGAAATAACCATTGGCTTCAGCAACGTGGGTTGTTGATGACTCTGCCAAGAACAGTTCCAGGGGGGTGCTGGGAGTGTCCCCACTGGAACTGTCTGGTCGGAGTGGGCTCAAGAGAGATTTGGGTAGAGAGGATTAGAAAGAGTCTTTTGAGAAGTTTTACTATTAAAAGGGAGCAGAAAATATCTCAGTAATTGGAGGATATAGACTCAGGAGAAAAGATTTTGTTTGCATGTTTTTGTTTTAAGTGGAAGAAATTATGCAATACTACTTTGCCGATGGGAATGGTTGAATAGAAGGAGCATCTGATGATAACTCTGATACCCTAGTTTTCATATAGTTTTAATAGGTCTTTAAACACTTTCCCATACATGACATTTGCTCCTCTCAGCCACCTTATAAGGTATAAAACAAAGTTATTCCTCTTCCATTTATGAATGAGGAAACTGAGGAATAGAAACCTCAAGTGATTTTGCCTGAGCAGTGTCTCGAGGAACAGTCAGGAGTGGTACTCAAGTTACTGCCTGTGACCTCTGATTGGCAGCCATGTCCTCTTTTCCAAAACGTGTGACAGGAGTCGGCTGTCTTACCTAATTGTATAGGAATGAAAGGACACACAGCAGAGAGAACTACAAGTTGAGTTTGCATTAAAGAGTCAGCAAAAAAGTAGAATGATAAGCTTCAAACTCTTGGGGTTTTGCTAGAAAAAAAAATTGATCATTCTTCTTTCCTTCAAAAGAGCTCAGTTCAAAATATAAGCAGTCTTTCAGGAACTAGAATGGTGTAGAAAGGTTCTCCAGGAGCCTGGTGAAGTTTGGCAAGTGAAGGGCATTTTAGAAATACTCATTAAATGGAATCCATTAATCCTTTTATTCCGACCTTCTTAAAGGTTCATGCATGTAGGAAACTCCAGTTGTTATGGACAAAGGGTTGCAGATTCGAGAGAAGCCTCTGAGATCCATCTGCCTCCCTCGAGATGAGGATTAAGTCAGGGACCTCCGCCCCCACCTAAAGCTCTCTCACTTACCCCACACTTGGACTCTAGGTACATGTCATCTAGGACAGCTCTTACCACCTCACCAGACCTCTGAGCCACTAGTGGTTAAGAAGGGTCAGTAAAACTTAAAAAGAAGTAAGATTAAGCTATATTGTGTCTGTTATTTATTAAAGTGCATATGTGCAGCAAGACCCCTGCTCCAGAAAGAAGCATTTTTTCAATAAGTGTTTTTGTCTCTCTCTCTTGCAGTGAAATCACAGACAACCCTTACATGACATCAATCCCTGTGAATGCTTTTCAGGGACTATGCAATGAAACTTTGACACTGTGAGTATTACCAGATCTACTCTCTCCAGCAACTAAATTCTATTCTGAGTTATTTTCTTATGTATACAGACCATCCAAGAGCCATACTATCCTACCATATATACTCTATAGAGTACCATGTGTTTTACATAATTAGAGTATTGTCTTACGGGATGTTACTCTGTAGACTACAAAAGAGTTTAGGAAACAAGATAAGAGGATTCTATTATGGCAGTGTGGTGGGTAACATTTTTCACATAAAGGACTGGGTAGGCATTACAGACCATGCAACCTCTATAGGAACAGGTCAATTCTGGCATTGTATGGCAAAAACAGCCATACTCAATACATACACTAATGAGCATGTCTGTGTTCCAATAAAACTTTACTTATAGAAACAGGCAGTGGACTTGATTTGGCCTGCAATTATTATTATGGAATAATCATCTGTATCCAGGTATCCCCATTTTACAGGAGAAGAACTGGGGTTTAAGCAAATTGAAGTGACTTTCCCAAGATCACTGAGTTTAAAAAGTGGTGCCATTAAGGGCTTCATAAATTCTGCACTCACACTTTTACTCTGTAATCACACACTGTTATTAAGCTCCTGTAAGGGGATATTAAGTAGAATGCATAGTGCTGCTAGAGGTCAGCATTTTTCCAGAGCTTGAATGGGGGTAATGCTCTTTAGATGGTCAAAAGTAGATGCTTAATTAGGGACATTCACAAAAATGTTCTAATGGAGAAGATCTAATAGAGGTAAAAAGGATAACTTAATTCTCTAAGCAGTGAGAAAATTCCTCTCTCATTGTATAAGCCACAGAGTAGAGTTGGAGCTACCTCTGCAGGATATCCTCTCAATTTTCAGGACCAATGCCCAAGTTCAAGCCTGATGAAGTTTTTTCCTGGATTGTCACCCCAGTTTCATTTCTCTGCTCACACTAAAGTTGGGGTGGGGGGCTCTTCACAGGTACAAACCTGATGAAATTACTCCCAGAAACATGGATCCAAGCTTCACACAGTTTTTCTAAGGGACTATCTAAGAGCCCTTCCTAGTTTATCAATTTGGACCCAGTGAAGTTGCCTCAACTTCTGGGAGCAATGGAGCATTTCAGCTGATCCTTCTCATCACAACACGGTGAGAGGTCTCTTTTAAAGAAAAAGGAGGCTCCTTCTTGATCATAATTTCTTCCTATCATGCATAAAAGACCCAGGCTCTTAGGCTACTCAGCCTCAAACCTCAAAGCCATTTACTTCAGTAAAGCTTTCCATTGTGCCCTATAGTGCTCATCATAACGAAACTCCTACATGCTAAACTTCTTTACTATCTTTTGACACCATTTTTCTAAAATCCCCATATCTCAAGCACCCACCCCTCTCAAGTGAAAGCTCATTCTCCCACATCAAGCATGTAGCCCAGGATGCATTCTATAAACATCTGAGTGAAGGAAGCCCATATTTCCTAAAATGTAGAGGAGAGGATGGCATAGATTATTCATGATCCTTTCAGATGATTATTTCTACATTTGTGCAAGAGTCCTTCCTTCTTTGAAGCTCAGGCTCAAAGAACCATCAACATGAAACAATGCATGTTCCAACAGCTGACTTTGTACCTGTATTCCTGGTAGAAGATAGTTTCAATCAGAGTTTGTAATTCTTTGATCTTTCTTCACCGGATTCCTTTTTCAAGGCCAAATTGTTCATTAAGACCTTCGTTTAATATCTGAAATGCAACTCAAACAAGTATTTTTAATGTCCAGGACTCTCAACAAATTTAGAAAAATAAAAATGCCAAAACAGTTCTCACATCATCATAAAAGAGTTCTAGTTCAGAAAAAATTAATTTACCATAGTTTTCTCAGCCATTGTGCTTATATTCCTGAGATATTGCAATCCTCACCCAGGACATGTTAGTAGCTGTAATTAAACTCACTATGTAATTATTTAAGACTAAATAAAAATAAACACATCAACAACAACAACAACAGAGCTGTGAGAATCTTTCTCAGTTTTCCACAACTATATAGGATAAATCTAAGTTTTAGGATACTTTTTATTTATTTATATTATTTTTTCTGAGATGTAGTCTTGCTCTGTCGCCCAGAGTTGGAGTACAATGGTGTGATCTTGGCTCACTGCAACCTCCACCTCCTGGGTTCAAGCAGTTCTTCTGCCTCAGCCTCCCAAGTAGCTGAGATTACAGGCCACACCAACTCCTTTTAACATGGTCATCTCATAAGTGGTCCTCACTTTGTTAAATATATAGTTATGTGATCCTCTCAGCAACCTTTTTATTGGGTATTATATTTATGTACTTACTTATATTTTTAGAAATAAAGAAACTGAGGATAAGACAGATTGAGAAATTCTCAGGATCATTCAACTATTAAGTGGCAGAGCCAGGTCTCACCACAAATTTGAACTTTCCTGTATGCTTCTTAATGTGTTCCCCAAGTTCACATGTGGTACATTACCATAATTCTCAAAGTTCCCTTACAACTGCCACTAAGAGTTCCCGCTAGCAATGCCTGAGTGTGGTCATAGCTGTCTTCTCTTATTTTCATCCCAATAACTACCAATAACCTCTGTGCATTCCCATATAGCTCAGAGATCCCAAGGCTGGGGCCCATCTCCTGCAGAAAGGAGGGGCCCATCTCACTGCAACCTTTGCTCTTGGATTCAAGTGATTCTGTAGAAAGGGGGACTGCTTTTTGTAGGTGGAAATAATTATATTTGAGGTCAGCCAGGCATGGTGGCTCATGCCTGTAATCCCAACACTTTGAGAAGCCAAAGCAGGCAGATCACCTGAGGTCAGGAGTTTGAGACCAGCCTTGTCTACATGATGAAACCCCATCTCTACTAAAAAATACAAAAATTAGCAAGGTGTGGTGACAGGCACCTGTAATCTCAGCTACTCAGGAGGCTGAGGCAGGAGAATCACTTGAATCCAGGAGCAAAGGTTGCAGTGAGCAGAGATAATGCCACTGCACTCCAGCCTGGGCAACAGTGCCAGACTCCATCTCAAAAAAAAAAATCATATTTGAGGTCGGGGATTCTGAGTCTCAACAGTCCTAGACCACTGTGTTTTTGACAAGTCACCTTTATGTCTCAGTAACTTCAACAGGAAATAGAAGTAATAACATTTCAGACTGGCTCCCTGAATCATTGTATGAATTAATTAGTCACAGAAACATAGCAACAAGTTAAAAAACATTAACATCTCCAGACCAGTGGCTCATACCTGTAATCCCCAGCACTTTGAGAGGCTGAAGCAGGCTGATCGCTTGAGGCCAGGAGTTCGAGACTAGCCTGGGCAATGTGGCGAAACCTCATCTCTACAAAAAACACAAAAATTAGCCAGGCACAGTGGCACATGCCTGTAGTTCCAGCTGTTTGAGAGGCTACGGTGGGAGGATTGCTTAAGCCCGGGGATTTGAGGATGCAGTGAACCGTGACTGAGCCACTGCACTCCAGCCTGGGTGACAGAGTGAGAGATCCTGTCTCAAAAACGAAACCAAAAAACTCCATAAGAGGTCATGGTCTATCTACTTTCTTAGATTCATTTACAAGGTTTAATTTAATTGAGCCCCTAACCCTTAAACATTTAGTCTATGATAAGCTCTGAGGACAAAAAGATGAATAAAATACAAAGGTGATATTTTAAATATTAATAGAAAAATTAAACACATATGCATTTAGGTGAATGTCTTCAAAATGTTTATCTTAAGAGACTGCAGTTGCTCCTCCGCTATTGATATTGGGGTAACTATTACCTGAAATCCCTTTTTCTGGATGTATGTGAAATATTCTTTTAAAATCTTTAATGGCAATGAGCTTTGTTACTCAAAGTAAATACAATTCTGAGAAACAGCTCAAATGTACTAGGAGCTAGGTCAGGAGAATGGGCATTCATTCAAACTGAGAAATATTATCTTACTTGTTTCCAACAAGTTGTACGGGAATGTTTTCTTGGGGGTGCATATGTGGGACCTGAAAAACCTTTATGTACATTTATGACACTGAAGAAATAAAGCCCAACTCTTCAGAAACAGGCCAGCACCACTGCTCACCAGCCACTGACTTCTGTTCTGTCTGTTGGTTGTAGGAAGCTATACAACAATGGCTTCACTTCAATCCAAGGACACGCTTTCAATGGGACAAAGCTGGATGCTGTGTAAGTCAAGGGTAGCCATGAAAACTGTCACTTCCCCTCACCCTAAGAAGAGCCATCCTATGGGGCAGAATTCTGTTGAGAGACAGGTTCTATTAGAGCATCTTCCACCCAGAGTTTGTGTGACCAACATGGAAATGAGGTCAAGGAACTTGGCAGGGGCCCACTTTAGTGGACACTTAACATTGGCTCCAATTGTAAGTCCCAAAACTTTTATCCCTGGGGTGTGTGTGTAAATGTTCATCTATTATGTACATGAAGTAAAAGGTATCTTTAATGAAGCCCAAAGCTGTTCAGAAAATAAGGTGGTTCCTCTTTTAGTCCTTTCTGAACATGTTTTTGGGAAAGATGTCAGTTTATATTTGATTCACTCAGAAATAGCTGAAAAATCATACCCAACTTTTGCCTTTTCAAAAAATAAATAGTGCTGGGAACAGCTGAAACAGCAAACAATGGACTTTGCGTTTGATGTGTTTGATAACACTTTTGAGTATTTCTTTACAAATGATATATTTTTTCATTTGTTGTTTTTTAAAATTTACCTGCTTATTTTTGGTAGTGTCTGGTTATGTATTCATTTTTGTAAATCATTATTTTCTCATTTTAAATATAATATAAAATTACTATATGAAATGTTAAAAGTACATAGTACTTTACATAGTAATTTTTCATACATAGTAATTTTATATTCCAGGAATGATCCCTGCAAAATCTGAAGGCCTTATTATGACTCAAAATCTGTTGTGTACAGGGCTTCTCAAACTTTCCTGGGCATGCAGACCATCTGAGGGGTGTTATCAAAACACATACTCTGAATCCGTAGTTCTGGATTTGGCCTCAGTATTCTGTATTTCTAACAAATTCCCAGCTGATGCTGACACTGCTGTTCATAGAACACACTTTAAGAAGGAAGGGTGAGGTCAATAAGCCGTAGTTTAGGACATTGTGGTTTAGGGGTTAGGCGATGGGTTCTGGAACAATTCCATTTTGAGATGGTAATGGTAAACAAGTGTTTGAAGTCATTATGCTGAGGCCAGGCTCCCTGAGTTCTGTTTGAAGTAAAGCCTCAGTTTGCCAACTTTTGTGCTTCCTACCAGTCTTTATGAAATGAAGAGTGACAGTACCATTCTCTCAATGGTCTGGTTGTGGAGTCATAATGGTTCATTTCCATTATTTTTTAAAATCAGTAATTATAGACGAAGTCCAAAAAGACTCAATAAAGTGATACTTACCTCTCTAGTTTATTTACAGAATTGGAAGGACCCTCATTCCATCTTAACTTTATGATACTAACCTCTTACAATCTTTCATCTACTTTTCCACATATTTATTAGACACTTACAATGTACCAGGGCCTGTGCTATTTGCTGGGAGAACAAAGAAACAAAGACGAATAGGAGCCATGTGCTCCCTGCCCACACTGAGCATACATTCTGCAGGGGTCAGCTCAAGGGTAGCAACATCAAAGGTCAAAGTACATTAGGGAGAAGTGTACCCAACCCAAAATATGCATCTCAGGGAGAAAATATGAAGCCTAAATATCGAATAACATTGCCTTCCTTCTCTGGAGATACAAGCCAGATTTTCTCTAGATTTAGCTCATTGTTTTTTTAAATCATTATTAAAATTTATGTTTTAGAAGTGAATTGCCCTATATTCCAGGTTTCAAGTTCTTTTTCTAATCCAGCATTCTGGAAAGGTGGCATTTGATTTTAATATTGTATGAATTTCACCAAATATTTTCCTCTTTGATTCAACTATTCTTAGAAAGCTAGAGGTAATGATCTTCTGATTTCGAATTTTCTATGAATGGAGTATGGAGACTTCTTAAAAGAATGAAGGTAGTTTGTAGGTACTTAGGGCATTAAGATGTCAGACGACCGTTACACAGTTCTAAACATAGAGTGCATCAAAATGTTAGTTAGCATGGAAACTCACATTAGCAAGGGCAGGGATATGAGACAGCAAGGAAATCTTCAACCAAGGAAACCAGAGCTGTCATATGGCTCCTGAATTCATGTGTCCAGCTGACTCTTGCCTGAACTAAAACTGTGGATTAGAAAAATAACCCGAAACCTGGGATATAGGGTAATTTATTTCTAAAACATTCATTTTTCCACAAACAAAATATTTTGAAGACCAAAATAAGAATCTATGCTTCAAATTATCTGCCTACTTTTCCTGCCATATTTAGCCATTGGAAGATACGACCCTCAAACACTATGAGTTATCATTTATTAAAGACAGAGTGTAAAATTCAGACGTTAAGGCCTAAAGAGGCAATAGTTCTCAACATTGGGGAGTTTTGAAAGCACTAATGCCAAGGTTTTGCCCTCAGACATTCTGGATGTAGCCAGGATCGTGGGGATTTAAAACTCTCTCCAAGTGAGTCCAATACAGAGAAAAGTCGAGAACTATTGCTTCAAAATACGTGCTCTATCTTCTTGTCCAATTGTCATATTTTACATATGAAGGAAATGAAGCCCAACAGGAACACGTGGCTTTTTTTTTCATGGCTGTTTAAATTTGATAGAGCTATCTAGTGGCCAAGTCAAAAATGAGACCTGGGTCCTCTGATTCAGGACTCTTCCGTGCCCTCTGCTGGGATTCATCATGGCTGACTTACCAGCCACCACCAGCGTATGGACACCCAGCTCTGGCAAGTGCCACTTGTTTCTTAGCCCTGAAGATTGCTTAGATTTCTTAGCTCAATCTATTAAAGGCACTAAATACAGAAGTTAAAATATCTTGCTCCTGAAAAGAATGGGATCATGTGAGAGAAAGGAGGTGACTCAAGGCATAATCAGAAGTTTCAGAGGACATAATCAGAAGTTTCAGAGGACAATCACATCAAGCAACAGCGCCATTCGTCCATGAGAACCTGACTTTACCAGTGCAGCAAGGCCGCTCGTGAGCTTCCAAATGAAGTCTGACTCGGGGATAACTTGACAAAAAGGCTGGGATGATAAAACATTATTCAAGTCAAAGAATTGGTGTTGAACTTAGTTTATATATTGACTATTTTGCTGCAAAACATCTCACCTCCCTGTCATGATTGGCCTTCTGCTCATGTTTAGAGAACTCTGCAAAGACTTCAGGAGATTTTCAGAAGAGGTCTTCAGTAATCAGGAAGTGTTAAGTGTGCTGAATGGATCTCAGTGTAAGTCTAGCAGCTTATTATCTTAGGACCAGCCATAAAATTAGCCATGGAATATCAAAGGAGTGTAGAGACATTTTCTATTGAAAGGATGGAAAAACTAACAAGTGAACAATAATTTCTCTTTGAGCTTCTCCTGAGCCTTTGTGGTAAGAGAAAGGATGGGAAAGGAGGAGCTTTGCTTTTTAAGCTGTATATCTTCAACTTTCTTTCCTTAGTAAATTAATGGGTATTACTTTTGAAAAGAAATTTATAATCTTATAAAGTTAAACAAGGTGTATAGGTTGACTTTTCAGATCTTCTAATAAAATCATGTGAATTATTCATATCCTCATATCCAAAAGGGAGCCTTAGTTTGCAGAGCTTCCCAAGCAGTTCTCAGTTATAGGAGCATCTCTCTGGTCTGGTGTTACAGACTTTTGGGGGACATACTGCCTCTGAGAGATAGGAAAAAAACCAAGGTGTTTTCCTACCTTCACATACTCAATACAACACTTTGACACCAAATGTTTGAAGGTTATTTCCCCCCCCACCTCTCCAACCCCCCCCCACCGCCACCCCCGCAACACAGCAAGTAATCAACTCTTCAATACACACCAGCTGGGTGTCCTACAATTTAACTCAGTTCTGATACTATCTACCTGGAGGTAGCATCAGATCCACAGGTTAAGGGCTTTATCCCAAAAGACTGCCTGCTACTTCAGATGACAGTCACAGGTCCCAGGTTGTGTCCTATGCTTCTGACTGACAAATTATAAAACACGTTCAGGGCACAAGGTAGGAACCAACCTTGAACAGGACATCAACCCATTGTGGGACGCAATCACACACACTGCCACACTCAGACTGGCACCATCTAGACACACCAAGGAAACTGACATGCATGTCTTTGAGATATGGAATTGGAATACCTAGAGAAAAAACCCACACAGACATGGGGAGGGTGTGCACATTCCATCGCAACAAACAAACAAACAAACAAAACCTAAACAATATAGAATGAAACAATATTATTAGAGGACATGCTGTATATAGAGAGAGACTCTCTCTACTTTCACACCAGCTTTCTCCTCACACCATATCATGGATTCTGTGGGAGGCGTGGCTGATGGCAGAATTACTCCGTCAGTGGCAATGGATTTCAATTCGCTGGTGCCATGACTTACCGTCTAACTATCCCTTGAAACATAGGAAAGAAATCAGGGTACCCTTTCGCAATACTTCCTTGACATTTTTATGTTAAGTATTAAAGTTATTTGGAAGAGTTTAACAAATGTGGAAACTATTTCTTGGTTAAGAATCTTTTGTTTCTTGGTTTCTACAAGTCTAGATCAGGGGTCAGCAAACTTTTTCTGGGAAGAGCCCAGATAGCAAATATTTGGGGCTTTATGGGACATATGGTCTTAGTTGTGCTACTTAAGTCTGCCTTTGTAGTGTGAAAGCAGCCAGAGACAATATATAAACAAATGAGCATGGTTATGTTCCAATAAAACTTTATTTACAAAAACAGGGGCAAGGCAGGATTTGACTGGAGGGTCATAGTTTGTAGACCTCTAGATAAAAGAATTCAGTGAGGATGACTGTTGTGTGGCAAAATATGTAGTCTGTTTCTCTGAATTTCTGGTAAATATTAAAGGGCAAGTGTGGGATAAAGATTAAAAAGTATCTGGATTAAAATATTTGGCCATGGAAAGGGCGGATCCAATCATAATAGAAAACAAAGATTTTCTTTTAATCAGTATTTTGAATCCAAGCTGGAAACTGCTCCTGTTATAAAACAATGCTCTATCATTATACCCTAAGTTTCTGATTCCTAGTCAATGGAAATGTATTCTTTCCTAGATTTAAGCACTTCAGTAAAAGGTATCATGGAAATCCAATGTAAAATCAAAATGATGGTTGTGATAAGGGGTCCTGGGACTGGAGGAAGACAAGGATTGAGCTATAGGTGAAGGAAAGAAAGTTAAGGTTCCATAGTAATAATGAAAGAGTATTCACATTGTGTTTTTAACAGAGGGATGTTGCTTTTGGTCTCAGTGTTCATCATGATTTTAAACTAAGGCAAATACATCGATCTCCTATATTATCTTAATAGTGTTCAAGGATTGCACATGGTATGTTAGCAATTTGGTGATTTCTCCAGAAGTTTGTGTAAATAGCACTAGGTTCTAATTTAAACAATGTGTCATCCAAGAGAGCAATCATCCCCTATCATTCCACCTCATGACAATTTACTGAAATTAGCAGATTGACCTCATTTACACCCATTTTTTAAAATGTAACTGAATAATACAATTACAGCCAAGTTGGACAAATTCCACATTGAGTGCAAGTGCTGATGCCTCAGCAGCAGTCGAGAAATTAGTTAGGATTTCATGAAAATGATGGCAGATGTGTAAAAGCACGTTGTCCTATGACTTCCTATGATGCCAAAAACATTGTCATCACTGAGAGGTGAAATTAACAATAATAACAGCATCCCTTGCTCAATAGGAGTTGAACTGTACTCAGTCACAAGTTAAGTCACACACTCATTGTTTGGAATCTCTTTTCCATCCTCTTTCCACACGATCTGCGTGGGGATACGCTGCTTCTCACAGAATGTCTGATTCTCTGTATCACATTCCCTATCGTCAAACTCTAGCAACTAGCTACTGTCTGACAGTAAACATTTAGGCAGGAATAAAAATGCCATTTGGATGTGCTAACAGCCTACCAATACACTAATTATTATAAACAGAGTCAACACAATTAATGCACTAATTAGCATCATGCATTAGCTGATTCGAAGTAAAACACCACATCTTGGCGCACTGGGAAAAGGCAATGATAGAGAAGACTATAGGATTAAGAAGGCTATTATCTATCATGGGGTACGTGTTTGAACAGCTTGTAGGATATACCCAAAGGTTTACTCTTCCCTCTGCCTATGGAAAGCTTGAGTATTTTCTCACATGTTACTATTTACAAACAGGTGTCCTGATTTCTGCTACAAAAGGGTTTCCATAGAGCAAGCCAGCTTCTCTTAAAACTAACATGAGAGCTGGGCAGGGGTTCCTTTTAATTTTCTGAGTTATCAAAGCTGTGGGAGGAAAACAGCATTCCCCACAGAAGTATTCCCATTAGAGACTCACAACATAAGCAGGGACCAGTTTAAGCTTCCCCTAAATGGATTGTGGAGGTAGAGGCTGAAATTCCATCTTGGAGCAGAAATGTACCCTGAAACTCCACAGAGAGCAAAGTTCAGCAGCAATAGCAAATTTTCTTGCCACAGCATCACACTCCTCTCTCTGGCATAGATCAGTTCTTTCTAAACCTGGTGTAAAGGGTGCCTCTTTCTAGGAGTCACCCAACAACCGAGCTTTCATTCATTCCTCCAGCAAGTCTTTATTGAATGGCTGCTATGTGCCAAGAGTGAGTCCAACAGATAAGGGCGTACATACACATATATATTGTGCACACAATACTGAGTTTGTCAATTGAATATTTTCCTCAGCTCATTCCTGTCCACCTTCATTTTCCTGACCACATTGGTCTTCCCTAACTATGAACTATTCACAATCTTAAATCAGGGCACAGCTTCTTAACTCACTGTATGGAGAAGTGGACATCTCTTTTCTCAGAACTTCATTTCTTCCAACAGGTTCTCAAAGAAGAATAAGCCCCCAAGCATTGAAAAGCTGTTGAACACATAGATATGGAGCCATGTCTACCTTATTTTTAAAGGAAATATCAGTTCTTTTCTTATAAGCCCTTCCCAGTGTAGATATTTGGGAACCCTGACTTTCAAGAAGTATTTCCTTTCATCTCTTACTACAAGCCTTTTGACTCTCTTTTAAGCTCCTTTATGTTCATCTTCTCTTTGCAAAAGATGTTTAAATTATCACTCCCCTCTAAACTAATTATCGTCTAGAGCAGGTTAACCAGATAGCCTACCAAGATTTTTGACTGATTTATCCAAGCTGGTTACAAATGTGGATTTTAGAAGAATCAAGGTAAGTCACGGTCAAGGAAGCAGTTTAACTAGGCTGATCATCCCAGAAAATGTCATGTGATAGATGGGGCTGGTGGAAGCACGTTCTTCCTGGATATCAAGGCTTCTGTATATGTGTTTTCCCTCCTGACTGTCTTGACTTCAGATGGAAGGCCAGAGCAGCTTGCTGGTGTAGCAAGGTTAAAAAGCAAAATGAGCCAGCCCTCAAATCCGCTGAAGGCAGAGTGATGGTTTCACTTTTAAGCATCTAATTATCTCTAAGAGGTAAAGTACCAAAAGGCCGCGCTGGTTTTAGAGAACACAGCCTCCTGAAGGGTCAGTTCATCTCCGTTCAGCTTGGCCAGGGCTCCTCTGCATCCTCCTCCTCCCCTCCTGGACTCTGGCTGGCTTTTCCAGTCTGAAGTCTTCTGCAGAGTTTCGGGTAAACTGCAATGCTTATCAACCAAGCTCCTTATCCTCAGGAGTATATTAAATATCAGATGAAAACACTGCAGAATTGGACAAGCAATAATTTGGTTTTACAATAATTTCTAATGATTAGAGCAAGCCGAATTTCACTTGCAGCAGTTAGAGATTAAGAGGAAAAACTGAGATGAGCTCACCGGCTCTCACTTGATTTTCAACAGTCTGAGAACAGAATGTGATTTGTAAGCTGCATTGTCCAGAGAATACAAAAAGAGATGCAAGCCAGTGCGGCCCTTACACTGAGCTTAGTTGTCCTTTCACAGAATCATGCCGTTCAATATCTTCTCTGCAGCTGTTGGTTTTTTTCCAAAGTGGATTTTGCCCACTCCAGGTGTCACTGACCAAAAGAACTCCGAAGACTTAGTGGGTTAAAGGACAGTCCAACAACGATTAAGTGGGGACTATGATTGAAGCCATTGGGAAGGCCCAGATTGGCTGCTTCAGCCTCTTAGCCAGGTCTCTGAGTGTATTTGAGACTTACTGACTCTCCCTGTGTCACACTTAACGATGCCCTGAATACTGGGTGTTCAGCCACTACCAGAAGAGGCCAAGTTTGGACTCTACCCTTGAGGTGTGTGTAAACCAGATGCCTCAAAAATTACTACCTCAAGAAGAACAGTTAGTCAAATGCCACCACACCATAAACCAAGTCTTCTATTCTTTCACTCTTCATTATTTTTTCTTTAAAGCAATCATCTGTGTCACCCTAAGAGTTTAACACTGCCCACTTTATTGTCTTGATGAAAATGTATATTGATTTATTTTCTCACTCATTCACACATTCATCCAACAAATAGTTACAGATACTGAACTTGGCACTGGATAGACACAGAACTTTCATTCTGGTTGGGGAGATAGACAATAAGGAAGTAAATAAACAAGGTAATAATTATAGATTGTGATAATGCTGTCAAAGAAATCGTGTATAGGGGAAAAATGGTAATGGCTACTTTAGATTAGGTAGTTCTCAATCTCTGTTTAAGAAGAAAATTGGGCTGGTGCAGTGGCTCATGTCTGTAATCCTAGTACTTTGGGAGGCCGAGTTGGGCAGATCAGTTGAGGTCAGGAGTTCGAGACCAGCCTAGCCAACATGGTGAAACCCTATCTCTACTAAAAATACAAAAATTAGCTGGGCCTGGTGGCAAGCACCTTTAGTCCCAGTTACTAAGGAGGCTGAGGCAGGACAATCACTTGAACCTGGGAGCTTGCAGTGAGCAGAGATCATCCCACTGCACTTCAGACTAGGTGACAGAGTGAGACTCCATCTTAAAAAAAAAGAAGAAAATTGAAAGACCCAAAAATGTATGCCAATTTATGACACGTTATTGTGTGGAGTCCCAGCACTTACTCATCATTTAGCGATTCCCTTCCTCATCTTGCCCAGAAGGAGAGACTTCTTCAGCACTGGTGATTGGTAAAACTCTTCTTCCTCCCACTGCTCCGATGAAGACTCATACCCGGGTCCAGTTAACCAGGAGGGAAGTTTCTCTGTGAGGGCTCTGGAGAAGAAATCCTTCTGACCAAAGGTTTAATATTATTGTTAACCATTGCCCTTAAAAATGTTCCAACATGAAGAGCAAACCCCATAGGCAGAATAATGGAAGCATTAGCCATATCTAAGCAGACCTTCTAAGGGTCTCTGCTATATTCTTTTTGCATCAACAGGTGGCCACTTGCTAATGTTTAAGTTGATGAGGTTATGTTGTGAGTTATTCTAAATGTGTAAATTGGGAGCATTTGTAACAAGGATATATACATGCTACGCTTCTTTTTAGATAATTTTGTTTTGTAATAAAGTTATGGGGAAAATGCCAGTTTCAAAATCCTTGGAAGCTTTTATCCATTTGGAGGGAATTTTGTTTTCAAATCACTTTGTAACTTAGATTGCTCCAAAAATATTTTACCCTCTAATGTCCAGTGTGTTTTTAAAATGGAAATACCGATGTGTCTATCAAACCTCTTCCATGGAAGATATACTCTGTAATCTCATCTGCCTAAACACTCCTCATACACACAGTAGGGTTGTCAGATAAAACACAGGCCACCCAATAAAATTTGAATTTCAGATCAACAACAGATAACTTATAATATAGATATGTTTTAATTGCATGGGAAATGTTTTTACTAAAAAAATTATTCATTGTTTATCTGAAACTCAAATTTAACTGGCATCTTGTATTTTTATTTGCTAAATCTGACAACCTTACCCAAAGAAAAGATCTGAATCTCTGACAGTTCTAAGCATCACTCACCACCCTCACCATCTTCATTCCATTCCTGATTTAAGCCTAGTCTTCGAAATTAAATGGGAATATTAATTAATACTAAGGAACAAAATTTGGTATAAAAGAGGACTGGCATTACAGAGATTAAAAAATACAATTGCCACTGGCCTGGAAAATAGGAAATTAAAGCAACTTTTAAGAAATTTAGGTATGCAAACTAGATCATAAACATCCTCATTTTCAAAAACTTCTGCCGTAATTAATGTGCATAAACTTTTTAGGGTTGAAACCTAGCTATCCTAGTGCTTAAGCCAGAAGAAGACAAGGTATCCTCTAAATTCTTGAAATCAGTCAATACTATGGTCACATTTATTCTGGCATTTGTACTAATTTGGTGTGATTTCTTAAACTCACCTAATTCATTCTCTCTCTCTCTCTCTCTCTCTCTCTCTCTCTCTCTCTCTCTCTCTCTCTCTCTCTCTCTCTCTCTCTCTCTCTCCCCCTCTCTGTCTGTCTCTAGTTACCTAAACAAGAATAAATACCTGACAGTTATTGACAAAGATGCATTTGGAGGAGTATACAGTGGACCAACCTTGCTGTGAGTAAAACATACAAGAATATTTTAGTCTTTTTGTTTGTTTGTTTTACTTTTTTGGAACAGATGGAGATATTAAGGGGAGAAGCTTATGTTCAGGGGTAGAGAATGTTGCTGTCTCAGGTAAAGGCTTCTGCAAGTTCCCTTTTCCTGGCTATATAACCTATGTCTTAGAAGAAAGTCCTTGTCCTTTGAGACTCAGAAGGCCGCAAGCTCCAATATGCCATCCTGATTCCTAATCAGGCACCCACCTTGGTGTATGTGCTCATAGAGGCTCTGTTCATGGAGCAGCTGCTGTTTGAAACATTTTGAAACGCAAGGTCCACAAATAGATGGAAGGCACACTAGTTTTTGCAGAGAAAATGTACTTGAATGCGCATTGCCCAATGCCTGGCACAAAGAAGGAAGAATATAAAGGATAGTTCAACTTATTTCTGGAAGAACTTACAATCATGGGGAAAGATGGGAAAATGACATTTTTAAACAGCATGAAAACATACATATTTCTGCATTTCCTTTGATTTACATCCCCATCTCAAATCAATGATCAGGTATTATTGACTCTGCTTCCCTCGAGTGTCTGTATCATCACGACCTTTCTCATTCCCTTGGTTTTACCTCTGTTTGGAATCTCATCATTGAGCATCCACTCTAGCCCTTGCCAAAGTGGAACACAGCACCCCAGAAAGGCACAAGAAAATCTGTTAGGGATGAGAGGAAATATTAGAGGTTCTATTTATACTTATATTTTTAATAAGAACAAATTAAGTTGTATTAATATTTTACTTATAGATGGCCACTGTCCCTCAGGGGCCAGGTAGGGGGTGGATGCCTACTAGAAAAGAGGGAGTGATCCACAGTCCTAAGCACTGGATACCTTCACTCTTTTACCTTTGACAATTTTATTTCACTTTCAGATTGAATCCACCTGGTTAAGTGTATTTATGGTCCTATCTCTTAACACATAGGCTCAGAGTGATCTTGAAAATCTGCTGTGCCACGTGGGGTTCACTATTAACTCATGGCAAAGTACTTAAAAGCATTATACATTTTTCTTTTTATAAGGAGACAAGTGGGTGAAATAAAAAGTATTAATCTTTTCTGTGTGATAAAGTCCTTGTCAGTAATTTTTAACCTGGAAGATATTTTTCAATAACACTTTTATATCTGCTTCTTCAGGATTAAGGTACTGTTTCACCAAGTAATAAGAAAAGTCATTGCTTTTTGAAAGAAATGTATGCTTTAGAGAAAGGCTTTAGAAACAGGTATTTGGAAACATTCACATATTATGTGGATTTCCTGATAAAAATGATGAATGCCATAAAAATTCTGTTTGGTTCAAATCAGAAATAGAATTTTCACCTGTTTTAAAAACTTTCAAATTAAGTTTGTTATGATTATTGTATCCATCTTCCTAAATTCAAATGCTGAACCCTTACCCTCTAGCACTTTAGTATGTGACTATATTTAAAGGTAGGGTCCGTAAAGAGGTAATTAAATTAAATTGAGTTTAGGTGAGCCCTAATCCAATCTGACAGGTGGCCTCATAAGACAAGGAGATTAGGATGTACAGACAGACACCAGGAATGGCTGCTTACAGAGGAAAGGCCACGTGAAGACACAGCAAGAAGGCGGCCACCTGCAAGCGAGGGAGAGAGGCCTCACGAGAAACCAAACTTGCTGACACTTTGATTTTGGACTTGAAGCCTCCAAAACTGTAAGAAAATACATTTCTGTTGTTTAAATCAGCCAATTGGTGGCATTTTGTTACCGTGGCTGTAGGAAAATAATACAGAGTTGCAAAAGGTTTAAAATCCATGTGTATAAAATGTGCAAATGAAACACCTTCAGATCACTTTGCAAAAACAACTGATTGACATCAGAAAATATAAAATTTCATTAAAAACATGTATTTAATTACTGAGTTAGACTGAAAAATCAGAATCTTAGTTTAATAAACTCAGTCAAGCCTACTCTATTCTTGGCAAAATACCCATCTTTGGAAATATTTTCAATTAGGACAGCCATTTAAACCAAAATCAAAATAAACTAAACCAGAAGCAGATTTTGAACAGCCAGAGCCAAAAGGGTTAAAAATAATTTTCAAAACTAATTAAGCATATTTGATAACATTGCTTTTGCTTTAATGAAACTTTAAAAAAATACATTCCTTATCCTCATTGCATTATTTTAAAATGTATGTTTAGTGTGTTATAGTCTATATAATATAATATAGGAATCCATGTATAGGGTTCATGACTATTCATATGTTAGTGATACTCACTCAAATATTTTTCACTTATTGATATGTGAGATTGAAAGAATTTGAAGACCAATAGTATAGAGAAGAACCACTCAAAGTGAGTTCATTACAAGGTAAGTGGCTGTCCAGGATGTACATCAAAGCACAGCTTCTTTTTTGGAGAAAGTCTTGTCATGAAAATGAAGTCAAGCAAACTTAACAGTGTACTTAGTTGAAGTAGTTAGCTTACATCTAGCATACGCTTCTTATACTTGGATGGTAAGAAGCTATTGGCCAGTGGGCACCATACTTTGAGTAGCAGTAGTCTAGATGATTAGAGTCTCCAAATCTGGCCCCTGCCTTTACTTAGTCTTGGTTCCTCGCAAATCCATCCTCCCCAAATCTCTTTGGGTTTATACGCCAATAGGACCTTAAACCCCAGACTAGCCTCCCATTCCCCTTGGGATAGAGGTCTTGGTGTGACATTCAAGACCCTGCTACAAACTTCAGCTTTGTCTTTTATACCACTTTACACCTCTATCCAGTGGTCCATCCATATTGAACCTCTTAGTTCCCTTAATTCTCCAACCTACGTATACTGTTATGCCAAACTCTTACTCTTCCTACTGTCTGGAAAACCTTGCCATAATCTTACCTGTCTGACAAACACCTACTGGCATTTTAATATTCGAGTAAAGATCTCCTCTCTGCAGTCATTCTTGGACCTCCTTCTTCTTGGGGAAAAATAACTACTTTTTTTGTACACCACTACACTATCTGCCTATCTATCTATTTACCTACCTACCTCCCTATCTACATTGTATGTATGTATATAAAATGCACCAGTAACATGTCTTTATCTCTCCAAGAGATCCTAGAGGGCAGAATTGAATTTCTACAATTCTAATTCACATTATAATGCCTGAAACACAGTATGAGCTTAATAAATGTTTGTGAAATTCATATGGTACCCAACAAATAATTAAAGCATTCTTCTGTAAACACTATGACATTTAAAGAGCAATCATATTTTAAAGATATTTTAGCATGTTGTCCTCAGGGGAATGTGTCCATTTCTACTTCTTTAGAAGTGGTCAATTAAACTACCTACTTCTACTCCCTAGAAGTTATTTTTTTCTATTTATAGCAAGATTTTCTACAAGACTCTCCCACCAAGTTAAGAGTATTTGTGCAACTGCTTGAAAATGCTTTCCCTGCCTTTTGGTGGCATTTCAGGTTGTGGACAGTGACAAAGATGCAGAGTTATACCTGGAGTTGACTCCCAGCCCTATCCCTTACTAACTTTAAGACCCAAGTCTCAAGTTGCTCATATGTCAAAACAGAATAACATAAACTAATGAAATTTAAATAAAATAATAAAGGAAATAAGCATATCCTCAATGACGTTAGACATTATTATGATTATTTTCACTTCTTCCTAAACTTTGGTTTTCATTATTCTGATCTGTTCTAATCTCTCTGATCACTCCTTCCCCATTTCTCGTCTTAGCTCACTTCACCGTTCCTCAAAATTGGGTTCTCTCCTGGGTCCTATATATCGTCTCCTTTGGTTAAATCATCTGCTCACATGCAAATTTGCTCATCATGAGATATGAATCTGCTCATCATGAGAATGTGAATTATTTCTAAGTTTGGGGTATCATATCTTAGCTCTTATTTGGCCATTCACGCAGCTGGAATTCCTTCCTTCCTCCCTGTCATTCCTATCCATTCCCATCAATCTGCTTAAACTCTCCTAAGCCAACCTTTGAAAACGTACAATAAGCGTATACTGAGGACTTGGGACTCTTTATTGGGAGCTGTCAATAGGGGAGGGGCACTATGTTCAAGGACAGTGAGTGAAAGGTCTCATCAAGAAGGTGGCAATCCAGAAAATACCTGAAAAAAACAAAGGGGCAGGCCTGAGGACAATCTGAAGAAAGAGCATTTTAGACAAGTGCAAAGACCCCCCAGGTGAGAGCATACCCGGCATGTTTGAGGAAGAGCAGGGAGACCATTGCCGCTCAGAGTAAAGTAAACACGGGGTAAAAAGTAGAAGCTGTGATCAAAAGGATGGCAGGGTTAAAGATGAACTTGAAGATGGCCTCAGAGGCCATCAGAAGTTCTTTTGATTTGCTCTTTAATTGGAGGGGAAGCCCTCGGAGCATTTTGAGCACAGATGTGTCACAATCTGACTCATATTTTCACAGGAACATGCCGGCTGCTGTGTTGAAAATAAACTGTAGGGGACCAAGTATGGAGGCAAGAAGACCACTTAGAGTATGCCAAAATAATACAGGCATGAGATGAAGGCAGCTTGCAGTAAGGCAGTAGCAGTGGAGATGATGAGAAATAATCTGATTCTGACTATATTTTTTAAGGTAAAGTGAACAGGACATGCTGATGGATCCGATATAGGGGGTAAGAGAAAGGAAGCAATCAAGGAGAACTGTAACAATTTTTGATGGAGCAGTTAGGAGAATGAGATCACCATTTCCCGAGATAGGGAAAGGTAGTTTGAGGTCCTGTGATATGTGCAAGCAGGCAGTGATATAAGTGGGTGTAAAAGTCGCAATAGAGGTCTGGGCTACAGACATATTTGAGACTCTTTTTAATGTAGGTGCTGATAAGGGGATACCGGTACAGAGGAAATCTCAAAAAATGAATAGAACTAAGACTTCTGAACTCTCCCCACCGAAGTGATTTTCCCATATCCTTTTTTAAACATTAAAATGACAGTACTTCTGAGACAATAAAAATAAATTAAAGAGTGTGAATTTTCAATAACAAAGACTAGGAGAGGCACTCATGTGAGTAAGTGATGAGTGTCTTCAGAAACCAAGAGAGAGCTGCACACTAAATACTTGCGTGGGTAAAACCAATAAAATGCAAACTAATTCAAATCACAAAATCTAGGAAATATTTTATCAATCTAATCTTAAGAGTTCTGCAATTAAGAATATAGGTGACATTGAAGCTGGTCAGTCTCATTCTGCACAGTCAAGCACTACTTCTTACTCATCCCAGAAGAACACTTGAATTTGCTTTCTGTTAAAATGTCATCACCAAGACTCAAGGATAATAAGCACAGTTGGGGTTAGAAGGCAAGTATTGTTTTGAAAACAGGATTATATGAAAATGTACATTCTAAAATGTAAGAACAACAATCCTCTTATCCACTCAACTCATACAATATTGGCCTCAGAATGTATATCCTCCAAGTAGGAGATGAGAGTACTGAAGAAGCTGACAGGCCCAAGGAAAAGAAAGAAAAAAAACTACAAAAAGAATCACTGATAGTCTCCCAAAGTCACCATAGTAACGCCCACCAGCCAATAAGCTTCCATACACAGAGCTTCCCATAGGCCTCCCTCACAAACAAGAACAGACAGCCGAGAACCAGCAGACATTTGAGGAAAGCCATTGACATGAGACACATCAATGTCTTGTAGTTTTCGGTGTACAGATCTTTCACCTCCTGGGTTTAAATTCATTTCTGGTTTTTGTTTTGATGCCATTATAAATGGGATTGTTTTCTTTATTTCTTTTTCTGATAGTGTATTATTGGTTTATAGAAACACCACTGATTTTTGTAGGTTAACTTTGTAACCTGTAACTTAACTGAATTCGTTTCTTAGTTCTAGTAGTTTTTTTGGTGGAGGCTTTAGCGTTTTCTATATATAATGTCATCTGAACTCAGAGACAGTTTTTCCTCTTTCTTTAGGATTTTGATGCCTTTTATTTTTGTTGCCTAATTGCTCTGACTAGGACTTCCAGTACTATGTTGAATAGAAGTGGTGACATAAAAAACGAGGACTAGAATAAACAGATAAAGGAACTTGGAAGGAACAGGGACAATGCAAGAATCACAAGAAAACGTTCATAAAAGTTATAAGAAATATCCTCAGAGAGACAGTGTTTAACATGCACAAAATACTTCCTTATACATGAATATTGAGAAAACAATAAAAGGGCTTTCAAAAATTAAAAATATGAAAGCCAAAGCCAAAAAATTAAGCAGAAGTTGTTAAAAAATAAAGTGAAAAACAGCACTCAGTAAAGAGAGCAAAAAAAAATATGAAATAGAGGAAAGAAAAAATATGAAAATTAGAAATTTAAGCCAGGAGATCCAAAACCTAACTAACAAAAGTTTTAGGAAGATAAAACAAAAACTAAAAAGAAAATAATGTAGCAGATTTCCCATTAATAAAGGAAATGAGCTTTCAGAATAAAAAGACCCACAGAGAACCCGTATGGCAAAAGAAAAAGTAGGAGAGCATGAAGGTACATCATAACACATGAAATCAATGAGATGAAAAGAACAAACTAAAGGCGTCTAGAAAGATAAATCATGTGACTGGGCAGGCTGGAGAACTGGAATGCCATCAACCTTCTCAATGGCAACACTGAAAGAAGAACACAGAAACAATACACCTTTGAATTCTGAAGGGAAAGTCTTTTGAAAACTACCAATCAAGCATGATTGATAAAAATAAAGACATTTTCTGACATGCAAAGTCTCAAAACCTTAATTTCCTCTTCTACTTATCTTGGAGCATAAACCAGAAAAGAGAAAAATGAGAACTTTGTTAAAACAGTGATCAACACAGAAAAGAAGCAAATAGAATTCCCAGGATGATCACAAAGGGAGGTCCTAGGAGTCCTGAGAACACGACAACTACATCAGAGCTGAAGAATGAACAGCTCCAAGAGGAAGGTCTTCTAGAAATGAAAGAGGATTGGCCAGCCACAGTGGTTCCTGCCTGTAATCCCAGCACTTTGGAGGGTGGAGGCAGGCAGAGGCAGACAGACCCCTCGAAGTCAGGAGTTTGAGACCAGCCTGGCCAACATGGTGAAACTCCGTCTCTACTAAAAATTCAAAAATTAGCTAGGCATGATGGCATGTGACTGTAGTCCCAGCTACTCAGGAGGCTGAAGTGGGAGAATTGCTTGAACTTAGGAGGGAAAGGCTGCAGTGAGCCAATCACATCATTGCACTCCAGCCTGGCCGACAGAGGCGGACTCCGTCTCAAAAAAAAAAGGATTGATATATCATTTGATGGAATTCATTGTGTGAAAAACTGGTTTTAGAGGTGTTTTACAAAACATTGGAGCATGTAGAAAACTTAGCAAGTGGTTTGTTTAAACCAAGACTTCGAAATAGAAAGAGAGACACAGATGGACATCTTATAGGAAAAAAAAAAAAAAAACAGTTACATTGACAAAGAAAATGAAAGTGCAGTATGCAAAGTTGCAGTAACTGAAATACTGAATATGGGTTTAACCAAACATGTCATAAAACTATTTCAGGAGAGTACAGGAGTGTGTCAGGAGAGGAAATGTGCGGGGGTGAGGGATGATAAAAGAGAGGCAAACCCACATCTTCTCTAGTAGAGAGTCAGTGGATACAATCTAAAACCAATAAATCAAGAAATACTTACACTTGTGGAAGGAAATATCAGAAGTTAAAAGGGGTTACTTCTGGGATATCAGACACCAGACTACAGGGGAGGGCTGCCTCTTGTATTATCAAACTTCCAGTATAATTTGCTTTTTAAAAATAGGTGCATTATTTTAATAATAATTAAAACTTAATTTTAAAACAAAGCCACAAAGCATAAGAAGAGAATGGAGAAATCAGCATATAAGAGATCAACAGGAGGACAGTCAGGAATGAGCAAAGGAGAGCCCAGCCTCATTCCTGAACTTGCAAGCACAGTTTCTGTCTCGAAATGAGTTTGTTAACTAACCATGCATGCACTTGTGACATGTCTTTCATTCTTGTCTTGATCTTTTGTCAAAATCTTCATTATTTTTTCCCACGTATCTTCTTCCCATAATTAGATTTTAAGATCCCAGAGGAGGTAAGCAGTGTCTTATACTTTTTATAACCCTCCCACCTCAAAAGAGAAGACAGTAAGTGCTCAATAAATATTTGAAGAGTTGTTACTAAATATCAAATAGCCATGATTTCATTGCCATTTGTTGTAAAAGCCAAACTTGGAAAATCTTAAACTTCATCTAAAGAAAAGAGAATCAGACACCATATGTATTTCTGCCTCATAAAGGTTTCTGTGGGAGAATACAGACATCTCTAATAGTCAACCAAAAAAAAATCAAACTTACCCGCTTAATTAGTCAGTGTTTTTCAAGGTCACTTCTCAAAAGATAATCTAATTTAAAACAGGTGCAATATCTAGAGTCAAAAGATCTATTATCCAATATTTGCTGTTTTTAAAAAAGACTTTTAAATTTAGCTTGGAAGTATAATAAAGTTTTTTATTGATTGATTTTTAATCAAAATATGCAATCTCATTTTCCATTTTTATATTTTCCAGTTTTGATTACTTTGTTTTCTCTTTATCTTATTTTGAAAGAGAAGCTCTTGGTGTTTTTAATCTCAAAGGAAAGAACACACTGGATGAAATGCAATGCCTTTCATGATAATCAGAGTTCTCTAAATTCTTAATTATATAACCCACTTTAATATAGCATTTAGCATATTGTTGAGTAAGTACCTCCTAAGAAGATCAAATCTCTGTAATAACATCCTTGGGTTTGCATTACAGGTATTAACTTCAAAAATAAACTTTTCTTGCTTTTAGCTAACCAAGTTAATTCAAGGGACACGGCACTGTCATATTTGTTGGTATTTTTTTCTTTTCTTTTTTTTAAACTCTTTATGACCCTAACAAGATAATACTATTAGGTGGTTGAAAATCTGTGGCAGGGTCCTTTCCAGCATGCCTGAAGAACACAGCTGAATACATGATTTTCTAGGATGATCCTTAGCAAACATTTTTTAAAAACAACTTGCATACAATAATGTACAGTTTGTTTAAGTGTACAGGTTGATGTGTTTTGACAAAACTATATTACTCTAGCCTGGTTAAGACTTAGAACATTTTCATCACCCAGAAAGTTTCCTCATGCCTCACCCTACCTCCCATAGACATGCTATTTTTCTAATATAAAAATCTCATAGTAAAATTGACAGGTCATAGGATAGATTTCTATTTCTATAAATACATCTTTACGTATACTTTATAGGAAATACTACTACAGTGTTTTCCAAAATGGTTGTTTCATTTTCTATTCTCACCAGCAAGGTATGAGCATTTCATACTGGCCAGTGCTCGTAATTGTCATTTTTTTAATTCTAGTCATTCTAGTGGACCTCTCATGGCAGTTTTAACTCATATGTCCCTGATTATTAAGGATGTTGAGCATCTTTTCATGCACTTGTCAGCTATTTGTATATTTTCTTTCACCCAGCATTTGTTCAAATTTTTTGCCCATGTTTATTGGATTTTTATCTTTTTATCATTCGATTGTATTCCAGCATAAAACTGTTGACCTAAATAAAATCAGTTTTGTTCCTGGCCACCAGCTCTCTGCCAACCCTAGTGCGAATGGTCCATGTACTCCCTTATTCCTCAGGCATTTTTCTATGCACCTACTGAGCTCCAGTAGTTATAAGGATAAGACACCGCCTCTGCTATAAAAAGGTTGCAATCAACTTAGGAGAAATGTGAATAAGTAATAACTGTAACATAAGTTGAATGTAAAAGGAGCCACAGGAGATATTTAGAGATTCAACATGCCATTTCTAGTTAGGGTGATCAGTGAAAGCTTTATTAAAGGGGACAGTATTTGAGAAGGGCTTCAGGTGAGGGGCAGAACTGGAACAGACAGTGATAGAGTTATGAGAGAAAACAAAGGCAAGTGTACAGGAAAACCTGGGATGTGTCGAGAGGGAAAAAAATAACATAATTTGAGCCAAAAGACAGTGTTGGAATGGTATGTTGAAATCATATTATGGACAACCTAATCTGACTCAGCAGGTAAGGACAGCCCCCGTGGAAGTAGTGGTAAAAGTTGCATGACCTATTAAAGTTTGTGGCCCTCAACTCACCTCAGCCCTGACTATATTATTCCTAGATAACTCTGTCACAGCCACTGAGCTGGGACTGCTAATCTGAACCTCCTGGTGATTTGACAGGGACTAGATCTCCCTCTGAGGGGAGGAAAATCGAGACCCAAATACCTCATCAGCCTGGAATTCCTTGACTTTCTTTCTGTGCTTACCAAATGGAGCTCTTGGTGCAGCTCTCTTGGATAAGAAGGGAACGTCCTGCAGATGCAAACCCAGAGGAGGCTTGCATGCTACGCTGCCCTGCTCACCGACTGTGAAATGAATTGCAAACACAAGACAAACTGACGTCTTGCACTACCTAGCTTGTGCACCGAGCCAGACCCATGCTGGAGGAGCTGAACTGTTGGGGAAGCAACAAAAGTAGGTCATCCCTCCTAAATCACACACCCACATCTCGAGAGGCACAGCAAAGGGACCACAAGGAAGAACATGAAAGAATTTGAAGAGAGAAAGTAGACAATGATCTTTCTAGAATAGTGTGCATGCTGACTTCTTGACAAGAACAGGGAATGGTTTGCTTCAGCCCTAGGAATTTTCAGAACAGAAGAGTCACATTGACAACTCAGGATACTTGGTTTCCCCCAAAATTCTAGTTTACTGATCTGTAGCATCTCCTACTACCTTAGCCACTAATATGAGAAAAAAGAATGAATACTTTAAATCACAGCAATCTATTTTGCCAGGGTTACTTCCATAACTATTAACAAATCACTTGCAGAGCAGTCCTCAGTTAGTGGGCTGCCTGCTGGTGGGAGAAGGATAAAGCAGTTAGTGCAAAGATCCTCAAAATCATACGCACCTTTGTACTTCTTCAACCAACTGAAAGTGCGACTACTATCATCCCCGAAATAAAAGTTCTCCAAAACACTGGGAGCCACTCCCTAGAGCAGTGGCCTCAAATGGTCATACATTTTACAGCAGGGGATTCAGTCCGAGTAGATGTTTTTCCTGGCTAAACAGTAAACTAGAGTAGCTTTTCTTCTCTAAAAATAATTCACAAATTCATAAACTATTTCTTTAGGATGGTTTTGCTAAAGTTACCTAAGTAAGGGCTTTTTACCTTGTTAAAAACTTGTAGAACATAAAAGAATTTTTGCTGAGAGCGAATCCTAGGAAAACAATGCCGCCAGAATGCTCTAATCCTTGTAAATTCTGAACCATTTTGTTAACTAATTATCCCTCTTTAGCCAAGAGCTCTTAACAGTAAAGAATCTGAAGTTTGTTCTTTGTTGAGCAAGTAGGACCATAATTACTTCTCTACTGCTCCTTCTTTGCAACTTTATGTATAAATAACTCTACCTTTTAGTGAGTGCCTGCTAGGCTCTGTGCTATTTTTACATAAATTTGATTTCAACCTTTCAAACCCCAAAAGATTCTGACTTCTCCACACCACTCTTCTCAATTTTTGATGATTTTGCCCATATCAAGTCTCAATTATCTGTATAATAAGAGAAACAAGATTGTATAGGACCAAATAGCAAAGGCAAAAGCCATGTGTACTACATTTTGTAGCAGGTTTTACTTGTGATTTTACAATTAATTAGAGGATGCTGGCAACAGGCTAAATAATGAGAGATGTGAATAAACCTTGGATTAAATTTTTGAATAAACAACCTACTAACAGAAACACAAAAAGCAGTTTTTAGCATATAGAATTAGCACACAATTCTTCCCATGTAAGTATGGATGAGTACTAAATGTTTTCACTCTTCCGGGAGTTTACGCCTGGAACAGGTGGGAGGAAATAATGAAGCATTGTCATCTGACACACTATCTCTGCCAGGACATGGAAATCCATTTTGTTAATTACATTCTGTCTCTGAGTCTAAAAGAAATAAACACTTAAAAAAAAGTGAACCTTTTATCCTTCACAAGTAGCATGGAGCCCGACCCTTTTGCCACTATGGTGATGATCATTTTGAGTGTGTGTAGGGGTTGTGAGGTTGAGAAGGGAGGGAATTCAACATTGTGAAGGAGGCTATGCTTGTGTTTCAGCGTCTATTGGCAGTTGATATGGTTTGGCTGTGTCCCACCCAAATCTCATCTTGAATTGTAGCTCCCAATTCAACCAACCCATGTTCTGGGAGGGACCCAGTGGGAGCTAATTGAATCATGGGGGCAGTTCCCCTATGCTGTTCTCATGGTAGTGAATAAGTCTCACAAGATCTGATGATTTTATAAAGGGTTCTTTCTTTGACTTGGCTCTCATTCCCTCTCTTGCCTGCCACCATGTAAGACACGGCTGTTGTCTTCCACCATGATAAGGAGGACTCCACAGCCATGTCGAACTGTGAGTTTGTTAAACCTCTTTTTCTTTATAAATTACT
This sequence comes from Callithrix jacchus, assembly GCF_049354715.1. NCBI lineage: Eukaryota > Metazoa > Chordata > Mammalia > Primates > Cebidae > Callithrix > Callithrix jacchus. The sequence goes on from NC_133509.1 coordinate 116,064,817, forward strand.
CAGTCTCTGGTATGTCTTTATCAGCAGTGTGAAAATGGACTAAAAATTGCCCTGGTTTCCTCTTGTCACTGTGTGGTAAAATGCTGACTCACCAAATTACAGGATATGGCAATTTTCCACTGCAGAATCCATTACGTTGCAATAGCAAACTCCAAAAGATTTCATCGATCATGGAAGATAGAGGCTTAAAAGAAATGATAACAGTAATATCTGAGTTATAAAGCAATTTTGTTTGTACACATAGACTTTGAGAAAAGATTCATAATTTCTGATCAATCATCTGAATAGTCAGGCACAGTTTTTCTTATTAATAATAAGTCAGCTTTGAGCATTAGCTTTGTGCTAGGTTCTTTACAGAGAGTCTATCACTTTGGGCCTAACTATTCAATAGAAAGTATTATTATTCCTATTTAACAAATAAGAAAACTGGTGCAGAGATATCAGGTAAATCCCCGAGGGTCACTTGGCCATAAGGGAAATACTAGCATAGAAATTCAATATTAACTAACTCCAAAATACAATCTCTTCCCAGTACATCAGGTCAACAACCCCTTTTATGTAGGATTATTCTTGTACCTGTTATAATTCTGCAACTCGACTTGATCATTTTCTTAAGTTTCTGCTTAAAAGCCTCCAGTGGTTTATCATCTTCATTTTTAAAAAGACGAAGTCCTCACAAGTAGCCTTCAAAGGCCTATGATGCCATGCGTCTCCCACCCATGCCACATAGTCTCTCATCCTACCTCCTATTTCCTTCCTCCTCGTGGTTCTACCCCAGCCACTCTGAATAGGACACACGGCATGTTCCCACCTCATGAGTTGGCCACTAGCTGTTTCCTCTGCCAGAGAGCTCTCTCCAAATATCCACAGTGGACTCCTTCACCTGATTCAAGTCTTTACTTAATTGTAAGCTTCTCATTGAGGTCTTCCCTGAATGCCCTATTTCAGTTTGCAAGCAGCCCACCACACTTCATCCCACTTTCCTGTTTTATTTTTCCCCATGATGCTTACTACCATCTGATATTCTAGACATTTGCCTACAGTAGTACCCAGGGATATGCTCCAAGACCCCCAGAGGATGACCGAAACAGAGGACAGTCCCAAACCCCAAAACTGTTTTTTTTTCCCTCCAAAACTGCTGTCATAACTTTGGTTATTTAATATCCACACAGATTATCTTTCCTATACCTTGACATCTGAGCTCCACTGCTCCAATAAGCCTGCCCTCCACTGTACCTCCAGACTTCACTAGGCCTGTCATGACCAATGACTACAAAGCCTCCATAACCTTAATTTTAAGCATCCTGTTCTCTTTCTGTCTCTTGCCTTGGGATACATTAATCTTTCCATTTTTTTGGTTCTGCCAGGATCTACAGTCCATTACTAACATTTCACTGTCTCTCACCTCCCTCATATCCTCACTCTTTCCTTATGCAGCTTAAATGCCATGTTCCACCATTATAAACACCGACTTGTACATGCAGCCAATTAACGACCTTGACTCTCCGTCTCGTCAGCCTCTCCTGGCCAAGCCCAACCCTGGTCTAACTACCCACCTGCTGCAGGCCTGGGCTTTTGTAGCTGAGCATGGCAAGTGGTTTCAGGTTTCACTTTAAATCATTCACCCCAAGCTCGCTCTACATGCCGCACAGCAATCGCATCCCACTTCCCCATTCCATCTCCCACTCTCTTGGATGACCATGTCCTACGACCTCCCCTATCTTCAGTTCTCTTGTCCACTTCCTCATTCTCATGTCCACTTGATCACCTTGATTTTTGTTTCATTGAGAATAAAATCAATCAAAAGAGAACTCCTCATGTCCCACTGCCACATCTACTCATCTTCCTGCATCTATACCTCCATCCTTTCTCCTCTCTTTTGTATTTTGTCAATATTTAAGGCTGGCCCCTTCACCAGGGCCCTAGATCCCATCCCCTCTCCAAAACTCAAGGGCATCACTTCAGCAATCCTCTCCTTTCTTCCCTAGTCATCTGTATTTCCCTCCCTACTGGATTATCTCCCATCAGTGTGTAAACATACTGTAGTTTCTTCCATCTTAAAACAGCATTACTTGAATATGGATTAAAAGGCACCTAAGAGGCATCAATCAGATGCCATGTCTGGGTTTATTTGGATCTGATTTAAACAAGATAAGAACTACCCTGCCTTTCTTGGAAAACTGATTGAATATTATATGGCCTTAAAGAGTTACTGTTTTAGATGTTATTTATTTTTAAAAGATTCCTTACTTTTTAGGAAAAGATTAAAACATTTATAATTTTAAAATATCCCTTCCTTCATATCTGCTTCCACCTACTGCCCTATTTATCTGTGCCATTTTGCAGCAACTGCCCCCATTTCTGTTATGCTTACTCCAATCAGATTTTCACTTTCCACCATGCCGCTATAACTCTCTGCAAGGTCAATGGTGGCTTTCACAGTTGCTAAATCAAATGACCAATTAGTACTCATTTCAGAAGCATTTGACTCAGTTGCTGACTCCATCCTCCTTGGAATGTATTCTTCTTTTGGCTTCCAAGGCACTCCTCTCTTGGTTTTTCTCCATACCTCTGATTTCTCCTTCCTGCTCTCTTTTTCTAGCTCTTCCTCTTCTTCCTGATCTCTTAATGTTGGAGTGCCCCAGGGATCCATCTTCGATATTCCTTTGATCTATATCTTCATTCACTTCCTTGGTGATCTCATCCACTTTTATAACTTTACCTAATGCCTATGGTACCCAAATAGAAATCTCCAGTCCAGACAACTCTCCCAAATTCCAGACTCATAAAACCCTGCTTGCCTGACATCATCATCAGGATGTCTAATAGGCATTTCAAACTTGACATGCCCAAAACTGAACTTCTGATCATTCCCTCCAAACCTGCCTCACCTGCAGCCTTCCCCATTGCAGGAAATGGCAACTCCATTCTCCCAGCTGCAGACTAGGAATCTTGGAGTCATTCACAACTCTTCTCTTTCTCACATACCCCATATCTAATCCATCAGAAAGTCCCAATGGCTCTACTTTTCAAATATATACAAACTCCAACCATTTTCAGTATCTCCACTGCTACCACCCTGGTCCAAGACACCATCCTCTCTCTTTTTGGTCTCCCTGTTTCTGCCCCTGGCTTACTTTGGTTACTTTCAAAGCAGCAGCCAGCATGATCCTTTTAAAATAAGTCAGATTATGACATTCCTCTGCATCCTTTTGATCACAATTTGATGAAAATGCAACATTCTTTTGACAGCCTACAGGACCACTCACGATCTGGCTCCTAATACCTCACTGACTTCTCTCACATGTTCTATGCCCTCACCATCTCAGCACCAGCAACACTGGCCTCCTTGCTTTCTCAAACATACCAGGTGCACTCCCCACAGTCTTTATACTGCTGGTCCCTTGGTCTGCAATGTTCTTGCCCCAGATAGCAGCTTGGCTGTCTCCCTCACCTCCTTCAGACATTTCCTCCACTATCTCCTCAATGAGGCCTTCCCTGACTCTGTCCCTTCAGCTCTGATTGTAATTCCCTTTTTCTCCACTAGAATGTAAGCGCAAGGAGAGACTGTTTAACAGTTTACTGCTATAGGCCTAACTTCTAGAACTATACTTGAGACATAGACAGCAATCAATACATTCTGTACTTGCTAAATAAATGCAGATTGCATTTCTAAATTATTTAAATATTCATAGACAAGCTTACTGTCTCGAATTTATACCTTTTAAACCTTTAACTTATTTTTAAAGTCAGTATTAATAAATTAATTACATTGTGTTCCAAACAGTAAATTAATCTTCCTGCTCTTAGATGCATTTCATCTACAAATTTACAGATGTAACTGCACATTTATAATAGAAGAGTTTCCACATATTGACCTTGGGCAAAATCTACTTTCATGACAAGCAAACAGAAAAGACACTTGCAATTGCTGTTGGAACACTGGCAAGCCAATTAGTGCTCTTTAATTTGCAATTGAATTCATCAAAAGTTATTCTTAAATAATAATGACAAAATATCTGTCAAAAAATAAAAATTGTTCCAGTGTTTGGGGATACTGGAGTACGTAATTGCTTTTGAGGTACAATTTGCTCTTCCTATGACATTAAACATAGTCAGCTCTTTTTTTTTCCTGACACCATTAAAATCTCATGAAATTCTTCTCTGTATATAACACTGCAAGACCCACTCTCTCCAAATTTAGGTCTTATCACTTTCATTAGACACTTACCTCAAGATTATTCCCACAACCTAGGCAATTAGACTTCAAGCCATCTGCCAGATTTAGCTCAGCTGCATTCTGATTTGCGAGTAAATACTTGCTAGAGACAAATTCTCAAGGAGTTCAATGCCCATTGCTGATGAGCTCTTTGAACAGAGTGCCAGAGTCAACAAAACAGAGGGAAGCCCTCCAGCCTGTAGGTTTCTAACCATATGGCTATACCCACAAATGATTTCAGACCCCTTCATCACCCATAACAACTCTTTATATTCTTCTCACATAGAAAAAAATATTGCATATTGACAGGTTTATTTTAGGAAAGAAGGTACACTATTTTAAAATCCTGAATTTGAAGTGATCAAATAAAACTTTGGGTGAGTGGGGGAAAAAATACAGCCTCAAAAACTTGATATGATTCCTGACTTTTTGAGTTTGAGAATCTCTTCAGCCTGAGATTTATTCTCCCGTCAACTCCAGCATTGGAAGACTATCAAATGTGACTCAGTATTCAACAAGTATTTGTAGATGTGCAGATAGCTGGGCTGACATCTGATTGGAGGGTGGGGGTGTGACGGTTCCAGAACAATTTCATGTTGTGTAAATATTCACGGCATGAATGTACAGCAAGGGCAAGAGAGACTCCACAAGGACATTAAAGCTTCAAGCCCTGGAAAATCGTAGATGGAAGACAAGGAATAAAGAAATTCCAGTAAGCTTTAAGGCAAGAATCATTTGAGATATTTTGAGTGGAGAGGCAACGCTAGATCCATAGGGAAGTTTACAGGAGCTCCTACCTTTCTGTCTGATAACAAGAAGACTGATTAAAACTGCAGAGCACTGCAAGGGTGGTTAATCAAAAAAGAAAAAAGGCAGTTGTGCCCCCTGCTCGACCCTGTAAGTACAAAGGCGGTGTGGGTGGAGTGCCACAGGAGCACTTCAGGTGCAGCATTCCTAATGGACACTTAGAACTATGAGAAGTGGGGATTAAGATGTCTTCAAGAATAATAGATTCTAATTTGTCTGTAAGTGGCCTTAGAGCTCCAAGATGAGATTAGAAAGGTAGTCCAGTGCTAGATCTGCAAAACCTTAAAGGGCATGGTAGGAAGCGTGGATGTTATTCATGGTACATTGGGAAGTCACTGCAGGCATTTAGGCAGGAAAGTGGCATTACTCAGTTCCTATGTTATAATTATCTGGCTACTATGTGGGGAATTGATTGAAAGAGAATAAAAGTAGACAGGAAAGATATTACAGAAAGAGATCATTGTTAGTTTGGACTAGAAAGCTTACGTTGAAGATACAAACACATGGATTTGAGATTCCTTTGGTGTTCAGAATCATAGATGTTTTCCTAGATTAAATGTTGGGGGGGACAATGGTCTTGAGGAAATCCAACATGTTGTAGTGATTCCAGGGTTACTAATTTGAGCAGTCAAGTGGATGGGAGTGTCAATTACCTTGTTGGGGGAAAATAGAGAGGAGCAGGTTGAGCTGAGGGCAAGGGATAAAAAACTCCGTTTTGAAAGGAGATGCTTGTGAGGCATCCAGATGGAGATATCAAATAAGTAGTTGCATATACAAGTTGAGGTCTGGACTGGAGCTGTACTTGCCAGCTTCATTGCTTTTGGCTTGAGCTCAGATAAACTTCAAACTAGGACAAGGAGGGAATTAACAATTATTGAGCACCTACCATATGCCAAGCACCCGTTATGTGACAAATATTTTTGTAATAAGCTTTATCCACATTTCTCAACACCTACTTTCTCCTTGCCTGCCAAAGCACCCTCCCAGTTCAGCCCGACTGGGACCCAACTTAGAGGACCCAGGATCCGCTCATTATACAGACTCAGACAGACTTTGGAATCAAATCTTCCCTCCCAGATTCTTAACGAGTCCCTGGAGAGTTACTGCACCTGGATCTGTGTTCAAAGACTCTAAAGACTTGAAAGTGAAGGCTGGATCCTAGGGCATTGAAGCTGAGAACTCTAGACCCAAATCACTGTTATGACTCCACCCTTCGTTCACTATATCTCTTGGGACACAACATCCCTTATTTCTTTGTCTGAATTTTAGTATCTGCCTGCTTCATAAAAATGCTTTGAGGATGGAAACCAGCTTCTGAATCACCTGGAGAGCACCTTAAGTAATGCAGATTCCCAGGCTCGACTGACAGGGATTATAATTCATTTTGTCTGGGATGTGTCTCCATCTGTATTACAGGTGATTCTGATGCTGGTCCAGAGTGATCCTTAGACTAGGCAAGCTGATTTGCAGAGTGACAGACTGACAATTTTCACCCAGATCATCTGCCTCAATGGTCTCTCCATCACTTAGATCATTATGGCAGTTTTAAAAGAAGGCACCAAATTATTTGACACTCCTCCCATTAAGAGGTGGACTCTACGTCCTCTGCCCTTGAATTTGCTAGTTCTCTCAGAATCTGGCTGACATATGTGGGAGGGCCAAGCCACATGGAGTGGCCACAGCAATAGTCTCAGTCTTTGAGTCACGTCAGCCCCAGCACCAGACATGCTGGTGAAGGAAATTGCAGATAATCCCACCCCCAAGGCATTGGGTCACCCCAGACTCCAGATCTTCCCAGCTGAAGCCCCAGACATCACAGAACAGAGACAACCTATTCCCACTATTCCCTGTTCTGATTCATGATCCATAAAACCTATGCCCTAATGAAAAGATTGTTGATTTATGCCTCTTAGTTTTGGGGCATTTTGTCAAGCAGTAACTAAAATCATCACTAACATGTTTTCTCAAGAAATACGTATTAAAATGCAAGCACATTATTTGGATCAACTCTTTCAGATGAAGACGCACAATCAGTGTATCTAGCAGACAGCAAAGCGGGGAAACGAGCCCATGAGATGCTCTCCTGTTTCACTGACAGGAAAACATCGCTGGGAAGAGCAACCTAAGTTGCTTCCAGAAATCTGGAATTGAAAGACAGCCACACCTTGAAGACAGCATGGCTAAAAGAGAAAGACATGCCTCAGAAGGACAGATGAGGCAGGAGAGCAAAACCCAGTTTCATTTGCTTCAGAACTGTGCTTAGGTCCGGCTCAAAAGTCCCTCCACTCTCACTAACTACAAAGGTGATTATTTATGCCAGTTTACAAATGCACTTGCCTAGTGTTTAAAATCACCTGGGAATAATATAGGAACAAGTGCCAAGGGTAATTCTTACCACCAGGCAAGTTTGGGAAATGCTAGGTTATATAATTTTTTTAATTAAATACAAAACAAAATAGCAACTGCACCAACCCTTTCCTCACAAGAGTCACAGTCTTGTGGTGAGAATGGGGTTAATACATGAGCTTCATGTTTGCAAAAAAAGCAGTAGCAAGTTCTGACAGCCTTGAACCTGGAGAATGTAAATCCCAGCTAAGTCTACTTGCAGTGATATGGGGGAAGAAATTGTAAATGATGGAATTCACTCGCTAATCGGATACTATTAATTGTATTAAATATGTTAAATGCAATTATCCTCTATAAGGAATACTTTAATCGACAAAATATAAAATAGGAGGGATGTTAAGTTAAATATTGATGGCCTTATTCAAGCTGTTAATGGTGCCAATAAAAATGATGGAGCAAGACATGGAGCCCGGAATCTCTAGGATTCAGAAAAGAGCAGAGAATGCCGTACTCATGCTATGAATTAATTCTATTTTAGTAACTAACACTGATGTCTACGTTGTTCCTAGTCTGACCACCACCCCCCAACCCCATTGTTCTCAGAAGTGATTTGAATCTGATTTTACATTGTTAATATAAATACTTGAGTTTTCCTTCCAAGAATGCATTTACAGTCTTATAAAGACACTGGAGTGATAAGGGCGGGGGAATTGTTGTCAGTCCTGAATTCCCAATATAACTGCTTATGACTCCGAGGTCTGCCTCATTATCAGGTTTTCATGATACTGGTGTTGATCTTTATCAGTGAGCAGTTTATCAGTCCCCAAACTCCAGTCTCCACAGAGGCTGATAGCAAGTTAGGCCCCTTAGTCTCTGTTCTATTTTATTTCTCTTGCCTCATGAGACCGTTTCATAGTTAATATGGTGGCAATCTGCAGAATAAAATTGGCATCTCTCTCTGATTCCAAGAGTTTGCATGTATTGTGATGAATAGAATAAAATGACTGTGGAAATAGCATTTGTATTGCTGGATACTGGAATTCCAAGGAGTTCCTGTAACACAGACTTAGAAGCCTGATATCCCTCCTTAGACCAGGAGCTCAGCTTACGTACTTAGTAGAAGAAAGGAGCACGTCATCTCCCCATTATCTTCGGACCTGTTTGACTTTCTGGCCAAGGCTGAGAAGGCCCTGGCTGCTCACTGTCTCTCTGCCTTTTTCTCTTCTCTGCCTCCCAGGGACGTGTCTCATACCAGTGTCACTGCCCTTCCATCCAAAGGCCTGGAGCACCTGAAGGAACTGATAGCAAGAAACACTTGGACTCTTAAGAAACTTCCACTTTCCTTGAGTTTCCTTCACCTTACACGGGCTGACCTTTCTTATCCAAGCCACTGCTGTGCTTTTAAGAATCAGAAGAAAATCAGAGGGTAAGTGGCAGGGACCCAGCATAAGTGGCAAAAGGCCTTGGTGGAAGTGGAATTCATTTCTTTGTTTTGGGGAAGACGCTTCATGGTCTGAAATCCAGGTGGAGAGGAAATTGGAAGCATCCATATGAAACAGGAAATCCACAGGACACAATGACCCCGTGGACCCAAACTGGGTGCAGCAGAGAAATAAAGTCAATGTTGCTAGATAACTGCAGAGCAGAGAGGAAAATAGATGGCACAGGAGAGAGAAACACACCAGGTCTCACAGAATCTTGTAGAGGTATGCAGACATGATTTCTGGTTTCCAGGTACAATTCATAATTAGATACTGCGACACATATTACCAGATGCCACAGCCATGAGAACAGACTTATAAACAACACACAGTTGGGTTACCTGATCAGTTTGGGCCTTGCAAATGGCACAGCTCACTGGTTACATGCCTGCGGGCTTTGGAGTCAGCTGGGTTCATACCGCAGCTCTGCCATTTCTCAAGCTATGTTATCCCAAGCCTAGTTTACCCAACCACTCCGAGTCTTTGGGAGTGAAGATCGTAATGTTATCACTCACAGGAGTTTTGAGAAGATTAAATGAGAAACTGAATGGAAAACACTGGAATGGAATGGAATGGAATGGAATATTCTAAGATCTTCATTAATATTAACAATGATATATTATGTGCACATCAGGCTGCTTATAAGCCTGCAAAGGAGGAAAGGCCTTCATTTTCTCTTCAGGCTTCCTCCGATTCTTTTACTTTTTCACTTTTACTCTGCATTATTTCCCCCTTTCCCCCGTTGTGTATTGTACAATCTCCTGTTCTCCTAATCCACCTTCATTATGTCTATTCGGTCCCCCTCCTCTATGTATTTACTAATTGACTTTCTAAACGCATAATTGCAGTCAGAAAATATCAGATACCAGGTGTGAGGGCAGAAACTAAAACAGCCATATAAAGAAGGCCAATATGGCAGCCAGGCGTGGTGGCTCATGCCTGTAATTCCAGCACTTCAGGAGTCTGAGGCGGGCTCATCACCTGAGGTTAGGAGTTCAAGGCTAGCCTGGCCAACATGATGAAACCTGTCTCTACTAAAAATGAAAAAAAAAAAATAGCTGGGCATGGTGGCAGGTGCCTGTAATACCAGCTACTAGGGAGGCTGAGGCAGGAGAATCACTTGAACCCAGGAGGCAGAGGTTGCAGTGAGCCAAGATCACGCCCCTGTACTCCAGCCTGGGTGACAGAGTGACATTCCGTCACACACACACACACACACACACACACACACACACACGGCCAATATGGGCATCACAACTGTGCAAAAAGCCAAGAGAGGAGTAGAGGATGGTGATAGTGGACTTGCACTGACATCATGCATCACTGAGGACTGGACCACAGTTGGGTGGGAGGCTAAAGTGGACCTCAGGGGCAGTGTCTGGATTTCTTCTTAGCCTCCAAACAGTTTTGAAGAGGAGTATTTTAACCGGAACCCAAGAGATCAATCAAAATCTGCCCTTCCATCCAAGTTAAAGAATCCCTTTTGCTGTGAGTCTGGTGAGCAAGGAAAAAACTAAATCTTATTTCCACAAGCCTGCCCGTATGGTAGTGTCCATTCATTCATTTGTTAAACAGATACTTACTAAACATCTGTTTGCTTGGCTGTTGTGAATAGGACAGGCAAGAAATCCCTCTTGTATTTTGCTTACTGTCTAGTGGAGGAAGTCAGAAAACAAACAGGCTGGGTGGACACAGTGGTTCACGCCTGTAATCCCAGCACTTTGGGAGGCCAAAATGGGTGGATCACTTGAGGTCAGGAGATTGAGCCCAGCCTGGCCAACATGATGAAACCCTGTATCTACTAAAAATACATAAATTTTTTTTAAAAAATTAATATTGAGTTTGAAACTAAATAATGATGAGTAGAGGCAGCAATGGGTTTTTCAGGCAATGGGAACATAGGGTTCTAGAGCTCTGAATAGGAATAATAATAATAACCATAATATCATATGGCACTCACAAAGCTACAGGTGCTATTATAAGAGCCTTAAAGAGATAAATCCATCAAATCCTTTAACAACCCTATATGAAATAGCCACTCCCATTGTCCCATGTTACGAATGAATTAACCAAGTTTCATGGGCCTCCCCAAGCTAGTCAATAATAGAGACAGGTTCCCACCAAGGTGACTGGCTCCAGCATCCACACTTTATTTATTCATTTATTTATTTATTTATTGGACAGAATCTTGCTCTGTCACCATCCAGGTTAGAGTGCAGTGGCACAATCTCAGCCCACTGCAACCTCCACCTCACAGGTTCAAGCAATTCTCCTGCCTTAACCTCCCAAGTAGCTGGGATTACAGGCACGCGTCACCATGCCCAGCTAATTTTTGTGTTTTCAGTAGATACAGAGTTTCACCATGTTGGCCAGGCTGGTCTCAAACTCCTGACCTCAAGTGATCCTTGGCCTCCCAAAGTGCTGGAATTCAGCCACCATGCCCAGCCAAGTACAGGCCTGAGTCAATATGCCCGGCCACTTTATATTTTTAATCACTCTTCTTGAAGTGGTTGCAGAAGAGAAATAAGACCAATGTCACTAGAACACAGTAGGGGAGGGGAGGTCATAGGAATGATGTAATAGAAACAGGCCTGCCCAGATCCTGTAGAACCTTATAGAATTATATACATCATAGTAAGCAGTGTACATGTTTTTGTAAATGTAGGAATCATTTGTGGATTTTAAGCAACCATTGACTTTTTTTTTTTTTTTTGGGACAAGGCCTTACTCTGTCACCCAGGCTACAGTGTAGTGGCCCAGTCTCGCCTCATTGCAGCTCTGACCTCCCCATGCTCGGGTGATTTTCCCACCTCATCGCCCCCAAGTAGCTGGGACCACAGGCACATACCACCATGCCTGGCTAATGTTTGCATTTTTCATAGAGATGCGGTTTCACCATGTTTTCCAGGCTGGTCTCAAATTCCTAGGTTCAAGCAATCTACCCACCTTGGCCTCCACCATGCTGGGATTATATTAATGAGCCACTGTGCCCAGCCAGGTACTAACTGTTTTCTGTTGCCTTGCAGAATCCTTGAGTCTTTGATGTGTAATGAGAGCAATATGCAGAGCTTGCGCCAGAGAAAATCTGTGAATGCCTTGAATAGCCCCTTCTACCAGGAATATGAAGAGAATCTGGGTGACAGCAGTGTTGGGTACAAGGAAAAGTCCACGCTCCAGGATACTCCTAGCAATGCTCATTATTATGTCTTCTTTGAAGAACAAGAGGATGAGATCATTGGTTTTGGCCAGGAACTCAAAAACCCCCAGGAAGAGACCCTACAAGCTTTTGATAGCCATTATGACTACACCGTGTGTGGGAACAATGAAGACATGGTGTGTACCCCCAAGTCGGATGAGTTCAACCCGTGTGAAGACATAATGGGCTACAGCTTCCTGAGAATTGTGGTGTGGTTTGTTAGTCTGCTGGCTCTCCTGGGCAATGTCTTTGTTCTGCTTATTCTCCTCACCAGCCACTACAAACTGAATGTCCCCCGCTTTCTCATGTGCAACCTGGCCTTTGCAGATTTGTGCATGGGGATGTACCTACTCCTCATCGCCTCTGTAGACCTCTACACTCACTCTGAGTATTACAACCATGCCATTGACTGGCAGACAGGCCCTGGGTGCAACACAGCTGGTTTCTTCACTGTCTTTGCAAGCGAGTTGTCTGTGTATACACTGACGGTCATCACCCTGGAGCGCTGGTATGCCATCACCTTCGCCATGCGCCTGGATCGGAAGATCCGCCTCAGGCACGCATGTGCCATCATGTTCGGGGGCTGGGTTTGCTGCTTCCTTCTTGCCCTGCTCCCTTTGGTGGGAATAAGTAGCTATGCCAAAGTCAGCATCTGCCTGCCCATGGACACGGAGACCCCTCTGGCTCTGGCATATATTGTTTTTGTTCTGACACTCAACATAGTTGCCTTCGTCATTGTCTGCTCCTGTTATGTGAAGATCTACATCACAGTCCGAAATCCGCAGTACAACCCAGGGGACAAAGATACCAAAATTGCCAAGAGGATGGCTGTGTTGATCTTCACTGACTTCATGTGCATGGCCCCAATCTCGTTCTACGCTCTGTCAGCCATTCTGAACAAGCCTCTCATCACTGTTAGCAACTCCAAAATTTTGCTGGTCCTCTTCTATCCACTTAACTCCTGTGCCAATCCATTCCTGTATGCTATTTTCACCAAGGCCTTCCAGAGGGATGTGTTCATCCTACTCAGCAAGTTTGGCATCTGTAAACGCCAGGCTCAGGCATACCGGGGGCAGAGGGTTCCTCCAAAGAATAGCACTGATGTTCGGGTTCCAAAGGTTACCCAGGACATGAGGCAGAGTCTCCCCAACATGCAAGATGTCTACGAACTGCTTGAAAACTCCCATCTAACCCCAAGGAAGCGGGGCCAAATCTCAGAAGAGTATATGCAAACAGTTTTGTAAGTTGACACTACACTATGCACAATGGTGGGGGAAATTACAAAAGAATCGTTTTTTAAATATGCATTCCAATCCCATGATACCCCTAACACCTAGCTGCCCTCACTGTTGTGCAGGCGATGTTTCAATGTTTCATGGGGCAAGAGTTTAATCTCTGGAGAGTGATTAGTATTAACCTAATCATTGCCTCCAAGAAGGAAGTTAGGCTACCAGAATATTTGAATCCCAGGTGGAATCAAAATAATCTTCTTTCTAGAAGACTTTCTTGATGTTAAGTCCAGAGATGGCATTGTGCAAGATGTTCAGTAAATATTAACTGAGCCATGTCAATATAGAGCTTCTCAGTTTTGTATAGCGTTTCATACTAAAGATTCAGCAAATGGAAATGCTATTAATTTGGTTGGTGACCACAAGATAAAATCAGTCCCATGTGGGCTCAGTTCGACTTGATGTTCTCTGATCCAAAGAGAATTTGATTTTCTTAAAACTGAAAAGCCAAACACAACGAGCTGTCATACAAGCAACAGCTATTATGAGACATGAAGGAGGGAAAGAATTAGCTTTGAGTTTGGTTTTGCTTTATTTGTTTTTTAAATCAACCTATTAATCATCTCTTCTCAAGAATCCACCTGATGTGGTCCAGTTATTAAGTGTTGCCTGGAAAAGCTGGCAAGATTTCGGCTTATGTGGCCTAGCAAACTAAGAATTGCTCTTCTTGGCCAGCCTCATAGCATAAAAGATTTGAACTTTAGAAAGTCTTTCTAAGTAGCAATAAGTAGGAATTGTGGGCAGAGCACACTCAATCCCCTGTTGATTAATAAAACAAACTGGACACTAACTATGGTACTTCGGGCAAATCACTTGGCCTCAGAAATCTGTAGAATTGAAGGAGTCCAATAACTTCTTCCAATTTTAAAACTCTAGTATATCCCTTTCCCTTGAAACATGTATTTCTAAGATAAAGAGAAAGAAGAGCACTAAGTAGAATCTGCTTTTCCTGTTTTTTAGGGCTGCTGTCTCCTTCTCCTTGGAGCCTAGACATATGACCCTAGAAATTTTTCCTTTGTCTCACTTTTGGTTATAATGTCCGAACCAAAAATTCAACTGAGTGATCATATTCGGCTGGATCTGAATCACTCATTTAATTATTAGATCTACCCAGCTACAGTTATTAGGCCAAAAACAGATGTGTGTTTGTAGAAAAGAATAAATGATAGTTACACATTTTGGTTATTTAGAGTTGCTACTTCACTATGAAGAGTCACTTCAAAACACTCTGCTTATCTTTAGGGATGGGTTTTGCCATTTCCAGCCCACAGTATTGTTGTTTCCAAGTGAGTTAGAAGGAAAACGCCATGCTCTGAGTTCAAATTCATTGCCGTCAACCGAGAGTCAGCTCACACTCAAAATCTCTCGGCCCTAAGGAAGGGGCCTGATTATGTTTTATACCTTGATTTAGGTAGGGGAGGGGAGTACCTGGCTGAAGTGAAATTTTACAGAAGCAGAAAAGCAGGTTAGAGGAAGAGGCTGCAGGCACAGGTGGTTTCCATACAATTACCAAGGACGGGGGTGACCAGGCTCCTTCTACACAAAGATAAAAGGGAAACTTTTTTCTTACAATAGCATGGGGGAGGTATGCCAAGCAGGACATGGTTACGATGGTTACAGGTGTTAAGAACAGTATGCTTCAATGCCTCTAAGTGCAGCATGACCCAGTTATGCACCCAAGGGGCTGCGGTAAGGAGGGAGAAGCCAGGCTGGAGATTACAGCTAAAATGGAGTCAGTTATGCTAGCCCAGGGTAGGTTATTACAGTGTGATACTAAAGCTGTCAAGAGAGGTTTCTTCTTTTCTGAAACTGCCAGCTCTTTCCAGCCCTGTTGATCACTGGACATAAAACCTCTTTTTCCCAATAATTATTCTTTACCTACAATAGTAAGGATCTTCATCTACAGCTGTACGCTTCAGGTTACCTGTCATGATAGCCCCCTAATGTCCTGCTAGAAAAGTCTCCAAGCAGAGATGACATTACTTCTGAGCGCTCATGAACCACACCATGAAATAAAAGCTCTTTGTTGTTTTAAGTCTGTGGAGTGTGGTTAATGGATCCCCACAGATGGCCCCTGCTGGACTCACCTGGAATCTCTCCCTAGTCATACCCATTCATCGCTATCAATGAGACTTGCACATCTTAACAGAAATATTATGAACATCTAAAATCATGACTGACCTAGAATTTCGCTTGTAACTAATGAAATTAAACAAATGTGTTGCCTTTTGTTGTGTGTCTCTCTCCTGTGACATTTTGAAATACCACATCTTGATAAATAATGTGTTTCATCTTGAATAGCTGAACTAATGCTTTGGAAACAGAATCCTAGAAAAGTGACTTCAACAGAATTGTTACTAAAATTTGCTCTCACGACACGAAATAAATTTTCTTCCTATGAAACAATTGTGCGAAGTCCTAAAGTATTTTTTAATCTGAGTTTCTTTGGGGAGTTAGTATTATATGTGTTAAAACTAAAGACAAGAAAAATAATTGGCAAATTTGCTAACGAATCCATATTAATAAATAAATTGTTGACTGTCAATAATTTAAGTATAACATTGTGTCTTGATCATAAATGGCCTTTACATGAAAAACTTACTCCTGATGAACTGAATTATGATTAATTGACAGCAATCACTGAGAGAAAAAAACAATAAAACCAAATATATCCAGCAAATGATTGGTATTGACACTAGGAATTTAAATGGTGCACTAATGAAGACAATAAACCTTTAAGTCCTGTTCAGAGTTCACGTTATCGAGCACCTTTCAGTTTTCTGAAGATGAACTCAAATCAGTGAGGATAGATGACCACAGGCTAGTCACAAAGGAGGTTACACAATTCATTCCTACAGCTCATGCATGTTTCTCAAAAGAGTGTCTCTTTAAATACTCTCAAAGTTCATTGACTCTTTCTTTAAGGATAATCTACTGCATCAAATAAGCAGCCAATAAGAAGAGGGTACTACCGGGCAGAACCATGAGAGTGGCAATAAGGTAAAAGTGAGGGCAAAAAGAAGAAAACTATAACCACGATATATTTTTTTTTTTTTTTGAGACGGAGTTTTGCTCTTGTTGCTAAGGCTGGAGCGCAATGGCACAATTTCAGCTCACTGCAACCTCTGCCTCCCTAGTTCAAGTGATTTTCCTGCCCCAGCCTCCTAGGTAGGTGGGATTACAGGCAAACACCACCACGCCCAGCTAATTTTGTATTTTCAATAAAGACGGGGTTTCTCCATGTTGGTCAGGCTGGTCTTGAACTCTCAACCTCAGGTGATCTGCCATAAAAGTTTGAGAACAAATGCTCCTACTTTGGGGGAAAAACTGTTTTATAACATAGCTGAGTGATTCTCATTCATTCTGAGTGCCTAGAGGATGCCATAGAAACTTGTTGGCAGCAATGTATTCTGTTTTAAAAGCTACAAAAGTTCCAGTTCCAAGTGGTAGACTGAATCCCAGCACCTATCAACTTTCTTTCAAATCCCACTGACATGATAGGGGAGAAATTTAAAATGAGATCAAGCCAAAACTGCATGGGAAACAGGAGAAATGGAATCACCAGCAAAGCAAAGATGCTGATAGCTTTCTGAAAGATGGAAGGTCTGTGGCCTTGAGTCGATGGTAACTAGAAGTAGAGGAGGCTGAAGCCTATAACACACTGACAGGATAAGACTGCAGCTGCAGAAGGATGTGCTTCCCTGCAGAGTCCCAGTGAGCCTCTCAAGCCTGAAAGTCACAGGACTGAGGGTTAATTAGGGTGATTAATTGAAAGTGTGTGTCACTTGGACCCTCCCATCTGCCATCACTCCATTCAGCTAGAATAACTGACATATGCAGTGTTTGCTGCAATTAATATCTCAGAGAAAGTGAAATGATTCCTATAAACAGGGACCCCAGCCCACTGGCCCACTTCCTGCCCTCACACATAGGTAAAGCCTGATTATTGAGGCATTACCATCAGCACCCCCCACTACCCCCACCTGAAGTCAGGGAGAGGCATCTTGGGGAGAAAAGATCTATACAATATGCTGACATTAGCTGTTCTCGTTCTTCAGTCAAAAATATAAACGAGACAAAAAAATTGCCAGGTATTTGAGAGAAATAAACTGCACATCAATAGTGCACGCACACACACACACACACACACACACACACATGCACACATGCACACACACTGCACACAAGGCCAGAATGAACAAAAGAACATTTCTCCAGAGAAAAGAGATCATTCGAAAAAAGAATATTGTTGTTTGATTCTACTTAATAACATCAGAGAAATCGGAGAGAATATCAGACCCGAAAACAATAAAAAATTACTATTAAGACAATAGTAGTAATCAAAAATAAGAAAGAGTTTTGGCAAATCGTAAATGAAATTGCCAAAGCAAGAGCTTTGCCAAAAGGAGTGGAAGCTAAAGTTGAGGAAATTTCTTGGAATGCTGAACAAGTAACAAAGGTGTGAAATATAAGTCTAAAGTTAAAAGCTGCAGAGGCTCAGTCTCCAAGCCCATCATCTGTCCAAGAGGAGTACTAAAGAAAACGTAGAAGGAACAGAAGGAGAACATTTTCCTAAGCTGGTGAAGATTGACGGAGTCCACTTAGTGTGAAAGGGGATGAATGAAAAGGCACACGTGCAGAATGGTACTTATACAATATCAGAACACAGAAAGTAAAGGGCAAACCTGAAATGCTTGAGGGAAAATCAAGAAAGAAAGGTAGACATTAGAAAAGATATTAATAACTGTATAAACCAGAAGACAATAATAGAGCAACATCTTGACCACTAACAGCCTTCTGTTCACTAGACACCTTACCAATAACATAAACAGTTGATTAACACATATTTTGTATATGTACAATATACTATATTCTTACAATCAAGTGAGTTAGAGAAAAGAAAATATTATTAAGTATATCACAAAGAGAGAAAATATGTTTCCTACTCATTAAGTGGAAGTGGATCATCATAAAGGTCTTCACCCTTATCTTCACACTGAGTAGGCTGAGGAGGAGGAGGACAAGGAGGGCTTGGTCTTGCTGTCTCAAGGGTAGCAGAGGTAGAAAAATATCTGCCTATAAGTAGACCCACACTGTTCAAACCAATATTGTACAAAGGTCAGTTGTAATTTCCTAATCTTCATTATGTGCAGCCAAAAGATATGTCTAATTTATTTATAGTTCAAAAAAAAGTACGTAAGTAGGTAATACAATTACAGTGACTAAAATCAGAAAATGGCTTGAAGTGGTTTTTTCTGGAATTTGGACTAGGGATTGAGTGACATTAGGACGGAGTTATGTCTCCCCTAAATTTAGATGTTGAAGCCCTAATATTGGGAATCCCATATATTGGGAAATATGACTGTATTTGGAGGTAGGGCCTTTAGGAGAGCAATTAAGGTTAAATGATGTCACAAGGGTGGGACTTTAAACCTGTAGAATTATTGTCCTTAAGAGGATTAATACCCCAATTCCCTGATGTAATTACTACACATTGCGCGCTTGCATGAAAATATCACATGTACCCCGTATATATACCCATTATGTACCCATAACAATTGAAAATAAAATTTTTTAAGAAAAGAAAGAAGAGTCCAGGTGTAGTGGCTCACACCAGTAATCCCAGCACTTTGGGAGGCTAAAGTGGGCAGATCACAAGGTTAAAGACCACACCGGCCAACATGATGAAACCCTGTCTCTACTAAAATAAACAAAAAAATTAGGTGGCTCATGCCTGTAATCCCAGCTACTTGGGAGGCTAAGATAGGAGAATTGCTTGAACCAGGACCCAGGAGGCAGAGGTTACAGTGAGCTGAGATTGCACCACTGCACTCCAGCCTGGGCTACAGAGTAAGACTCCATCTCAAAAAAAAAGAAAAAGAAAAAGAAAGAAAGAAGAGCTGTCCCTACACAGCAAGAAGGCAGAGGTCTACAAGTCAAGAAGAGATGTCTCCCCAGAAATCAACCCTCACGGGACATTGATCTTGACCTTCTAACTTCCAAAACTGTAAGAAAATAAATTTCTGTTAAGTTACCCAGTCTGTGGTATTTTGTCATGGCAGCCCAAGCAAACTAAGACAAGTAGAAACTTCAGCTGGCATTCTTCTGTACTGCTGATTTTTGAATACGAAAATACTTTTTAAATATTGGATTAGAAATTATTATATGTTTTTAATAATTAAAATAAAAGATGTGGCATTTAAAGAAATTTGCAGAATGCCTAATTGAGTTATTGAGCTATACTAGGAGAGACAGATATCACAGTGATGTGATTTGAATGCCTCTCTAGCTATTATAAAATGTAGATATTTGCCAGGCGTCGTGGCTCATGCCTGTAATTCAAGCACTTTGGAGGCCAAGGTGAGCGGATCACCTGAGGTCGGGAGTTCAAGACCAGCCTGACCAACATAGTGAAACCCTGTCTTAAAAAAAATAAAAAATAAAATAAAATTTAGACTTTTTTAGGATGTGATAAATCTAAGCCAGTGAGTTGGGGTTTTGTTTCTCCAAGTTATCGAAGTACAGGTGGGCTCTGCTTACATGCGTAAGTTCTTTAGTGGTGATTTGTGAGATTTTGGTACACCCACCACCCAACCAACTGCATATTTGTAGTCTTTTATCCCCCGCTCCCCTCCCACTGTTCCCCTCCCACTCTTCCCCTCAAGTCCCCAAAATCCATTGTATCACTCATGCGTCTGCATCCTCACAGTTCAGCTCCCACATATCAGTGAGAACATATGATGTTTGGCTTTCCATTCCTGAGTCACATCACTTAGAATAAGACTCTCCAATCCCATCCAGTCACTGCAAATGCTGTTAATTCATTCCTTTTTATGGCTGCATAGTATTCTGTCATATATACGTATACCACAGTTTCTTTATCCACTCATCAGTTTGGTTTGTTTCCACGATTTTGCAATTTTGAATCATGCTTAAGCCAGTGAGTTTTAAAGTGCCTATCTTGTAGCAACAGCTGCTAAGCTGAACACTGAGAAGGTGAAACCCCTATATAATTTATTCCATTGGACAGCATAATCCTATTCCATCAGAATTCTTGTTTCCCATAAATGCATAGCTATAAGTTGCATAAGGAAAATTAAGCAACTGATTGTTGTTCTTCATATGAATTTAATAAGTAAAAAGCTTTCAACAGAATAGAGAAAAAGTTGTTTCTATAAGCAACTTCAAATCTGTCACCCTCAATCATTTAATATAATTTTGAAATTTCCCCTGGGAATTAAGGAATCTTCTGGAGTATTCTGTTTTATTTGTTGAAATATTTTAGATGGAGAGGGTTTAAGAAGGTAATAACCATCATTATTTCACAACACACAATAAAAGTATATATATATATGTTCTTTAGTGATTTGTGAGATTTATATATATATACACATATATAACTCGATATATATACACATATATACATATATAGTATGTATATACATACAATATATATAGTATGTATATACATAAAATATGTATATATATATATATCAAGTGAGTTAGATTGTGTGTGTGTGTGTGTGTGTGTGTGTGTGTGTTTGTGTGTGTGTGTGTCAGTCCTGTGCCTGTTAGTCTTAAAAAACAATAACATGGGGCCGGGTGTGGTGGTTCTCGCCTGTAATCCCAACACTTCAGGAGGCCGAGGCAGGTGGATCACCTGAGGTCAGAAGTTCGAGACCAGCCAGACCAACATGGAAAAACCCCGTCTCTACTAAAAAAATAAAAAATTAACCAGGCATGATGGTGCATGCCTGTAATCCCAGCTACTCGGGAAGCTGAGGCAGGAGAATCACTTGAACCTGGGAGGTGGAGGTTGTGGTGAACCAGTATCATGCCATTGCACTCCAGCTTGGGCAACAAGAGCAAAACTTCTGTCTCAAAAACAAAACAAACAAGAAAAAAACAATAACATGATTTTTTATACCCCATTTTGGGGGGATTCAAGTCACAAAGCACTGTAGAAATAGCTCCATGATATGGAAACCATGTAATAATATATTAATAATTCACCATAATGGGACTTTTATTTTCTATTTTATTTACTTATTAATTTATTTTTGAGACAGAGCCTCACTCTGTCTCCCAGGCTGGAGTGCAATGGTGCCATCTTGGCTCACTGCAGCCTCAACTTTCCTGGCTCAAGCAGTCCTCTCACCTTGGCCTCCCAAGTATCTGAGAATACAGGTGCACATCACCACTCCTGACTAATTTTTGTAGAGACAGGGTTTCACCATGTTTCCCTGGGTTCAAGTGGCCTGCCTGCCTCAGCCTCCCAAAATGCTGGGATTACAGGCATGAGCCACCCTGTCTAGCCTGTAATGGGATTTGCTTTAATTTTATATTATTTTAAGTGAAAAATTATATTAGATTTACACAGCACAATGTGATGTTTTGATATATGTATAGATGCGGAGTGGTTAAATCAAGCTAATTAACATATTCATCACTTCACTTACTTGACATTTTTTGTGTTGATACATTTGAAATTTACTCTTACTTATTTTGAATATACAATGCCTTATCATTGACTATATTCACCTGACTGTGCGATAGATAACAAAACTTATTTCTCCCACCTACAAAGGAAACTTTGTACCCTTTGACCAGTAACTCCCTATTCCTGCTTCCTCTAGCCTCTGGTAACCATCATTCTAACCTTACTTGTGTCAGTCCAACTTTTTTTAGATTCCACATATAAGTGAGATCATATACTATTTGTCCTTCTGTTCCTGGCTTATTTCACTTACCATAATGTCTTCTAGATTTACCCATTTTGTCTCAAATGACCAGATTTTGCTCTTTTTTAAGCCTGAATTGTATTCCATTGTGTAAAGTTTAACGACAGCAAGTATTGGTGAGTATACAGAGAAAAAGGAACCCTAGTACACTGTTGGTAGGAATGTAAATTACTGCAGTCATTATGGAAAACAGTGTGGAGGTTCCTCAAAAAACTAAAAATAAAACTACCATATGATCCAGGAATCCCATTTCTAGAATATATTTGAAGGACTTGAAATCAGCATGTCAAAGGGGTATCCTATGTTCATTGCAGCATTATTTACAATAATGAGGTTTAAATACAGAATTCTAGTCATTAAGAAATTTGCTGTCAAGGGCTGGGCATGGTGGCTCATGCCTGTAATCCCAGCACTTTGGGAGGCTGAGGCAAGTGGATCACTTGAGGTCAGGAGTTCAAGACCAGCCTGGCCAACATGATGAAACTTCGCCTCTACTAAAAGTAAAGAAAATGAACAAGGAGTGGTGGTGCATGCCTGTAATCCTAGCTACTCGGGAGGCTGAGGCTGGAGAATTACTTAAACCCAGGAGGCAGAGATTTCAGTGAGTGGAGATCATATCATTACACTCCAGCCTGGGTGATGAGTGAAACTTCATCTCAAAAAAAAATTGCTGCCAAGGCTGGATGTGGTGGCTCACGCCTATAATGCCAGCACTTTGGGAGGCTGAGGCAGGCAGATTGCTTGAGGTCAGGAGTTTAAGACCAGCCTGACCAACATGGTAAAATCCATCTCTACTAAAAAATACAAAAAATTAGCTAAGCATGGTAGCATGGACCCGTAATCCCACCTACTCAGGAGGCTGAGGCTGGAGAACTGCTTGAACCCAAAAGGTAGAGGTTGCAGTGAGCCAAGATGGTGCCACTGCACTCCAGCCTGGGCGACAGAGTGAGATTCCATCTGAAAAAAAAATAATTAAAAATAAAAAGAAATTTGCTGTCAAGAGCAGCACTATCTATCTGCCTATCAGAAGGGAAATATTTTGACAAAAATCTCTGCATAACATTCCTTCCTGTGACTCAGTTTTCTCTTTCACTATAGACACTGCAATTTAAAGATTGACCCCAAAGGCGGCTGCAAAAAATCCAGCCTCGATTCTCTAGGAGAATCTTCAAGTTTCTCAGCAAGAGCTATATTAAAGGAATGAGGTAAAGTTTGAGAAAAACAAAACTAATACCACCTCTGTTTCTTTTTAGCAAATCCCAGATTTAAATTTTATTACATTCCATTTCAGTTCCCCTGACATCATATGAAAAAGACTTCTGGAATGATAGAGGACAAATGGAGATACTTACAAACGAGGTATTGACACATGGTTTGTAGATCTGTGGGAATATGGGACTACCAGGATTTGT
This sequence comes from Callithrix jacchus, assembly GCF_049354715.1. Taxonomy (NCBI): domain Eukaryota; kingdom Metazoa; phylum Chordata; class Mammalia; order Primates; family Cebidae; genus Callithrix; species Callithrix jacchus. The sequence goes on from NC_133509.1 coordinate 116,088,308, forward strand.
TATTAATAACTAAGAGAACCACTTCACATCATTTGCTCTCAAATATTTTTCTGATTTCTCAGTGTTCTTTAAGCACTCCAACAGGAGAGAAACTAGGGGAAGTATTAATAGATTCAGCAAATGTTGGAGAAATGAGATTCCCTGACCAATCAATGCCATGGTCCAGATGAAAGAGGAGATGCCTGACATCATACCTGTTTTCATCATCTGCAGGCCAGCTCTAGTGAAAGGGAAAGAGTAAGCACACACCTTTGGCACTCAGAGGTCTTCCCAGACATCCAAGTTGCTAGTTGATTTCATTTTAATTAGTACAGTTGAGCCACTCATGGGAGCAGTATATGCAGAAAGCCAAAGTATTTTCTTCCGCTTCTTTATTTGCCCATCCAGCCTCTTAGGTACCCATAAATTGTCTTCAAACCCACTCACCCTGCAGCCATGCCCTGTATTGCATCTGGAAGACCCCTCGACCTACACCAACCCCTCCATCCTATCCTTGTCCCAATATACCTTGTCGAACCTATTCCATTTTGTCTCTGTCCAACTCCTAAAAAGTACATTTTTTATGCCCCATTGCCATCATCAAGAGGGGGGAAAGGGTCAGTGGTGGTTGATGCTGCATCTAGGATATATTGAGAAACTTTTTGAGAATCATCATGTAGATAAGATAAGAAACAGAGAAAAAATATAGAGTATAGTGGTAGGAAAGTGTGAGTGGTTCCAGATTAAAGATGGGAATTACACCGAATGAGAAAGAAACCAGTGGTGCCGCTGCTTTTCATCTGTCCCAGTCAGCTGAAAAGGAAATGTAGGGGCTAAGAAGGTCATACTTACATAGCCAACCCTTAGAGCAATTGCTTACTATTAGCCACAAGTTCTAGAGGAAGGTGCTATAACTTTTTGACAAGTTAACAACCACCACAACAAAATCAGTGGTTGAAAGAAATGTCCAGAAACAACTAATTTACTTAGATTCTTGGAGTTTTTATTGAACGAACCTTCTCAAATATGCCTAAGGCCATCTTCACCCGTGTCTTATACAAAGTTCTCAGGTACATCTCTTAAGATGTGCTAAATTAAATAACAATTAATTAAAAAACAAAGCTCAATTTGGTCATTTATTCAAAATCTGAACAGCAGCAGGCTGGAAAATCATAGATTGTCTAATGTTTGTCTTCATACCACAGGGAGGTTTGGAAACTTCTTTTGAAGAGTCTGCTGGGACCCTGTTCTACGATTCTGTCTTTTCAATTACAAAGTTCTCTAAGAGCTGTCAACAAAAGTTTAAATGGAAACTGGTAAACTGAATGACTTATCAACCACTGATTTGACAGGGTGTGGTGGCTCATACCTGTAATCCCAGCACTTTGGGAGGCTGAATCGGACAGATTGCTTGAGTCCAGGAGTTCAAGACCAGCATAGGCAACATGGCAAAACCCTGTTTCTACAAAATAAATAAATAAATAAATAAATAAATAGCCAGGTGTAGTGGCACTCACCTGCAGTCCCAGCTACTCAGGAGGCTGAGGCAGGAGGGGAAGCAGAGATTGCAGTGAGCCAAGATGGCGCCACTGCACTCCAGCCTGGGCAACAAAGCAAGACTCTGTCTCTTAAAAAAAAAAAAAAAAAACCTACTGATTTGTTTCCTAGTAACCTATATTTCCTCTAAATGTGCTTGCTCTAAATAAACTAGGAAGGAAAAAGAGGACAAAATGGAGAAACTGGTATTAGCCTTACATACGAAAATTGTTTTTAAAGGAAGAATCATCAATGACTTTGTTGCTAATAAAATTATTGATAAATAAGACTAATGGTGATAGCCTTATGGTCAGTAAAATGATACTGAATGCCTCTGTTAGGGGGAAGTTTAATAAAAAGAAAAATCAAGTTATCAGCTCAGCTTCTTTAACAGATTTGGGTCATACAATCTATCCCCAAAAAGGCCTTGTAAATTCTAAGGTGACAAGCAAAACTGTAAATTAAACATTAAAAATGTTTTACCACTAGTCAGTCTAACCGGATTGGAGTATTTGCCACCGCCCCCACCCCCGTTGTTACCCCTGCCCAGTCCCCCACCCCCTCACTCTGATTGCTTTGCAGCTGCATTCCTGAACTCCCATCTAGGTGCTACAATGAAGCAAAGCCTGATTACAGCCATCTGGGCAGCTGCGGGTGGGAGGGAGGACAGGGAAAACAAATGTTTGTTATCCATACTTGTAAATTCCTGTTTTACATATACCCATAAAATCCTGCTTTTTTTTTTTAACTGCAGCCACAAAAGTCACAGGATGATGTACTGTAAGTCTGTCACAAGTTAACAACCTATCTCTGTGCCTATTACAAACTGAGAGCTTATCTCAGTCCTGAAACTCCCTTTTGCCCCTCTCACCCCATATAAACCATTTGTTTTGTAAGCTCAGGGCTGCATCCTCTGATTGTTACCGGGCAGCCTGGCAGGTTAATAAACCTTGCTTGCCTGACATTGGGTCTATTCTCCTTTCTCTCGGCTACTCTTACAATGTGTACATAATACACCAGGTGTGATTATTGTAGGCAGTGATGCCCATTTCCTAGTAAATGGAGTATAGCTTTTCCTCTTTAAGTTATTGTAAAATAATAAAGCTACTGTATTTGGATTCCCCTTTTTATTGGTAACCCCAATCAGGATACACATGTTTTCTCATGTTTAGAAAAAGAAAATCTTGGCTTGATTTCACTCTTCCCCCATTATTTCTTTGGCACCTATGCAACAAAACTAGAAAAAAAAAAAGTGGAGTTTTCTTTACCCACTTTTGCCAAGTACTTCCCTCCCATCCTCTGTTAAACCCACTCTACCTAGTTATTCAAGTCTATAGCTCATGGAAAGTGATCTTGTTAAGGACATTTGTGAATCATATGGGTAAATCTAATGGTCAACTTTCAGGCTCATCTTACTTATCAGCAGTACTTGATCCAATGGTTCACTCCCTCCTCATTGACACCCTTTCTTCCCTTGGCTTTGAGGACACCACACTATCCTGGCTCTCTAGTTGCCTCTCTGACCACTCCTTTCCAATGCCCTTTGCTGCTTTCTTCTCTTTGCATCAACCTCCTAAAATACTCTGGGTTTGAGTCCTTGGTTCTCTTTTACCTTTCCTACCAACACTTATTCCCTAGGTGATCTCAGGCAATCATAAGACTTTGAATGCTGTCTACATGCAATGCTTCCCAAAAGTCTTATCTCCAGACCAGAACTTTCTCCAAACTCTAGGCACGTGTATCCATCTGCCTCCTCACCAGCTCCACTTTGATATCTAATGGGAATCTCAAAGGTAGCACGTCAAAAACCAAACTCCTGACCTTCTACTCCAAAACCCACTTCCATCTACAGCCTTCTCCATCCTGGTCAATGGCAATACATCCTTCAAAGGGCTCAGACCAAAAATCTTGAAGTCTTCCTTATTTCTTGTCTTTCTCTCACACTCTACATCCAAACAACCAACAAATCCTTTTGGCTTAACCTTCAATATATATTTAGAATATGACCCATTGTTACACAATCACTGCCGTTACCCTGGTCTGGATTACCACCATCTCTCTTCTTCGGATTACTAAATAGTCTCCATTGTTTTCCTGTCCCCTACAATCTATTCAAGGGGTTGACAAACTACTCCCAGTGGCCAAATTGGGTTTACTGCTTGCTTTTGTACATCCTAAAAGCTAAGAATGATTTTTTTTTTTTAGAGACGGAGTTTCGCTCTTGTTACCCAGGCTGGAGTGCAATGGTGCGATCTCGGCTCACCGCAACCTCCGCCTCCTACGTTCAGGCAATTCTCCTGCCTCAGCCTCCTGAGTAGCTGGGATTACAGGTATGCACCACCGTGCCCAACTAATTTTTTGTATTTTTAGTAGAGACGGGGTTTCACCATGTTGACCAGGATGGTCTCAGTCTCTTGACCTCATGATCCACCCGCCTCAGCCTCCCAAAACGCTGGGATTACAGGCTTGAGCCACCACGCCCGGCCCCGATTTTATATTTTTTAACCAGTTGGGAAAAAAATCAAAATAAAAAATCTTTTGAGGAACATGACAATTATATAAAATTCAAATTTCAGTGCTCATAACTAAAGTTTTAACGGAACTCAATCACACTCATTCATTTACATATTGTACATGGCTACTTTTGTGCCACGATTGTTGAATAGTTGTGCCAGAAACTTTAGAGCCCACAGAGCCTAAACGCTCTGGCCCTTTACAGAACGGGTTGCCAACCTCTGCTGTATTCTCAACAGATTAGTTACAGTGGTTCTCTTAAAACTTAAGTCAGATCAAGTCATCCCTCTGCTCTCCAGTTCTCTCATATCAAAAGTCAAAGTCAGCCAGGCATGGTGGTTCATGCCTGTGATCCCAGGACTTTGGAAGGTCAAGACAGGTGGATCACTTGAAGTCAGGAGATCAACACCAGCCTGGCCAACAGGGCAGAACCCCATCTCTACTAAAATTACAAAAATTAGCTGGGTGTGGTGGCGTGCACCTATAGTCCCAGCTACTTGGGAGGCTGAGGCAGGAGAATCACTTGAACCCTGGAGGCGGAGGTTGTAGTGAGCCGAGATTGCACCACTGCACTCCAGCCTGGTGCCTGGCAACAGAGCAAGACTCTGTCTAAAAACAAAACAAAACAAAACAAAACAAACTTAAAGTCTTTAAACAAGACCCATATGATCTGGTCCCAGTTGCCTCTCTTCTTTCATTTCCTACGAATCTTCTCCCTGCTGACTTCTTGCTGCTCTGCCTTCCTGCTCTTCCTTGGTCATAGCTACGAACTCCCCAACCAGACCTGAGACATTGGCTTATCACTGTCTGGAATGCTTTTCCCCTGGATAGCTGTACAGATAAATTCCTCACCTCCATCAAGCCTTTGTCCAAATGGTACCTTTTAGTGAGGCCTCTCCTGACCACCATACTGAAATGTGTTACTTGTTTCATGCAGTATTCCTGGTCCACCCTGCTCTCTTCCTCTATTTTCTACTGTACTTATCACTTCCTAATGTACTACATGGTTTACTTATTTATCATGTTATAATAAACATAATAGGACATGTGATCCACAATGGCAGACATTTTTGTCATTGTTATTTACTAGTGCATCCCAAGAGCCTAGAACAATCCCTGGCACATAGCAGGTGCTCAATAAATACATGCTGAATTTGAATTGAATTCCTGATATTCTTTTTGTGTCTATAATATGTTTAATTGATGCTGAGCTCTTAAAAATGTATCCTCCCCAAAACTAAACATTGTATGTTCTCACTTATATGTGGAAGCTAAGCTGCGAGGATGAAAGGCATAAGAATAATATAATGAACTTTGGGGACTCAGGGGGAAGGATTGGGAGGTAGGTGAGGGATTAAAGATTACACACTGGGTACAGCGTACACTGTTAGGGTGATGGGTACACCGAGATCTCAGAAATCACCACCAAACAACTTTTCCATGCAACCAAACACTATCTGTTCCTCAAAAATTGTTGAAATTTTTTAAAAAATGTATCCTCTCTAATATAATAGCATATCTGCAGTAGAGCATGAACATTTGGCAATTTTCTGTTCTGTAATATACTCATCCTCTATAGTTAAAAATTAGACATGGTTTTATACAAATTCTTAGAGATCATAAAAAAGAATCCACTATCCATCATTTTCTCTGTAAGAAGCCTATTCATTGAATCATTAATTTTACAGTAAGGAAACAATTGTGGTTACAAACTAAAAAGTCCTGCAATTCAATAAAACTCAATCTCAACGTCCCATTTAAAAGCCCAGAGAACTATTCATCTACATGCAAGAAAGGTTTGAATTGAGCATTTGTTTGACTTATTATGCATTTATTGAGTACCTTCAACAAGCAGGGCATGGACATCAGATTTTTTTTTTTAACTGTGTCCCAGCCTTTAAAAAAAAAAAAAAACTTAGAACCTAGAGAGAAAGATAGATGTGTCACCGCAATATAAAAATTATTGCAGTTTCTGAATGTAACTATAAAGCAGTGTTACTTCATAGAAATACAATGCAATTAGTGGTGTAATTGTAAATTTTCTAGAACACGTTTAAAAAAAAAAAAGGCAAAAAGAGAATAGTGGAAAGCAATCCTAAGCAAAAAGAACAAAGCTGGAAGTATCATACTACCTGACTTCAAATTACACTGCAAGGCTATTATAACCAAAACAGCATGGTACTATACATACATAGACACATGGATCAATGGAACAGAATAGAGAATCCAGAAATAAAGCCACATACCAACAACCAACTTATCTTCAATAATGCTAACAAGAACTTACACTGGGCAAAGGACACTCTTTTCAATAATTGGTGCTGGAAAAGTTGAATAACCACATGCAGAAGAATGAAACTTGACCTCTATCTTTCACCCTATGAAAAAAAATTAACTCAAGAAGGATTAAAGACTTAATTATAAAACCTGAAACTATAAAAATTCTAGAAGATCACCTAAGAAAAACTCTTCTAGATATTGGCCTATGCAAAGAATTTATGACTAAGACCTCAAAAGCAAATGTAACAGAAATAGACAAACAAAACTTAATTAAACTAAAAAGTTTCTGCACAACAAAAGAAATAATCAACAGAGTAAACAGACAGTCTACAGATAAGGGAGATAATATTTGCAAACTAGGCATCCAGCAAAGGACTGATATCCAGAACCTGCAAGGAAAAACTTAATGGGCAAAAAAGCACTTGTATTACAAACCAAAAACCCCTGCCATTCACCAAAACTCAATGTCAACTTTCCATTTAAAAGCTCAAAGGCCATTCATATGCAAGAAAAACTGTTGAATTAAGCTTTTTTTCTTCTGAGACATTATCTCGCTCTGTCACCCACTACAACCTCTGCTTCCCAAGCTCAAGCAATCCTCCCACCTCAACCTCCTGAGTAGCTGGGACTGGAGGAGAGCACCACCATGCCAGGCTAATTTTTGTACTTTTTGTAGAATGGGGTTTTGCCCAGGCTGGTCTCAGAACTGGACTCAAGCAATCTGCCCGCCGCAGCCTCCAAAAATGCTGGAATTACTGGTGTGAGATATCACTGCCTGCCTGAATTGAGCTTTTGTTTGGCTCAACAAGAAAAAAAATAATAATTTCATTAAAAAGTGGACAAAGGACGGCCAGGCACAGTAGCTCACACCTGTAATCCTAGCACTTTGGGAGGCTGAGGTTGGTGGATCAACTGAGGTCAGGAGTTTGAGACCAGCCTGGCCAACATGGCAAAACCCTATCTCTACTAAAAACACAAAATTGGCTGGACGTGGTGGTGCTTGCCTATAATCCCAGATACTCTGGAAACTGAGGCGGAAAAATTGTTCAGAACCTGAGTGGCAGAGGTTGCAGTCAGCCGAGATCACACCACTGCACTCCAGCCTGGGAAACAGAGAGAGACTCGGTCAAAAAAAAAAAAACAAGTGGGCAAAGGACACGAACAATAAACAGATATTTCTTCAGACTTACAAGCATCCAGCAAATGTGAAAAATGCTCAACAACACTAATCATCTGTAATCATCTTAGAAATGCAAATTAAAGTCACAATGAGCACCGTCTCACACCAGTTATAATGACTATCATTACAGCCAACAGCTGATGTTGGCCAGGATGTATGGAAAAACAAACTTATACACTGTTGGTAGGAATACAAATTAGTACCAACACTATGGAAAACAGCATGGAGATGTCTCAAAGAACTGAAAGCAGAACTACCATTTGACCCATTAATCCCACTGAGTACCTACTCAAAGGAATAGAAATCATGCTATCAAAAAGACACCTGCACTCTGTTTATCACAGCACTATACACAATAGCGTGGCATGGTATCACCCTAACTGTCCATCAACAAATGATTGGAGAAAGAAAATATGGTACATATACATCATGGAATACGACGCAGCCCTAAAAACAGAATGAAATCAAGTCTTTTGCAGCAATATGGATGAAGCTAGAAGCCACCATCCTAAGTGAGATAATTCAGAAACAGAAAGTCAAATATTACATGTTCCCATTTGTAAGTGGGAGCTAGCTGAACAAGGGGTAAACATGAACATACAGAGGGAAATAACAGATACTGGGGAGGATGGGAGGGGGCAAAAGTAGGAAAATTACCCATTGGGTACGATGTTCATTGTTCAGGTGATGGGTAGACTAGAAGTGTAAACCTCGCCATTACACAATATATCCACGTAACAAACCTCCACATGTACCTCCTGAATCTATAAGAATAAAACAAATTTAAGGTTAAAAGAAAAAAGTGAAATTTGTTTTAATAATACACTTTAGGCTGGGCATGGTGGCTCATACCTGTAATCCCAGCTCTTTTGGGAGGCTGAGGTGGGTGGATCACCTGAGGTCAGGAGTTCAAGACCAGCCTGACCAACATGGTGAAACCCCATCTCTATTAAAACTACAAAAAATTATCTGGGCATGGTGGCAGGTGCCTGTAATCCCAGCTACTCAGGTGGCAGAGGCAGGCTAATTGCTTGAACCCTGAAAACAGAGGTTGCAGTGAATCAAGATCACACCACTGCACTCTAGTCTAGGTGACAAAGTATTTTTTTTCTCAAAAAAAAAAATAATAATATACTTTAACCCACTGTATATAAAATCATATCATTTTGATGTGATATCAACATGAAATTTATTATGAGATAGTTTACATGATAGTTTACATGAAAATTATTAATGAGATAGTTTACATTCTCTTTTCTTCTTACTCAGTCTTGAAAATTCAGTGTATATTTAAAACACATGGTAATTTGGAAACGAAATTTTCTTCAGAAATACTTGAGCCATATTCAAAGTTTGTAAAATTTACACTTAAAAAAAAACGACTTACAAATCCAAGTTGTTCTAAACAGACTTAAAAGTGTTTCATAACTGAATGGAATGTTGTTTTTTTCTTTAACTTGAAATTCAATTCATAAAAGTGAAGTGGAACTCACAACTCCGTTTCTTAGCCTCACTACCCACATGGGAAACGTGCAGTAGCCACAGGTGACTCATGGCTACCACAATGGGCAGCACAAGTTTAGAACAAGGACTGTCAACTCTTTTCTGTAAAGGGCTAAAGAGCAAGTATTTTAGGCTTTGCCAGCCATAGATGTCCTGCCCAAGAGGATTCTGCTTGAGGGATCAAATAAATCTTTAAGAAGGTCACCTCTAAGCTGGAATTTTGAAGATGAGCAGGATTTCAAATGTATAAATATAGGAGGGTGCAGGAAAGGGCATTCCACACAGAGACCAAAGCACGGGCAAAATGACAGAAGTGCGAACAATGATGGCACTGCTAGGCAATGGAATCAGCATGCAGGATGAGAGGGCTGGAAGGAGGGAAGACCATGGGCTATTCTCCCAGAGGCATTCTCCAACTTTTCTGCCCTGCAGGGACTGACCACCGTAGAGGCATCGTGCATGCTCTTTTGTCCTCTGTGTTCCAAAGGGTTTGGCCACAGGGACTCTGGCTTGAGATCAGAGTACAAGAGCAGAGACAGGTGGGCATTTGTCCCCAGTTCTCTCCCTGCTTCTTGGCTGTTCTGGCAGTGACAGCTCCATAGCGATAGTTCCTGTCTTCTGTGACTCCAATTTCCCTCCAGGGTTCAGTTTCACCCACTACCTTTCCTGTCCTTTCAGCCTTAGGAGCGATAACCACATTGCTGGGGCTAATTCCTAAGTGTTTCACCATCCCTGATTGGTTCCTCTCACCCCACCCACTACTTTGTAAATAATCTGTAAATTCTCTTCAGTAAAACGCTGGGAGGAGACCATTTGTTTTCTGCTAGCCTCTCACTGACTCCGATATATTGAAGCCACATCATCGAGGGTCTTACGTGCCAGGCTATAAAGTTTTGCCTGTATTCGGTAGACAGTACAGAGCATCAAGGCTGTTAGCAAAGAGTTGTACGGGTTGTGCATTGCACAACTATACATGGAAGTGCTGGTTCTAAATAGAGAGAGAGATGATTAAAGAAAATAAAAAGGAAGAGGGCTTGGGAGGCGGTTCAAGGAGAGAATCAGCATAACCATGTCATCAATAGCTAAGAGTATGTCATAGGCACACAGTACCAGCACCGGGAAGAGTAAGAGTGGTCTGGTCCATTTTAGAGGCTATCACAGCTACTTAGCTCTGAATTAAACAGCTCACATTCTGTCCTATGTTCCAGAGCCACTCTTTGCAGCAAACAGTAGCTCTTCCCTGCAGGATCCTCCATGACTTCTGGCTTAGAAGCCAGTTGTAGCTCAAAGTTCTTCAGCAAACATTTTTCCACTTTATCATTTTCTAATATGAGTGTGTGCTGCAAACCAGTTAAACAAGTATAAGAAAGACCACACATTTCCTTCAAACTGTCAAAGCCAAGTCCTCTGTAAAGTCATATCAGATAACCGTGCTCCCCAGATTTGTTCACATCATGGTATTCTGAGAATCTAATCGTATTGCACACACACTGGGTAAATGAACAAAGGTACTCCCACTCAGAGGTGACCAGTACAGAGGCTCTGGCTGCCCCAGACCTTGGTCAGCTTCCTTAAGACACTTTGGCCACACACTTGACACTTAGAGCTCCAACTCTATCTGCATAAGAGTCTCATCCTCATGGGACTCTCTCATGAACTACCAGTGACCTCAGGCAGTACCTCAGGCAGTGACCTCAGGCAGGCCCTGGTCCCCTCTAACATTTGACCCAAAGCCGCTGTGGTGGCTCACACCTGTAATCCTAATGGTTTGGGAGGCTGAGATGGGAGGATCACTTGAGGCCAGGAGTCAAGGACCAGCCTGAACAAAAGAGTAAGATCCTGTCTCTACAAAAAAAAAAAAAAATTAATTTAAAAATTAGCCAGTTGTTGTGGCATGCCCCTGTAGTCTCAGCTACTGGGGAGGCTAAGGCAGGAGGAGCACTTGAGCCCAAGAGTTTGAGGCTGCAGTGAGCTATCATTGTGCCGCTACACTCCAGCGTGGGCCACATAAGGAGACCCCCATGTCTTAAAAAAAAATTTAAACCATTTGGCCCAATTACAGGCATATAACTCCTCTCTTGATTCTCTGAAGTCACAGCTAGGGTCACAGCTAGCCCATACTGACCCTTTGCACAAATTAGAGAAAGGTGCCCTTGCCCTAGATGGACATTGCCCAGCACCAGAGTATGACAGCCACCAGCAATCATTAAGAATATTCAAAAACTCATGGGATTATAGAATAAAGAGGAAGTGACATCACACAATACTTGGTCTTACAACAGGCTCTTAGCCATGCTTGGGGCATTGGGGCCCACATAAGGCTGCCTCCTTACCTTGAACCTTTCTAGCTCTCTTGTTGGGAAAGTGACCGTTGTGTCCTATGGTGATATGTTTCCAACCCCCAATGTTGTACCGAAACTTCACATCTATCTTGGTGATACCTAACATCTCATGGAAGTTTGACCAGTTTTTTTTTTCTCTCTCTCTTGAAGTTTCTACTCTTCCTTCTGTATCTGGGCTACATCAGCCAGTAGCAAGTTCAATCCCATTAATCCAATAGCACAACCCACTAACCATAATGTACAGTATCAGTGCCCTTATCGATATCAATCCCTTGCCTTCAAAGACTGGCAACAGAAGAAGACTAGAAGGAGAAGACTAGAAGTTCAGGTTTTAACGTCTAGGCACCCCTCTCTTTATGGAGTGTTTAGCTTCTTGGCCAACCTGAATCTGGGCCTGATTTTATTAGTAAATCAACAGAGTTTTAGTTTTTACTTTGTGTAAAGTAGGAATAAGAGGTTCTCCCATGAGTCAGATACATATGCCTTCACACTAGGATTGAAGCTGTTAACATGAATGTTGACCCGTTACACGTTTTATTTACATACAACTATGTTCTCCCCTGTGACCCTGATAAGTCCGGTTGTTGGGCAGTTGAGTTCTGCAGTAATGGCCCAAAACGGATAGAGCAGACTCATCCTCAAAGTCAAAACATGGCAAGGGACGAATGTTTCTCTCAAATATGAGGAAGGCTAACACGATTTAAAACCAGAGCTCTTCTGTTCTTTGCCAGATACGAATGACCTGCCTGTGAGGAGTTTTTTTAAAGAGAATCTGAATGAAATACACCTGCGTCATTCGATGCTTATTACGGACACTTAGTAAGTCTGTTAGGTCAGTGAGTGGGGGCAAGAACCTGCCAAACTGAAGGGTCATTGTCAACCAATGGAACGAAACAAAAAGAGGAAGAAAGTTAAGTAATTTTGATCTGAGACATGCGGCACAGCCTCCTTCCTAGAGCTGCTTGAAAACCTTTCTCCCTTTTCCTCTTGCCAGAGTCTTAGGGGCCATTCGACATATTCACAGTTGACTGATGCCACACTCTGAATCTTCACATGGGGAGCAGTGTCTCCCTCTACAGGCAGCACAGCAGAAACACAAGGAAGGCCCCACCCCACAGCAGTGCCCCTGCAGCTGACATTTCCCTGTGCCTCTCAGCCAGCACGTTGTGATAAGACTCATTACTCTGCTGCTGATTCATTCACAGGCCAGGGAACACAAAGCCACTCCCAAACAATGTGTGGGCCTGGAACTTGTTCATCTTTCTTTACCTTTTTGCGTTGGTCTCTAATATAGGTAACATGTCCTACACAGCCATGTTAGTGTGGCCCCAATACAACCAGAAAACACCAACAAATGAGATTTTCCAAATTCTATGGGACTGCAAACACCCTCTTGTTTTAGTTAAAACTCTCCAAGATTGCTTGTCCCATTTGATGATGGTTAAATTGGAAAGTGGTAGGTCAGGCATAGTGGCTCATGCCTTATACTTTGGGAGGCCGAGGTGGGTGGATCACTTGAGGTCAGGATTTTGAGACCAGCCTGGTCAACATGGCGAAACCTTGTCTCTACTAAAAATTTAAAAATTAGCTGGGCATGGTGGCACATACCTGTAGTCCCAGCTACTCAGAAGGCTGAGGTAGGAGGATCACTTGAACCTGGGAGGCAGAGGTTGCAATGACCCGAGATTGTGCCACCGCTGAAACTTACATGTTTCAACAGACTTCCGAGGACAGTCTCTCCCTCAATTTCTCATAAGAATTCCTTAGAAGAAGCCAGAACCAATGATTTAGCCTCCCTTTGACACCATCCTTCTTGTCCCCCTTCTGTATACTGACCTCCTTTGCCCAACCATTGTTAAATCCAAAGCAACATTATTCCAGGAAGTGCTGTCACCACCTGTGAGAGTGGCAGACATGAAGAGTCACCGTACATCTGCTTTGCTGCATAGCTTTCTCCATTTGTGAAAGTTCAAAGTCAGAGTTCTAAGTTCATAGGTGGAAGAACTTAGTGCTCCCAGCATCAAAGTGCACTCCCCAGGCCTCAGGGAGGAGCACAAAGTATTTCTAAATTGTTAGGTCTCTATTAAAGAATGTTATGTGTTTCAATACAGAGTTGGAGATGATAAAAACTTATAGGTGAATTAAATTTAGAAGACATAATGTCGACAGACTTCTTCAACTAAAATGATGCAACATTTATTTTCTTCTCATCACATAAATAAGAAGCAAGCTGCGTATTAAAAATACATATATATGAGGCCAGGCACAGTGGCTCACAGAGGCCTGTCATCCCAGCGCTTTGGGAGGCCAACATAGAAGGATCACTTGAGGCCAGGAGTTTGAAACCAGCCTGGACAGCACGGGGAGAACCTGTCTCTACAAAACATAAAATACATATGAATTGTTCAAACACATCAATAAACGAGATAATGTTTAGGCAATAGGGCTCATGCTGATAGCTATCAAGAAATCACAGAAGTAATTAACTTGGAAAAAATATCAGTGACCAATTATAAATGTGACCATGCCTAGTTTTATCATTCATGGTATCTTTTTCATACTTTTCATATGTGCAAGACAAAGTCATGATTAGCCCTCTGATAGCTAACACCAGCATGTGTTTCATCAAACCCATTTTCCTTACATCCTAGCACACACCTACATATTCATTCTCCAGCTTCCTTTTCAAGGAGTCTCACATCCAGGCCCTTTAGACTTTTCACAAAATCCTCTTGTGCTCTCTGTCTTCTATATCTGCTAGACGGATGCAAAGGATCCCAGAGAGAGGGAAAAAGAGTATCTGAAGCCTCGGGGAAAAATAAATCACTAGATGGGAGAAGCCTGTGTCTCTTAATTACTGCAGGGGGAAGAGCCAACCACACCAACCTGCATTGTCCTGTGACACGCAGAAGCAGACCTTTGTTGATTTAAGCCACTGAACCCTTGAAGTTAAATAAACATTACTTAAGTTCACTTTCCTGAACTAATTCATAGTCTTACACTGTATTCTTTCCTTTTACTTCAGAAATTGAACAACCATGGACAATTTATATTTATCTTTTCCATAGTTAGAATATACGTTAACTCTGTCAATGTAATGTGACTTTCTTCTGTGTCAAACAACTTGACAGCAGATCAATAAGCCAGAACTGTGCAATCATCTTTTATACAGTCCTTTAGATGACCATGCTATCTCACAGTGCTAAAATGGAGTAAAGCACATAAAATCCAAATATTAATTCATTGAGGGAAATGTTTAAAATAGTCTTAGATTCCTTCTTTTTAATAATTCCATGATGGTAGGGTATGGTGGCACACATACCCTGTCATCCTAGCACTTTGGGCCAAGGAGAGTGGATCACTTGAGGCCAGGAGTTAGAGATCAGCCTGGCCAACTCACCGAAACCTCATCTCTCCTAAAGATGCAAAAATTAGCCTGATGTGGTCCTGTGTGGCTGTAATCCCAGCTACTCAGGAGGCTGAGTTGGGAGAATTGCTTGAACCCAGAAGGCAGAGGTTGCAGTGAGCTGAGATTGTGCCACTGCACTCCAGCCTGGATGACAGAGCAAGACTCTGTCTCAAAACAACAACAACAACAAAATAATAATAATAATTCTAATTCCATGATGGCCATTTCATGGAAAAAAAAATAGAATTTGTCTTCCTGTAACACATATTACTGTCAATAAACATTCCCAAATTTGCACACAGGAAATCATTGTTAATGCCTAATGTGTAAGTAAAGAAACTAAAGAAACCTTCAAAACACTTTTTTCTTAAAAGAAATAATTTTGACATTTTGACACCTGTTTTAATGCTATTTGACTAATGAAATCATGAGAATTACTTGGATTAGGATGGGCATAGTGGCTCACGCCTGTAATCCCAGCATTTCAGGAGGCTGAAGCAGGTGTATCACCTGAGGTCAGAAGACCAGCCTGGCCAACACAGTGAAACCCCCGCCTCTACTAAAAATACAAAAATACAAAATTATGTGGCACACACCTGTAGTCCCAGCTACTCGGGAGGCTGAGACAGGAGAATCGCTTGAACACAGGAGGCAGAGGTTGCAGTGAGCCAAGGTCAAGTCACCGCACCTCAATCTGGGCAAGATAGAGCGAGATTCTGTCTCAGAAAAAAAAAAAAAAGAATTACCTGGACTAAATCAAGTCCAATTACCTGGACTGAATCAATAAACACAAGTCAAAATGCATAAAGAGGAAGGAACACAGTCTTTGTCATCTATAGACTTCCACCAATTCAAGGCAAAAAAACAAAAATGAAATAAGCAAAGTGTGCGTTTTCCAAGAAGAATCAACTTGGTCTAAGAGGGTAATAATAGTGGCATCGACAAAAAACATTGTTGGCATCATTGTTTTTTTCTTTGAGTTTTTGTTCTATCTTTATATGTAAGGAAGTTTTTTATTGGACCATCCTCCTGAAGAGAGACAACTAAACTGAAATAAAAGCTTAAAGATATCTTTGTTTATTTAAAGGGTCCTGTAATAATATTATTATTGTGTGTTCACGGTTTTACATATACGTTTGCATCCATGTTCCTGGATCAAAACTCTAATAGCTCTTGGTGCAATGTTGGAGCGCTTTAGGGCTCAGGAGCAGGCCTGTGAAAACAGAATCTCTTTCTGATCCTCTCCTGCCCTCCTTACACCTGCTTTTTTGTTCCTCAAGTGAGGAATCAAATCTTCCTTTGTCTTTCTATCTTGGCACTGGCCATAAAGGAATTCTCTCACCTATGTTGTCTGATTATGGGACATAAGACCCTCATTTCAGAAGCAATCTTGTTCCATACCCTAAAAGAAGGAGTTCTACACAGAGAGGCCAAAAGGAATCTGGACAGACAGGCCTTACTGGGCTTCCCCTCTCAGACTATGAGTATTAGACCACATCTTTTTTGTCCAGTCACATTTCTACACAGTTGTCAGTCATGCCTATTCAATGACATCTCCATGAAAGGCCCAAGGAAGAGACCAGTGTTCAGAGAGCTTCTGGATAGCGGAACACATGGAGGTTCCTAAAAGGTGGCCTACCCAGGGAGGACATGGAGGCTCCATGCCTCTTCTTCCCTACCTTGTCTTTGTCTCTCTTCATCTGTATCCTTTCTAACATCTTTTATAATAAACCAGTGAAAGTAAGTGTTTTCCTGGGTTATTTGACCCACTTCAGCAAATGAACTGAACCAAAGAGGGAGCTATGGAAACCTCAACTTGAAGCTGCTTGGTCAGAAATTCTGGAGGCCTGGAGTTGCAACTGACCTCTGAAGCAGGGGCAGTCTTGTGGGACTGAATCTCCAAACTGTGGGATCTGATACTACCTCCAGGTAAACCCCAGCAGAACTGTAGAATTTATTGCTTGCTTAGTGGCGGGAAGAACGCCTCCACCCCAACTTGGTCACAGACATCTTCTGTGTTGATTGTTGTTGAGAGAATAGAAAAAGCACTTTTAGTTTGAGTGTGTTTTTTTCCACAGAGGTCCTTATTGTCTATAATTCATGACAGAATTTAATGTTGTTGTGTGTTAGATTTGTTTCACTTTCCTTTAAAACTCTCCATGCTAATTTTTCTCTTACAGTCAATATTTTGACTTATTCATGCTTACCAATTTCTTAGTTTTCCATTTCTTCTTTAGTCCCCTTTTGAATTTCCATAATCTTTTTTTCTAAAGTTCATTGTTTACTAGGTTTTCCTGCCTGTCTAGGACTTGTAAATAGCAAACACTTTCAGTTTTTATTTTAAAATATCTCTATTTCATCCTGACTGAAATAAGATTTTTAGCTGGGTATAGGTTCCTAGATCGAATAATTGCCCCTTAGCACTCTGAATACACTAACAAGGCCACTATCCTTGTTTTTAATGAGGAACCTGCTCTTAGTGGGTAAGGCGTCACCTCCAAAGTCAGACTGGGTCCAACCCGACTCCACCACTCACTTGCCATGTGACTTTGAACAAAGTCTACAGTCTTTCTGTGACTCCATTTTCCTATCTGTAAAATGGGGAGAAATCTAAAGCCTAGTGCACCGAGTTGAAGAGTCATACATGTGTAGTGTCTCAGACATAAAAAGCATTTGGCATTATCCCTATTTATTCACTCAGGATGAGATGCCTTCTTGTGTTTGACTTGTTGTTACATTGCTCCCAGAAACACCTTGATTCGATCATCTTGATTAGATGATCTTTCCCAGAAAAATATTGATTAGATCTGAATAGATGCAGCCAATACATGCTGTTCCCACCGAGACACCAAAATGTTCCATAAACCAACATACTGTGAGCAGATCTTCGCAGTGAAAACAGAGTCCGCTGAGCAGCAACACAGACACGAGGCTGAAGATGAAGGAAGCTGGGAACCCCGCGCAGGCCGAGTGCCAGGACTAGTTCCTGGCCAGAACATCTCCTAGGGAAGGGGTGAGTAAAGTGACAATGGGGCAGCCCACTCTCCTCACATATTTCTGGGATCCCAGCTATAAGAGATCCTATGAAAGTTGAGTTGAAAGCGCCCCATAGAAAGTTGAGTTGGCAGGAGGATCTGCCCACAGAGTAGGCAGAGACAGAGCTCCAGTTTGCAGGGAACCCAGAGGGTTTTGTGTGCATGACAGCTGCAGAGGAAGGTGACTATAGGCGCCCATCCCCCAGGGCACCCCATCTGACCTCAGCTTACCAGTGGGCCGAGAGAGAACAGGACTATCTTTCCTGCGGGACTGGGGCGCACATGTTCTGCAGGACCCCCTGCACGCAGCCCCTCCCAGGGCCCCTCTCTGGTTGTTCCTGCAGGAGTGTGTGCACAGTGCTGCCTCCGCTGCCCAGTGTGAGTTTTTTGCTAGCGACCCCGCCTGAATGCTTTCCAGGCAGCTTGGGAGTACTTTGGATCCCCCAGCACAGCTGGTGTCTGACCTCGAGGGGCCGAAAGACAGCCCAATGCCCCAAGGCTGCAGCACGCAGCTCAGGAGCGCTAAGCCAAGCCGAGATCTGTAGCTGGTGCACAAGCAGAGGAGGAGCCTCCACTCAGAGAACACCGCGAAGAGTGAGATGCAGCTCCGGGCCAGCACGGGATGAGGCATTCCTCTCTCCACAGGCGCTTTCAGGGGAGGGTGTGGTCTGTCTGCAAGCCTTTGCCTCTGCGGAAGAGTCCCACAGCTCCGAACATCTAACAAAGGAAACATAAGTGCAGCTCCAGTGATTGGAGGGGACTTCCCTAAGGCCCAGAAGAGGATCTGGCGAAAGGATCATCTCTCTCCTCTGAACTATGGAGCATGGCTGAGAATACAAAAGACAGAAGTCAGCGCTTAGAGCCTGCCGCCATCACTCAAGCGCCATCTACTGGTTTGCAGTCAAAATTACAATGCCAAAAATTTTCAGCACCTATAAAACCCAGAGCAAGAATCTAGCCACATGGCCCGACACAGTGGCTTAAGCCTGTAATCCCAGCACTTTGGGAGGCCGAGGCGGGTGGATCACGAGGTCAAGAGATCGAGACCATCCTGGTCAACATGGTGAAACCCCGTCTCTACTAAAAATACAAAAATACAAAAAATTAGCTGGGCATGGTGGTGCGTGCCTGTAATCCCAGCTACTCAGGAGGCTGAGGCAGGAGAATTGCCTGAACCCAGGAGGCGGAGGTTGCAGTGAGCCGAGATCGCACCATTGCACTCCAGCCTGGGTAACAAGAGCGAAACTCTGTCTCAAAAAAAAAAAAAAGAAAGAATCTAGCCACAAATAAACATCCCATACAGAGTCTTGGCCCTCTGAAAGTACCAGAAATGAAGCCAATTGACCATACTCAACATATACCACAGTTAAACCCTCAAGGGAAATTAATAATATAAAAACAAAAAGACAAAGGAACACCAGCCCTCTCAGAAGAGTCAGCATAAGAACCCCGGCAATTCAAAAAGTTAGAATGTCCCCTTACCTTCAAATAAGCATGCTAGCTCCCCAGAAATGTCTGAAATGACAGGCATAGAATTCAGTCTGGACAGCAAAAAAGCTCATCACAATTCAAGATACAGTAGAAACCCAATCCAAGGAATCTAGTAAAACAACTCAAGAGCTGAAAGACAAAATAGCCATTTTTAAAAAGAACCAAACTGAACTGGAGTTGAAAAATTTACTAAAAATTTTTTTCATAATGCAGTTGGAAGCATTAACAGAGGAAGAGATCAAGCTGTGGAATCTCAGAGCTCAAAAACTGATTCTTCAAATCAATTCAATTAGACAAAACTGAAGAAAAAATTTTTTAAAGTATACAAATCTTTAGAGAAGTATAGCATAATGTGGGACTCATTGGCATTCCTGGAGAGAAAAAGAGAGACAGTAAGCAGCTTGGAAAACACGTTCGAGGACATAGTCCATGGGAAGTTTCCTAATCTCTCTAAAGAGGTTGAGATGCAAATTCAAGAAATACAAAGACACTTTGTAAGATACAAGATCCTAAGGCATGCTATCATATTCACCAAGGCAACCATTAAAGAAACAATCTTAAAGGCAGCTAGAGAAGAGTCAGGTTACTTACAAAGGGAACCCCATCAGGCTAGCAGTGGACCTCTCAGCAGAAACATCACAAGCCAGAAAAAATTGGGGACCTATTTTTATCATCCATAAACAAAAGAAATTCTGACCATGAATTTCCTATCCTGTCAAACTAAGCTTCATGAGCAAAAGAGAAATAAAATATTTCCAGATAAGCAAATGCTAAAGGAATGCATTAGCCCTAGACCAGCTTTACAAGAAGTCTTTAAGGGAGTGATAAACATGGAAATGAAAGAACAACACTTGCTACCACAAAAACACACTTAAGTATATAACCCAAAGACGCTATAAAGCCACTACACAATCAAGTCTACAAAACACCCCCAGCTAACAACACAATGACAGAATCAAAATCTAACATATCAGTGCTAACATTAAATGTAAATGCTCTAAATGCTCCATTCAAAAGGCAGGGACTCGCAAGTTGGAAAAAAGACAAGACTCAAATGCCTGTTGTCTTCAGAGACTCACCTTACATGTAATGAAATTGAGAGGCTCAAAGTAAAGAGATGGAAAAAGATTTATCATGCAAATGGAAAACAAAAAAGGGCAGGAGTTGCTATTCTTATATCAGATAAAACAGACTTTAAAGCAACAATCAAGAAGAAGAAGAAAGAAGAGCATCACCAATGATGAAGGGTTCAATTCAACAAGAAGACTTAACTATGCTAAACATATATGCACCTAGCATTGGAGCACACAGATTCATAAAACGAGATCTTCTTGACCTACAGAAAGGCTTAGATAGCCACACAATGATAGTGGGAGTCTTCAACACCTCACTGACAGCATTTGACAGATTATTAACACAGAAAACTAACCAAGAAATTCTAGACTTAAACTCAACAGTTGAACAATTGGACCTAAAAGACACCCACAGAATGCTCCACTTTACAACTGTGGAATATAAATTGTTCTTATCTTCACATATAATATATTCTAAGATCAACCATGTGCCCAGCCATTAAGCAAATCTCAATAAATTCAAAAAAATTGAAATCATACCAAGCACACTCTCTAACTACAGTGCAAGAAAAATAGAAATCAACCAAGATCTTTCATAACCACACAGATTACACGGAAATTCAACAACTTGTTTCTGAATGACTCTTGGGTGAAAAATAAAATTAAGGCAGAAATCAAAAATATATATTTGAAACTAATTAAGACTTACCAAAATCTTTAGGCTATGACTAAAGCAGTGTTAAGATAAAAGTTTATAGTCCTAAATGTCTACATCAGTAAGTTAGAAAGATCTCAAATTAACAACCTAACATTGTATCCAAAGAAACTAGAACAAAAAACACACCAACCCCAAAGCTAGCAGAAGAAAAAAAATAACTAACTAAATTGGAAACGAGCTAAACAAAATTGAGGCACGAAAATGCATACCAAAGATCAATAAAACCAAAATTTGGTTTTTCAAAAGAATAAATAAGATCGATAGACTGCTAATTAGATTAACAAAAAAAAAATTCAAAGAAATACAATCCAAAATGATACAGATGGCCTTACAACTGATCCCACAGAAATGTAGAAGATCCTCAGACTATTATGAACACCTCTATGTACACAAATTAGAAAATCTAGAGGAAATGTAAAAATTCCTGGAAACACACAACACCCCAAGGTGAACCAGGAAGAAAGCAAAAATCACGGACAGACCAATAACAAGTTCCAATATTGAATTAGCAATTTAAAAAACTACCTACTAACAAAAACAAAGCCCTGGATTAGATGGATTCATATCTGAATCCTACCAGATGTGCAACAAACTGGTACCAATCCTATTGAAGCTATTCCAAAAAATTGAGAAGGGCCTCCTCCTTAGCTTATTCTGCAAAGCCAGGATCAGCCTGATACCAAAATCTGGCAGAGACCCAACAACAAAAAAAGCAACTTCAGGCTAAGATTCCCGAGGAAAAAAAAAAACAAAAATCCTCAACAAAATACTAGTAAACCATATCCAGCAGCACATCAAAAGTTAATTTGCCACCACAAAGTAGGCTTTATTTCTGAGATGCAAGACTGTTTCAACATATGCAAATCAATAAATGTGATTTACCACATAAAACAATATGATCATCTAAATAGACAGAAACAAAGCTTCTGACAAAATTCAATATCCCTTTGTGATAAAAAACAAAAACAAACAAACAACACCAAAAAAAAATACACCTTGATAAACTTAGCATCAAAGGAACATAATCCACAGCCAACATTATACTGAACAGGCAAAAGCTGAAGCCATTCCCCTTGAGAACCAGCACAAGACAAGGATGCCCACCCTCCACACACCTATTCAACATAATTTTGGAAATCCTAAGCAGAGCAATCAGGCAAGAGAAAGAAATAAAAGGTATCCAAATAGAGGAAGAATGAGCCAAACTATTTCTCTATTATTCTCTACTATTAAAGATTTAAATGTAATCATATATAGATATGATTTTATACTTAGAAAATCCTAAAGACTCTGCCAAAAGGCTCCTCGAACTGATAAACAACTTCAGTCAAGTTTCAGAACACAAAGTAAATGCACAAAAATCAGTAGCATTTATACACCAATAACATTCTAGCTGAGAGTCAAATCAAGAACACAATCTCATTTACAATAGCCACACACAGAAAAAGAAATACCTAGGAATAATTCTACCCAAAGAGCTGAAAGATCTCTACAAGGAGAACTATAAAGTACTGCTGAAAGAAATCAGAGATGACACAAAAAAATAGAAAAACATTCCATATCCATGGATTGGAACAATCAATATTATTAAAATGGCCATACTTCCCAAGGCAATTTACAGATTCAATATTATTATCAATCTACCAATATCATTTTTTCAAAATTAGAAAAAGCTATCCTAAAATTTATATGGAACCAAAAAAGAGCCTGAATAGCCAAAGCAATCCTAAGCAAAAAGAGCAAAACCAGAGGCATCACATTACTTGACTTCAAACTATACTACAAGGATACATAACCAAAACAGCATGGCACATAACCCAATGAAATATAATAGAGAACCCAGAAATAAACCCACACACATACAACCACCTGATCTCCAACAAACTCAACAAAAATAAGCAATGAGGAAAAGACTCTCTTTCAATAAATAGTGGTGGGATAACTGGCTATCAATATGCAGAAGAATGAAACTAGACCCCTACCTATCACTATATACAAAAATTAACTCAAGATGGATTAAAGATTTAAATGTAAAACCTTAAAATCCTATAAAAAATCCTACAAGAAAACCTAGGAAATACCCTTGTTGACATTGGTTTTGGCAAAGAATGTGTGGCTAAGTCTCCAAAAGCAATTGCAACAAAAACAAATGTTAATGAGACTTAATTAAACCAAATAACTTCTGCACAACAAGAGGAACTACCAAATACATAAGCAAACAACCTACAGAATGGGAGAAAATATTTGCAAACTATGCATCTAACCAAGGTCAAATATCCAGAACTAGAAGGAACTTAAACAACTGAACAAACAAAAAACAAATTACCTCTTTAAAATGTGGGCAAGGACATGAACAGAAACTTCTCAAAAGATTTACAAGCAGCCAAGAAACGTATTTTGAAATGTTCATCGTTAATTATCAGAGAAATGCAAATCAAAACCACAATAAGATACCATCTTACAACAGTCAGAATGGCTTTTGTTAAAAAGTCTAAAAATAACAGATGTTGGTGAAGCTGTGGGGAAAATAAGGAACATTTATACACTGTTGGAGGGAATGTAAGTTGGCCCAGCTACTGTGGAGAGTGGTTTGGAGATTTCTCAAAGAACTAAAAATTGAGCTACCAATAAACCTAGCAATTCCATTACTTGGTATATACTCAAAGGAAAATAAATTGCTCTACCAAAAGGACACCTGTATGTTCATTGCAGCACTACATGCAATAGAAAAAACATGGAATCAACCCAGGTGCCCATCAACGTGGACTGGATAAAGAAAATATGGTACATATATAATGCAGTGATAAAAAAGAATAAAATCCTGTGAACTAATGCAGAAACAGAAAATCAAATACCATGTTTTTTCACTTGTAAGTGGGAGCTAAGCATTGGGTACACACAAATATAAAATGGGAATGACAGACGCTGGAGATTACTGGAATGGGGAGAGAAGGATAGGGGCATGTGTTGAAAAACTACCTATTGGATTCTCTGCTCATTAACAGGGTAGTGGCTTCAGTCATACCACAAACCTCAGCATCACACAATATAATACCTTTGTAACAATCCTATACATGAACCTGATGATGCTAAAATAAAAGTTGAAAAAGTAAAAAGAAAAATCATGATTAACATCTCTTCAAATATTGGCTTTCTTTCATTTTTTCTATGGAAACTCCTAATTAATGTATGATTGCCTTCCTCACTACAATGACCATGCAGCCACCTCTCCTATTTTTTATGTCTTTACTTACATGTGCTGTATTTTAGGTAATTTCCATAGGACTACTCTCAATTCACTAATTTTTTCAGTTTTGAGTAATCTGTGGCTTACCCCATTAGTTTTTTGTTGTTGTTGATTTTAAAGATGTAGATTTTCAGGTCTTTATTAGTCAGGGTTCTCGGAGAATCAAAACTAATAGAATATACATATACATCTATATATAGAACTTAATTGAACAAGCAAAAAAAAACCCCCATTAAAATGTGGGCACAGGACATGAATAGACTTTTCTCAAAAGATTAACAAGAGGCTAAAGAACATATGAAAGGTGCTCATCATAACTAATCAGCAGAGAAATGCAAATCAAAACCACAATGAGATACCACCTCACAACACTCAGAATGGCTTTTGTTAAGAAGTCAAAACTGGGGGGAGGACTCAAGATGGTGCTGTGAGAACAACCCAGGATTGAAGTTCTCGCTGGATGCGCAGAGAGGGTGAGTCGGGGACGCATTTCCAGATGGATCTTAGTTGCCCACAGAACGGGGAAATTCCCAGGTATAAAAGAGACGCAGGACGCCAGGCAGAGGTCTCGGCTGGTGTAGCCGGCAGCCGGTGCGGCTCCGGCCCGCGCCGGAGCGCAGAGGCGCTCCACAGCACTCCATACAAAAGCGCACTGTTATGGGTGCCCTGTTGAACCGGCAAACTGAGACCTGGGAGGGCTAAACTTGAGACTGAACGGGACTTGGGCAGTGAGCCAGCCCAGGAAATCCCAGGGACAAAGCGTTTGGGCTAGTGCAGTGCGACAAACAAAAGGGCGATTCCAAACCCTCCCGGTGAGGAGGTTTTCTTAAAGCACAGCTCCGCAGGGAAGGAGCGTCCGCCATTACCAAGGCAATCAGCCCCCACTGACGTACACGCCCATTGCTGACGTAGCCTGCCATTGCCGAAGCAACCCAGTACAACAGAGAGACTCCGCTACAGGGTGTAGCCCGTGGCAACAGGGCGGAGACCGTGGCAACAGGGCGGAGACCACAGCAGAAGGGCAGAGCCTGCAGCAACACGGCGAACCTCACACCAGTAGGGCGGAGCCTCGGCAGGCAAATAGTGATTTGACTGCCTCCTAGCTGGGCAGGACAGCGAGGTGAACACTCACAAGGAAAGCCTCAACCCCCGCCCCAGACAGAGCATCTGAGAAAAAAAGGGGTTTTTTCAGCCTATCAGCTCGGAATGAACAACAGAGGTCACAGCTCAGCAATTGAGCTCCTATAAAGTACAGACTGTCTCCTCAAGCAGCTCCCTGACCCCTCTATATCCAAAAGACTGACATTTGGCAGGCATCATTCTGGGACAAAGATAGCAGAAAAAGAAACTGGTAGCATCCCTCGCTTTTCCGCAGCTGCTATAGGTGCACCCCAGACAAGCAGGGCCTGGAGTGGACCTCAGCAGTCATACAGCGAAGGGGCTAGACTGGTAGAAGGAAAACCAAGTTAACAGAAATACTTCATCACCAACAATCTGGGTGTCCACTCAGAGACCCAATCAAAAAGTCAGCAACTATGCAGACGACAAGTGGATAAATCCACAAAGATGGGAAGAAACCAGCACAAAAAGGAGGAAAACACCCGAAACCAGAACACCTCGCCTCCTAGAAATGACCAAAACTCCTCACCAGCAAGGGAACAAAGCTGGACAGAGAATGACTGTGATGAAATGATGGAATTAGACTTCAGAAGGTGGATAATGAGAAACTTTTGTGAGCTAAAAGAACATGTATTAAATGAATGCAAAGAAACTAAGAACCTTGAAAAAAGATATAAAAAAAGATTTGAGGAAATGATAACAAGAATGGATAACTTAGAGAGGAATATAAATGAATTAAAGGAGCTGAAAAACACAATACGAGAACTTCGCAAAGCATGCACAAGTTTCAATAGCCAAATTGACCAAGCAGAAGAAAGAATATCTGAAGTTGAAGATCAACTCAATGAAATAAAACTAGAAACCAAGATCAGAGAAAAAAGCGCCAAAAGGAATGAACAAAGTCTCCAAGAAATGTGGGACTATGTGAAAAGACCTAACCTACGTTTGATAGGTGTACCAGAAGGGGACAAAGAGAATGAACCCAAGCTGGAAAATACTCTTCAGGACATCATCCAGGAAAATTTCCCCCACCTAGCAAGACAGGCCAACACTCAAATGCAGGAAATACAGAGAACACCACAAAGATATTCTGCAAGAAGAGCAACCCCAAGGCACATAATCGTCAGATTCAACAAGGCTGAAATAAAGGAGAAAATACTAAGGGCAGCCAGAGAGAAAGGTCGGGTCACCCACAAAGGGAAGCCCATCAGACTCACAGCAGATCTCTCGGCAGAAACACTACAAGCCAGAAGAGAGTGGGGGCCAATATTCAACATTCTTAAAGAAAAGAACTTTCAACCCAGAATTTCATAGCCAGCCAAACTGAGCTTCAGAAGTGAAGGAAGAATAAAATCCTTTGCAAACAAGCAAGTACTCAGAGATTTTGTCACCACCAGGCCTGCTTTACAAGAGCTCCTGAAAGAGGCACTACACATAGAAAGGAACAACCAGCACCAGCCATTCCAAAATCACACTAAATGCTAAAAAGCATCAACATAATGAAGAATCTACAACAACTAAAGGGCAAAACAGCCACTTAGCATCAAAATGGCAGTATCAAATTCACACATAACAATATTAACCCTAAATGTAAATGGACTAAATGCACCAATCAAAAGACACAGACTGGCAAATTGGATAAAAATCCAAAACCCATCAATGTGCTGTATCCAGGAAACCCATCTCACATGCAAGGATACACAAAGGTTCAAAATAAAGGGATGGAGGAAGATTTACCAAGCAAATGGAGAGCAAAAAAAAACCAGGAGTTGCAATTCTCATCTCTGATAAAATAGACTTTAAAGCAACAAAGATCAAAAGAGACAAAGAAGGCCATTACATAATGCTAAAAGGATCGATACAACAAGAAGAGCTAACGATCCTGAACATATATGGGCCCAATGCAGGAGCACCCAGATATATAAGGCAAGTTCTTAATGACTTACAAAGAGACTTAGACTCCCACACAATAATAGTGGGAAACTTTAACACTCCACTGTCAATATTAGACAGATCAACCAGACAGAAAATCAACAAGGATATCCAGGGCTTGAACTCAGACCTGGAGCAAGCAAACCTGATAGACATTTACAGAACTCTCCACCCCAAATCCACAGAATATACATTCTTCTCAGCACCACATCACACCTACTCTAAAATTGGCCACATAATTGGAAGTAAAGCACTGCTCAGCAAATGCAAAACAACTGAAATCATAACAAACAGCCTCTCAGACCACAGTGCAATCAAGTTAGAACTCAGAATTCAGAAACCAACCCAGAACCACACAGCTTCATGGAAACTGAACAACTGGCTCTTGAACGTTGACTGGGTAAACAATGAAATGAAGGCAGAAATAAAGAAGTTCTTCGAAACCAATGAGAATGAAGATACAACATGCCAGAATCTCTGGGACACATTTAAAGCAGTCTCTAGAGGAAAGTATATAGCAATAAGTGCCCATATGAGAAGAATGGAGAGATCCAAAATTGACACCCTATTGTCAAAATTGAAAGAGCTAGAGGAGCAAGATCAAAAAAACTCAAAACCCAGCAGAAGACAAGAAATAACTAAGATCAGAGCTGAACTGAAGGAGATTGAGACACGAAAAACCCTTCAAAAAAATCAATAAATCCAAGAGCTGGTTTTTTGAAAAGATCAACAAAACAGACAGACCACTAGCCAGATTGATTAAAAAGAAAAGAGAGAAAAACCAAATAGATGCAATAAAAAATGATAAAGGGGAATTCACCACAGATTCCACAGAAATTCAAACCATCATCAGAGAATATTACAAACAACTCTATGCACATAAACTAGTAAACCTGGAAGAAATGGATAAATTCCTGGACTCCTGTGTCCTCCCAAGCCTAAACCAGGAGGAAGCTGAAACTATGAATAGACCAATAACAAGGTCAGAAGTCGAGGCAGCAATTAAGAGCCTACCACACAAAAAAAGCCCAGGTCCAGACAGGTTCACAGCCAAATTCTACCAGACACACAAAGAGGAGCTGGTACCATTCCTTCTAAAACTATTCCAAATAATCCAAAAAGAGGGAATCCTTCCCAAATCATTTTATGAGACCAACATCATCCTGATACCAAAACCCGGCAGAGACCCAACAAGAAAAGAAAACTTCAGGCCAGTATCCATGATGAACATAGATGCAAAAATCTTCAATAAAATATTGGCAAGCCGATTGCAACAGCAAATCAAAAAACTTATTCATCATGATCAAGTAGGATTCATCCTGGGGATGCAAGGCTGGTTCAACATACGCAAGTCTATCAATGTAATTCACCACATAAACAGAACCAAAAACAAAAACCACATGATTATCTCAATTGACGCAGAGAAGGCATTTGACAAAATTCAACAGCCCTTTATGCTAAAAACCCTCAATAAACTCGGTATCGATGGAACGTATCTCAAAGTAATAAAAGCTATTTATGACAAACCAACAGCCAATATCATACTGAATGGGCAAAAACTGGAAGCATTCCCTTTGAAATCCGGCACTAGACAAGGATGCCCTCTTTCACCACTCCTATTCAATATAGTACTGGAAGTTCTAGCCAGAGCAATCAGGCAAGAAAAAGAAATAAAGTGTATTCAAATAGGAAAGGTGGAAGCCAAATTGTCTCTATTTGCAGATGACATGATAGTATACCTAGAAGACCCCATTGCCTCAGCCCAAAAACTCCTGAAACTGATAAGCAACTTCAGCAAAGTCTCAGGATATAAAATCAATGTGCAAAAATCACAAGCATTCGTCTACACCAATAACAGACTTAAAGAAAGCCAAATCAAGAACGAACTGCCATTCACAATTGCTACAAAAAGAATAAAATACCTTGGAATACAACTCAAAAGGAACGTAAGGGACCTCTTCAAGGAGAACTACAAACCACTGCTAAACGAAATCAGAGAGGACATAAACAGATGGAGAAACATTCCATGTTCATAGTTAGGAAGAATTAATATCGTGAAAATGGCTATACTGCCCAAAATAATTTACAGAATCAACGCTATCCCCATCAAGCTACCATTGACTTTCTTCACAGAACTGGAAAAAACCACCATGAACTTCATATGGAACCAAAAGAGAGCCCGCATAGCCAAGTCAATTCTAAGCAAAAAGAACACAGCGGGGGGCATCACACTACCGGATTTCAAACTATACTACAAGGCTACAGTAATGAAAACAGCATGGTACTGGTACCAAAACAGAGATATAGACCAATGGAACAAAACAGAGGCACCGGAGGCAACACAACATATCTACAACCATACAATCTTTGATAAACCTGACAAAAACAAGCAATGGGGAAAGGATTCCCTGTTTAACAAATGGTGTTGGGAAAACTGGCTAGCCATGTGCAGAAAGCAGAAACTGGACCCCTTCCTGACACCTTACACTAAAATTAACTCCAGATGGATTAAAGACTTAAATATAAGACCTGGCACCATAAAAATCCTAGAAGGAAATCTAGGCAAAACCATCCAGGACATAGGAGTAGGCAAGGACTTCATGAACAAAACACCAAAAGCATTGGCAACAAAAGCCAAAATAGACAAATGGGACCTAATGAAACTCCACAGCTTCCGCACAGCAAAAGAAACAGTCACTAGAGTGAATTGGCAACCAACAGAATGGGAAAAAATTTTTGCAGTTTACCCATCTGACAAAGGGCTGATATCCAGAATTTACAAAGAACTCAAACAGATTTACAGGAAAAAACAAACAAGCCCATTCAAAAGTGGGCAAAGGATATGAACAGACAATTTATGAAAGAAGACATATATGAGGCCAACAGTCATATGAAAAAATGCTCATCGTCACTGGTCATCAGAGAGATGCAAATCAAAACCACATTGAGATACCATCTCACGCCAGTTAGAATGGCGATCATTAAAAAATCTGGAGACAACATGCTGGAGAGGATGTGGAGAAAAAGGAACACTTTTACACTGTTGGTGGGAGTGTAAATTAGTTCAACCATTGTGGAAGACAGTGTGGCGATTCCTCAAGGCCTTAGAAATAGAAATTCCATTTGACCCAGCAATCCCATTACTGGGTATATATCCAAAGGACTATAAATCGTTCTACTATAAGGACACATGTACACGAATGTTCATTGCAGCACTGTTTACAATAGCAAAGACCTGGAATCAACCCAAATGCCCATTGATAATAGACTGGATTGGAAAAATGTGGCACATATACACCATGGAATATTATGCAGCAATCAGAAATGATGAGTTTGTGTCGTTTGTAGGGACATGGATGAATCTGGAGAACGTCATCCTCAGCAAACTGACACAAGAACAGAAAATGACACACCGCATATTCTCACTCATAGGCGGGTGATGAAAAATGAGAATACATGGACACAGGGAGGGGAGTACTAAACACTGGGGTCTATTGGGGGAAAAGGGGAGGGCCAGTGGGAGGGGGAGGTGGGGAGGGATAGCCTGGGGAGAAACGCCAAATGTGGGTGAAGGGGAGAAAGGAAGCAAAACACACTGCCACGTGTGTACCTATGCAACTGTCTTGCATGTTCTGCTCATGTACCCCAAAACCTAAAATGCAATAAAAAAATTAAAAAAAAAAAAGAAGTCAAAACTAACAGATGGTGAAGCTGTAGAGAAAAGGAACACTTATACACCGTTGAGGGAAATGTAAATTGGTTCAGCCACTGGATTAATTATATATATAGGCAGAAAGAGGGAAAGAGAGATAATAGGAGGTTTATTATGAAAATTTATTCATGCAATTATGGTGACTGAGAAGTCCACAATTTGCTTTCTGCAAGCTGGAGAACCAGGAAAGATAATGGTAGAATTGACTCTGAGTCCAGAGCCTGAGAACTGGATAAACCAACAGTGTAATTCCCAGAGTCTGAAGGCTCATGAACTAGGAGCTTTGATGTTCAGGCACAGAAGATGGATATTTTAACTCAAGATAAGAGAGAGAATTTAATTTGCCCTTCCTTTCTCGGTCTCTTTATTCTTTTTCTTTTTTTTTTTTTTCTTTTAAGATGTAGTGTCGGCCGGGCTCGGTGGCTCATGCCTATAATCCCAGCACTTTGGAGGCCGAGGCAGGTGGATCATGAGGTCAAGAGATCGAGACCGAGAACAATCCAAGATGGCCGATCGATAACAGCTTGGTATTGCAGCTCTCATCAAAGCACAGAGAACTAGAGGACACCACATTTTCAGACAAATTCTGGTCGCTCATGGAGCAGAAGATCCCCAGTGGAGGAACCACACGGGTCGCCAGTGCGACCCTTGTGGCTGGCGCAGCGGTTTTGCCAGCACCTCGGCGTGGCAGCTCTCAGAGCAGAGTAAACAGGGCTGGCTCCCCTTCTGACCGAGGCTTGGAGGACCCACACGGGCCACCAGCGCAACTCTTGTGACCGGCACAGCGGCTTTGCCAGCACCTCAGCGGCAGCTCTCGGTGCAGAGTAAACGAGACTGGTTCCCCTTCTGACCGAGGTTTGGAGCCCTGGGAAGGCAGAGTCGCCCATTACAGACACAAGAAAGAAGCCAGACAGGATAATCCTGGGCAGAAAAGCACCATCAGTCTTAACGCTGCCATTCTGGCCCTGGGAACTAACAACTTGGACGTCCAATCAAGAGACCTAATCGGAAAGTTGGTAATTTCAAAGACGAAAGGAGGATAAATTTACAATGATGGGAAGAAACCAGCATAAAAAGGCTGAGAATACTCAAAATCAGAATGCCTCTCCCTCTAAAGATGATCACAATTCCACATCAACAATGGAACAAGGCTTAACAGAGAACGAGCACATCCCAATGACAGAATCACTCTTCAAGGAATGGATAATAAGAAACTTTTGTGAGTTAAAAGAGCATGTGGTAGCCCAATGTAAAGAAACTAGGAACTTTGAAAAAAGGTTTGACGAAATCCTATTGAGAATAGACAACTTAGGAATATAAGTGAATTAATGGAACTGAAGAATACAATACAGGAACTCCCAGAAGTATGCACAGGTTTAAACACTCGAATTGTTCAAGCAGAAGAAGGGATATCAGAGATCAAAGTCCAACTTAATGAAAGAAAACAAGAAGACAAGATTAGAGATAAAAGGATAAAAAGGAATGAGCAAAGTCTCCAAGAAATGTGGGACTATGTGAAAAGACCAAATTTACATTTGATAGGTGTACCTGAATGCGACAGAGAGAATGAATCCAAGCTGGAAAATACCGTTCAGGATATTATTCAGAAAAATCTTCCTGAACTAGCAAAGCAGGTCAATATTCAACCCCAGGTAATACAGAGAACACCACAAAGATATTCCGCAAGAAGAGCAACCCCAAGGCACATAATCGTTAGATTCACCAGGGTAGAAATGAAGGAGAAAATACTAAGGGCAGCCAGAGAGAAAGGTCAGGTTACCCACAAAGGCAAGCCTATCAGACTTACAGCAGATCTCTCAGCAGAAACTCTACAAGCCAGAAGAGAGTGGGGGCCAATATTCAACATCCTCAAAGAACAGAACCTTCAGCCAAACTAAGAATTTCACAATTCTTCAGAATTTCATATCCAGCCAAACTAAGCTTCACAACTGAAGGAAAAATAAAATCTTTTATGAACAAGCAAGTACTCAGAGATTTTATTACCACCAGGCCTGCTGTACAAGAGCTTCTGAAAGAGGCATTACACACAGAAAGAAACAACCAGTATTAGCCTTACTAAAAATATACCAAAAAGTAAAGAGCACCAACATAAAGAAGAATTTACATCAACGAATGGATCAAACAGCCAGTTAACATCAAATGGCAGTAACCCTAAATTTAAATCGACTAAATCCCCCAATCAAAAGACACAGCCAAAACCCAA
The DNA here is from genome assembly GCF_049354715.1 of Callithrix jacchus. Taxonomy (NCBI): domain Eukaryota; kingdom Metazoa; phylum Chordata; class Mammalia; order Primates; family Cebidae; genus Callithrix; species Callithrix jacchus. Next base: position 116,121,602 of record NC_133509.1, read on the forward strand.
CAGCATGTTACATCCAGACCTGTTTCACATGCAAGGATACACAAAGACTCAAAACAAAGGAATGGAGAAAGATTTACCAACCAAATGGAGAGCAAAAATAAATAAATAAATAAACAAAAAGCAGGAGTTGCAATTCTCATAGCAGATAAAATAGATTTTAAAGCAACAAAGATAGAGTGGCAAAAGGATCAATACAACATCAAGAGCTAACAATCCTAACACCCAGATACATAGAGACTTAGATTCAATGAGACAGAAAATTAATAAGGATATCAAGGACTCGAACTCAGATCCAGAACAAGTGAACTTAATAAATATTTATAGAGCTCTCCACTTCAAATACACAAAATATACATTCTTGTCAATACCACATCACACCTACTCTTAGGTTTAAATGAAACATTGATTGGCCATTATTAATACCCATTTTTTTTTCAGAATAAAGCAATATTTCTGTTCACCCTCCCTCTCTCTCGTCCTCTTTCTTTCTCTCCTTTACTCATTTTTTTTTCTTTCCTTCTCTCAAGAAAAGAAATCAACTTGTAAACCTCTAGATCCAGGTCGGCAATGTCTCTCTCATTGCTTGAATTCCTTCCTTCTTTCTCTTCCCTCCCTCCATCCCTCCCCCCCTTCCTCCCTTCCTTCCTTCATCCCTTCCTTCCTCCCTCCCTTCCTCCTTCCCTCCCTTCCTGCCTTCCTCCCTTCCTCCTTCCCTCCCTAAAAAAAAAAAGAGAGAGAGAGATCGAGACCATCCAGGTCAACAAGGTGAAACCCCTTCTCTACTAAAAATACAAAAATTAGCTGGGCATGGTGGTGCACGTTTGTAGTCTCAGCTACTCAGGAGGCTGAGGCAGGAGAATTGCTTGAACCCAGGAGGTGGAGGTTGCAGTGAGCCGAGATCATGCCATTGCACTCCAGTCTGGGTAACAACAGCGAAACTCTCTTAAAAAAAAAAAAAAAAAATGGAGTGTCACTCTGTCTGTCGCCCAGGCTGGAGTGCAGTGGCCTGATCTCGGCTCACTGCAACCTCCAACTCCTGGATTCAAGGGATTCTCCTGCCTCAGCCTCCCAAGTAGCTGGGACTACAGGCATGTGCCATCATGCCTGGATTTTTGTATTTTTAGTAGAGAAAGGGTTTTACCATGTTGGCCAGGCTGGTCTCAAACTCCTGACCTTGTGATCCACCAGCCTCGGCCTCCCAAAATGCTTGGATTACAGGCGTGAGCCACCACATCCAGCTGTCTCTTTATTCTATATGAGCCCTCAATGGATTGAATAATCCCTGACCATATGGGAGAGAGCAGATCTTCTTTACTTTGTTTACTGGTTTAAACGCTAATCTCTCCCAGAAACACCCACACAGACACACCTAGAAATCATGGTGACATGATTTCTGGGCATTCCTTGGCCCAGTCAAACTGACACACAATTAATCATCACAAGGCCTATAAATTCTATTTGTTTTATTTTCAAATATGCCTGTCCTTTTCTCCATATTCTGTTATTTCCCTGTGAGTATAGATGTTTATCTGTTTAATCATTTTAAACATACTAACCCTCTTTTTGAAAATTATTATATTATCTTAAGTTTTAGGGTGTTCATTCCCCTCCTGTTTCCGATGCTCCGTCTTAGTAAACTGCTTCCTTATGTAATTTGTCATTTTTCCAGTGAGAAACTCAAGTTCTGGATTTTTCTATGGGGAGTTCCAAGTACCCTAGTATTAAAAATATTTGCTTCGCTTCTGCTCCATCCTTTGTGTTTTTCTGGGATTGAATTTTTTATTACTACTTTTCAGCTTCTAAATTCTTGAGTCCATGCTTAATGTAAATTTAGATTCTATACCTATGCTTGAAACTTTGGGTTTTTATGGGTGGCTTTTTGCCTTGCTGGAGTCCTGGGCAGATACATGCTTCCTTGAAGAATGGTATAAAGACCAAACGCACCCACCCTAAAGACTGCCTGGTTCCAGTCTTCACCTGACTTAGTAATAGTACTGAACCTCAAGCATAGTGTACAAAAAATAAATCTCCTGACTCAGTCACCCTGTCAAGATTAACTTCTTAGTGAAAAGTGACCAGAAAATTCCACATACCAGTACAGAAAAATGGCAGTAATAGTTAAAACATATATCACATAATATGCACTCTATACTGTTCTAAAGTTTTGCCTATATTATCTCATTTAATCCTTATGAAATGTTACAAAGTAGGTATAATTATTAAGTTCATTTTACAGATAAGGAAATTGAGTCATGGGCAGTTGGGTTTTGGTTATTTTGTTTTGTTTTGACTTTTTATTTTTACAATATGCCTGAGGCTTAGTGGATTATCTTTCTGTTTTTTCTACATTCAATTCTGTGTGTGTGTGTGTGTGTGTGTGTGTGAGTGTGTGTATTCTTTTTCTGTACCAGAAAAGGCCTGGGGGAATGGTTGAGGCAGGAGGTAATAAGTGGGGAGGTGAGGCAGGGGGTGCAATTGACCCCAGTACAATCTGCTCTGTTATCAGTATCCAAAGTGTGCATTTGAGTTCTGAACATTCTGTCCACTCACAGCCATTAATTGCAATGGCTCATCTTGCAACATCACACATTCTTTCTACCCTGATGCCTTTTGAGATTGTACTTAAATTTTTAAAGGCTCATAGACAACCTGTGGCTATCTCTATAGCACATCACCCCTCTGAGCTGAAAGCTCTTTATTTTAATTAATCAGAATAGAAACCACTACAATCAGCTGAAAGCTCTTATAATCTGTAAGACACGAGGTGATCAAAGCAGATAAAAGTGGGCATGTTACCCCAAGTCACATCTGAAGCCCTGAGTCTCTTCCCAAATACCTTGTCTTAATAATTAAAAAAAAAGAGTATCTTCCTAGGTTCACTAGAATTATTAAATATTATGGGAGAAAAAAATACTATAATGTATTCATCAAAAACATTTTGCTTGGAAGTTCAAAGAAGTTAGTCAAAATGGAAGTTTTTTTTTTAATCTATCCAGTTGTTATTGTCTATAGCATGTAAAAGGAAATAAAAATGGTAACCGGGAAGAAAGTCATTGTTAATAAAATTTAACCATCTATTATTTAAACTGATAGAATTTAAAAATTGATCATATGATCTGCTATGATTTTCTAAACCATTAATCTGGTAGCTGCAAAACTATAGTGAATAGGACAGGTTGTGACACAGCCCAAGATTTCCCTGCATTCTCCCATCCTAAGCTCCTGATGACAAAAGTTCATAGCAGCAGACACGGGCCAGACTGGGGAGGGGAAGGAGTATCCAGTAAAAAAGGTATCTCCACTAACCACTGCCCCAATCAGAACCCAAATGTGGGACCTCTGTTTCCTCTTTGTGTCAGGATGCAGGTTGTTCAACCCTAATGGGCCTCAGGTTCCTCATTTGTGAAATGTGTGCTAACCCAAGTGTTCATCAGCCACCTTTGTACACCTACAACAATAGGCCACAATTCCTCCTCCCCTTCCCCTTCCTCTCCTTCTTCTTCTTCTCCTTCTTCCTCTTCTTTGAGACAGGGTCTTGCTCTGTTGCCCAGGCTGAAGTGCAGTGGTTCAATCATGGCTCACTGTAGCCTTGACCTCCTGGGCTCAAGTGACACTCTCACCTCAGCCTCCCCAGTAGCTGGAACTACAGGCACATGTCACTACACCTGGCTAATTTTTGTATTTTTTATACAGATGGGGTCTTCCTATGTTGCTCAGACTTGTCTTGAACTCCTGGGCTCAAGCAATCCACCAGCCTCAGCCTCCCAAGGTACTGGGATTACAGGAATGTAATCCTCGATATCTTAACTAAGATAGTTTCACCCCCCACCCAAATACAGCAAGAAATACAGCATGCTGGCTCCCACCCCAAATGGCTCCGAAGGTAACCAGGACCTTACACTTCTGGAGACCTGCTCAGATTTCTGTGATCCACGGACCCTTCAATCCCACTCACTCCCATCTTGCCTCCTGCAGTTTTGTCTTCTCTTCATCCTCACTAGCCCAACACATACAGCAACTCCTTTTTCTTTTAATTTCCCAGAACCACCACAGTGACAGCCTTCTGAATATATCAAACCATATTTTGAAGGTTTAAGAAAAAAGGAGACTTATGGTGATGGGGGTTGGGGGTGCACTCTCACATGGTCTAAATTTGAATTTTAGACATTGCTGTCCTCAAGAGTCCCTCAACCATCTTTGATCATGGAATGTTCTCCCTGGCTGTTTTTTCTCTTTGGGTACCCTCACACTTCCAACATGTGGCTCAAAACCAGCTCCCTATTTATCTTCCTCCTGCACCTAGCCTTCAAGTTCCCACAGTCTCTTGGCATTTTCATACAGAGCAGTTTCTTCTCTCCACCCCTGACCCTGAACGTTCTGAAACTTATATTCTAACAAAGGAAAGTCATTAAGATGCTTTGAAAATAAAGGGCCAACTATTTCCCCTATTTCCCAGCCCTAACCCTGAACACAGGAGAAGCTGTGCCATCAGTCTTTACAGGATGACATCTCTAGAAGTAGTTCCATCACTCACCAATGTCTTAAAGGAGAAGAGAGCAGTATAAAGTCTCATTACTCACCCTCACTCACCAATGATGATCTGCCTCACCGCGCCGTACCTTGCCACCGCCCCCGCAGAAATGCTTCGGTTACCACAATCTTGCCAACTGAAACTGGCGTCCAGGGTGCTGGATCCTCATCTCACTCGGGCTTATGCCAAAGACGTTAAATTTGGTGCAGATGCCTGAGCCTTAGTGCTTCAAGGTGCAGACCTTTTAGCCAATGCTGTAGCTGTTACAATGGGGCCAAAGGGAAGTAGAGTGATTATTGAACAGAGCTGGGGAAATCCTAAAGTAACTGTTGCAAAGTCAATTGACTTGTAGAATAAATATAAAAATATTGGCGATAAACTTGTTCAAGATGTGGCCAATAACATAAATAAAGCGGCTGGGGATGGCGCTACCACTGCTACTGTACTGGCACGCTCTATTGCCAAGGAAGCCTTCGAGAAGATTAGCACAGGTGCTAATTCTGTGGAAATCAGGACAGGTGTGATGGTAACTGTTGATGCTGTAATTGCTGAACTTAAAAGGCTAAACCTGTTGCACAGGTGGCTACAATTTCTGCAAATGGAGACAAAGAGAATTGGCAATATCATCGCTGATGCAATGAAGAAGGTTGGAAAAAAGGGTGTCATCACAGTAAAGACTGAAAAAACACTGAATGATGAACTAGAAATTATTGAAGGCATGAGGTTTGGTTGAGGCTATATTTCTTCATACTTTATTAACACATCAAAAGGTCAGAAATGTGAATTCCAGGATGCCTATGTTCTATTGAGTTAAAAGAAAATTTCTAGTGTCCAGTCCATTGTACCTGCTCTTGAAATTGCCAATGCTCACCCTAAGTCTTTGGTCATAATCACTGAAGACCTTTATGGAGAAGCTCTAAGTACACTCGTCTTGAATAGGCGAAAGGTTGGTCTTTAGGTTGTGGCAGTCAAGGCTCCAGGGTTGGTGACAATAGAAAGAACCAGCTTAACGATATGGCTATTGCTACTGGTGGTGCAGTGTTTGGAGAGGAAGGGCTGACCTTAAATCTTGAAGATGGTTAGTCTCGTGACAGGAAAAGCTGGAGAGGTCATTTTTTTTTCTTTTTTTTTTTTTTTTTTTTGAGACAGTCTCCCTCCGTCGCCAGGCTCCAGGCTGGAGTGCAGTGGCACGATCTTAGCTCACTGCAACCTCTGCCTCCCATATTCAAGCAATTCTTCTGCCTCAGTCTCCCAAGTAGCTGGGACTACAGGCACGCACCAACACACCCAGCTAATTTTTGTATTTTTAGTAGAGATGGGGTTTCACCATGTTGGCCAGGATGGTCTCGATCTCTCGACCTCATGATCCACCTGCCTCGGCCTCCCAAAGTGCTGGGATTACAGGCGTGAGCTACCGTGCCCGGCCGGAGAGGTCATTCTGACCAAAGACCTCTGTGTGCTTAAAAAGAAAAGGCGTCAAGGCTCAAATTGAAAAACATATTCAAGAAGTCATTGAGCAGTTAGATGTCACAACTAGTGAATATGAAAAGGAAAAAGTGAATGAACAGATGGCAAAACTTTCAGATGGTGTAGCTGTGCTGAGGTTGGTGGGACAAGTGATGCCGAAGTGAATGAAAAGAAAGATAGAGTTACAGATGCCCTTAATGCTACAAGAGCTGCTGCTGAAGAAGGCATTGTTTGGGAGGGGGTTGTGCCCTGCTTTGGTGCATTCCAGTCTTGGACTCGTTGACCTCAGCTAATGAAGTTCAAAAAATTGGTAGAGAAATTGTTAAAGAACATTCAAAATTCCAGCAATGACCTTTGCTGAGAATGCAGGTGTTGAAGGATCTTTGATAGTTGAGAAAATGATACAGAGTTCCTCACAAGTTGGTTGCGATGTTGAGTTCGGAGGTTTTGTGAATATGGTGGAAAAAGGAATTATTGACCCAACTAAGGTTGTGAGAACTGCTTTATTGGATGCTGCTGGTGTGGTCTTTCTGTTAACTGCAGCAGAAGTTGTAGTCACAGAAATTCCTAAAGAAGAGAAGGCCCCTGGGGTGGTATGGGAGGTGGCATGTTCTAACTCCTAGAATAGGGCTTTACCTTTATTAATGAACTGTGACAGGAAGCCCAAGGCAGTGTTCCTCACCAATAACTTCAGAGAAGTCAGTTGGAGAAAATGAAGAAAAGGCTGGCGGATGTTTAAGAAATCACTGGAGCCATCAGTTACTGGTTTCGGTTGACAAACTAGATAATGGTTTGTTGCTGTCGTTGTCCACGCCTACAGATAGTTTATGTTGTATTTTTGAATAAAGAATTTGTACATTCCTGATACTGGGTACAAGAGCCATGTACTAATGTACTGCTTTCAGCTTAAATCACTGAGGCATTTTCACTGCTAATCTGTTAAAATCAGGATTCTAGTGCTTGCCACCACCAGATAAGAAGTTAAGCAGCTTTTCTGTGGAGAGTGAGAATAATTATGTACAAAGTAGGGAAATATCCAATTATGTGGATAATAATTGTGTTATTATCAACACTACCTTTGTGTAATAAAAATTTGTTTACAGCTAAAAAAAGACTCATCACTCTCACCATATGAATTATGCTGCCCTCTCCTTGTCTCCTTGGAGAATAAAAGCCCATCCACTTCCTGTTTAAATTGGCAATGTGTTCCACTCCTGCTGCGGGGAGCATCTGTTCTCCGGCTGAGGTGAGGATGACACACACAGATAAGAATATGCCAACTGCTGGGCCTGAACTCAGAAGGTCAGTTGCTATTGTTTCTGACTGATACTATACCCCATCTTCCTCCTTTTGAAAATAGTGATTTTTTTAAACAATAAATTGAAGTAAATCATCTATCTTTTGGAGAGCTTTAAGCTCTCCTACAGATTCCCATTGCGCTCGGAATATAATCCAACGTCTTTATCACCAAAACCTATAAGCCCTAATTTCTAGCTCTTTCCTGTTTCTCCACCCACATCTCCTATTACTCTCCCTCTAGTTTACAATACTGCAACCATTCTGGCCTCCCTTCGGTTCATTAATTCCAGAAATACATAGTGAGCATCAGCTATGTGCCAGGTCATGTTTTAGACTCTGAAGGTGCATCAGTGAACAGAATAACCAAGCTCTTTCTAACCCAAAGGCCTTTGCAGCTGCTATTTCCTCTTCCTGGAACACACCTATTCAGAGTTTAGCAAAGTCAGGCTCCTCCTCATCCTCATCCTTCAAGTTTCAGCTCAAGTGTTATCTCCTCGGAAAAGACTTCCTCAGTCACATTTCCTGGAGTAGTATTCACTCTCTTGGACACTGTGTATTTCATTATCCCTCTCTGGTCTCAGTGGCACTTATCATTTACATATTTATCTAATTATTTAATTTAAAAATTTTATTTACTAATCATCCGTCTTTCCCAACTAGAATGTAAGCTCTGAGAGAGCAGGGACTTGGTCTGTTAGGCTCTCATCATATCCCTAGCACCTGGAATAGTGTCACATTGTAGGCTCTTGGTAATTTGGATACACTGGATTAGCAAATGAATCAATGAGTGAATAAAAGAAATTGTAACTACTTTTGCTTGAGGATGCGTTCCTTCCCTGACGTGGTCCTCGTCAAGTTGACAATAATGGTGTATACCCTGCTGTCTTTGGGTAGAGGTGGGCATGTGAACCAACTTGGGACAATTCTTGATATGGTTTGGCTCTGTGTCCCCACCCAAATCTCATGTGTACTTGTAATCCCCACATGTCAGGCAAGGGGCTTGGTGGGAGGTGATTGGATCATGGGGCGGACTTTCCCCTTACTGTTCTCATGATAGTGAGTGAGTTCTCACGAAATCTGATGGTTTGAAAGCATGCCACAATCAACCCAAACGCCTATCAATAATAGACTGGGTAAAGCAAATGTGGTGCATATATACCATAGAATATTATTATGCAGCCATAATAAGGAATGAGATTATGTCCTTTGCAGGTACATAGATGAAGCTGAAAGTCCTTATCCTCAGCAAACTGATGCAGGGACAGAAAACCAAACACCGAATATTCTCACTTAAAAGTGGGATCTGAACAATGAGAACACATGGACACAGGGAGGGGAATAACACTCACTAGGGCCTGTTGTGGGAGGGCAGCGGGGAGAACATTAGGAAGAAGGGCTAATACATGCTGGGCTCAATACCTAGGTAATGGGTTGATAGGTGCAGCAAACCACCATGGCACACTTTTACTTATATAACAAACCTAAACATCCTGCACATATACCTCAGAAATTAAAAATAAAATAAATAATAAAATAAAATAAGTGTGGCATTTCCCTCTTTGCTCTTGTTCTCTCCTTCTCTGCCATGGTAAGATGCACCTTGCTTGATTGTAAGTTTCCTGAGGCCTCCCCAGCTATGCAGAACTGTGGGTCAATTAAACCTATTTTCTTGATAAATTGCCCAGCATCAGGTATTTCTTTATAGCAGTATGATAATGGACTAAAACAATTATGAACCTAAAATTCTTTTGGATACAGTGATTAGTCCAAGGATTGCGCACAGGTCCAAGCCAGGCCAATTTGGTGCACTTCAACAAAAGTTACAAAATAGAAAGCTAAAATAAGAAATTCTCTTGGCTCACAAACTTTAAGGATATGTATGCAGGGCCATGGGTAGCCACCATCTACTTTTGAAATAGAAAGAGTCTGTCAAGGGTAGACAAACGTGAGATTAAAATTTCAAGTGAGGCTGGGCTGAGATGAAGCTAGAAAGAGCACCTTGCTAACTTCTGGTTTCTAGGCTTGCTTGAAGCTAGTATCCCAGTTCAATGAGTCACTACATTTCTGTTTTTGCTCAAGCCAGATTGTGTTGGGTTCCTATACCATGCAGCTAAGAGTCCTGACTATGAGTAGGTGCTTCACACAGGTAACCTTTCTGCTCCTCTCTGCCAAAGGAAAGACTAAAGCAACAGCCATGGCATTTGGCTCTGCCATTCTGGAGTGCAGTTTGAAGATTGAGCTTCAGAGAGGACAGCTACAAGTCTACTCCCTGTTTCAGAGCAGCTACGTGCTATTTGAGAGGTACCACCACCGCTCCCTTTCTTTTTCACTCCTCAGGAAGCAACAAGGAGCAGGGCTGGTGGTCAATGGAGGGTAATTTTTCTTTCTCCCACCCCAGGGCCACTCTGAAAAGAGATCCTTTGTTCCAGAACAGATCATCAGTAGCACTGGTAATGGCTATGACCCTTCCTCCCTTTCCGCCAACCCCACTCCTCTCTCCCGATGACCAGGTCCAGATGAGGCAAATTGAAATCTTATGCCAAAACACAGAGCTGTGGCTGGCTTCCTTATTCTACTCCTTTATGAAAAGAAAAAAGCAATGATATCAGTAGGTTTGGTTGTGCCTGGATGGTTGCAAAACAAAACGTTTTCTGCCAAGGTCAGAGTCAGAACAATTCACAATGGGTACTTTAAAGCTCAAAAGGAAACCTAAGCAAAAGGCAGTAAAATGTTCAGCCAAAACCAGACAAGAGAGGTGAAGCCCTTATCTCTCCACTTAGCACTTGACTGGACCACCTAGCTTCTCATTCTCATTCATCCTTTTCTTGAGTATGCTTATAACCTGTCAGGGATCTGTTCCTTTCCTTTAAACTTCCTCGCCTGGGGACAACAGCTCCCTCCAGAATTCTCATCTTCTCCCCATGTCTTCCTTTAAGTCCCGAGTTCATCAGAAAGAAAGGCCTCTTCACATGCAATGAAGCCATTCCTCTTCATAAACTTTATTTCTGTTGCTAAGACTTAGGGCCAAGAAAATACTGAAAATGAGGAGCTTCTAAAGTCTAACCAGTTCTCAGACCCCAGTGGTGAAGAGAAGACTGAGTCAAAATGTATTCTGTTGTTTTAAGTCACCCAGTTTGTCGTCATTTGTTATGGCAACCATAGGAAACTAATGAACTAGCCCGTGTCACACCTGCTCTGTGCTTAAACCTGTGCTATATGCTCTGTACTCCTTATTCATGGCAAAAACATCCTTACAAGGGAGATATTGTTATTCTTGTTTAACAGACAAAGGGCCTAAATGCCTTGTCCAAGGTCTGCCAAGGAGAGAGTAGAGCCTGAATTCAAATTCAAGTCTAACCAATTCTAAAGCCCATGCTTTCTCCACCATGCCACTATGTCTGTATTTAATAAAGTGCTTGTTTTCAAATAATTAAAGAATAGGATCTGGCCAGGAGTTGTGGTTCACGCCTGTAATCCCAGAACTTTGGGAGGCCGAGGCAGGAGGATTACTTGAGGTCAGGAGTTCAAGACCAGCCTGGTCAACATGGCGAAACCCTATCTCTACTGAAAATACAAAAATTAGCTGGGTGTGGTGGTGGACACCTGTAATCCCAGCTACTTGGGAAGCTGAGGCAGGAGAATCACTTGAACCTGGGAGAGGGAGGTTTCAGTGAGCCTAGATGGCTCCACTGCACTGCAGCCTGGGTGACAGAGAGAGACTCTGTCTCAGAAAAATAAAAAGAACAGGATCTAATTCTGACTCTGATTCCTCTGTTTTCCAGTTTCTAGCATATTTGACATCCAGAACATTTCATTTCTTAACACTTCTTCCTATCTTATATGATACACTTACTTTTAGTAATAATCATAAAATGAAATGAATGCATTTCATGTATGGACTAAAATTTGCATTTACCAAACAAATGATTGAACTTCACAGTCTACACGTTTCTTTTTTTACTACACACACACACACACACACACACACACACTTTACCATCTTAGTCAATTGCACAGTTCAATAGTGTTAAGATTCACATAGATGTACAACAGGTCTCCAGAACTTTTTCATCTTGCAAAACTCAGTCTCTATATCCATTGAACAATTTCTCATTTCCTGCTTTCTCCAGCCTGGGTAACCACCATTCTACTTTTTGTTTCTAAGAATTTGACCACTGTAGATAACCTCATTTAAGTGGAATGTATAGCATTTATCTTTTTGTGATTGGCTTATTTCATGTATGTGAAATGTAAAAAAAAAAAAATTGAAGCCAACAAATATTTTATTAAAACTAATGTGTTTCATGCCACTGAACTATATATTTAAAAATAGCTAAAATAGTAACTTTTACATATATTTTATCACATTAAAAAAAATGGAAGACTGGGTGTAGTGGCTCATGCCTGTAACCTTGGGAGGCTGAAGTGGGCAGATCACAAGGTTAAGAGATCGAGACCATCCCGGCCAACATAGTGAAACCCTGTCTCTACGAAAAATACGAAAATTAGCTTGGTGTGGTGGCGCGCACCTGTAGTCCCAGCAACTCAGGAGGCTGAGGCAGAAGAATTGCTTGAACCCGGGAGGTGGAGGTTGCAGTGAGCTGAGATCACGCCACTGCACTCCAGCCTGGTGACCTGGTGACCTGGTGAGACTCCGTCTCCTAAAAAAAAGGAAAGAAACTCACAACACTAACTATAGCAGCTAGACCAATTAGAACAAAAAATTATTTCTCATGGGAGGGTGCTTTATCATTGACATAGTTTAGGATTGTTGGCACAAATTTAATCAATTTAATTATAATTGTGTTTATATTCTCGGCCAGCAGTTCACCTCCTCCTTGCCCAGCCTCCAGGACTGACTGCTCCCCTCCCTGGGCACAACAGTACTGAAAAATATGCCAAGAGCAGGATTTGACAGCTTTACCACAAGGCCATCCAGCAATGTGGGCTCCCATGCTCACATATTTAAATTAAAGTGGGGTTTTTCAATAACTGTATTAGTCTGTTCAGGTTGCTGTAACAAAATACCATGAAGTAGGTAGTTTCTAAACAATTAGCATTTATTTCTCACAGTTCTGGAGGCTGAGAAGTTCAAGATCAAGGAGCCAGCAGATTTGGTGTCTGGTGAGAGTCTGTTCCCTGTTGCACTCTCATATGGTGGAAGGGGTTAGCTAGCTCTCTGAGTCTCTTCATACGTGCATTATGCCCTCACTGCCCCAAAACACCCGTTTGGGTTAGCATTGCAGCAAATGAATCTGCACTATCACCTTGGGTTAGAATTGCAGCATATGAATTTGGGGGGTAGAACATTCAGACTATAATAACCACAAGGAATTTGTCTCGAAATTCCTATATTTCTGATGCGCCCTGCCATGGAACCGCAGAAACCATGGCCACTTTAATTGCATTAGGGAGCTCCCTTAAGGATAAACTTATTTCACCATCAGATTCACCAGAAAAGTGATATGAGGTGAGGTTAGACAGTTCTCCGTCAGGCAAACAAAAATATTGATTTTTTTTTCCCCCTGAAAACACTCTTTTCCTTTAACTCATTGAACTATTAGGAGAGAACAAAAACAGAACTGACCACTTTGCCAATCCCCAAGTCTTCACTGAACGACTCTTCAGAAGGACTTTGTTGTCATGGACCCGGACAGTGTTTTTGTTTGTCTCTCTGTCTTTCAGAGTGGTGAGTTCAGACACTGGAGAGTGAAGAACTGTCCCCAGAATATCCCCTCTGAACAGAAACAACAGACCAGGTTGCTGCAAGGCCACAGCCTCTTATTAACAGGTTTAGCTAAGACGGAAACCATTTGTTCCTGGAAACTGAGGTGATGGAAAGACCCATCTCATCCTAAACTAGGGATGGAGTATCTTGACCTCACTTTGCTAATCTGCCCCATCTTCAAACCATGGTCTTGCTGTGTGGTCTTAGGCCAATCACTTGGCCTCCACAAAGCTCCATCAACTCATCTGTAAAATGAAGATAAAAATAACCACCCTCAATGCTACTGTATTTGAAAAGACAGGCAATGTATTTTGCACTCAAGAAATATTTATTCTGAGTCCCCATCCCCCCTTTTCTTCATACTTGCTGCATACTCCAAAACCAGTATTTCCAAACACTTCTCTCTGCTCCACAAAAGCTGTATCTGTAAAATCTTTCAGTGTCCTTCTTCCACCTGTAATGCCCTCCTTGAGAATAGGGACTCCCCACATAGTCTCTTGGTTGTGACAGGTGAGTTCTATGGAAAGGTTCCAGAATACATGGAGCACATCAAAAAGGAGACTTTAAGAACATAAAAATAACACTGAGTATATATAGCACATGCACTCTTTATAATGGAGAACTTATAAACTGAGTGCCATCTCAAGAGACAGCACAGGGTCCTTGTATATTTCACACCAAGAAGGAGAGGAAGTCTTGGAAAGTACATCAAGGCAGACTTGTGCTAGAATAAGTTCTGGGAGATGTCAAGGACTTCCGGAATCTCTGTGCTCTTTCATCTCCTACAAATGGACCTCCAGTGGCCTCATCTACTGAGCCCCAGATTGGCCTCCAGAGATGAAGAATCTTGAAGGGACTCTGCCAGTTCTACCAACCAGTCACTTCAAGACTGTGCTGGGTTTAAAATAGGGATCTAGTTGTCATGATACACATAGTAGGTACTCAAGTATTTGCAGAATACATGAATGACACAATATGTAATGGGTTTAAATTTAACAAACTCTTTCATGTTCAAAGATAATCAGCCAAACACAATTGTGATGCTGATATTACAAGTATCACTGTTTTGATAATTCACTGAAGATATTTGAATACTACAGGAGGTCTAATGGGAAGAAGGGGTAATTGTGAATGTAAAAGACTCTTAAAAGGGAACGGTGATTCTTAAAACATACTTTGCATAAATAATGGTTTTCTTTCTTGGTTGCAAACAATAGAAACGGACTCTGATTATTTCAAGCAGAACAGGAATTGATTGGAAGGGTGCAATAGCAGTATGCAGCAAAGTCTGCTTAGGAGGTTGCCAATGGCACTCTTGCCCCAGTCACTATCACACCACCAGACCTGAACACATACAGGACCTCTGATCCTGCAACTTTGTCTCATGCTGTTAAGACTCAAAATCCTGAGTACAAGCATCCGTCTGACCACCTCACAGATTTTGGTCCCTGTTTCTGGCTGCAGAGGCAGGTGACTTCTCACTTGCTATTCTACTTCCATAAAGAGGGATATTTGTTGCACTCCATTCTGCTTGGCATGAAGCAAAATAGGAAAGGTATTCTGACACTAAGAAGCCAAAACCGGCCGGGCATGGTGGCTCAAGCCTGTAATCCCAGCACTTTGGGAGGCCAAGGCGGGTGGATCACAAGGTCAAGAGATCGAGACCATCCTGGTCAACATGGTGAAACCCCGTCTCTACTAAAAATACAAAAAATTAGCTGGGCATGGTGGCGCGTGCCTGTAATCCCAGCTACTCAGGAGGCTGAGGCAGGAGAATTGCCTGAACCCAGGAGGCGGAGGTTGTGGTGAGCTGAGATCGCGCCATTGCACTCCAGCCTGGGTAACAAGAGCGAAACTCCATCTCAAAAAAAAAAAAAAAAAAAAAAAAAGCCAAAACAACAAATGTCCCTTCTGCATCCCTGCTAAAAGTAAACAGCTCTAAAAAGCTTTACTCTCTCCGAACTCTTGCAACTAACCTGGGTGACATTTTCCTGGCCCTATTTGCCCCACTCAGCAATGCCACCCTAACCTATGCATCATTAGCGTGGAGCATCAAAAAAGTCAATGTGCTCTTTTTCAAAGTGGAGGAGACATTGTGAGAATCAGAGTGACGTAACCATAATAGCTTCAATGTTTGACAACTCTGCTTTTCTCCTTAAATGAACTGGACAGACTCCATTAATATTTGGAAAAGTCAATTTTTAAAATGATAGTATTATAGCTTTAGCTTTGAGAAAATTCAACTTGAGACATACAATTTAGGGTTTTTTTTTTTAGTGAGGGGAAGGGAAGCTTAAAAGCCCTCCCATTGTTTGATTATCCTTCTCCTATACTCCACACTCAATTTTCTTTCCTCTGGCACTTTCTGCTGTAGCCAGATGTATTGTTTCACCAACTTATCCTCCCAGGCTTGTTCAGTTGCAATGAACTCTTTCACCAGCTCTCAATTAGTTTTTGCTATTTTTGACCGTTAATTTTTTTTTCCAAGTCCTCGACTAATTTTAAATTATGCAAATAATGAAATTAAGCAAATAATTGTGACATGTGAGTGCTGACCCGCATACCAGACACCAACCTAAGAGCTCTACATGCATCACACCTCACTTCATCCTCAACATCTTGTCATTTTATAGATGGAGAAACTGAAGCCAAAAGCTTAAGCTTCATCAAAGTAGGAGCTTGAATTAAACTGCAATATACAAGATTTGCTGGCAATAAATAAGATATCTTTATTATCATTATGTTAATAGTTAAAATTTGCATGTTTTCTAGATAGTCTGTAACAAGATTAAAAAAATACAAAAAGGCGAGCTTCTTGATTCAGCTGAATTAACTACAAAATTAAAATACCTGCTATTTAATACCTTCTAAAATAACACAAAATATATTCAATATGCAATACAATCCTCAGTAATCCAATTCTCCTAATAAGCAATTATTTATAAGCTCTGAACTAAGAGGAAATGGTTTGACTAAACGGAGAAATAACAATGTTTTTATCCTAAGTAATCTATACTTTGGAGTAGAAATACTCATTTAATACAATGTTGGTTATTAATATTCCACAAGGAGTAATCTTTATTTTAAAAAACAATGTTATAATTATACCAATTTTTAGTTATTATTTGTTAGTGTGAATTTGCCCAACCTAAATTCCGGAGTGCCTGGAAAATACAACTTTTTTAAAGCTACTATTAATAATTTGTAACACAGTTTACTAATTCGAATTGACATCCCAACCTACTTATCTTTACGATACAGAATTTAATATCTTTTTGTTGTTGTTAAGTGGAATTCTCATTAACAATGTAAAGCATTTTCCTTTCTAAATTGTATTTTATTCAATTATCTGTAACAATGCTATATACTAGTAAGCAAAGCAAGCAACATTACTTTTTTTAAATAACATCTTTAATTAAAGTTTTTGCAAAGGTAGAATATTAAACTTAAAATAGGTCTTAGTACATCAAAATACTAAGTTCTCTAATTGTATTCCAAGATGGTCTTTAAAACATAATATCCCATATATCACAGAAGAGCAACCTTGATCTGCAATGAATTTTACAAACATAATAAATATATTTACGCCATTACACATAACAGTATGTACAACAGCAGTTGACAATAGTAGCTCAGAACAGCAAAAAGGATTAGCCCTGCCCCCCCCAACCCGCAAATCATAGCCCTGATGCAGACTGGACTGATTAAGGAACCTTGACTGAAAGAGTAGTTACTAATTCAATATGGTTCTTCCCTTAAAAGAGAAAACGTTTTCTTGTTCCTTAAAATAAACAAAAATGTTAGTTTGGTGTGTTCTTCATTAAACCACAGACGATGACAAAAGACAGAGTAAGGCAGGCTTAAAAAGGGAAGAATATAAACTTCATAATAATTTCATAGCATAATAAAGGACTAAAATGCAAAACTGTTTAACATAAACTCATGAGGAAACAAATAAAGCAACTATTTTTTTAACCAAAGAATTCAAAATCAAAATGTACAAAGATGGATCAATAAACTATTGCATTGCACAAAAGCTCAAAAGAAAAGTTCAAGATGAAATAATCTGAAAATACAGCTATTTTCTCAAGTGGAAGAAATGCTAAGTTATAAAGAGAACGCCCAAGAGGAAACTATGTCTGTTTTCCTATACAAGGCATATTTACCCTCTGATAATAATGGTGACATTATTGCTATGAGAATCAAACATTACTCTTAGAGGGAGACAACTCTTTTCATTCCTCCATAGAAGCCAGGAAAAAAAAAATCTTTGATTTTCATTATAGCAAAAGAAAATATTCATATAAAAGCTATATGTTATCTTATTTTCTAAAACCAGAATCTATTATGCTCATCAAGAACACAATTCAATTAGTACACACTGCTAAAGTCTTGATGTAATCTTAGAATAACATCAGAGTGGGTTTGCTTTTAAAAGAGGCAACAGTGTAAATGTGACATTATGATGGCATTTTAATTAACAGAAAGAAATGTGAACATTTAAAAAATACAAAAGCCTAATAAAAAGATCCCCCTCATATAACAGACATTTTACTCTAGAAATTAATTGCACATCAAAGAGTTGTTTTAGCCATATGTGGCACTCCACAGAAATTAAATATGCTCTCAGGCATTCAAATGGTCTGATTACCTAAATGACCACCAAGCAAGGGTTTGTATACGGAAAGGCACACCACATTTCCTTGTTTTCTCTTGTAATTTTGTGTAAATTTTCCTTAGCACTGTTGATTAATGTTTTTTGAGTAAAAGGTGCCATCACCATCTGTGCAAATCTAAACAAATCGTCTCCAGAAGCCAGTACTTATTTTCATACCAAGTCCAAACTAATTTCTGCCTTTAGATACACATGCTACTTTCATTGTAAAATTCTGAAAGTGGGAATCCCTTGCCTTTTTAAAGGAATGACATTTTAATGGAACTTAATATGAAATGATTCGTCAAATATAATGTTAAAAGCATGATTAAGAATTCAAGTACAGTAAAAGATAAGCAAGTGACATTCTTACAGCAAAAGCTACTATAATAAAACTAAAACATGCTATTTGATTAAAAAGGAACACGATGCAAATAATATATAAGAGCACAATTTGGTACACAATGTAGCTTGGACCAGCTTTCAGAATTTTCACAGGTAAAAGAAAAGCATCTGCCAAGTATACCATAATTAATATGCAATATACAGGTGCAAATACAAATGGTTATTTCCTGCTTCAAAAATAACAAAATAACCACTATGAAAGCAGTGGTTGTTCATGTTTGAAAAATAAAGTTATAAAAACAGGCTAGTATACAATGCTACTATGAGTATGAATGTTTGTCTACATAGAGGCCCCAAGACGAGCTGAGTATCATACAGTAATCCAACTTTCAGTAGCATAAAAACTACTAGATAGCCAAAGGGTTTCATTTAAGCAACACTGCAGCACTGCTGAATTTTTATAGGTAGTTCAGTCACCAACTTCTTGATTGAGTAAATACAAACCTACTAGCAACTGTATTGAAGAACAGTTGAACAACAGGATTTCTGTGATGTTACTCCCTCCCATTTCCTCTTCTCTCAGTCTTATATAACAATATATATTTTAAAACCTCTGTGTGCTTTGAGAGTCACAGAATAAACAAACTTCCCCTCAAAAAACTAAATTAATATAGTCAAAATAAAAACTATACTACCATTTATGATATCTAAATAAAATCTAACTACTAGCATGCTAGACACCACCATTTACATCAAAGTTTAGAACATAAGTTAAAGAGACCAAGGTGGTAAGCTGGGTGGGAAGTAGAAAAACAATTTTTGCCTTTTTTAAAGTTTAAAGACGTGTGTTAAAAAAGAAACACTATATAACAGCTCACAGTTTCTTCTTTGTTAATGTACTTTAAAAAGTGTCGATGGGTTACTTCTGAAAACACAAAGGCAAAAGGAAGACAAAAATTGAAGACTAAAAAAATATATCAATATACAAGTAATCTAAACACATGTAAATTTTGTCAAGATAAACCATGGAAAGTTGAATTCGTTATAAGAACACAATGGTGAAGACAAGCATTCCTGCAGTTCTCCCAGGCAGCGAATTCACACTGAACACAGTAGTGCCATATTGTTCTTCAGAGCCTCTTACAGAATACAGACCTACGCATTCTTAACATACATATTACATTTCTATTATTTTTAATATACAAGTCAAATTTCTATGCTTTCTTCCCAATGTGCAAACTGGAGCCAACGTCTTTATTTTCTCAATGGCCTGGAAGGGCCACCAGATAAAAGAGAGGTAACTTAAAGGCCCACCCACCTCTTCCCCCAAAATTTTCCCCTCAAATTACAAAGTTGATTTTAAAAACTTGTTGAATTAGAATAGATTTTTAAAATTATTTACTAGTAAACACAAGAAACTTTTATAATTACTAAATTGTTTAATAAAAATCCAGGTCCTCACCACCTGCCCTATACTTTCATCAATGCACAGACTGTTATCTGAATATTTAAAGACTAAACACATTTATAAGCACACACTTCAGCCCAACAGGAAAAGTCTACGTATATTCACGTGTATACAATTTCAGCTAGAATATACACTTGCAAAATAAAACTATATTCCTGAGGGGCTAGTCTGGGGTTTCTTTTTAAGGTGTGGCACTAAAACAAACAAATTTTTTTGTAAGGAAATTAAAGTTGTCATTTCAATTCCACTCAACTCAAACAAGATCCAAGTCTTTAATTACATTTAATAAATAGGAAAATCTAATTAAAATAAATATCCATTCCAGGGTCAAATTTTATCTCCAAACTATGATCGCTGATAATTTCCTTTAAATCTTAAATAGATGTTTCATAAAGCTGGAAAGGAAGAGGTATATATCACTGAGGGAGAATAGCAAGTAAAAATATTTAAGACCTATTATGAGAGTTTTAAATTGTTTTCTTATACAAGTGAATTAAAATTCAACATCATAATTCTTACCCTTTTGTAAAAAGCTCGCACACAACTTTTACCAAACATAACCACATACAATAAGCAATTTCAGTTCAATCTATCAAAAGGGAAGTTTCTTCAGTTCATTCCAACAAGTATCTTCTGACTGAACCCAAGTTGGAGGAAGGAATATAGACAAAGCTTTACATGCTAATTACTGGTGGCAGGTACCTGTATTTAAAATCAAAAATTATGGTTTTGCTACACAAAACCCCAACCCTCCCACCCAACAACCCCAGGTGCTACAGTTCCATGGCTTGCCAGTACGTAGTGTCTATGTTGTCAAGGTCTATCTTTGTTCCAGTAGCTTTGCTTCTACTGCAATTTTCTGACATGCAGAAATGAAGTTTTGGTTGGCATATGCCCAAGTTTCAAACTGTCCACTTTAAATTTTTTTAAAGTTTCTTTTATTTATAAAAGAAAAAAAGCAACTCTTCACCATTCTGCATCCCCAATGGCTTTGGAAAATATATAATCTCTTCCATTAAGATTCATAATGCCATCCTTGAGATGAAATTTCCATTTGTTTTTACTTCTGTGTATCTAAACAAAAACAAAATTAAAAGAATTAAGAGATACAATCAGAAAACAAGTAACAAAAAATCCATATACACCCACCACACACACCCACAAAACAGTATTTACAGTATTTTATTTGCAAATTGGTTTATTTTGTTTTTGTAAAGATAGGGTCTCCCTATGTTGTATAGGCTGAGCTCAAGCTCCTGGCCTCATGTGATCCTTCTGCCTCAGCCTCCCAAAGTGCTGGGATTACAGGTGTGAGCCATGGCACATGGCCTCAAAATTGGTTTCTTAATAAAGTTTGATTTCACCAAAAAACACCCCACAAAAAATTCACTCATTAGGTGGGTTTAAAATAAATAAATAAATTTATCTGTAATTAGTACTATTTCATAGCTGTCAGTACTTGTGTTCATTAAAGTAGTGAAAAAAAATATTTCTTTACAAAATGTCTTATCCTTCTATCAGGTCTGCATATGTATTTTCAAAGTCTACCTCAAAAAGACTGTATCCTCCACAAAGCCTTCCCAAATCTTACCAGCTAAAACTATTATTTTCCAATGGTACTCTCACTGACATTTTTTACATTATTTGTAGGCATTACAATTATGGACTCATTTCTTCTACCAAAATAAAACTCTTTATAGTGTTCTCAAGCCCTAACATGGAACCTTATACATAGCAGTATTTTAAAAATACATCTAAAGGATGCTGATCATCCAGTCACTTACAGGAGATTTAAAAAACTACGTACATCCACAGTTAAACAAAAAGAGCTGAAGGGCAGGCTCTGGGAACTCCCATCTTTGCATTCACTTATAGTCCTTAGTTGTTTGTAATTCCATGGATTTGGTGAGGGAGAGGAATTGTAAAACTTAAGGAACTGAAGTGACCTTTCTTCCTTTTCCCAGTAATTCGCACTAATTATTTAATGTTCAGTTCAAGTTCCACATCTTCTGCAAAGAATGCCCCATGGTTCTCCCTATTCTATGATTTAAAGGTACCTAAAAAAAAAAAAATCAACTAGTTCAGCCTTTCATTTTCAGAAGAAGAAATGACAGCTTGGATAGGGTTCAATGGTTTGAACAAGGGTATATTGGTACTAAGTGATAATCATGATTTTTAAGTGTTGGTCCAATATTCCTTTTACTAAATCAGTCTGTTTCATATAATAATGCAGAAATGCTCAACAGGTGTAGATTTTATTTTTTTAAGAGAGTCTCACTCCATTGCCCAGGCTGGAGTGCAATGGCATGATCTCAGCTCATTGCAACCCACAGGTTCAAGCAATTCTCCTGCCTCAGCCTCCTGAGTAGATGGGATTACAGGTACCCACCATCATACCTGGCTAATTTTTGTATTTTTATGGAGATGGGTTTCACCAGGTTGGCCAGGCTGGTCGTGAAGTCCTGACCTCAGGTGATCTGCCCAACTCAACCTCCCAAAGTGCTGGGATTACAGGCGTGAGCCACCAGGCCAGTCCAGGTACAGATATTTTCTGAGATCTCATTACCAAAATTCCATGGCCTAACCTCCCAGTGCAAACATTCTTCATGACATATTCCTAGCAAATGGTTGTGCGGTGTCTGCTTGCATACAATTAGAAATAGTGAGCAAATAATTTCAAATTGTTATTCCTTTGGGGAACAGCTCTATTGTAAAAATCTTTCAGTTACCCTTACTGAAATCTGCTTCTCCAAATTCCATTCATTGATCCTAGCTCTGCCTTTTCAGACTTCAAACACACACACACACACACACACACACACACACACAAATCACTCAACCTTCATTTTATTTGAAAACCACTCTCATGCTCTTCTAAATTCAAACTTTTCATACTTATTAATGCAAAACAAAACACAAGTTAAAACAACAGGTAGGGCAAGGAATGTTGGATTAAGAGCTAATTATATCTCTGGTCTAAATACAGTAAGTAAATGCTAAATGTAGCATCTTAAGATTAATGACTCGAATGTCTATCAAGCATACCAGACTTGGCATGTTCTACACCAAACTGATGTCTTCTCCCAAACCAGCTCCACATGCAGCTTTTTTTCCCCATCTGAATTGATCATATCACCATTCTTTCAGAATCCTCATCAAAAAATCTTGTGAGTCATTCTTGATTCCTTTTTCTTTTCTACTACACATACATCTCAGAATCAGGAAATCCTGTTGAGACTCTTCCTTCAAAACAAATCCAAGATCCAACTACTTCTCACCAACTTTAATACCATCACCAAAGGCTGAGTCACCATTATCTCCCATGTGAATTATTATAATATCCCCCTAAATAGTATGCTTGTTTCAGCAACCTTTGCTTCATCCTTACATTCTGCTCTCTACAACGAAAGAAAAGTAATCCTTTCAAAATTTAAATCAGATCATACCATTTGTCTCACTGAAACCTTCCAATAACTTTCTGACTCACTTAGAGTAAGAGCCATGTCCTTATATAATCCACACCATCGGCCTTCCCTTACCTCTCTATCTACTACTGTACTCTCCCCTTCCCTCATTCCAGTCCAGCCACACAGGCCTCCTCACACTATTCCTCACATAAACAGACTCTGCCACCAGATGACAGGGCTAACTCTCTCCAAGAGAGTTAGCAGGGAGAAGTATGTATATAGGGAGACGTATATAAACAGGGAGAAGTATATATAGAGGGAGAAGTATATAAAACTGAAACCAAACCTGTCCTCTTTCCCTGCTCTTTATTCTTCCATACCGATTATCAGCTTCTAACATAATATACTTATCTTTTATTATGTTTTAAATAAATAAATAAATCACAATTTATTATGTTTTAGCATCTATCTCCCCTGACTGAAGTAGTTTCCTAATGGCTGGGACTGTTCTGTTTTGATCACTAGTATATCTCAAGCTCCAAGAATTAGTGCCAAGGGACATCATAGACACTCAGTAAGTATTTGTTGCATGAAAAGACCACTGTCTCCCCTTTCCTTTGATTTCCTATAAAGTATTATTTATCCTACAAATGTGTACACAAATGTATTTCCAGCATGAACCAAGTGACTGCAATCAGAAAGACACTGGGCTTAGCTAGACAAAAACAAGTGATAAGTAGCCAGGAAACAGGGATTCCACAGACACAAGTAAAGAACCTGACTGCATTCTGTCATAGGACAGCACAATTTACAAAAAATAAATGTAGGAAAGTTTCATGGGCCAATTAATCCACACAATCAACACTGAAGTCATACCGAGTAATAAATGGTAAATATTTTTATATTAATAGAAGTACACAGTCACAACTTAAAAAGCAATTCATTTACTGGCCCTAACCCCTTAATGAAGGAATGTTCTCAAAGCCAGGAGAAAGTCCTCTTAAATTTCCTAATTAGAAATGAAAGATTACCTATATCTGATGCTATTTTCACCAAATGCTGTATCAGCCCTTATCTACCCACTCGTAAGCAAGAACTCTGCCATATTAGCATTTAACTAAGATTTTGATTTGACTGGCAATACAAACTTTATTAGTCCTTCTATAATCTCTTCTAAAATTGACTCATTGTTGACATTCTACAGTTTAGGCTTTAAAACTACATTCCTAAAATTCGAGGTGGCTCAAACAATATCCAACTTCATTTTATGCAGTCATAGAACACTGCTGTTCTTTTCTATTGGCTAATGACATCAAGCCATCACCCTCCTACAATCTTTAAAGCAACTCACTTGATTCTTAAAATTAGACCTCTGCAAATTTTATAATTATTTACCATTCAGCACACTATTTAGAGCTATTTTCCACTTACTAATTTAAAACACTGAAGTAATGTCTCTGGGAGCAAAACAAACCAATTTTAACATTTAAAATATTATGAGTACAGTTTATGCCAAAGGAGAATACAACCATTCTCTTAAAGCAGAAAGACACTTAGAAGTATATTCTTCAGTCAGGCTAAAACAAAGGTCCTCTCTTGCCTGATAAATCTGACATCTCAATATAAACTTCTGTTCTGGATAATCTGGTTGCAAGGAGATCCCTTGAGACTTCCTAACAATAAGGATTTATTGGTATCTTTTGTTTTAACCTCATACTCTTGCTCTATGTGTATCTAACAGGAAGCCACATTTGTTATAATGCACATGGTATATGGTATTAAGAACAGTCTCTCAGAAGTCATAATGCACAAAAACAAATGCTGTGAAAGTCTCAATGACCTTACTGACTTTATTCTATAACTTCACTGGTATAAAACTGTCCTAACTCCACTTTTTTATTAGCAAATAAGATCCACAGTATTGGCATTCTCCCTATAGATCTGTTTGCAGTAAGCACAGCTACTTATCACATTCATTTCTAAAAAAGCCACAGAGTTAAGATTTTCTTCATCTATAAAGGAAACTTTATGCAGGGCACAAATTTTATATGTTTATAACTACATCTCCAGTGCCTAGAAAATAGTGTCTGGTGCATTTCCGCACTCTATAAATGTTTGTTGAATAAATAAGCTTCTGTTAGAATTTTCAGCATTTGGTAAAGACCACTACTAAAATTATAAATGCAATGTAATATGTGCATGTATTATAAGCTTAATGATTGTGGTAAAACCAAACTGTATTCCAATTTAAATGTCTGAAAAACCAAAATCTCAAAAAATAATACAAATAAATATAACAAAAATAATTGGAAAGAAGCACCCTGTTTAGGAATTAAGAATAAAAAAAATCAATAGCTAGTTTTCACAGTATCTGGTTTATTTTTTATTTTTCTTTTCTTTTTTTTCTTTTTATTTGTTTCAGTATCTGGTTTAAAAATTCCTTAATGTTAGCAAAATACAGCAAAGTTAAATAATATTTTAAGTAATTTTCAGTAAAAACTTATCTGTTTGTTTTTAGTACTGTTCATTGCCTTAGTTTTCTCCTTAGTAATAAAAATAGTTAGAGATTCAACTGAATCCTTCTAGTTTTGAGACAGCTGAGGCTAAACAGAAAACAGAATTATCTCATTGAGTTAGCCATTAACATAAAGGACAACCTCAAAGTGGCTGTTTACTCTGCTTACAAGTTGAAAGTCTAAATGGAAAAAAAGATCATAGCTCTTTTCATTTCATTCATAACTTATTTTTCAAATGTAGAGCTAACAAATTAATCTTTCATTCTACTAAAATAATCCACATAACTATAACAGTGTTTTTATACTGTTCATGATGAATTTAAGAGGCATGAATCAGCTGCCCAAATGTCTCAATAAGGCAGAGAGAATTATGTAGGAAAGAAATTACAACACAAATAACGTGAGCAATCTGAAGATAACATCCTTACCTTATCATATTGGCATACGACGACATTTTCTGTGTCAAAAAGTTCCTGTCCTTCCTCATCACTCACATCATCTTCACTATTAAGGGGCTCCTACAAATAAAAGGAGAGTTTGTGTATTACTATTAGAAAGCCTAATATTCACTGAAAAGAAATATAATAACCTTGATGTTCTTTGAGAACCAAATGCCAAATGCATCTATGTATGCCATGAATATAATACTCAAATCAGCTGTTAACAGTTTGCCAGTATTACTTAAATGTAAGAAATTAAATATAATCAAAATAGTTAAGCTATATAGCTTGTAAATCTGAAAAGATGGTTTTTTTTAATTCTTTAAAAACAATACAAGATAATTCTCCATAATAACTGTTTAAGATGCCTAGAAGAGGACCTAATATGAAGGTTTAAAAGAGCTAATAGCACTATGTACTACGAACAATAGAAAACGAAAAACAGTGGAAAAGTTAGAGGAGAAAAGAAGGGCAATCCAATAGGCTACCAGTTTGCCCTACTGTCTACATTAAAGAATTTGAACTCTGAATACAAATCAGCATGTTTAACATTATGATGGTTATGGTGGAGGCATGAAGCAGAATTAAGATTCAGACTTTTTATTTTTTTCTTAAAGGCAGGGAGTAGGAAATTAAAGAGAATTAAGGGCCAAGATAAAACATAACTAGAGCATAAAATAACCAAACATGTTAAACTTTGCCCCAACTGTGAAATAAAAGATGTAACTGAGATTTCTAATAAAGAGCGAAAGAGAAGACAAAAGTAGAGAGAACAATAATCAAGATGGTATGAAAAGGCATAGTGGCTCATGCTTGTAATTCTAGCACTTTGGGAGGCCTGGACGGGACAATCACTTCAGGCCAGGAGTTTGAGACCAGCCGGGAAAATATAGTGAGATGCCATCTCTACAAAAAATTTAAAAATTAGCAAGATATGGTGGCATATGCATATAATCCCACCTACTTAGGAGGATGAGGTAGGAGGATTACTTGACCCCAGGTGGTCAAAGCTATAATGAGCCTTGATCACACCACTGCACTCCAGCCTGGACAATAACCTGAGACTCTTATCTCAAAAAAAAAAAAAAGATTATATCTAGGCCTATGCCTACTTACACACAGGTGTGTATGTATACATATTCTTTAAGTTAAAATAGGTATCATCAATGTAAAGTGAAAAAAATTTTGAGGTAAACTTCATGTAACATAAAATTCAACATTTTAACATTTGTAAATGTACAATTCAGGTGCAATGAACACTTATAATGTGTATAAATCTTCACCACTACCTAATTCCAGAACATTTCATCACTCTTTCCCATTAAGGTGTCACTCCCCATTCTCCCTGTCCCCTGGCAATCAATAGTCTGCTGTCTGTATGGATTTGCCTATACTGGATATTTCATATAAATGGAATCATATATGTAGCCTTGTGCGGCTGATGTCTTTCACTCAGCTGTTTTCAAGGTTCATCCATGTTGTAGCACATATGAATACTTCCTTTTTATGGCTAAATAATATTCCACTGTTATCAGTGCATTTATCAGCTGATGAACATGTGGGTTGTTAATACCATTTTGGATATCATAAATAGGGCTGCTATGAACAATCACATATAGGTTTTTGTTAAAAAAACATGTTTTCAGTTCTCTTGTGTATATACTTAATTAAGAGTAGAACTGCTGGGTCATATGGATAATTCTATACTTAATTTTTGAGGACCATCAAACTGTTTTCCACAGCAGCTGTACCATTTTACATTTCTATCAACAATGCACAAGGGTTCCAATTTCTCCAAATCCTCACCAGCATTTATTTTTTGAGTACAGGTCTCCTAGTAGATGTGAAGTGGTTATCTCACTGTGGTTTTCATTTGATGCTAAGCATCTTTTCAGATGCCTGTTGGCTATTTGTGTATCTCCTTTGGAGAAATGTCTACTCAAGTCCTTTGCCAGCTTTTAAATTGGGCTTTTTGTTGTTACGCTGTTTAAGAGTTCTTTATATATTCTGGATAATAGATCCTTATAAAATACATGATTTGCAAACATTTGCTTCCAGCTACTCAGGACGCTGGGAGAAGGATCGCTGCAGCCCGGGAGGTCAAGATGCTGAGGCTGCAGTAAGCCATGATCATGCCACTGCACTCCAGCCTGGGCAACAGAGATTCTGCCTCAAAAAACAAAAACAAAAAATATCTTTTTAATCTACAAAGTCCACTTTTTCTTTGATTGCTTGTACTCTGGAATGTCATGTCCAAGAAACTGTTGCCAAAACTATGAAGCTTTACCCCTATGTTTTCTTCTAAGAGTTTTACAGTTTTGCTCCGAGATGTGTAGGTCTCTAATCCACTTTCAGTTGATTTTTGTATATGGTATGTCGTAGGGGTCCAACTTAACTCTTTTGCATGTGGATATTCAATTATCCAAGCATCATTTGTTGAAGACTATTCTGTCCCTACTGAACAATCTTGGCTTACATAAAAGTTTTACAAAAAAAAAAAAATATATATATATATATAACATAAATAGCAATATAAAATGATAAACCTAAAGCTTACAGATCCAAAACGTTTGAAAAGTAAAAGAATGAAAAAAGCTGTACCAGGCAAATTCTAACCACAACAAAGCTGGCACACCTCTATTAGTTTCACACAAACACTCTTTACGGTTAAAAAAAAATTACTAGCAATAAAGCAAGACATTATATGATCATAAATGGTTCAATGACCTGAGAAAAAAACAATGAATGTTAAACTTACATGCACCCATTTTGAGGCTCAAACTATAAAAAGAAAAATAGCATAAGAACAAAAGAAACATATGAACTACCATAGTAGGAGATATGAACATATCTCATTCAGTAGTAAAAAATGGATCAAGCACACAAAAAATATCAAAGATACATAAAGAGCATCTGAGCAAACCTATTGACAATGTAAATCTAACAAACACATACAAGTACCAAACAAGTGCAGAAAAGAAAATTCTTTTCAAAGCATACACAAAAACTGACCAAATCAAGCAAGTCTCAAGCAATTTCCAAGGATTCATGGATCAAACAGATCATGTTCTTTACAAACAAAACAGTTAAGTCATAATAGAAATTAATAGAACAGGAAAAAACACACTAGAGAGAATAAAGCTAAAAGTTTACTCTTTGAAAAGAACACACCCCTGGCAAGATTGAACAAGAAAAAAAGAAACAGATGGCACAATAATTATATTAGGAATGAAGAAAAAGGGAAATGACAACAAATTATTCTGGCATCAAAAAGATAATATCATGATTAACTTTATGTTAATCAACTTGAAAATTTAGATAAATATATAGAGTCCTAGAAAAATGTGACTTATCAAAACTGTTTCAAACAGAAACAAAATACTTGAAGGGCATAAGATTACTAGACCCAGGTATCTGTAGTTGCATGTTTTAACAATATCAACAAAAAATTAAATACAGTCTTTAAAAAAAAAAGCTCAAAATAGAGAAAACATATCCCCAAATTCATTTTATAAAGCTACCATAACCTGACAACCTGGTAAGAAGAGTACGAGAACAGAAAATCAAAGACAGTATCTATCACTCAGGAATATCTACGAAAAAGCCCTGAACAAAGTGAATTCAGTAATTTATAAAAAGAGAAATATAAAATGGTCAAGTTGTGCTATCCCAGGAATACAATATTGGTTTACAAATAGAAAATCCACTAATGAAACTCATTATAAATAATATTACATTAAGAAATTGTATAATCAATCACTGCAGAAAAAGTGTTGAATTAAATGCGACATTAGCTTACAGTTTAAAATACAAAGAAATGCAAAGAAGGAAATTTACTTAATCTGGCAAAGATATGCATTTAAAAAAAAAAAACCCCACAACAAACATTAGACTTAACTGTGAAGCATGGAAAAGATTATTGTTCAGTTTAAGAATAAGAGAAGGGTACCTGCTATACCATTTCTTATCAATATTGTTCTGGAAGGCTTAGTCAACAAGCCATTAAAAAAACTGCCATTCTTCATGTAAGATGTTAATATCTACATAGAAGACAACAAAAGAATCTACAGATACATTATGAGGACTAACAAAAGACATTAGGAAGGTGACTGGTTCAAGGATGAATATTAAAAGCTCTCAGGCCAGGCGTGGTGGCTCAAGTCTGTAATCCCAGCACTTTGGGAGGCCGAGGCGGGTGGATCACGAGGTCAAGAGATCAAGATCATCCTGGTCAACATACTGAAACCCCGTCTCTACTAAAAATACAAAAAATTAGCTGGGCATGGTGGTGCGTGCCTGTAATCCCAGCTACTCAGGAGGCTGAAGCAGGAGAATTGTCTGAACCCAGGAGGCGGAGGTTGCAGTGAGCTGAGATCGCGCCATTGCACTCCAGCCTGGGTAACAAGAGCGAAACTCCGTCTCAAAAAAAATAAATAAATAAAATAAAAGCTCTCTACATTTCCATACTACCAATAAACAAGTGGAAAATATAATAAAAACATGTTACTTAGAGTAGCATTGAAACTATAAAGAATTTAGCAGCGGAGAATGGACAGACCTGAATAAACACTTCCATACAATAAAACACAAATATCAAATAAATACACAAAAAGAGCCTTTACTCCTTAGTAAGTGAGGAAATGCAAACTAAAACCAAAATGAAATACTATTTTCTACCTACCAGACCATAAAAATTAGGAATCCTGACACTATCAGGTATTGATAAGGATGTATGGACATCTGCACAATTATGTAATGAATGACAGAAATGATTTGGGATTTTATTGTAAAGTTGCAGATGTGCATGCCTTGGGAGCCAGAAGTTCACTATTTAGGTATAAAATTTAGAGAACCTCTTGCAGAAGACATACACTACAGTATTTTATAACTGTTTGTAACAGTAACCAATTAGAAACAATCCTGACGTCCACTGGATTAGAAACACTGACAAATAAAATTATGGTATATTCTTCAATGAAAATAATTATAGCTACGTGCAACAACTTGGATAAACCTCAGGAATATCATTTTGAGGGAAAAAAAAAACACTTGCAGAAGAATACATAATTACTTCATTTACGCTTTAAACATGCAAAACTAAATATGCTATTTAGGAACATAACTATATATGGTAAAATTAAAAAGCAATTAATGATCAATACAAAATGTATGAGCAAAGGTACTTTGATAGCCTAGGAAAGAAGATGGGATTAGGGAGAGGCACCTAAAGCACGTTAAATAAAAGCAGATTTTATTTTAACTAGATGGTGGGTACCAGGATTATTTATATCTTGAAATACTTCTACTAATTTGAGTCTACCGAATATTCAATATTCAATAATAAACTTTTTTTTTTAAGTTACTTAGATAATTTAGAACTTGTACTAAGAAACAAGAAGGCTGCACTTTAGGCCAAACAAGGCAATGAAAACTGTGGTGGGACAAATTTTTTTTGGAGACTAGTAACTAAGCTAGAATAATGGGGAAAACAAAGGCATATTTATATGCTTCTAGAAGAACACAGACATTAAGGGTACATAGGTTTTTAAGGAACTGGTACAAAATGTGGACCATAAAGTTTTAAATATTTAATAAATTTGTGACATTTAGTTCTTCTTGAGTCTGCTCTCTCCCCAAATGTTGCTGTGCTTTTTAAATTACTGAAGCAAAAGATTAACCACATCTATTTTTCTATCAGTGCCTTATGTTTAACCTACATTATAAATGCATAAGCCAGAGTTAGAATTACTTGTATTCTTTACTACACATACTAATACAATTTAATTTGGTATACATTTTTATTACCAGCTGTACGAAATCATGAAATAAATATAGTTAGAATACAAAAACCTTGCTAAAGTTAAAACAATCTTTATCTTTAAAATCTTATGTTGCATAGCACCTAACAGTCTCTGAAAATACAGGATATAATTTATCAGTTTGGCACCAACTAAAAAAGGAAATGATTGAGATTATCATTTTAAGTATTTTACTAGAAACATACTTCTTCCACCTGCCCATCTTCAGCTCCATCTTTCTCTTTGTCTTCCTCCTCATCATCATCATAGTCTTCTTCTTCATCTTCATCTTCTTCAGATGACGTATCCCCAGTTCCATCAACTTGTAAGACCAATGGAGCTTGTGTTTGAGCAGGCTGGGCCTGTGGTTGCTGCTGGCCAGTTGCAGTTATTTGTGCTTGGGCTGGTGTAGGTGCTGCCACTGTCGTAGGTATAACTTGAGTCTTATTTCCTGTAAATAAGATTTGCTGAGGCTGAATGATAACACCCGCCTGTGGTGAAATCCCTCCAGGAAGAGGAGCCAGTACCTAAAGCAAAAGAAAACCACATAATAGTAACTAGTTAAGAGGATCAAGTATGGTATATAGAAATAGCACCAAATGCTGAAGAATCACCAGAAATGGCCATATTGCATATACAGTTAAAACTACCAAAGTAAAAATGCAATGTTTAACTAGTGTACTGACCCACTAAATTTCTATTTTATCAAATTTCTGGAAAATAAGGATTTTCTAAAGATAATTACTTCACCTCATTTATTCAGCACTTAATATGTACATGCCAGATACCAGGCCAAGAGCTGTACACTGCTTTTATATGAGGAACACTGGACTGAGAATCTGAAAACCTGGGTCTACTTTTGTCTAAGGTCAGACATAGATATAGCAGAGGCAAGTCATTTAATTCCTTTTGGCCTCTGGCATTCAATGTTAGACTAGGATCAATTGTTCTTAACCCTGGCTGCAAATAACAACCACCTGGTAGCTTAAAAAGTACTGATACCTTGGCCATACCCTTAATATTCCAACTCAGTGTGAGGTAAAAGCTAATTATTTTTCTAAAGCCACCAGATCAGATAATTTCTTAAGTTCCTTCCCAGGTTCTGCATCTAAAATTCTAAAGTAAGCCACAACTTATTAACAAATATTAATTCTATATATTATAATAAAGGAGGACTGGATGCTTGTTACCTGCCATTAGGTTCAAGGAATGCAAACAGAAGACATAGTATTTCTTTTAAAACACTTACACATGGTGTAACAGTACAAAAGACAAAAAAAAAGGTACAATAGGCAAACAAAGCACTAACAACTCAAAAAGACAGGAGACATAGTACAAATATGACACAGTATTATGGGAAGACAAGAGAGGGTACGAAATTCAACTTGGGGGACAAGCCATGCTTAAATATTACTTATATCATTACCAAGTAATACTTGAGTTTCTGTTTGTGATTTATGGCAGCAGTTCCCAACCCCTGTTAGAAACCAGCTGCACAGCAAGAGGTGAGCGAGCATTACCATCTGAGCTCTGCCTCCTGTCAGATCAGCGGCAGCATGAGATTCTCATAGGAGCACAAACCCTACTGTGAACTGCACACGCAAGGACAGAGGTTATGCACTCCTTGTGCGTGATGATCTGAAGTAAAAGTTTCACCCTGAAACTATCCCCACTGCCCCATATGTGGAAAAGTTGCTTTCTGCACAATCAGTTCCTGGTATCAAAAAGCTGAGGGACCGATGCTCTAAGAAGGTTAGCCGGGTGTTTCTGTTTTATTTGTTTGGGGGACGTGCAGGGAGGTTGCCAGACAGCATTCTTAGGAGAAGAGTAACAACAAGTGAAACCAAGAAGTGACAGCAGGATGTAATTTTGGAAAGATGCAAATAAACTGGATTAATACTACTGCTCTGATCTTGTCTCTATCATCATACTATTTTATTGACATTTAAAAGAGAGGTAGACACATAAACATATAAAGTACGTAAGTTCCTCAAGAAAACAACCATACCTCTTTTATTTTAGTGCTCACAGCACAAGAATATAATGCAAGTAGATCCAAGTATTTATTTTGATGTAAATGTAGCTAAAGAATATACCTGGGAGCATGGCAAGAAATAAACTTGAAGGGTACAAAGAAACAAGATCCACAAAAAGATCTTATTGAGTTGTTTAGGCTTCTTTCAGAAAGCAATGGGAAGTTGTTAAAAGGTTTTTTTAGAAAGACAGGCCAGGCGCAGTGGCTCACGCCTATAATCCTAACACTTTGGGAGGCCATGGCAGGTAGATTACCTAAAGTCAGGAGTTCAGGGCCAGCCTAGCCAAAATGGTGAAACTCCGTCTCTATTAAAAATACAAAAATCAGGACCAGGCGTGGTGGCTCAAGCCTGTAATCCCAGCACTTGGGAGGCCAAGGCAGGCAGATCACGAGGTCAAGAGATCGAGACCATCCTGGTCAACATGGCAAAACCCTGTCTCTACTAAAAATACAAAAAATTAGCTGGGCACGGTAGTGCGTGCCTATAGTCCCAGCTACTCAGGAGGCTGAGGCAGGAGAATTGCCTGAACCCAGGAGGCAGAGGTTGAGGTGAGCCGAGATCGTGCCATTGCACTCCAGCCTGGGTAACAAGAGTGAAACTCCATCTCGAAAAACAAAAACAAAAAAATCAGCTGGGCACAGTAGTGCATGCCTGTAATCCCAGCTACTTGGAAGACTGAGGCAGGATAATGCTTGAACCCAGGAGGCGGAGGTGGCAGTGAGCTGAGATTGTGCCATTGCACTCCAGCCTAGGCGACAGAGACAGACTCTATCTCAAAAAAAAAAAAAAAAATTGAAAGAAAAAGAAAAAACAGAAAGAGGACTATAATCAGTCAGGTTAGGAGGGCACAAGATAAGAGGCAGATACAATATAGTATTTTAGTGACAAACTATGGACAATATGAACTAAGGAAATGACAAGAGAGGCTGAGGAAAAAACAATGTCAAACATATTAAGGGACTGCAAAAACATGTCACAACTGCAGTTAAAAAAAAGAAAGAAAAACTATTAACAAGAATTGGAAGGGCCAGATACCTTGGATATCAGAGATAAGGAAAAGGAAGATTACACTTACCCATTTCCAGAATATAGAATAACCATCATGAAACTAGAGTCATGTCTGCCTCACTCACTCCTAAATTCCTTGACCCTTGTGAAACCCTGAGACTCAGTAACTGCTTATTGAATAAAGGCCCAATGACCAGCTTAGGAGGCCGGAAGTAGAGTGCTGCCACCTTCAAGGGGATGATGAAGGATGGACAGACACAATAATTGTTGTTTAATAGATGTTGAATCTAGATTAAGCTGTATACAGGAGAAATTCGAAACAACAGGGTCTGTAGTACTGAAGAAGAGTCTAAGAAATTGTGCATATAAGGGAGGGGAACTACCCAGGGAATACATATAGAAGAAAACAGAACCCCCTACCAATCATAATAGAAGATTATTTTACCTGCTGTATAACAGGAGCTTGTACTCCACCAGGCTGCATTTGTGGTATAACCTGTTGTTGTAGAACCACTGACTGCTGAGGCTGAAAGATATACTGGGCACCATTGGCTGCTCTGACCACCTGAAGAAGCTGGCCTAAAGCAAAAAGCATGTATTCCAAGTTGTAATTTTAGCAGTGACCATCTCAAAAGAAATGAATTCATATTTAATTTCAAACCACCAAAGGCACAAGAAATTATCAAGTAGGAAAACTAACAATTTTATTAAAGGCTATTGTCCATACACAGTATGCTACAATCCTTCCCTTCTCTGACTTCTCACCATGTTCAAATACATTCCTTAAAATGTTTTATTTTTCATATTGATATCCTCATTCAGTTATTTCCAACAATGTTTTAACAAGAGATTATGAGACTTGACTAAAAGCTTACATTATCTTTGCTAACGTTAGGAGTCAAGAAAGAGCAGTAAGATCAGACACATCAGGAGCTGTTCATTTTTAAAGCTTTAAAGGAACAAAAGCTTAATAGTTCATTTCATATCTTGAACCGAACAAAGCACCACAATACTTTGCTTCAAAATTGGTAAAAGCAGTAAGTTTCCTGAACCAGTCAGTTATCATCATTGTCATACAATTCACATAGAATCAAATTCCCCCAATATGCTCCTTTAGATGATCCAGAATCCTAAATTGATTAAAAAGCAAATTACATCTTATTAAAATATGTAGCTAGACAAGCCCCTAATTTCACAAATTTACAAATTAACAAAAATAACATACATATATAGAACAGAAAATAAATAGTAACTATATAATCAAGATTACAGGAGACACTTGAAAATAAATTTTTACATCCATGAAAATAAATTTTTCAAACACAAACATTCAAATGCCACTATAATATAACTGGCATTATATTCTAGGTATATTGAGCTAGACATTAGTCTTTTGTCAATAAAGAGATATTACGTATAATAACAGCATACGATAAATTTTCTTTTAATATGCTCTAGTAATTAGTTTGATATCACAAGTTCAAGTAAGTTTAATACTCACTTGGCTCATTAAATGTGTTTAGTAAAAACCTAAGTAAGCATTTTTATATAATCATACTTCAATAATAGAGTTCTCATGTACAGATCAAAGGTTCAAGTACAATTTTCATCTTCTTTACTGTATCCTCAACAATTACAGTTGTGTTACAGCCCTCAAATAAAGTTATGTTAATAATCTAAACCAAATGGTAAAAAAAAAATTAGTATTTTCCGTCTTTCAAAGAAGATAAAACCTAAGGGCTAGATAGTACAATTTTCTAAATTTTACTTTAAAATGATTCCATCATTCCTAATTACCTGAATTTGTTAATATCTGCTGAACAGGAGTCACACCTGCAGGGAGTGCTAAGGTAGCAGCTGTAGCAGCAGCACTCTGAAAAAAAAAAGAAAAGAAAAGAAAAGAAAAAATATCAAAACCACATACATATATAATACTACCTGTTTATCTCTAGCATATTTTATTAGTATATTATTTTTGTTTAGAATATACCAAAATTTAAAAAAAATCTAATAAGAACTAAATCCCATTAAGAAAGACCAACCTAGTCTAAATGACCTACTAAATTATTTTAAGCAATTAAATAAAACAATTGGGTTTTATTTCCCCTAGAGAAGGTGCTCTAAGGAAACCTCACAGGTACTGTAGCTTTTTTCTGCCTCTTTGCCCTATCAATACTCTTTAAGGTACCTACCCTTCCTATACTCAATCTAACCTATACATTTTTAGGTAATACCCACATTAACAATACTGTATAATATATGAAATAACTATTTCATCTTTGCTTTCTTTCTCACTGTTTCCTTATCCCCATTTCCTTGAGGTAAAAGTATAATTGTCTTCTTTCTAGAATTCTTAACTTTTAAAATTTCTACTAAAATCAACAGGTATCTACAGAGAACACTGCATCAGAACACTTCACTGGGAGTATAGCTGACAATTCTTCTAAGATGTCATATTAGCCAAGAAAAAAAGGGACATATTGGCATTATATTCTAGGTAAAATATTTATTAATGACAGATTAATATAAAAAACTCTTTAAAGCTTAAGAAAAGTCATACCAGGTGCAGTGGCTCACACCTGTAATCCCAGTAATTTAGGGAGGCCAAGGTGGGCAGATTGCTCGAGCTCAGGAGTTTGAGACCAGCCTGGGCAATAAGGCAAAACCTTGTCTCTACAAAAACCACAAAAATTAGCTGAACAAGGTGGTGCACACCTATAGTCCCAGCTCCTTGGAAGGCTGAGGTGGGAGGATGGCTTGAGCCTGGAAGGTGGAGTTTACAGTGACCAAGACTGCGCCATTGCACCCAGCCTGGGTAATAGTCACAAACTTTAATTTCTACATTTAAAAATGAAGGTTGTTTGTGACACTTAAGTTATAAAGATATAGATGGGATTATATTCTGAGTTTCTTTAAATCCAGGACAAATTCTTGACTTCCTGCTTCTGGAGAGTTTTCTCCTCCTGCCCTCCCACAAAGAATTATACCATTCTCTGGCTTTTTATTCTGTGCTTTAAGCATTTTCCTGTATCCCACTATAGCTACACATTTAGGTAGGTTTTTTTTTCCCCTCTTTTCAATCTTCTTTAGGTACCAATCATTCATACATTCAATCTAACCTATACATTTTTAGAACTACACATATCTGGGTAAGCTTAAAGAAATATAACTGCCTTGTAAATGCTAGTGCCAGAGAAGTTAACAAACTTGGAAAATTATTACACTGGGTTAATAATTCTACTGTCTAGCCTGGGCTCTAGGTATACAGCTTTCCAAGAAAATACACTTGTTACCACTTGACAAATGTAAGTGACTTCTACATCTTGGGCCTGAAAGTCCCACGATATCTCCAGAATTTAACTATAGTCCACCAGGTTGATCCATGTTTAAGCTGGATACTCAATTATCTAATTTAAGATAAATCTTGTCTATATAAGCAAATTAAAGGTTATCTAAGTTTAAGGAAAATATTAACAACCACACACTATTAAGCAATATTATTTAAAAAATATATTATTTAGAAATGTTAAGTGCCTATAATTCATATTTTGTAAGATAACAATTCTCCCTCTACCAGCAAACTGACATAGTAGTTTCTATAGTACTTTTTATATAATATACATGATCCAATAACTACCTGCACACCCTTCACAAATTCAAGTTGCATAACAGATATTTGCTGAGTCATGTACCATACAAACCACTTTATACTTAATAACTATTAAAATTTCTTCTTGTATTCCACAAAACAGCCCAAACAAGAATAATGCATTACACCATTCATTTCACAAAAAAGAATCAAATACAATGGTTTAATTTCCCTGAAACAGCCTTCTACTATATTACTCTCTCACATTTTTATGAATTATATGTTCATTTCTAATGTAAACAGAGCCATCAGAAAGAATAAAAATGTTTTTGCTGAGTATTTCTGAATCAGAAATAATAATGTAAACCCACAAAAACCTACAACACTTTTATTGGTACAGAGCCTATACTGATTACCCTTCAGAAATACATGAAGGAAACACTGACTAAAAACAACAAAGTAAAATGCAACTCAATCAGAAATGTTAAATAAATTCTCCTGAATAACTGACCTATGATTTGTTTAAATACATATGCTCTTTAGAATAAAGGGGACTTAACCAGTAAGAGATGGACCACTGATTTTTACCCTAGAAATAACTTATTAATTCAAAAATCTCTTCCACAACATTTATAATTCTTTTAGAGGGGCCTACCGCAAGAGATCCTGCCAAAATTTGTTTTAAAATAATGCAAGTTATTCCCTAGGATACAGTCTTAATAACATCAACTGCAATATGCACTGTATAGTGAGACTTTTTTTTTAAGGTGGAGGTTAAAAAAAAACTGGGGCTTTAGACTTAAAATTGAGTTTTTTCTAATAAAAAATCTTGTGAGAATAACAGGCATGAAATTTTTTGATTTTCATGTAAATGAATTGATTCTAGTAACTGTAACTACAAGTACAAATAGAGATCCTTATATTTGTGAATTTAAAAATTCCGATTTCTAGCATTATGTAGAAACTTTCAATTTTGCCAAGGTATGAATTTGTGAGACTGGTAATGTGTAGGAAGAAGTCATTTGTCTAGTGGGTAAGCCCTTCTTATTTAACTGATGATCACAAATGAGCTTTGTGATTCACTATCACTCACAAAGCAGAGCTGATCTTTCCATATACTGTTTTTTGGTTTAAAAAAAAAAATCTTGGTGTGGCCGCCATTGCTACACCCATACACTGCACCCTTCTATAGATGAAAACTAACTTGCTGAGAGGACTTATCTTCAAGTGCTATTTCTTTTGCAGCACCAAAATTTTACTTATAACAATTATAGGGGCTTGTCCGAGATTCACCGTTCTCCTCTGGGCAGTCTCAGACCTCTCATGAGGAGATGCATCCTGCTGCTTCAGTTTGCAGCAGCCTTGTGGGTAAAGCATTGAGACCTACTCGATGTGACAAACAATCCCAGCTTCTCAGCAGTGCAGGGGCGGTGGGGGAAGGCCTATGAATGCTGTGGCAACTAAGCAACTCTGTGCACAGCCCAAGAAAAAGACACTGCGGGGATCCGGGAAAGTACTTCCTTGGTGGTTGGGACAAAGATGCCATCCTGAAGTTTCCAGTATACCAGCTCCAGCCTGGAGACCACCCTTCCTCGTGCTGCTAGCCACCAAGACTGCCATTCATACAGCAGAAAAGAAAGAGCCATCACCATTATATCACGGTGCTTTCACACTTGAGTCAAGAAAGCGCCATCACCATTAGAATCACGGGCTATTGTCCCAGGATCAGACCCTATCAAGTTAAAGCTAAGAAAAACTTAGCCTTTTTTCTTTTCTTTTCTTCCCTTCACTCCCCATCTTGTTATAATGTAATCAGATCTGGCTCACCTCAAGTTGTTGCTTTAATGTGTGATTAGTTATGCCTTGTAGAGAAGTGCATAACCAAGGACAGCTTGCTGCTTCCGGAACAATGTCTCTGTCCCTCTTAGACTTCCTCACGTTAGGAAGATAAGATGAGTTCCTCTAAGGATACTAGTAATCCAAGGGATAATAGTAGCCGCATTTGTAATTGGTAGGAATCAGATTCTTGTCCCTCTAAAACAGAATCTCTATGTTCTGCTTAGTCTAATGTCATATGGAACACTAAAGGTTTAAGGCAGACTGCTTCCACAGGTCTTTGTCAGTCCTCAAAACTATATATCCACTTCACCAAAGGAATTACTCCTTCTAGTAGTCAATATAACCAATGCAATCCTATACCACTTACTGTTGTTACTGCAATATCTGGAAACTCTTCCCCTTCATTAAGTCATATTTATGGTAGAGGAGCTGACATTCTTTAGGAAAGAATCCTAAAGAAATTTTTGAAATGCACTTTATTGCTCCTTCAACCTCTTTATCAACCACTCCTCCTAGACACAATGACAAAACCAAAAGTCTCAATGGTAGAAGTAGATGACCTAAGGCAAACCGTAGCCACTTTAACAGGATATAAGGATGCAAACCCCTGGGAAGAATGGATTAAATTTAATTCCTGCGACTGTTATGCTTGTGTGCACAGTAGGCCAGAGGCCCAGGTTGTCCCCTTTCCACTTGAATGGTCCCCATATCATGCGGACATGGAATGCATAGTAGTACTTTCTCAGAATTCCAATGACTGGAATAACAAATTGTGCCAAGTTCCTTCACTGCTATTTCCTGAGGTTCAACACTCCACGGGTCAACCCGAGGGCCATACAGCCTCCATCTCCCAAGGCAAAGTTCAACATGTGTCTGTCATGGCAAGGGGGCGAACTTACTGTTCCTTGGGAACTTAACAGGATGCAGTGAAGTCAGGCACTTCCAAGAACTGGCGCATCAGTCCGCCCTTACTCATCCCCGAGCGAATGGATGGTGGTATTGTAGAGGACCTTTACTGGACACTCCGCCAAATAACTGGAGTGGCACTTGCACTCTAGTCCAATTGACTATCCCCCTTCTACTCTGGCATTTCGTCAACCAAAGAAAGAGAAATTACAATGGCAAATAAGAGAAGCTCCTTATAGGTCTTTTGATTCTCATGTCTAGTTAAATGCAACTTGAGTTCTTTGAGGAGTACTACATAAATTTAAAGCCCAAGATCAGACAGCTGCAAGATTTAAGTCAATGTTGTTTCTGGTAGGTAACAATTAATTTAAAAAATTGTACATTAGATAAACTACATGTATTACAACCAACAGTGGTTTGTTAACTATACTAAAGATGCTGTCAAAGGAACAATTAGGATCCACTAGCCAAATGGCCTAAGAAAATAGAATAGCCCTATATATGATATTAGATAATTATACTTCTTGTTAGATGTGTCACACCATGCATCCAAGGACTTGTGCATAGTAGACACAACTCTTACTAAAATATCCCCAACCCCTCCTCCACCCTATTCAGATAGATTACTTCTTTCAGAAGAACAAAGAGAACTAAGCCAAGACATGTTAAAGAAGTTTGAAAAGAAAAAAAAAGAAAACTGTAAAAATTCAACATGGATGATTGTTATAGTGAACCCCAAGTTTCTCTTCAAAGAATCAGTATGTCAGCATATTTAACTCTCTTATTCTTTAATACTCTATTTTAAAGATTAAGTTCCTTGTAATTCCAGTAAACAACCTTCTTCACCTGTTCTAATCAGTAGATCACATTTGCTCCCCCCACCCCCAGTTCCATACTGACTCATCTCGGTCACCTGATCACCCCTGGCTACCTGCTCTGACAAGCTCAAAACCAACCTTCTTGCTAAAACACCCACCCTGCCATTCCAGCTCCTACCCTATTTTATCTTTTAAAAATATTTTATCTATTTTATCTTTGTAAAATAGCCCATTGGGATTATTCTAGCTTGTGTGGTCTAACCCTAAACAATAGGGAATGACACAGCAGTAGAAACGACCCCTGTCAGGCATAAGTACCTATTCCCCATTTGTCCAAGCATGTAGCCGCCATAACTCCATCCATACGCTGCACCCTTCTACAGAAGTAAACTGCCTTGCTGAGAGTGCTTAAAAAAATTCTTGAGGTTGAGTGTGGTAGCTCACGCCTGTAACCATAACATTGTGGGAGGCTGAGTTAGGTGGATCACTTGAGGTCAGGAGTTCAAGACCTGCCTGGCCAACATGGTGAAACCCCGTCTCTACTAAAATACAAAAAATTAGCCGGGTATGGTGGCACACACCTGTACTCCCAGCTACTCAGGATGCTGAGGTGGGAGGATCAGTTGAACCTGGGAGGCAGAGGTTGCAATGAGCTGAGATTACACCACTACACTCCAGCCTGGGTGACAGAGCGAGACTCCACCTCAAAAAAAAAACAAAAACAAAAACAAAAACTTGAACCAAAAAAAAAGAGAGAAACAAGCTCATTCCTAGTACTAACTAGTTATATAGGCTAAAAGATCTTTTTACAAATATTGATTCTTTCACCTTTAAAGAAAGTGTTTTGGCTGAAGAATGAAATGTTAGAGCTGAATCACCACTCTATTAAATTAACAGTCTGTATATTTTAAACAAGGAAAAACCATTCATAAGGAAGTACTGAACTACTCTAATCTGACTGTATTTAATGTTTTATTTTAAAAATAAATAAATAACTTCCAGGATACAGGTAAACATTTTCTAAGGATCTGAAGAGGTTCTTTCATTTTTACAGTTAAACTATACTATATTTGATGAAAAATATTGTATGTCTGAAATGTAATTTGAAAATAGGAGTGAGGACTTGTTAAGTTTAGTGGATAGTCTTCAGAAATATAAAAATTCTAATGTAACTCAACTGGTTAAAATGTATTCTTTGGTAATTTACACACTATAATGCCTTACTAGACTATACTACAGTTAAATCAGAGCAACATTTTTAAACTCTTGATTTTAAAAACAGTTATACTGAACTATCCAAACAGTTCATCTTCATTTTTTTAAAGTTCACAATTCTTAGCCTTCCTGATCTTTTGCAATTACTAGGTCTCCTGAAACAGAACCATACTTGGCATTATAGGTTTGGGAGTTCCTGTAGAACTTTTTCAGAAATAGTAGGGAATGGAGTAACTCTCACAAAGCACCCTTCTTTTGGTATGTTTAAACAAAGAACTCCACAATTTTATGAACCTTAATGTCTCAGTACCAAGCCATAAACTTTGGATCCAATA